>NW_027646009.1:0-677238 GCF_951394435.1 Stenella coeruleoalba | reverse complement strand
AGTAGCATAATGAGTAGATTCAGGTACGATGATTCTAACTGAAATAAGTCACACAGAAAAAGAAACATCATAAGATATCAGTAATACACGGAATGTAAACTTGGCTACACAGGAACTGAATTCCAAAACAGAACAGGGTCTCAAATTTAGAAAACCAACTTATGCTTGCTTAAGGGTAAAGGTGAGTTGGGTTGCTGCATAAAACCAGAGATTGAAATGAGCACAGATAAAGTTCCTTAAGCCAAATATGGAATAGACAAGAGCTACTCCTTGCTCAACGAAATGGACTCAACACCGCATATTAAACGCCTAAGAATGTACCTGACTAGTAAGTATCTTAAAACCTATGGATTGCTATGTCTCCAAAAGAGAATCAAGCATGTGTACAGGGGCATAAACGCAGCAGTGATAGGATTGGAGAGGTTCGGTGAGCAAATGAAGACCCTTTGAAGTCATATTGCATGGTACCCATTCCACGGGTTTCAACTACCCAGGTTTTAGGTATTCTTCCTTCAGCTAAAACATGCATGTGGAACCCAAGTATGATCAACCATGTGAACGGGAGACGTGTTCAAATATGTCTCAGTTTTCCTCCCCTGGTACTCGGGTGCAACATTCCAGACGCTTTACTAACACTCTCCCCACTTGGAGAGTCAGCGCCTTTAACCTCCTGTTTGGCCCAGTTTGCAATTTCTGCAGAAGATGAACAGGCATAGCGAGAACCAATGAGAGGCTAGCTGGAGGTGTCTGGACGGGCAAATTTAACTCTCATTTCCCACCAGGAAGAGGAAATAACCAAAGGCTCAGCGTGCCGTACCGGAACCAGATTAGGGCCTGAAGCCATCCTGCGGTGTTGCGGCCAGCTCAAAAGAAAGCGAGTTGAACAAAGGAGCTCAGGTGCACTGTAATTCACAAACCTGCAGAGTTATAAATGACAGCTATCGTCCAAAAATATACTGAAGTAAGGCTGCCAAGAGGACTTGAAAGCGGGGCAGAATTGCAGGAAACCGATTTCAGGAGGTAGACTGGAATTGCATTGAAAGCATAGGAAAAGAGGCAGAACGTCCAAAATGATGCACTTGGCCAAAAAGGGCGTATGCGTTTTTTCCTGAATATATTCAGGAAAAAACGCATACGCCCTTTTTGGCCAACCAAGCAAGCTTGCAAAGGAAATCTGCACTACAATGAAGTCTCACTTCCCCCCGGTCAAAAGGGCCATCTGAAAAAAGTGTAAAATCAAGAAAGGCAGGACAGGCCATGGAGAACTGGGAGCCTTGTTATGCTGATGGGCGGGATGTAAATTGCCAACAACCACTCGGGAGAAGTGTATGGTGTTTCCTGAAACATCTAAAAAACAAAGCAACAGAGCCTAGGGCACTGCCACTTATGGTCCTATAGCTTAGGGAAATTAAAATCAAAAAGACACAGCCACCCCAAAGTTTGGAACGGCTCTGTTTACAAGAACCTCGTTTACAGTACAAGTTCAACATCGCAGAAAGTGAAAAATGGATAAAGAAGTTGTGGTATTTACTTACAAAGCAATATCACTCAGCAATGAAATCTGTGTCATCAGGCCCTTAGCAGCACAATGAGTGGATTCAGGTATGATGATTCTAACTGAAGTAAGTCACACAGAAAAAGAAACATCATAAGATATCAGTAATACACGGAATGTAAACTTGGCTACACAGGAACAGAATTACAGAACAGAACAGGGTCTGAAATTTAGAAAACCAACTTATGCTTGCTTAAGGGTAAAGGTGAGTTGGGGTGCTGCATAAAACCAGAGATTGAAATGAGCACAGATAAAGTTCCTTAAGCCAAATATGGAATAGACAAGAGCTACTCCTTGCTCAACGAAATGGACTCAACACCCCATATTAAACGCCTAAGAATGTACCTGACTAGTAAGTATCTTAAAACCTATGGATTGCTATGTCTCCAAAAGAGAATCAAGCGTGTGTACAGGGGCATAAACGCAGCAGTGATAGGATTGGAGAGGTTCGGTGAGCAAATGAAGACCCTTTGAAGTCATATTGCATGGTACCCATTACACGGGTCTCAACTCTCCAGGTTTAAGGTATTCTTCCTTCAGCTAAAACATGCATGTGGAACCCAAGTATGATCAACCATGTGAACGGGAGACGTGTTCAAATATGTCTCAGTTTTCCTCCCCTGGTACTCGGGTGCAACATTCCAGACGCTTTACTAACACTCTCCCCACTTGGAGAGTCAGCGCCTTTAACCTCCTGTTTGGCCCAGTTTGCAATTTCTGCGGAAGATGAACAGGAATAGCGAGAACCAATGAGAGGCTAGCTGGAGGTGTCTGGACGGGCAAATTTAACTCTCATTTCCCACCAGGAAGAGGAAATAACCAAAGGCTCAGCATGCCGTACCGGAACCAGATTAGGGCCTGAAGCCATCCTGCGGTGTTGCGGCCAGCTCAAAAGAAAGCGAGTTGAAGAAAGGAGCTCAGGGGCACTGTAATTCACAAACCCGCAGAGTTATAAATGACAGCTATCGTCCAAAAATAGACTGAAGTAAGGCTGCCAAGAGGACTTGAAAGCGGGGCAGAATTGCAGGAAACCGATTTCAGGAGGTAGACTGGAATTGCATTGCAAGCATAGGAAAAGAGGCAGAACGTCCACAATGATGCACTTGGCCAAAAAGGGCGTATGCGTTTTTTCCTGAATATATTCAGGAAAAAACGCATACGCCCTTTTTGGCCAACCAAGCAAGCTTGCAAAGGAAATCTGCACTACAATGAAGTCTCACTTCCCCCCGGTCAAAAGGGCCATCTGAAAAAAGTGTAAAATCCAGAAAGGCAGGACAGGCCATGGAGAACTGGGAGCCTTGTTATGCTGATGGGCGGGATGTAAATTGCCAACAACCACTCGGGAGAAGTGTATGGTGTTTCCTGAAACATCTAAAAAACAAAGCAACAGAACCTAGGGCACTTCCACTTATGGTCCTATAGCTTAGGGAAATTAAAATCAAAAAGACACAGCCACCCCAAAGTTTGGAACGGCTCTGTTTACAAGAACCTCGTTTACAGTACAAGTTCAACATCGCAGAAAGTGAAAAATGGATAAAGAAGTTGTGGTATTTACTTACAAAGCAATATCACTCAGCAATGAAATCTGTGTCATCAGGCCCGTAGCAGCACAATGAGTGGATTCAGGTATGATGATTCTAACTGAAGTAAGTCACACAGAAAAAGAAACATCATAAGATATCAGTAATACACGGAGTGTAAACTTGGCTACACAGGAACTGAATTACAGAACAGAACAGGGACTCAAATTAAGAAAACCAACTTATGCTTGCTTAAGGGTAAAGGTGAGTTGGGGTGCTGCATAAAACCAGAGATTGAAATGAGCACAGATAAAGTTCCTTAAGTCAAATATGGAATAGACAAGAGCTACTCCTTGCTCAACGAAATGGACTCAACACCGCATATTAAACGCCTAAGAATGTACCTGACTAGTAAGTATCTTAAAACCTATGGATTGCTATGTCTCCGAAAGAGAATCAAGCATGTGTACAGGGGCATAAACGCAGCAGTGATAGGATTGGAGAGGTTCGGTGAGCAAATGAAGACCCTTTGAAGTCATATTGCATGGTACCCATTCCACGGGTTTCAACTCTCCAGGTTTAAGGTATTCTTCCTTCAGCTAAAACATGCATGTGGAACCTAGAGTATGATCAACCATGTGATTGGGAGACGTGTTCAAATATGTCTCAGTTTTCGTACCCTGGTACTCGGGTGCAACATTCCAGACGCTTTACTAACACTCTCCCGACTTGGACAGTCAGTCCCTTTAACCTCCTGTTTGGCCCAGTTTGCAATTTCTGCGGAAGATGAACAGGAATAGCGAGAACCAATGAGAGACTAGGTGGAGGTGTCTGAACGGGCAAATTTAACTCTCATTTCCCACCAGGAAGAGGAAATAACCAAAGGCTCAGCATGCCGTGCCGGAACCAGATTAGGGCCTGAAGCCATCCTGCGGTGTTGCGGCCAGGTCACAAGAAAGCGAGTTGAAGAAAGGAGCTCAGGGGCACTGTAATTCACAAACCTGCAGAGTTATAAATGACAGCTATCGTCCAAAAATAGACTGAAGTAAGGCTGCCAAGAGGACTTGAAAGCGGGGCAGAATTGCAGGAAACCGATTTCAGGAGGTAGACTGGAATTGCATTGAAAGCATAGGAAAAGAGGCAGAACGTCCACAATGATGCACTTGGCCAAAAAGTGCGTATGCGTTTTTTCCTGAATATATTCAGGAAAAAACGCATACGCCCTTTTTGGCCAACCAAGCAAGCTTGCAAAGGAAATCTGCACTACAATGAAGTCTCACTTCCCCCCGGTCAAAAGGGCCATCTGAAAAAAGTGTAAAATCCAGAAAGGCAGGACAGGCCATGGAGAACTGGGAGCCTTGTTATGCTGATGGGCGGGATGTAAATTGCCAACAGACACTTGGGAGAAGTGTATGGTGTTTCCTGAAACATCTAAAAAACAAAGCAACAGAGCCTAGGGCACTGCCACTTATGGTCCTATAGCTTAGGGAAATTAAAATCAAAAAGACACAGCCACCCCAAAGTTTGGGACGCCTCTGTTTACAAGAACCTCGTTTACAGTACAAGTTCAACATCGCAGAAAGTGAAAAATGGATAAAGAAGTTGTGGTATTTACTTACAAAGCAATATCACTCAGCAATGAATTCTATGTCATCAGGCCCTTAGCATCACAATGAGTGGATTCAGGTATGATGATTCTAACTGAAATAAGTCACACAGAAAAAGAAACATCATAAGATATCAGTAATGCACGGAATGTAAACTTGGCTACACAGGAACTGAATTACAGAACAGAACAGGGTCTCAAATTTAGAAAACCAACTTATGCTTGCTTAAGGGGAAAGGTGAGTTGGGGTGCTGCATAAAACCAGAGATTGAAATGAGCACAGATAAAGTTCCTTAAGCCAAATATGGAATAGACAAGAGCTACTCCTTGCTCAACGAAATGGACTCAAAACCCCATATTAAACCCCTAAGAATGTACCTGACTAGTAAGTATCTTAAAACCTATGGATTGCTATGTCTTCAAAAGAGAATCAAGCGTGTGTACAGGGGAATAAACACAGCAATGATAGGATTGGAGAGGTTCGGTGAGCAAATGAAGACCCTTTGAAGTTATATTGCATGGTACCCATTACACGGGTCTCAACTCTCCAGGTTTAAGGTATTCTTCCTTCAGCTAAAACATGCATGTGGAACCCAGAGTATGATCAACCATGTGAACGGGAGACGTGTTCAAATATGTCTCAGTTTTCCTCCCCTGGTACTCGGGTGCAACATTCCAGACGCTTTACTAACACTCTCCCCACTTGGAGAGTCAGCGCCTTTAACCTCCTGTTTGGCCCAGTTTGCAATTTCTGCGGAAGATGAACAGGAATAGCGAGAACCAATGAGAGGCTAGCTGGAGGTGTCTGGACGGGCAAATTTAACTCTCATTTCCCACCAGGAAGAGGAATTAACCAAAGGCTCAGCGTGCCGTGCCGGAACCAGATTAGGTCCTGAAGCCATCCTGCGGTGTTGCGGCCAGGTCACAAGAAAGCGAGTTGAAGAAAGGAGCTCAGGGGCACTGTAATTCACAAACCTGCAGAGTTATAAATGACAGCTATCGTCCAAAAATAGACTGAAGTAAGGCTGCCAAGAGGACTTGAAAGCGGGGCAGAATTGCAGGAAACCGATTTCAGGAGGTAGACTGGAATTGCATTGAAAGCATAGGAAAAGAGGCAGAACGTCCACAATGATGCACTTGGCCAAAAAGGGCGTATGCGTTTTTTCCTGAATATATTCAGGAAAAAACGCATACGCCCTTTTTGGCCAACCAAGCAAGCTTGCAAAGGAAATCTGCACTACAATGAAGTCTCACTTCCCCCCGGTCAAAAGGGCCATCTGAAAAAAGTGTAAAATCCAGAAAGGCAGGACAGGCCATGGAGAACTGGGAGCCTTGTTATGCTGATGGGCGGGATGTAAATTGCCAACAACCACTCGGGAGAAGTGTATGGTGTTTCCTGAAACATCTAAAAAACAAAGCAACAGAGCCTAGGGCACTTCCACTTATGGTCCTATAGCTTAGGGAAATTAAAATCAAAAAGACACAGCCACCCCAAAGTTTGGAATGGCTCTGTTTACAAGAACCTCGTTTACAGTACAAGTTCAACATCGCAGAAAGTGAAAAATGGATAAAGAACTTGTGGTACTTACGTACAATGCAGTATCACTCAGCAATGAAATCTATGTCATCAGGCCCGTAGCAGCATAATGAGTAGATTCAGGTACGATGATTCTAACTGAAATAAGTCACACAGAAAAAGAAACATCATAAGATATCAGTAATACACGGAATGTAAACTTGGCTACACAGGAACTGAATTCCAAAACAGAACAGGGTCTCAAATTTAGAAAACCAACTTATGCTTGCTTAAGGGTAAAGGTGAGTTGGGTTGCTGCATAAAACCAGAGATTGAAATGAGCACAGATAAAGTTCCTTAAGCCAAATATGGAATAGACAAGAGCTACTCCTTGCTCAACGAAATGGACTCAACACCGCATATTAAACGCCTAAGAATGTACCTGACTAGTAAGTATCTTAAAACCTATGGATTGCTATGTCTCCAAAAGAGAATCAAGCATGTGTACAGGGGCATAAACGCAGCAGTGATAGGATTGGAGAGGTTCGGTGAGCAAATGAAGACCCTTTGAAGTCATATTGCATGGTACCCATTCCACGGGTTTCAACTACCCAGGTTTTAGGTATTCTTCCTTCAGCTAAAACATGCATGTGGAACCCAAGTATGATCAACCATGTGAACGGGAGACGTGTTCAAATATGTCTCAGTTTTCCTCCCCTGGTACTCGGGTGCAACATTCCAGACGCTTTCCTAACACTCTCCCCACTTGGAGAGTCAGCGCCTTTAACCTCCTGTTTGGCCCAGTTTGCAATTTCTGCGGAAGATGAACAGGAATAGCGAGAAACAATGAGAGGCTAGCTGGAGCTGTCTGGACGGGCAAATTTAACTCTCATTTCCCACCAGGAAGAGGAAATAACCAAAGGCTCAGTGTGCCGTACCGGAACCAGATTAGGGCCTGAAGCCATCCTGCGGTGTTGCGGCCAGCTCAAAAGAAAGCGAGTTGAACAAAGGAGCTCAGGGGCACTGTAATTCACAAACCTGCAGAGTTATAAATGACAGCTATCGTCCAAAAATATACTGAAGTAAGGCTGCCAAGAGGACTTGAAAGCGGGGCAGAATTGCAGGAAACTGATTTCAGGAGGTAGACTGGAATTGCATTGAAAGCATAGGAAAAGAGGCAGAACGTCCACAATGATGCACTTGGCCAAAAAGGGCGTATGCGTTTTTTCCTGAATATATTCAGGAAAAAACGCATACGCCCTTTTTGGCCAACCAAGCAAGCTTGCAAAGGAAATCTGCACTACAATGAAGTCTCACTTCCCCCCGGTCAAAAGGGCCATCTGAAAAAAGTGTAAAATCCAGAAAGGCAGGACAGGCCATGGAGAACTGGGAGCCTTGTTATGCTGATGGGCGGGATGTAAATTGCCAACAACCACTCGGGAGAAGTGTATGGTGTTTCCTGAAACATCTAAAAAACAAAGCAACAGAACCTAGGGCACTTCCACTTATGGTCCTATAGCTTAGGGAAATTAAAATCAAAAAGACACAGCCACCCCAAAGTTTGGAACGGCTCTGTTTACAAGAACCTCGTTTACAGTACAAGTTCAACATCGCAGAAAGTGAAAAATGGATAAAGAAGTTGTGGTATTTACTTACAAAGCAATATCACTCAGCAATCAAATCTGTGTCATCAGGCCCTTAGCAGCACAATGAGTGGATTCAGGTATGATGATTCTAACTGAAGTAAGTCACACAGAAAAGAAACATCATAAGATATCAGTAATACACGGAATGTAAACTTGGCTACACAGGAACTGAATTACAGAACAGAACAGGGACTCAAATTTAGAAAACCAACTTATGCTTGCTTAAGGGGAAAGGTGAGTTGGGGTGCTGCATAAAACCAGAGATTGAAATGAGCACAGATAAAGTTCCTTAAGTCAAATATGGAATAGACAAGAGCTACTCCTTGCTCAACGAAATGGACTCAACACCCCATATTAAACGCCTAAGAATGTACCTGACTAGTAAGTATCTTAAAACCTATGGATTGCTATGTCTCCGAAAGAGAATCAAGCATGTGTACAGGGGCATAAAAGCAGCAGTGATAGGATTGGAGAGGTTCGGTGAGCAAATGAAGACCCTTTGAAGTCATATTGCATGGTACCCATTCCACGGGTTTCAACTACCCAGGTTTAAGGTATTCTTCCTTCAGCTAAAACATGCATGTGGAACCTAGAGTATGATCAACCATGTGATCGGGAGACGTGTTCAAATATGTCTCAGTTTTCGTACCCTGGTACTCGGGTGCAACATTCCAGACGCTTTACTAACACTCTCCCGACTTGGAGAGTCAGTCCCTTTAACCTCCTGTTTGGCCCAGTTTGCAATTTCTGCGGAAGATGAACAGGAATAGCGAGACCAATGAGAGACTAGCTGGAGGTGTCTGGACGGGCAAATTTAACTCTCATTTCCCACCAGGAAGAGGAAATAACCAAAGGCTCAGCGTGCCGTGCCGGAACCAGATTAGGGCCTGAAGCCATCCTGCGGTGTTGTGGCCAGGTCACAAGAAAGCGAGTTGAAGAAAGGAGCTCAGGGGCACTGTAATTCACAAACCTGCAGAGTTATAAATGACAGCTATCATCCAAAAATAGACTGAAGTAAGGCTGCCAAGAGGACTTGAAAGCGGGGCAGAATTGCAGGAAACCGATTTCAGGAGGTAGACTGGAATTGCATTGAAAGCATAGGAAAAGAGGCAGAACGTCCACAATGATGCACTTGGCCAAAAAGGGCGTATGCGTTTTTTCCTGAATATATTCAGGAAAAAACGCATACGCCCTTTTTGGCCAACCAAGCAAGCTTGCAAAGGAAATCTGCACTACAATGAAGTCTCACTTCCCCCCGGTCAAAAGGGCCATCTGAAAAAAGTGTAAAATCCAGAAAGGCAGGACAGGCCATGGAGAACTGGGAGCCTTGTTATGCTGATGGGCGGGATGTAAATTGCCAACAGACACTCGGGAGAAGTGTATGGTGTTTCCTGAAACATCTAAAAAACAAAGCAACAGAGCCTAGGGCACTGCCACTTATGGTCCTATAGCTTAGGGAAATTAAAATCAAAAAGACACAGCCACCCCAAAGTTTGGAATGGCTCTGTTTACAAGAACCTCGTTTACAGTACAAGTTCAACATCGCAGAAAGTGAAAAATGGATAAAGAAGTTGTGGTATTCACTTACAAAGCAATATCACTCAGCAATGAAATCTATGTCATCAGGCCCTTAGCATCGCAATGAGTGAATTCAGGTATGATGATTCTAACTGAAATAAGTCACACAGAAAAAGAAACATCATAAGATATCACTAATACACGGAATGTAAACTTGCCTACACAGGAACTGAATTACAGAACAGAACAGGGTCTCAAATTTAGAAAACCAACTTATGCTTGCTTAAGGGTAAAGGTGAGTTGGGGTGCTGCATAAAACCAGAGATTGAAATGAGCACAGATAAAGTTCCTTAAGCCAAATATGGAATAGACAAGAGCTACTCCTTGCTCAACGAAATGGACTCAACACCCCATATTAAACGCCTAAGAATGTTCCTGACTAGTAAGTATCTTAAAACCTATGGATTGCTATGTCTCCAAAAGACAATCAAGCATGTGTACAGGGGCATAAACACAGCAGTGATAGGATTGGAGAGGTTCGGTGAGCAAATGAAGACCCTTTGAAGTCATATTGCATGGTACCCATTCCACAGGTCTCAACTCTCCAGGTTTAAGGTATTCTTCCTTCAGCTAAAACATGCATGTGGAACCCAAGTATGATCAACCATGTGAACGGGAGACGTGTTCAAATATGTCTCAGTTTTCCTCCCCTGGTACTCGGGTGCAACATTCCAGACGCTTTCCTAACACTCTCCCCACTTGGAGAGTCAGCGCCTTTAACCTCCTGTTTGGCCCAGTTTGCAATTTCTGCGGAAGATGAACAGGAATAGCGAGAACCAATGAGAGGCTAGCTGGAGGTGTCTGGACGGGCAAATTTAACTCTCATTTCCCACCAGGAAGAGGAAATAACCAAAGGCTCAGCGTGCCGTACCGGAACCAGATTAGGGCCTGAAGCCATCCTGCGGTGTTGCGGCCAGGTCACAAGAAAGCGAGTTGAAGAAAGGAGCTCAGGGGCACTGTAATTCACAAACCTGCAGAGTTATAAATGACAGCTATCGTCCAAAAATAGACTGAAGTAAGGCTGCCAAGAGGACTTGAAAGCGGGGCAGAATTGCAGGAAACCGATTTCAGGAGGTAGACTGGAATTGAATTGAAAGCATAGGAAAAGAGGCAGAACGTCCACAATGATGCACTTGGCCAAAAAGGGCGTATGCGTTTTTTCCTGAATATATTCAGGAAAAAACGCATACGCCCTTTTTGGCCAACCAAGCAAGCTTGCAAAGGAAATCTGCACTACAATGAAGTCTCACTTCCCCCCGGTCAAAAGGGCCATCTGAAAAAAGTGTAAAATCCAGAAAGGCAGGACAGGCCATGGAGAACTGGGAGCCTTGTTATGCTGATGGGCGGGATGTAAATTGCCAACAACCACTCGGGAGAAGTGTATGGTGTTTCCTGAAACATCTAAAAAACAAAGCAACAGAACCTAGGGCACTTCCACTTATGGTCCTATAGCTTAGGGAAATTAAAATTAAAAAGACACAGCCACCCCAAAGTTTGGGACGCCTCTGTTTACAAGAACCTCATTTACAGTACAAGTTCAACATCGCAGAAAGTGAAAAATGGATAAAGAAGTTGTGGTATTTACTTACAAAGCAATATCACTCAGCAATGAAATCTGTGTCATCAGGCCCTTAGCAGCACAATGAGTGGATTCAGGTATGATGATTCTAACTGAAGTAAGTCACACAGAAAAAGAAACATCATAAGATATCAGTAATACACGGAATGTAAACTTGGCTACACAGGAACTGAATTACAGAACAGAACAGGGTCTCAAATTTAGAAAACCAACTTATGCTTGCTTAAGGGTAAAGGTGAGTTGGGGTGCTGCATAAAACCAGAGATTGAAATGAGCACAGATAAAGTTCCTTAAGTCAAATATGGAATAGACAAGAGCTACTCCTTGCTCAACGAAATGGACTCAACACCGCATATTAAACGCCTAAGAATGTACCTGACTAGTAAGTATCTTAAAAACCTATGGATTGCTATGTCTCCGAAAGAGAATCAAGCATGTGTACAGGGGCATAAACGCAGCAGTGATAGGATTGGAGAGGTTTGGTGAGCAAATGAAGACCCTTTGAAGTCATATTGCATGGTACCCATTACACGGGTCTTAACTCTCCAGGTTTAAGGTATTCTTCCTTCAGCTAAAACATGCATGTGGAACCCAAGTATGATCAACCATGTGAACGGGAGACGTGTTCAAATATGTCTCAGTTTTCCTCCCCTGGTACTCGGGTGCAACATTCCAGACGCTTTACTAACACTCTCCCCACTTGGAGAGTCAGCACCTTTAACCTCCTGTTTGGCCCAGTTTGCAATTTCTGCGGAAGATGAACAGGAATAGCGAGAACCAATGAGAGGCTAGCTGGAGGTGTCTGGACGGGCAAATTTAACTCTCATTTCCCACCAGGAAGAGGAAATAACCAAAGGCTCAGCGTGCCGTGCCGGAACCAGATTAGGGCCTGAAGCCATCCTGCGGTGTTGCGGCCAGGTCACAAGAAAGCGAGTTGAAGAAAGGAGCTCAGGGGCACTGTAATTCACAAACCTGCAGAGTTATAAATGACAGCTATCGTCCAAAAATAGACTGAAGTAAGGCTGCCAAGAGGACTTGAAAGCGGGGCAGAATTGCAGGAAACCGATTTCAGGAGGTAGACTGGAATTGAATTGAAAGCATAGGAAAAGAGGCAGAACGTCCACAATGATGCACTTGGCCAAAAAGGGCGTATGCGTTTTTTTCCTGAATATATTCAGGAAAAAACGCATACGCCCTTTTTGGCCAACCAAGCAAGCTTGCAAAGGAAATCTGCACTACAATGAAGTCTCACTTCCCCCTGGTCAAAAGGGCCATCTGAAAAAAGTGTAAAATCCAGAAAGGCAACAGGCCATTGAGAACTGGGACCCTTGTTATGCTGATGGGCGGGATGTAAATTGCCAACAGACACTTGGGAGAAGTGTATGGTGTTTCCTGAAACATCTAAAAAACAAAGCAACAGAGCCTAGGGCACTTCCACTTATGGTCCTATAGCTTAGGGAAATTAAAATCAAAAAGACACAGCCACCCCAAAGTTTGGAACGGCTCTGTTTACAAGAACCTCGTTTACAGTACAAGTTCAACATCGCAGAAAGTGAAAAATGGATAAAGAAGTTGTGGTATTCACTTACAAAGCAATATCACTCAGCAATGAAATCTATGTCATCAGGCCCTTAGCATCACAATGAGTGGATTCAGGTATGATGATTCTAACTGAAATAAGTCACACAGAAAAAGAAACATCATAAGATATCACTAATACACGGAATGGAAACTTGGCTACACAGGAACTGAATTACAGAACAGAACAGGGTCTCAAATTTAGAAAACCAACTTATGCTTGCTTAAGGGTAAAGGTGAGTTGGGGTGCTGCATAAAACCAGAGATTGAAATGAGCACAGATAAAGTTCCTTAAGCCAAATATGGAATAGACAAGAGCTACTCCTTGCCCAACGAAATGGACTCAACACCCCATATTAAACGCCTAAGAATGTTCCTGACTAGTAAGTATCTTAAAACCTATGGATTGCTATGTCTCCAAAAGAGAATCAAGCATGTGTACAGGGGCATAAACGCAGCAGTGATAGGATTGGAGAGGTTCGGTGAGCAAATGAAGACCCTTTGAAGTCATATTGCATGGTACCCATTCCACGGGTTTCAACTACCCAGGTTTAAGGTATTCTTCCTTCAGCTAAAACATGCATGTGGAACCTAGAGTATGATCAACCATGTGATCGGGAGACGTGTTCAAATATGTCTCAGTTTTCGTACCCTGGTACTTGGGTGCAACATTCCAGACGCTTTACTAACACTCTCCCGACTTGGAGAGTCAGTCCCTTTAACCTCCTGTTTGGCCCAGTTTGCAATTTCTGCGGAAGATGAACAGGAATAGCGAGAACCAATGAGAGGCTAGCTGGAGGTGTCTGGACGGGCAAATTTAACTCTCATTTCCCACCAGGAAGAGGAATTAACCAAAGGCTCAGCGTGCCGTGCCGGAACCAGATTAGGTCCTGAAGCCATCCTGCGGTGTTGCGGCCAGGTCACAAGAAAGCGAGTTGAAGAAAGGAGCTCAGGGGCACTGTAATTCACAAACCTGCAGAGTTATAAATGACAGCTATCGTCCAAAAATAGACTGAAGTAAGGCTGCCAAGAGGACTTGAAAGCGGGGCAGAATTGCAGGAAACCGATTTCAGGAGGTAGACTGGAATTGAATTGAAAGCACAGGAAAAGAGGCAGAACGTCCACAATGATGCACTTGACCAAAAAGGGCGTATGCGTTTTTTTCCTGAATATATTCAGGAAAAAACGCATACGCCCTTTTTGGCCAACCAAGCAAGCTTGCAAAGGAAATCTGCACTACAATGAAGTCTCACTTCCCCCTGGTCAAAAGGGCCATCTGAAAAAAGTGTAAAATCCAGAAAGGCAGGACAGGCCATGGAGAACTGGGAGCCTTGTTATGCTGATGGGCGGGATGTAAATTGCCAACAACCACTAGGGAGAAGTGTATGGTGTTTCCTGAAACATCTAAAAAACAAAGCAACAGAGCCTAGGGCACTTCCACTTATGGTCCTATAGCTTAGGGAAATTAAAATCAAAAAGACACAGCCACCCCAAAGTTTGGAACGGCTCTGTTTACAAGAACCTCGTTTACAGTACAAGTTCAACATCGCAGAAAGTGAAAAATGGATAAAGAACTTGTGGTACTTACGTTCAATGCAGTATCACTCAGCAATGAAATCTATGTCATCAGGCCCGTAGCAGCATAATGAGTAGATTCAGGTACGATGATTCTAACTGAAATAAGTCACACAGAAAAAGAAACATCATAAGATATCAGTAATACACGGAATGTAAACTTGGCTACACAGGAACTGAATTCCAAAACAGAACAGGGTCTCAAATTTAGAAAACCAACTTATGCTTGCTTCAGGGGAAAGGTGAGTTGGGTTGCTGCATAAAACCAGAGATTGAAATGAGCACAGATAAAGTTCCTTAAGCCAAATATGGAATAGACAAGAGCTACTCCTTGCTCAACGAAATGGACTCAACACCGCATATTAAACGCCTAAGAATGTACCTGACTAGTAAGTATCTTAAAACCTATGGATTGCTATGTCTCCAAAAGAGAATCAAGCATGTGTACAGGGGCATAAACGCAGCAGTGATAGGATTGGAGAGGTTCGGTGAGCAAATGAAGACCCTTTGAAGTCATATTGCATGGTACCCATTCCACGGGTTTCAACTACCCAGGTTTTAGGTATTCTTCCTTCAGCTAAAACATGCATGTGGAACCCAAGTATGATCAACCATGTGAACGGGAGACGTGTTCAAATATGTCTCAGTTTTCCTCCCCTGGTACTCGGGTGCAACATTCCAGACGCTTTACTAACACTCTCCCCACTTGGAGAGTCAGCGCCTTTAACCTCCTGTTTGGCCCAGTTTGCAATTTCTGCGGAAGATGAACAGGAATAGCGAGAACCAATGAGAGGCTAGCTGGAGGTGTCTGGACGGGCAAATTTAACTCTCATTTCCCACCAGGAAGAGGAAATAACCAAAGGCTCAGCGTGCCGTACCGGAACCAGATTAGGGCCTGAAGCCATCCTGCGGTGTTGCAGCCAGCTCAAAAGAAAGCGAGTTGAACAAAGGAGCTCAGGGGCACTGTAATTCACAAACCTGCAGAGTTATAAATGACAGCTATCGTCCAAAAATATACTGAAGTAAGGCTGCCAAGAGGACTTGAAAGCGGGGCAGAATTGCAGGAAACCGATTTCAGGAGGTAGACTGGAATTGCATTGAAAGCATAGGAAAAGAGGCAGAACGTCCACAATGATGCACTTGGCCAAAAAGGGCGTATGCGTTTTTTCCTGAATATATTCAGGAAAAAACGCATACGCCCTTTTTGGCCAACCAAGCAAGCTTGCAAAGGAAATCTGCACTACAATGAAGTCTCACTTCCCCCCGGTCAAAAGGGCCATCTGAAAAAAGTGTAAAATCCAGAAAGGCAGGACAGGCCATGGAGAACTGGGAGCCTTGTTATGCTGATGGGCGGGATGTAAATTGCCAACAACCACTCGGGAGAAGTGTATGGTGTTTCCTGAAACATCTAAAAAACAAAGCAACAGAACCTAGGGCACTTCCACTTATGGTCCTATAGCTTAGGGAAATTAAAATCAAAAAGACACAGCCACCCCAAAGTTTGGAACGGCTCTGTTTACAAGAACCTCGTTTACAGTACAAGTTCAACATCGCAGAAAGTGAAAAATGGATAAAGAAGTTGTGGTATTTACTTACAAAGCAATATCACTCAGCAATGAAATCTGTGTCATCAGGCCCTTAGCAGCACAATGAGTGGATTCAGGTATGATGATTCTAACTGAAGTAAGTCACACAGAAAAAGAAACATCATAAGATATCAGTAATACACGGAATGTAAACTTGGCTACACAGGAACTGAATTACAGAACAGAACAGGGTCTCAAATTTAGAAAACCAACTTATGCTTGCTTAAGGGTAAAGGTGAGTTGGGGTGCTGCATAAAACCAGAGATTGAAATGAGCACAGATAAAGTTCCTTAAGTCAAATATGGAATAGACAAGAGCTACTCCTTGCTCAACGAAATGGACTCAACACCGCATATTAAACGCCTAAGAATGTACCTGACTAGTAAGTATCTTAAAACCTATGGATTGCTATGTCTCCGAAAGAGAATCAAGCATGTGTACAGGGGCATAAACGCAGCAGTGATAGGATTGGAGAGGTTCGGTGAGCAAATGAAGACCCTTTGAAGTCATATTGCATGGTACCCATTACACGGGTCTTAACTCTCCAGGTTTAAGGTATTCTTCGTTCAGCTAAAACATGCATGTGGAACCCAAGTATGATCAACCATGTGAACGGGAGACGTGTTCAAATATGTCTCAGTTTTCCTCCCCTGGTACTCGGGTGCAACATTCCAGACGCTTTACTAACACTCTCCGCACTTGGAGAGTCAGTGCCTTTAACCTCCTGTTTGGCCCAGTTTGCAATTTCTGCGGAAGATGAACAGGAATAGCGAGAACCAATGAGAGGCTAGCTGGAGGTGTCTGGACGGGCAAATTTAACTCTCATTTCCCACCAGGAAGAGGAAATAACCAAAGGCTCAGCGTGCCGTGCCGGAACCAGATTAGGGCCTGAAGCCATCCTGCGGTGTTGCGGCCAGGTCACAAGAAAGCGAGTTGAAGAAAGGAGCTCAGGGGCACTGTAATTCACAAACCTGCAGACTTATAAATGACAGCTATCGTCCAAAAATAGACTGAAGTAAGGCTGCCAAGAGGACTTGAAAGCGGGACAGCATTGCAGGAAACCCATTTCAGGAGGTAGACTGGAATTGCATTGAAAGCATAGGAAAAGAGGCAGAACGTCCACAATGATGCACTTGGCCAAAAAGGCCGTATGCGTTTTTTCCTGAATATATTCAGGAAAAAACGCATACGCCCTTTTTGGCCAACCAAGCAAGCTTGCAAAGGAAATCTGCACTACAATGAAGTCTCACTTCCCCCCGGTCAAAAGGGCCATCTGAAAAAAGTGTAAAATCCGGAAAGGCAAGACGCCATTGAGAACTGGGAGCCTTGTTATGCTGATGGGCGGGATGTAAATTGCCAACAGACACTTGGGAGAAGTGTATGGTGTTTCCTGAAACATCTAAAAAACAAAGCAACAGAGCCTAGGGCACTTCCACTTATGGTCCTATAGCTTAGGGAAATTAAAATCAAAAAGACACAGCCATCCCAAAGTTTGGAACGGCTCTGTTTACAAGAACCTCGTTTACAGTACAAGTTCAACATCGCAGAAAGTGAAAAATGGATAAAGAAGTTGTGATATTTACTTACAAAGCAATATCACTCAGCAATGAAATCTGTGTCATCAGGCCCGTAGCAGCACAATGAGTGGATTCAGGTATGATGATTCTAACTGAAGTAAGTCACACAGAAAAAGAAACATCATAAGATATCAGTAATACACGGAATGTAAACTTGGCTACACAGGAACTGAATTACAGAACAGAACAGGGACTCAAATTTAGAAAACCAACTTATGCTTGCTTAAGGGTAAAGGTGAGTTGGGGTGCTGCATAAAACCAGAGATTGAAATGAGCACAGATAAAGTTCCTTAAGTCAAATATGGAATAGACAAGAGCTACTCCTTGCTCAACGAAATGGACTCAACACCGCATATTAAACGCCTAAGAATGTACCTGACTAGTAAGTATCTTAAAACCTATGGATTGCTATGTCTCCGAAAGAGAATCAAGCATGTGTACAGGGGCATAAACGCAGCAGTGATAGGATTGGAGAGGTTCGGTGAGCAAATGAAGACCCTTTGAAGTCATATTGCATGGTACCCATTCCACGGGTTTCAACTACCCAGGTTTAAGGTATTCTTCCTTCAGCTAAAACATGCATGTGGAACCTAGAGTATGATCAACCATGTGATCGGGAGACGTGTTCAAATATGTCTCAGTTTTCGTACCCTGGTACTCGGGTGCAACATTCCAGACGCTTTACTAACACTCTCCCGACTTGGAGAGTCAGTCCCTTTAACCTCCTGTTTGGCCCAGTTTGCAATTTCTGCGGAAGATGGACAGGAATAGCGAGAACCAATGAGAGGCTAGCTGGAGGTGTCTGGACGGGCAAATTTAACTCTCATTTCCCACCAGGAAGAGGAAATAACCAAAGGCTCAGCGTGCCGTGCCGGAACCAGATTAGGGCCTGAAGCCATCATGCGGTGTTGCGGCCAGGTCACAAGAAAGCGAGTTGAAGAAAGGAGCTCAGGGGCACTGTAATTCACAAACCTGCAGAGTTATAAATGACAGCTATCGTCCAAAAATAGACTGAAGTAAGGCTGCCAAGAGGACTTGAAAGCGGGGCAGAATTGCAGGAAACCGATTTCAGGAGGTAGACTGGAATTGCATTGAAAGCATAGGAAAAGAGGCAGAACGTCCACAATGATGCACTTGGCCAAAAAGGGCGTATGCGTTTTTTCCTGAATATATTCAGGAAAAAATGCATACGCACTTTTTGGCCAACCAAGCAAGCTTGCAAAGGAAATCTGCACTACAATGAAGTCTCACTTCCCCCTGGTCAAAAGGGCAATCTGAAAAAACTGTAAAATCCAGAAAGGCAGGACAGGCCATGGAGAACTGGGAGCCTTGTTATGCTGATGGGCGGGATGTAAATTGCCAACAACCACTCGGGAGAAGTGTATGGTGTTTCCTGAAACATCTAAAAAACAAAGCAACAGAGCCTAGGGCACTGCCACTTATGGTCCTATAGCTTAGGGAAATTAAAATCAAAAAGACACAGCCACCCCAAAGTTTGGGACGCCTCTGTTTACAAGAACCTCGTTTACAGTACAAGTTCAACATCGCAGAAAGTGAAAAATGGATAAAGAAGTTGTGGTATTTACTTACAAAGCAATATCACTCAGCAATGAATTCTATGTCATCAGGCCCTTAGCATCACAATGAGTGGATTCAGGTATGATGATTCTAACTGAAATAAGTCACACAGAAAAAGAAACATCATAAGATATCAGTAATACACGGAATGTAAACTTGGCTACACAGGAACTGAATTACAGAACAGAACAGGGACTCAAATTTAGAAAACCAACTTATGCTTGCTTAAGGGGAAAGGTGAGTTGGGGTGCTGCATAAAACCAGAGATTGAAATGAGCACAGATAAAGTTCCTTAAGCCAAATATGGAATAGACAAGAGCTACTCCTTGCTCAACGAAATGGACTCAAAACCCCATATTAAACCCCTAAGAATGTACCTGACTAGTAAGTATCTTAAAACCTATGGATTGCTATGTCTCCAAAAGAGAATCAAGCGTGTGTACAGGGGCATAAACGCAGCAGTGATAGGATTGGAGAGGTTCGGTGAGCAAATGAAGACCCTTTGAAGTCATATTGCATGGTACCCATTCCACGGGTTTCAACTACCCAGGTTTAAGGTATTCTTCCTTCAGCTAAAACATGCATGTGGAACCTAGAGTATGATCAACCATGTGATCGGGAGACGTGTTCAAATATGTCTCAGTTTTCGTACCCTGGTACTCTGGTGCAACATTCCAGACGCTTTACTAACACTCTCCCGACTTGGAGAGTCAGTCCCTTTAACCTCCTGTTTGGCCCAGTTTGCAATTTCTGCGGAAGATGGACAGGAATAGCGAGAACCAATGAGAGGCTAGCTGGAGGTGTCTGGACGGGCAAATTTAACTCTCATTTCCCACCAGGAAGAGGAAATAACCAAAGGCTCAGCGTGCCGTACCGGAACCAGATTAGGGCCTGAAGCCATCCTGCGGTGTTGCGGCCAGGTCACAAGAAAGCGAGTTGAAGAAAGGAGCTCGGGGCACTGTAATTCACAAACCTGCAGAGTTATAAATGACAGCTATCGTCCAAAAATAGACTGAAGTAAGGCTGCCAAGAGGACTTGAAAGCGGGGCAGAATTGCAGGAAACCGATTTCAGGAGGTAGACTGGAATTGAATTGAAAGCATAGGAAAAGAGGCAGAACGTCCACAATGATGCACTTGGCCAAAAAGGGCGTATGCGTTTTTTTCCTGAATATATTCAGGAAAAAACGCATACGCCCTTTTTGGCCAACCAAGCAAGCTTGCAAAGGAAATCTGCACTACAATGAAGTCTCACTTCCCCCTGGTCAAAAGGGCCATCTGAAAAAAGTGTAAAATCCAGAAAGGCAACAGGCCATTGAGAACTGGGAGCCTTGTTATGCTGATCGGCGGGATGTAAATTGCCAACAACCACTCGGGAGAAGTGTATGGTGTTTCCTGAAACATCTAAAAAACAAAGCAACAGAGCCTAGGGCACTGCCACTTATGGTCCTATAGCTTAGGGAAATTAAAATCAAAAAGACACAGCCACCCCAAAGTTTGGAACGGCTCTGTTTACAAGAACCTCGTTTACAGTACAAGTTCAACATCGCAGAAAGTGAAAAATGGATAAAGAAGTTGTGGTATTCACTTACAAAGCAATATCACTCAGCAATGAAATCTATGTCATCAGGCCCTTAGCATCGCAATGAGTGGATTCAGGTATGATGATTCTAACTGAAATAAGTCACACAGAAAAAGAAACATCATAAGATATCACTAATACACGGAATGGAAACTTGGCTACACAGGAACTGAATTACAGAACAGAACAGGGTCTCAAATTTAGAAAACCAACTTATGCTTGCTTAAGGGTAAAGGTGAGTTGGGGTGCTGCATAAAACCAGAGATTGAAATGAGCACAGATAAAGTTCCTTAAGCCAAATATGGAATAGACAAGAGCTACTCCTTGCCCAACGAAATGGACTCAACACCCCATATTAAACGCCTAAGAATGTTCCTGACTAGTAAGTATCTTAAAACCTATGGATTGCTATGTCTCCAAAAGAGAATCAAGCATGTGTACAGGGGCATAAACGCAGCAGTGATAGGATTGGAGAGGTTCGGTGAGCAAATGAAGACCCTTTGAAGTCATATTGCATGGTACCCATTCCACGGGTTTCAACTACCCAGGTTTAAGGTATTCTTCCTTCAGCTAAAACATGCATGTGGAACCTAGAGTATGATCAACCATGTGATCGGGAGACGTGTTCAAATATGTCTCAGTTTTCGTACCCTGGTACTTGGGTGCAACATTCCAGACGCTTTACTAACACTCTCCCGACTTGGAGAGTCAGTCCCTTTAACCTCCTGTTTGGCCCAGTTTGCAATTTCTGCGGAAGATGAACAGGAATAGCGAGAACCAATGAGAGGCTAGCTGGAGGTGTCTGGACGGGCAAATTTAACTCTCATTTCCCACCAGGAAGAGGAATTAACCAAAGGCTCAGCGTGCCGTGCCGGAACCAGATTAGGTCCTGAAGCCATCCTGCGGTGTTGCGGCCAGGTCACAAGAAAGCGAGTTGAAGAAAGGAGCTCAGGGGCACTGTAATTCACAAACCTGCAGAGTTATAAATGACAGCTATCGTCCAAAAATAGACTGAAGTAAGGCTGCCAAGAGGACTTGAAAGCGGGGCAGAATTGCAGGAAACCGATTTCAGGAGGTAGACTGGAATTGAATTGAAAGCACAGGAAAAGAGGCAGAACGTCCACAATGATGCACTTGACCAAAAAGGGCGTATGCGTTTTTTTCCTGAATATATTCAGGAAAAAACGCATACGCCCTTTTTGGCCAACCAAGCAAGCTTGCAAAGGAAATCTGCACTACAATGAAGTCTCACTTCCCCCTGGTCAAAAGGGCCATCTGAAAAAAGTGTAAAATCCAGAAAGGCAGGACAGGCCATGGAGAACTGGGAGCCTTGTTATGCTGATGGGCGGGATGTAAATTGCCAACAACCACTAGGGAGAAGTGTATGGTGTTTCCTGAAACATCTAAAAAACAAAGCAACAGAGCCTAGGGCACTTCCACTTATGGTCCTATAGCTTAGGGAAATTAAAATCAAAAAGACACAGCCACCCCAAAGTTTGGAACGGCTCTGTTTACAAGAACCTCGTTTACAGTACAAGTTCAACATCGCAGAAAGTGAAAAATGGATAAAGAACTTGTGGTACTTACGTTCAATGCAGTATCACTCAGCAATGAAATCTATGTCATCAGGCCCGTAGCAGCATAATGAGTAGATTCAGGTACGATGATTCTAACTGAAATAAGTCACACAGAAAAAGAAACATCATAAGATATCAGTAATACACGGAATGTAAACTTGGCTACACAGGAACTGAATTCCAAAACAGAACAGGGTCTCAAATTTAGAAAACCAACTTATGCTTGCTTCAGGGGAAAGGTGAGTTGGGTTGCTGCATAAAACCAGAGATTGAAATGAGCACAGATAAAGTTCCTTAAGCCAAATATGGAATAGACAAGAGCTACTCCTTGCTCAACGAAATGGACTCAACACCGCATATTAAACGCCTAAGAATGTACCTGACTAGTAAGTATCTTAAAACCTATGGATTGCTATGTCTCCAAAAGAGAATCAAGCATGTGTACAGGGGCATAAACGCAGCAGTGATAGGATTGGAGAGGTTCGGTGAGCAAATGAAGACCCTTTGAAGTCATATTGCATGGTACCCATTCCACGGGTTTCAACTACCCAGGTTTTAGGTATTCTTCCTTCAGCTAAAACATGCATGTGGAACCCAAGTATGATCAACCATGTGAACGGGAGACGTGTTCAAATATGTCTCAGTTTTCCTCCCCTGGTACTCGTGTGCAACATTCCAGACGCTTTACTAACACTCTCCCCACTTGGAGAGTCAGCGCCTTTAACCTCCTGTTTCGCCCAGTTTGCAATTTCTGCGGAAGATGAACAGGAATAGCGAGAACCAATGAGAGGCTAGCTGGAGGTGTCTGGACGGGCAAATTTAACTCTCATTTCCCACCAGGAAGAGGAAATAACCAAAGGCTCAGCGTGCCGTACCGGAACCAGATTAGGGCCTGAAGCCATCCTGCGGTGTTGCAGCCAGCTCAAAAGAAAGCGAGTTGAACAAAGGAGCTCAGGGGCACTGTAATTCACAAACCTGCAGAGTTATAAATGACAGCTATCGTCCAAAAATATACTGAAGTAAGGCTGCCAAGAGGACTTGAAAGCGGGGCAGAATTGCAGGAAACCGATTTCAGGAGGTAGACTGGAATTGCATTGAAAGCATAGGAAAAGAGGCAGAACGTCCACAATGATGCACTTGGCCAAAAAGGGCGTATGCGTTTTTTCCTGAATATATTCAGGAAAAAACGCATACGCCCTTTTTGGCCAACCAAGCAAGCTTGCAAAGGAAATCTGCACTACAATGAAGTCTCACTTCCCCCCGGTCAAAAGGGCCATCTGAAAAAAGTGTAAAATCCAGAAAGGCAGGACAGGCCATGGAGAACTGGGAGCCTTGTTATGCTGATGGGCGGGATGTAAATTGCCAACAACCACTCGGGAGAAGTGTATGGTGTTTCCTGAAACATCTAAAAAACAAAGCAACAGAACCTAGGGCACTTCCACTTATGGTCCTATAGCTTAGGGAAATTAAAATCAAAAAGACACAGCCACCCCAAAGTTTGGAACGGCTCTGTTTACAAGAACCTCGTTTACAGTACAAGTTCAACATCGCAGAAAGTGAAAAATGGATAAAGAAGTTGTGGTATTTACTTACAAAGCAATATCACTCAGCAATGAAATCTGTGTCATCAGGCCCTTAGCAGCACAATGAGTGGATTCAGGTATGATGATTCTAACTGAAGTAAGTCACACAGAAAAAGAAACATCATAAGATATCAGTAATACACGGAATGTAAACTTGGCTACACAGGAACTGAATTACAGAACAGAACAGGGTCTCAAATTTAGAAAACCAACTTATGCTTGCTTAAGGGTAAAGGTGAGTTGGGGTGCTGCATAAAACCAGAGATTGAAATGAGCACAGATAAAGTTCCTTAAGTCAAATATGGAATAGACAAGAGCTACTCCTTGCTCAACGAAATGGACTCAACACCGCATATTAAACGCCTAAGAATGTACCTGACTAGTAAGTATCTTAAAACCTATGGATTGCTATGTCTCCGAAAGAGAATCAAGCATGTGTACAGGGGCATAAACGCAGCAGTGATAGGATTGGAGAGGTTCGGTGAGCAAATGAAGACCCTTTGAAGTCATATTGCATGGTACCCATTACACGGGTCTTAACTCTCCAGGTTTAAGGTATTCTTCCTTCAGCTAAAACATGCATGTGGAACCCAAGTATGATCAACCATGTGAACGGGAGACGTGTTCAAATATGTCTCAGTTTTCCTCCCCTGGTACTCAGGTGCAACATTCCAGACGCTTTACTAACACTCTCCGCACTTGGAGAGTCAGTGCCTTTAACCTCCTGTTTGGCCCAGTTTGCAATTTCTGCGGAAGATGAACAGGAATAGCGAGAACCAATGAGAGGCTAGCTGGAGGTGTCTGGACGGGCAAATTTAACTCTCATTTCCCACCAGGAAGAGGAAATAACCAAAGGCTCAGCGTGCCGTGCCGGAACCAGATTAGGGCCTGAAGCCATCCTGCGGTGTTGCGGCCAGGTCACAAGAAAGCGAGTTGAAGAAAGGAGCTCAGGGGCACTGTAATTCACAAACCTGCAGACTTATAAATGACAGCTATCGTCCAAAAATAGACTGAAGTAAGGCTGCCAAGAGGACTTGAAAGCGGGACAGCATTGCAGGAAACCCATTTCAGGAGGTAGACTGGAATTGCATTGAAAGCATAGGAAAAGAGGCAGAACGTCCACAATGATGCACTTGGCCAAAAAGGGCGTATGCGTTTTTTCCTGAATATATTCAGGAAAAAACGCATACGCCCTTTTTGGCCAACCAAGCAAGCTTGCAAAGGAAATCTGCACTACAATGAAGTCTCACTTCCCCCCGGTCAAAAGGGCCATCTGAAAAAAGTGTAAAATCCAGAAAGGCAAGAGGCCATTGAGAACTGGGAGCCTTGTTATGCTGATGGGCGGGATGTAAATTGCCAACAGACACTTGGGAGAAGTGTATGGTGTTTCCTGAAACATCTAAAAAACAAAGCAACAGAGCCTAGGGCACTTCCACTTATGGTCCTATAGCTTAGGGAAATTAAAATCAAAAAGACACAGCCACCCCAAAGTTTGGAACGGCTCTGTTTACAAGAACCTCGTTTACAGTACAAGTTCAACATCGCAGAAAGTGAAAAATGGATAAAGAATTTGTGGTATTCACTTACAAAGCAATATCACTCAGCAATGAAATCTATGTCATCAGGCCCTTAGCATCGCAATGAGTGGATTCAGGTATGATGATTCTAACTGAAATAAGTCACACAGAAAAAGAAACATCATAAGATATCACTAATACACGGAATGTAAACTTGCCTACACAGGAACTGAATTACAGAACAGAACAGGGTCTCAAATTTAGAAAACCAACTTATGCTTGCTTAAGGGTAAAGGTGAGTTGGGGTGCTGCATAAAACCAGAGATTGAAATGAGCACAGATAAAGTTCCTTAAGTCAAATATGGAATAGACAAGAGCTACTCCTTGCTCAATGAAATGGACTCAACACCGCATATTAAACGCCTAAGAATGTACCTGACTAGTAAGTATCTTAAAACCTATGGATTGCTATGTCTCCGAAAGAGAATCAAGCATGTGTACAGGGGCATAAACGCAGCAGTGATAGGATTGGAGAGGTTCGGTGAGCAAATGAAGACCCTTTGAAGTCATATTGCATGGTACCCATTACACGGGTCTTAACTCTCCAGGTTTAAGGTATTCTTCCTTCAGCTAAAACATGCATGTGGAACCCAAGTATGATCAACCATGTGAATGGGAGACGTGTTCAAATATGTCTCAGTTTTCCTCCCCTGGTACTCGGGTGCAACATTCCAGACGCTTTACTAACACTCTCCGCACTTGGAGAGTCAGTGCCTTTAACCTCCTGTTTGGCCCAGTTTGCAATTTCTGCGGAAGATGAACAGGAATAGCGAGAACCAATGAGAGGCTAGCTGGAGGTGTCTGGACGGGCAAATTTAACTCTCATTTCCCACCAGGAAGAGGAAATAACCAAAGGCTCAGCGTGCCGTGCCGGAACCAGATTAGGGCCTGAAGCCATCCTGCGGTGTTGCGGCCAGGTCACAAGAAAGCGAGTTGAAGAAAGGAGCTCAGGGGCACTGTAATTCACAAACCTGCAGACTTATAAATGACAGCTATCGTCCAAAAATAGACTGAAGTAAGGCTGCCAAGAGGACTTGAAAGCGGGACAGCATTGCAGGAAACCCATTTCAGGAGGTAGACTGGAATTGCATTGAAAGCATAGGAAAAGAGGCAGAACGTCCACAATGATGCACTTGGCCAAAAAGGGCGTATGCGTTTTTTCCTGAATATATTCAGGAAAAAACGCATACGCCCTTTTTGGCCAACCAAGCAAGCTTGCAAAGGAAATCTGCACTACAATGAAGTCTCACTTCCCCCCGGTCAAAAGGGCCATCTGAAAAAAGTGTAAAATCCAGAAAGGCAAGAGGCCATTGAGAACTGGGAGCCTTGTTATGCTGATGGGCGGGATGTAAATTGCCAACAGACACTTGGGAGAAGTGTATGGTGTTTCCTGAAACATCTAAAAAACAAAGCAACAGAGCCTAGGGCACTTCCACTTATGGTCCTATAGCTTAGGGAAATTAAAATCAAAAAGACACAGCCACCCCAAAGTTTGGAACGGCTCTGTTTACAAGAACCTCGTTTACAGTACAAGTTCAACATCGCAGAAAGTGAAAAATGGATAAAGAAGTTGTGATATTTACTTACAAAGCAATATCACTCAGCAATGAAATCTGTGTCATCAGGCCCGTAGCAGCACAATGAGTGGATTCATGTATGATGATTCTAACTGAAGTAAGTCACACAGAAAAAGAAACATCATAAGATATCAGTAATACACGGAATGTAAACTTGGCTACACAGGAACTGAATTACAGAACAGAACAGGGACTCAAATTTAGAAAACCAACTTATGCTTGCTTAAGGGTAAAGGTGAGTTGGGGTGCTGCATAAAACCAGAGATTGAAATGAGCACAGATAAAGTTCCTTAAGTCAAATATGGAATAGACAAGAGCTACTCCTTGCTCAACGAAATGGACTCAACACCGCATATTAAACGCCTAAGAATGTACCTGACTAGTAAGTATCTTAAAACCTATGGATTGCTATGTCTCCGAAAGAGAATCAAGCATGTGTACAGGGGCATAAACGCAGCAGTGATAGGATTGGAGAGGTTCGGTGAGCAAATGAAGACCCTTTGAAGTCATATTGCATGGTACCCATTCCACGGGTTTCAACTACCCAGGTTTAAGGTATTCTTCCTTCAGCTAAAACATGCATGTGGAACCTAGAGTATGATCAACCATGTGATCGGGAGACGTGTTCAAATATGTCTCAGTTTTCGTACCCTGGTACTCGGGTGCAACATTCCAGACGCTTTACTAACACTCTCCCGACTTGGAGAGTCAGTCCCTTTAACCTCCTGTTTGGCCCAGTTTGCAATTTCTGCGGAAGATGGACAGGAATAGCGAGAACCAATGAGAGGCTAGCTGGAGGTGTCTGGACGGGCAAATTTAACTCTCATTTCCCACCAGGAAGAGGAAATAACCAAAGGCTCAGCGTGCCGTGCCGGAACCAGATTAGGGCCTGAAGCCATCATGCGGTGTTGCGGCCAGGTCACAAGAAAGCGAGTTGAAGAAAGGAGCTCAGGGGCACTGTAATTCACAAACCTGCAGAGTTATAAATGACAGCTATCGTCCAAAAATAGACTGAAGTAAGGCTGCCAAGAGGACTTGAAAGCGGGGCAGAATTGCAGGAAACCGATTTCAGGAGGTAGACTGGAATTGCATTGAAAGCATAGGAAAAGAGGCAGAACGTCCACAATGATGCACTTGGCCAAAAAGGGCGTATGCGTTTTTTCCTGAATATATTCAGGAAAAAATGCATACGCACTTTTTGGCCAACCAAGCAAGCTTGCAAAGGAAATCTGCACTACAATGAAGTCTCACTTCCCCCCGGTCAAAAGGGCAATCTGAAAAAACTGTAAAATCCAGAAAGGCAGGACAGGCCATGGAGAACTGGGAGCCTTGTTATGCTGATGGGCGGGATGTAAATTGCCAACAACCACTCGGGAGAAGTGTATGGTGTTTCCTGAAACATCTAAAA
Organism: Stenella coeruleoalba; assembly: GCF_951394435.1. Taxonomy (NCBI): domain Eukaryota; kingdom Metazoa; phylum Chordata; class Mammalia; order Artiodactyla; family Delphinidae; genus Stenella; species Stenella coeruleoalba. The sequence goes on along the minus strand of NW_027646009.1, from coordinate 649,042 downwards.
AACAAAGCAACAGAGCCTAGGGCACTGCCACTTATGGTCCTATAGCTTAGGGAAATTAAAATCAAAAAGACACAGCCACCCCAAAGTTTGGGACGCCTCTGTTTACAAGAACCTCGTTTACAGTACAAGTTCAACATCACAGAAAGTGAAAAATGGATAAAGAAGTTGTGGTATTTACTTACAAAGCAATATCACTCAGCAATGAATTCTATGTCATCAGGCCCTTAGCATCACAATGAGTGGATTCAGGTATGATGATTCTAACTGAAATAAGTCACACAGAAAAAGAAACATCATAAGATATCAGTAATACACGGAATGTAAACTTGGCTACACAGGAACTGAATTACAGAACAGAACAGGGTCTCAAATTTAGAAAACCAACTTATGCTTGCTTAAGGGGAAAGGTGAGTTGGGGTGCTGCATAAAACCAGAGATTGAAATGAGCACAGATAAAGTTCCTTAAGCCAAATATGGAATAGACAAGAGCTACTCCTTGCTCAACGAAATGGACTGAAAACCCCATATTAAACCCCTAAGAATGTACCTGACTAGTAAGTATCTTAAAACCTATGGATTGCTATGTCTCCAAAAGAGAATCAAGCGTGTGTACAGGGGCATAAACGCAGCAGTGATAGGATTGGAGAGGTTCGGTGAGCAAATGAAGACCCTTTGAAGTCATATTGCATGGTACCCATTCCACGGGTTTCAACTACCCAGGTTTAAGGTATTCTTCCTTCAGCTAAAACATGCATGTGGAACCTAGAGTATGATCAACCATGTGATCGGGAGACGTGTTCAAATATGTCTCAGTTTTCGTACCCTGGTACTCGGGTGCAACATTCCAGACGCTTTACTAACACTCTCCCGACTTGGAGAGTCAGTCCCTTTAACCTCCTGTTTGGCCCAGTTTGCAATTTCTGCGGAAGATGGACAGGAATAGCGAGAACCAATGAGAGGCTAGCTGGAGGTGTCTGGACGGGCAAATTTAACTCTCATTTCCCACCAGGAAGAGGAAATAACCAAAGGCTCAGCGTGCCGTACCGGAACCAGATTAGGGCCTGAAGCCATCCTGCGGTGTTGCGGCCAGGTCACAAGAAAGCGAGTTGAAGAAAGGAGCTCGGGGCACTGTAATTCACAAACCTGCAGAGTTATAAATGACAGCTATCGTCCAAAAATAGACTGAAGTAAGGCTGCCAAGAGGACTTGAAAGCGGGGCAGAATTGCAGGAAACCGATTTCAGGAGGTAGACTGGAATTGAATTGAAAGCATAGGAAAAGAGGCAGAACGTCCACAATGATGCACTTGGCCAAAAAGGGCGTATGCGTTTTTTTCCTGAATATATTCAGGAAAAAACGCATACGCCCTTTTTGGCCAACCAAGCAAGCTTGCAAAGGAAATCTGCACTACAATGAAGTCTCACTTCCCCCTGGTCAAAAGGGCCATCTGAAAAAAGTGTAAAATCCAGAAAGGCAACAGGCCATTGAGAACTGGGAGCCTTGTTATGCTGATGGGCGGGATGTAAATTGCCAACAACCACTCGGGAGAAGTGTATGGTGTTTCCTGAAACATCTAAAAAACAAAGCAACAGAGCCTAGTGCACTGCCACTTATGGTCCTATAGCTTAGGGAAATTAAAATCAAAAAGACACAGCCACCCCAAAGTTTGGAACGGCTCTGTTTACAAGAACCTCGTTTACAGTACAAGTTCAACATCGCAGAAAGTGAAAAATGGATAAAGAAGTTGTGGTATTCACTTACAAAGCAATATCACTCAGCAATGAAATCTATGTCATCAGGCCCTTAGCATCGCAATGAGTGGATTCAGGTATGATGATTCTAACTGAAATAAGTCACACAGAAAAAGAAACATCATAAGATATCACTAATACACGGAATGGAAACTTGGCTACACAGGAACTGAATTACAGAACAGAACAGGGTCTCAAATTTAGAAAACCAACTTATGCTTGCTTAAGGGTAAAGGTGAGTTGGGGTGCTGCATAAAACCAGAGATTGAAATGAGCACAGATAAAGTTCCTTAAGCCAAATATGGAATAGACAAGAGCTACTCCTTGCCCAACGAAATGGACTCAACACCCCATATTAAACGCCTAAGAATGTTCCTGACTAGTAAGTATCTTAAAACCTATGGATTGCTATGTCTCCAAAAGAGAATCAAGCATGTGTACAGGGGCATAAACGCAGCAGTGATAGGATTGGAGAGGTTCGGTGAGCAAATGAAGACCCTTTGAAGTCATATTGCATGGTACCCATTCCACGGGTTTCAACTACCCAGGTTTAAGGTATTCTTCCTTCAGCTAAAACATGCATGTGGAACCTAGAGTATGATCAACCATGTGATCGGGAGACGTGTTCAAATATGTCTCAGTTTTCGTACCCTGGTACTTGGGTGCAACATTCCAGACGCTTTACTAACACTCTCCCGACTTGGAGAGTCAGTCCCTTTAACCTCCTGTTTGGCCCAGTTTGCAATTTCTGCGGAAGATGAACAGGAATAGCGAGAACCAATGAGAGGCTAGCTGGAGGTGTCTGGACGGGCAAATTTAACTCTCATTTCCCACCAGGAAGAGGAATTAACCAAAGGCTCAGCATGCCGTGCCGGAACCAGATTAGGTCCTGAAGCCATCCTGCGGTGTTGCGGCCAGGTCACAAGAAAGCGAGTTGAAGAATGGAGCTCAGGGGCACTGTAATTCACAAACCTGCAGAGTTATAAATGACAGCTATCGTCCAAAAATAGACTGAAGTAAGGCTGCCAAGAGGACTTGAAAGCGGGGCAGAATTGCAGGAAACCGATTTCAGGAGGTAGACTGGAATTGAATTGAAAGCACAGGAAAAGAGGCAGAACGTCCACAATGATGCACTTGACCAAAAAGGGCGTATGCGTTTTTTTCCTGAATATATTCAGGAAAAAACGCATACGCCCTTTTTGGCCAACCAAGCAAGCTTGCAAAGGAAATCTGCACTACAATGAAGTCTCACTTCCCCCTGGTCAAAAGGGCCATCTGAAAAAAGTGTAAAATCCAGAAAGGCAGGACAGGCCATGGAGAACTGGGAGCCTTGTTATGCTGATGGGCGGGATGTAAATTGCCAACAACCACTAGGGAGAAGTGTATGGTGTTTCCTGAAACATCTAAAAAACAAAGCAACAGAGCCTAGGGCACTTCCACTTATGGTCCTATAGCTTAGGGAAATTAAAATCAAAAAGACACAGCCACCCCAAAGTTTGGAACGGCTCTGTTTACAAGAACCTCGTTTACAGTACAAGTTCAACATCGCAGAAAGTGAAAAATGGATAAAGAACTTGTGGTACTTACGTTCAATGCAGTATCACTCAGCAATGAAATCTATGTCATCAGGCCCGTAGCAGCATAATGAGTAGATTCAGGTACGATGATTCTAACTGAAATAAGTCACACAGAAAAAGAAACATCATAAGATATCAGTAATACACGGAATGTAAACTTGGCTACACAGGAACTGAATTCCAAAACAGAACAGGGTCTCAAATTTAGAAAACCAACTTATGCTTGCTTCAGGGGAAAGGTGAGTTGGGTTGCTGCATAAAACCAGAGATTGAAATGAGCACAGATAAAGTTCCTTAAGCCAAATATGGAATAGACAAGAGCTACTCCTTGCTCAACGAAATGGACTCAACACCGCATATTAAACGCCTAAGAATGTACCTGACTAGTAAGTATCTTAAAACCTATGGATTGCTATGTCTCCAAAAGAGAATCAAGCATGTGTACAGGGGCATAAACGCAGCAGTGATAGGATTGGAGAGGTTCGGTGAGCAAATGAAGACCCTTTGAAGTCATATTGCATGGTACCCATTCCACGGGTTTCAACTACCCAGGTTTTAGGTATTCTTCCTTCAGCTAAAACATGCATGTGGAACCCAAGTATGATCAACCATGTGAACGGGAGACGTGTTCAAATATGTCTCAGTTTTCCTCCCCTGGTACTCGGGTGCAACATTCCAGACGCTTTACTAACACTCTCCCCACTTGGAGAGTCAGCGCCTTTAACCTCCTGTTTGGCCCAGTTTGCAATTTCTGCGGAAGATGAACAGGAATAGCGAGAACCAATGAGAGGCTAGCTGGAGGTGTCTGGACGGGCAAATTTAACTCTCATTTCCCACCAGGAAGAGGAAATAACCAAAGGCTCAGCGTGCCGTACCGGAACCAGATTAGGGCCTGAAGCCATCCTGCGGTGTTGCAGCCAGCTCAAAAGAAAGCGAGTTGAACAAAGGAGCTCAGGGGCACTGTAATTCACAAACCTGCAGAGTTATAAATGACAGCTATCGTCCAAAAATATACTGAAGTAAGGCTGCCAAGAGGACTTGAAAGCGGGGCAGAATTGCAGGAAACCGATTTCAGGAGGTAGACTGGAATTGCATTGAAAGCATAGGAAAAGAGGCAGAACGTCCACAATGATGCACTTGGCCAAAAAGGGCGTATGCGTTTTTTCCTGAATATATTCAGGAAAAAACGCATACGCCCTTTTTGGCCAACCAAGCAAGCTTGCAAAGGAAATCTGCACTACAATGAAGTCTCACTTCCCCCCGGTCAAAAGGGCCATCTGAAAAAAGTGTAAAATCCAGAAAGGCAGGACAGGCCATGGAGAACTGGGAGCCTTGTTATGCTGATGGGCGGGATGTAAATTGCCAACAACCACTCGGGAGAAGTGTATGGTGTTTCCTGAAACATCTAAAAAACAAAGCAACAGAACCTAGGGCACTTCCACTTATGGTCCTATAGCTTAGGGAAATTAAAATCAAAAAGACACAGCCACCCCAAAGTTTGGAACGGCTCTGTTTACAAGAACCTCGTTTACAGTACAAGTTCAACATCGCAGAAAGTGAAAAATGGATAAAGAAGTTGTGGTATTTACTTACAAAGCAATATCACTCAGCAATGAAATCTGTGTCATCAGGCCCTTAGCAGCACAATGAGTGGATTCAGGTATGATGATTCTAACTGAAGTAAGTCACACAGAAAAAGAAACATCATAAGATATCAGTAATACACGGAATGTAAACTTGGCTACACAGGAACTGAATTACAGAACAGAACAGGGTCTCAAATTTAGAAAACCAACTTATGCTTGCTTAAGGGTAAAGGTGAGTTGGGGTGCTGCATAAAACCAGAGATTGAAATGAGCACAGATAAAGTTCCTTAAGTCAAATATGGAATAGACAAGAGCTACTCCTTGCTCAACGAAATGGACTCAACACCGCATATTAAACGCCTAAGAATGTACCTGACTAGTAAGTATCTTAAAACCTATGGATTGCTATGTCTCCGAAAGAGAATCAAGCATGTGTACAGGGGCATAAACGCAGCAGTGATAGGATTGGAGAGGTTCGGTGAGCAAATGAAGACCCTTTGAAGTCATATTGCATGGTACCCATTACACAGGTCTTAACTCTCCAGGTTTAAGGTATTCTTCCTTCAGCTAAAACATGCATGTGGAACCCAAGTATGATCAACCATGTGAACGGGAGACGTGTTCAAATATGTCTCAGTTTTCCTCCCCTGGTACTCGGGTGCAACATTCCAGACGCTTTACTAACACTCTCCGCACTTGGAGAGTCAGTGCCTTTAACCTCCTGTTTGGCCCAGTTTGCAATTTCTGCGGAAGATGAACAGGAATAGCGAGAACCAATGAGAGGCTAGCTGGAGGTGTCTGGACTGGCAAATTTAACTCTCATTTCCCACCAGGAAGAGGAAATAACCAAAGGCTCAGCGTGCCGTGCCGGAACCAGATTAGGGCCTGAAGCCATCCTGCGGTGTTGCGGCCAGGTCACAAGAAAGCGAGTTGAAGAAAGGAGCTCAGGGGCACTGTAATTCACAAACCTGCAGACTTATAAATGACAGCTATCGTCCAAAAATAGACTGAAGTAAGGCTGCCAAGAGGACTTGAAAGCGGGACAGCATTGCAGGAAACCGATTTCAGGAGGTAGACTGGAATTGCATTGAAAGCATAGGAAAAGAGGCAGAACGTCCACAATGATGCACTTGGCCAAAAAGGGCGTATGCGTTTTTTCCTGAATATATTCAGGAAAAAACGCATACGCCCTTTTTGGCCAACCAAGCAAGCTTGCAAAGGAAATCTGCACTACAATGAAGTCTCACTTCCCCCCGGTCAAAAGGGCCATCTGAAAAAAGTGTAAAATCCAGAAAGGCAAGAGGCCATTGAGAACTGGGAGCCTTGTTATGCTGATGGGCGGGATGTAAATTGCCAACAGACACTTGGGAGAAGTGTATGGTGTTTCCTGAAACATCTAAAAAACAAAGCAACAGAGCCTAGGGCACTTCCACTTATGGTCCTATAGCTTAGGGAAATTAAAATCAAAAAGACACAGCCACCCCAAAGTTTGGAACGGCTCTGTTTACAAGAACCTCGTTTACAGTACAAGTTCAACATCGCAGAAAGTGAAAAATGGATAAAGAATTTGTGGTATTCACTTACAAAGCAATATCACTCAGCAATGAAATCTATGTCATCAGGCCCTTAGCATCGCAATGAGTGGATTCAGGTATGATGATTCTAACTGAAATAAGTCACACAGAAAAAGAAACATCATAAGATATCACTAATACACGGAATGTAAACTTGCCTACACAGGAACTGAATTACAGAACAGAACAGGGTCTCAAATTTAGAAAACCAACTTATGCTTGCTTAAGGGTAAAGGTGAGTTGGGGTGCTGCATAAAACCAGAGATTGAAATGAGCACAGATAAAGTTCCTTAAGCCAAATATGGAATAGACAAGAGCTACTCCTTGCTCAACGAAATGGACTCAACACCCCATATTAAACGCCTAAGAATGTTCCTTACTAGTAAGTATCTTAAAACCTATGGATTGCTATGTCTCCAAAAGAGAATCAAGCATGTGTTCAGGGGCATAAACGCAGCAGTGATAGGATTGGAGAGGTTCGGTGAGCAAATGAAGACCCTTTGAAGTCATATTGCATGGTACCCATTCCACGGGTTTCAACTACCCAGGTTTAAGGTATTCTTCCTTCAGCTAAAACATGCATGTGGAACCTAGAGTATGATCAACCATGTGATCGGGAGACGTGTTCAAATATGTCTCAGTTTTCGTACCCTGGAACTTGGGTGCAACATTCCAGACGCTTTACTAACACTCTCCCGACTTGGAGAGTCAGTCCCTTTAACCTCCTGTTTGGCCCAGTTTGCAATTTCTGCGGAAGATGAACAGGAATAGCGAGAACCAATGAGAGGCTAGCTGGAGGTGTCTGGACTGGCAAATTTAACTCTCATTTCCCACCAGGAAGAGGAATTAACCAAAGGCTCAGAGTGCCGTGCCGGAACCAGATTAGAGCCTGAAGCCATCCTGCGGTGTTGCGGCCAGCTCAAAAGAAAGCGAGTTGAACAAAGGAGCTCAGGGGCACTGTAATACACCAACCTGCAGAGTTATAAATGACAGCTATCGTCCAAAAATATACTGAAGTAAGGCTGCCAAGAGGACTTGAAAGCGGGGCAGAATTGCAGGAAACCGATTTCAGGAGGTAGACTGGAATTGCATTGAAAGCATAGGAAAAGAGGCAGAACGTCCACAATGATGCACTTGGCCAAAAAGGGCGTATGCGTTTTTTCCTGAATATATTCAGGAAAAAACGCATACGCCCTTTTTGGCCAACCAAGCAAGCTTGCAAAGGAAATCTGCACTACAATGAAGTCTCACTTCCCCCCGGTCAAAAGGGCCATCTGAAAGAAGTGTAAAATCCAGAAAGGCAGGACAGGCCATGGAGAACTGGGAGCCTTGTTATGCTGATGGGCGGGATGTAAATTGCCAACAACCACTCGGGAGAAGTGTATGGTGTTTCCTGAAACATCTAAAAAACAAAGCAACAGAACCTAGGGCACTTCCACTTATGGTCCTATAGCTTAGGGAAATTAAAATCAAAAAGACACAGCCACACCAAAGTTTGGAATGGCTCTGTTTACAAGAACCTCGTTTACAGTACAAGTTCAACATCGCAGAAAGTGAAAAATGGATAAAGAAGTTGTGATATTTACTTACAAAACAATATCACTCAGCAATGAAATCTGTGTCATCAGGCCCGTAGCAGCACAATGAGTGGATTCAGGTATGATGATTCTAACTGAAGTAAGTCACACAGAAAAAGAAACATCATAAGATATCAGTAATACACGGAATGTAAACTTGGCTACACAGGAACTGAATTACAGAACAGAACAGGGACTCAAATTTAGAAAACCAACTTATGCTTGCTTAAGGGTAAAGGTGAGTTGGGGTGCTGCATAAAACCAGAGATTGAAATGAGCACAGATAAAGTTCCTTAAGCCAAATATGGAATAGACAAGAGCTACTCCTTGCCCAACGAAATGGACTCAACACCCCATATTAAACGCCTAAGAATGTTCCTGACTAGTAAGTATCTTAAAACCTATGGATTGCTATGTCTCCAAAAGAGAATCAAGGATGTGTACAGGGGCATAAACGCAGCAGTGATAGGATTGGAGAGGTTCGGTGAGCAAATGAAGACCCTTTGAAGTCATATTGCATGGTACCCATTCCACGGGTTTCAACTACCCAGGTTTAAGGTATTCTTCCTTCAGCTAAAACATGCATGTGGAACCCAAGTATGATCAACCATGTGAACGGGAGACGTGTTCAAATATGTCTCAGTTTTCCTCCCCTGGTACTCGGGTGCAACATTCCAGACGCTTTACTAACACTCTCCCCACTTGGAGAGTCAGTGCCTTTAACCTCCTGTTTGGCCCAGTTTGCAATTTCTGCGGAAGATGAACAGGAATAGCGAGAACCAATGAGAGGCTAGCTGGAGGTGTCTGGACGGGCAAATTTAACTCTCATTTCCCACCAGGAAGAGGAAATAACCAAAGGCTCAGCGTGCCGTGCCGGAACCAGATTAGGGCCTGAAGCCATCCTGCGGTGTTGCGGCCAGGTCACAAGAAAGCGAGTTGAAGAAAGGAGCTCAGGGGCACTGTAATTCACAAACCTGCAGAGTTATAAATGACAGCTATCGTCCAAAAATAGACTGAAGTAAGGCTGCCAAGAGGACTGGAAAGCGGGGCAGCATTGCAGGAAACCGATTTCAGGAGGTAGACTGGAATTGCATTGAAAGCATAGGAAAAGAGGCAGAACGTCCACAATGATGCACTTGGCCAAAAAGGGCGTATGCGTTTTTTCCTGAATATATTCAGGAAAAAACGCATACGCCCTTTTTGGCCAACCAAGCAAGCTTGCAAAGGAAATCTGCACTACAATGAAGTCTCACTTCCGCCCGGTCAAAAGGGCCATCTGAAAAAAGTGTAAAATCCAGAAAGGCAGGACAGGCCATGGAGAAATGGGAGCCTTGTTATGCTGATGGGCGGGATGTAAATTGCCAACAACCACTCGGGAGAAGTGTATGGTGTTTCCTGAAACATCTAAAAAACAAAGCAACAGAACCTAGGGCACTTCCACTTATGGTCCTATAGCTTAGGGAAATTAAAATCAAAAAGACACAGCCACCCCAAAGTTTGGAACGGCTCTGTTTACAAGAACCTCGTTTACAGTACAAGTTCAACATCGCAGAAAGTGAAAAATGGATAAAGAAGTTGTGGTATTTACTTACAAAGCAATATCACTCAGCAATGAAATCTGTGTCATCAGGCCCGTAGCAGCACAATGAGTGGATTCAGGTATGATGATTCTAACTGAAGTAAGTCACACAGAAAAAGAAACATCATAAGATATCAGTAATACACAGAATGTAAACTTGGCTACACAGGAACTGAATTACAGAACAGAACAGGGTCTCAAATTTAGAAAACCAACTTATGCTTGCTTAAGGGGAAAGGTGAGTTGGGATGCTGCATAAAACCAGAGATTGAAATGAGCACAGATAAAGTTCCTTAAGCCAAATATGGAATAGACAAGATCTACTCCTTGCTCAACGAAATGGACTCAACACCGCATATTAAACGCCTAAGAATGTTCCTGACTAGTAAGTATCTTAAAACCTATGGATTGCTATGTCTCCAAAAGAGAATCAAGCATGTGTACAGGGGCATAAACGCAGCAGTGATAGGATTGGAGAGGTTCGGTGAGCAAATGAAGACCCTTTGAAGTCATATTGCATGGTACCCATTCCACTGGTTTCAACTACCAAGGTTTAAGGTATTCTTCCTTCAGCTAAAACATGCATGTGGAACCTAGAGTATGATCAACCATGTGATCGGGAGACGTGTTCAAATATGTCTCAGTTTTCGTACCCTGGTACTCGGGTGCAACATTCCAGACGCTTTACTAACACTCTCCCGACTTGGAGAGTCAGTCCCTTTAACCTCCTGTTTGGCCCAGTTTGCAATTTCTGTGGAAGATGAACAGGAATAGCGAGAACCAATGAGAGACTAGCTGGAGGTGTCTGGACGGGCAAATTTAACTCTCATTTCCCACCAGGAAGAGGAATTAACCAAAGGCTCAGCGTGCCGTGCCGGAACCAGATTAGGTCCTGAAGCCATCCTGCGGTGTTGCGGCCAGGTCACAAGAAAGCGAGTTGAAGAAAGGAGCTCAGGGGCACTGTAATTCACAAACCTGCAGAGTTATAAATGACAGCTATCGTCCAAAAATAGACTGAAGTAAGGCTGCCAAGAGGACTTGAAAGCGGGGCAGCATTGCAGGAAACCGATTTCAGGAGGTAGACTGGAATTGCATTGAAAGCATAGGAAAAGAGGCAGAACGTCCACAATGATGCACTTGGCCAAAAAGGGCGTATGCGTTTTTTCCTGAATATATTCAGGAAAAAACGCATACGCCCTTTTTGGCCAACCAAGTAAGCTTGCAAAGGAAATCTGCACTACAATGAAGTCTCACTTCCCCCCGGTCAAAAGGGCCATCTGAAAGAAGTGTAAAATCCAGAAAGGCAGGACAGGACATGGAGAACTGGGAGCCTTGTTATGCTGATGGGCGGGATGTAAATTGCCAACAACCACTCGGGAGAAGTGTATGGTGTTTCCTGAAACATCTAAAAAACAAAGCAACAGAACCTAGGGCACTTCCACTTATGGTCCTATAGCTTAGGGAAATTAAAATCAAAAAGACACAGCCACCCCAAAGTTTGGGACGCCTCTGTTTACAAGAACCTCGTTTACAGTACAAGTTCAACATCGCAGAAAGTGAAAAATGGATAAAGAAGTTGTGGTATTTACTTACAAAGCAATATCACTCAGCAATGAAATCTGTGTCATCAGGCCCTTAGCAGCACAATGAGTGGATTCAGGTATGATGATTCTAACTGAAGTAAGTCACACAGAAAAAGAAACATCATAAGATATCAGTAATACACGGAATGTAAACTTGGCTACACAGGAACTGAATTACAGAACAGAACAGGGTCTCAAATTTAGAAAACCAACTTATGCTTGCTTAAGGGTAAAGGTGAGTTGGGGTGCTGCATAAAACCAGAGATTGAAATGAGCACAGATAAAGTTCCTTAAGTCAAATATGGAATAGACAAGAGCTACTCCTTGTTCAACGAAATGGACTCAACACCGCATATTAAACGCCTAAGAATGTACCTGACTAGTAAGTATCTTAAAAACCTATGGATTGCTATGTCTCCGAAAGAGAATCAAGCATGTGTACAGGGGCATAAACGCAGCAGTGATAGGATTGGAGAGGTTCGGTGAGCAAATGAAGACCCTTTGAAGTCATATTGCATGGTACCCATTACACGGGTCTTAACTCCCCAGGTTTAAGGTATTCTTCCTTCAGCTAAAACATGCATGTGGAACCTAGAGTATGATCAACCATGTGATCGGGAGACGTGTTCAAATATGTCTCAGTTTTCGTACCCTGGTACTCGGGTGCAACATTCCAGACGCTTTACTAACACTCTCCCGACTTGGAGAGTCAGTCCCTTTAACCTCCTGTTTGGCCCAGTTTGCAATTTCTGCGGAAGATGAACAGGAATAGCGAGAACCAATGAGAGACTAGCTGGAGGTGTCTGGACGGGCAAATTTAACTCTCATTTCCCACCAGGAAGAGGAATTAACCAAAGGCTCAGCGTGCCGTGCCGGAACCAGATTAGGTCCTGAAGCCATCCTGCGGTGTTGCGGCCAGGTCACAAGAAAGCGAGTTGAAGAAAGGAGCTCAGGGGCACTGTAATTCACAAACCTGCAGAGTTATAAATGACAGCTATCGTCCAAAAATAGACTGAAGTAAGGCTGCCAAGAGGACTTGAAAGTGGGACAGAATTGCAGGAAACCGATTTCAGGAGGTAGACTGGAATTGCATTGAAAGCATAGGAAAAGAGGCAGAACGTCCACAATGATGCACTTGGCCAAAAAGGGCGTATGCGTTTTTTCCTGAATATATTCAGGAAAAAACGCATACGCCCTTTTTGGCCAACCAAGCAAGCTTGCAAAGGAAATCTGCACTACAATGAAGTCTCACTTCCCCCCGGTCAAAAGGGCCATCTGAAAAAAGTGTAAAATCCAGAAAGGCAGGACAGACCATGGAGAACTGGGAGCCTTGTTATGCTGATGGGCGGGATGTAAATTGCCAACAACCACTCGGGAGAAGTGTATGGTGTTTCCTGAAACATCTAAAAAACAAAGCAACAGAGCCTAGGGCACTTCCACTTATGGTCCTATAGCTTAGGGAAATTAAAATCAAAAAGACACAGCCACCCCAAAGTTTGGAACGGCTCTGTTTACAAGAACCTCGTTTACAGTACAAGTTCAACATCGCAGAAAGTGAAAAATGGATAAAGAACTTGTGGTACTTACGTACAATGCAGTATCACTCAGCAATGAAATCTATGTCATCAGGCCCGTAGCAGCATAATGAGTAGATTCAGGTACGATGATTCTAACTGAAATAAGTCACACAGAAAAAGAAACATCATAAGATATCACTAATACACGGAATGTAAACTTGGCTACACAGGAACTGAATTCCAAAACAGAACAGGGTCTCAAATTTAGAAAACCAACTTATGCTTGCTTAAGGGGAAAGGTGAGTTGGGGTGCTGCATAAAACCAGAGATTGAAATGAGCACAGATAAAGTTCCTTAAGCCAAATATGGAATAGACAAGAGCTACTCCTTGCTCAACGAAATGGACTCAACACCGCATATTAAACGCCTAAGAATGTACCTGACTAGTAAGTATCTTAAAACCTATGGATTGCTATGTCTCCGAAAGAGAATCAAGCATGTGTACAGGGGCATAAACGCAGCAGTGATAGGATTGGAGAGGTTCGGTGAGCAAATGAAGACCCTTTGAAGTCATATTGCATGGTACCCATTCCACGGGTTTCAACTACCCAGGTTTTAGGTATTCTTCCTTCAGCTAAAACATGCATGTGGAACCCAAGTATGATCAACCATGTGAATGGGAGACGTGTTCAAATATGTCTCAGTTTTCCTCCCCTGGTACTCGGGTGCAACATTCCAGACGCTTTACTAACACTCTCCCCACTTGGAGAGTCAGCACCTTTAACCTCCTGTTTGGCCCAGTTTGCAATTTCTGCGGAAGATGAACAGGAATAGCGAGAACCAATGAGAGGCTAGCTGGAGGTGTCTGGACGGGCAAATTTAACTCTCATTTCCCACCAGGAAGAGGAATTAACCAAAGGCTCAGCGTGCCGTACCGGAACCAGATTAGAGCCTGAAGCCATCCTGCGGTGTTGCGGCCAGCTCAAAAGAAAGCGAGTTGAACAAAGGAGCTCAGGGGCACTGTAATTCACAAACCTGCAGAGTTATAAATGACAGCTATCGTCCAAAAATAGACTGAAGTAAGGCTGCCAAGAGGACTTGAAAGCGGGGCAGAATTGCAGGAAACCGATTTCAGGAGGTAGACTGGAATTGCATTGAAAGCATAGGAAAAGAGGCAGAACGTCCACAATGATGCACTTGGCCAAAAAGGGCGTATGCGTTTTTTCCTGAATATATTCAGGAAAAAACGCATACGCCCTTTTTGGCCAACCAAGCAAGCTTGCAAAGGAAATCTGCACTACAATGAAGTCTCACTTCCCCCCGGTCAAAAGGGCCATCTGAAAAAAGTGTAAAATCCAGAAAGGCAGGACAGGCCATGGACAACTGGGAGCCTTGTTATGCTGATGGGCGGGATGTAAATTGCCAACAACCACTCGGGAGAAGTGTATGGTGTTTCCTGAAACATCTAAAAAACAAAGCAACAGAACCTAGGGCACTGCCACTTATGGTCCTATAGCTTAGGGAAATTAAAATCAAAAAGACACAGCCACCCCAAAGTTTGGAACGGCTCCGTTTACAAGAACCTCGTTTACAGTACAAGTTCAACATCGCAGAAAGTGAAAAATGGATAAAGAACTTGTGGTATTTACTTACAAAGCAATATCACTCAGCAATGAAATCTGTGTCATCAGGCCCTTAGCAGCACAATGAGTGGATTCAGGTATGATGATTCTAACTGAAGTAAGTCACACAGAAAAAGAAACATCATAAGATATCAGTAATACACGGAATGTAAACTTGGCTACACAGGAACAGAATTACAGAACAGAACAGGGTCTCAAATTTAGAAAACCAACTTATGCTTGCTTAAGGGGAAAGGTGAGTTGGGGTGCTGCATAAAACCAGAGATTGAAATGAGCACAGATAAAGTTCCTTAAGTCAAATATGGAATAGACAAGAGCTACTCCTTGCTCAACGAAATGGACTCAACACCGCATATTAAACGCCTAAGAATGTACCTGACTAGTAAGTATCTTAAAAACCTATGGATTGCTATGTCTCCGAAAGAGAATCAAGCATGTGTACAGGGGCATAAACGCAGCAGTGATAGGATTGGAGAGGTTCGGTGAGCAAATGAAGACCCTTTGAAGTCATATTGCATGGTACCCATTACACGGGTCTTAACTCCCCAGGTTTAAGGTATTCTTCCTTCAGCTAAAACATGCATGTGGAACCTAGAGTATGATCAACCATGTGATCGGGAGACGTGTTCAAATATGTCTCAGTTTTCGTACCCTGGTACTCGGGTGCAACATTCCAGACGCTTTACTAACACTCTCCCGACTTGGAGAGTCAGTCCCTTTAACCTCCTGTTTGGCCCAGTTTGCAATTTCTGCGGAAGATGAACAGGAATAGCGAGAACCAATGAGAGACTAGCTGGAGGTGTCTGGACGGGCAAATTTAACTCTCATTTCCCACCAGGAAGAGGAAATAACCAAAGGCTCAGCGTGCCGTGCCGGAACCAGATTAGGGCCTGAATCCATCCTGCGGTGTTGCGGCCAGGTCACAAGAAAGCGAGTTGAAGAAAGGAGCTCAGGGGCACTGTAATTCACAAACCTGCAGAGTTATAAATGACAGCTATCGTCCAAAAATAGACTGAAGTAAGGCTGCCAAGAGGACTTGAAAGCAGGTCAGAATTGCAGGAAACCGATTTCAGGAGGTAGACAGGAATTGCATTGAAAGCATAGGAAAAGAGGCAGAACGTCCACAATGATGCACTTGGCCAAAAAGGGCGTATGCGTTTTTTCCTGAATATATTCAGGAAAAAACGCATACGCCCTTTTTGGCCAACCAAGCAAGCTTGCAAAGGAAATCTGCACTACAATGAAGTCTCACTTCTCCCCGGTCAAAAGGGCCATCTGAAAAAAGTGTAAAATCCAGAAAGGCAGGACAGGCCATGGAGAACTGGGAGCCTTGTTATGCTGATGGGCGGGATGTAAATTGCCAACACACACTCGGGAGAAGTGTATGGTGTTTCCTGAAACATCTAAAAAACAAAGCAACAGAGCCTAGGGCACTGCCACTTATGGTCCTATAGCTTAGGGAAATTAAAATCAAAAAGACACAGCCACCCCAAAGTTTGGGACGCCTCTGTTTACAAGAACCTCGTTTACAGTACAAGTTCAACATCGCAGAAAGTGAAAAATGGATAAAGAAGTTGTGGTATTTACTTACAAAGCAATATCACTCAGCAATGAATTCTATGTCATCAGGCCCTTAGCATCACAATGAGTGGATTCAGGTATGATGATTCTAACTGAAATAAGTCACACAGAAAAAGAAACATCATAAGATATCAGTAATACACGGAATGTAAACTTGGCTACACAGGAACTGAATTACAGAACAGAACAGGGTCTCAAATTTAGAAAACCAACTTATGCTTGCTTAAGGGTAAAGGTGAGTTGGGGTGCTGCATAAAACCAGAGATTGAAATGAGCACAGATAAAGTTCCTTAAGCCAAATATGGAATAGACAAGAGCTACTCCTTGCTCAACGAAATGGACTCAAAACCCCATATTAACCCCTAAGAATGTACCTGACTAGTAAGTATCTTAAAACCTATGGATTGCTATGTCTCCAAAAGACAATCAAGCGTGTGTACAGGGGAATAAACACAGCAGTGATAGGATTGGAGAGGTTCGGTGAGCAAATGAAGACCCTTTGAAGTTATATTGCATGGTACCCATTACACGGGTCTCAACTCTCCAGGTTTATGGTATTCTTCCTTCAGCTAAAACATGCATGTGGAACCCAGAGTATGATCAACCATGTGAACGGGAGACGTGTTCAAATATGTCTCAGTTTTCCTCCCCTGGTACTCGGGTGCAACATTCCAGACGCTTTACTAACACTCTCCCGACTTGGAGAGTCAGTCCCTTTAACCTCCTGTTTGGCCCAGTTTGCAATTTCTGCGGAAGATGAACAGGAATAGCGAGAACCAATGAGAGGCTAGCTGGAGGTGTCTGGACGGGCAAATTTAACTCTCATTTCCCACCAGGAAGAGGAATTAACCAAAGGCTCAGCATGCCGGGCCGGAACCATATTAGGGCCTGAAGCCATCCTGCGGTGTTTCGGCCAGGTCACAAGAAAGCGAGTTGAAGAAAGGAGCTCAGGGGCACTGTAATTCACAAACCTGCAGAGTTATAAATGACAGCTATCGTCCAAAAATAGACTGAAGTAAGGCTGCCAAGAGGACTTGAAAGCGGGGCAGCATTGCAGGAAACCGATTTCAGGAGGTAGACTGGAATTGCATTGAAAGCATAGGAAAAGAGGCAGAACGTCCACAATGATGCACTTGGCCAAAAAGGGCGTATGCGTTTTTTCCTGAATATATTCAGGAAAAAACGCATACGCCCTTTTTGGCCAACCAAGCAAGCTTGCAAAGGAAATCTGCACTACAATGAAGTCTCACTTCCCCCCGGTCAAAAGGGCCATCTGAAAAAAGTGTAAAATCCAGAAAGGCAGGACAGGCCATGGAGAACTGGGAGCCTTGTTATGCTGATGGGCGGGATGTAAATTGCCAACAACCACTCGGGAGAAGTGTATGGTGTTTCCTGAAATATCTAAAAAACAAAGCAACAGAGCCTAGGGCACTTCCACTTATGGTCCTATAGCTTAGGGAAATTAAAATCAAAAAGACACAGCCACCCCAAAGTTTGGAACGGCTCTGTTTACAAGAACCTCGTTTACAGTACAAGTTCAACATCGCAGAAAGTGAAAAATGGATAAAGAAGTTGTGGTATTTACTTACAAAGCAATATCACTCAGCAATGAAATCTGTGTCATCAGGCCCTTAGCAGCACAATGAGTGGATTCAGGTACGATGATTCTAACTGAAGTAAGTCACACAGAAAAAGAAACATCATAAGATATCAGTAATACACGGAATGTAAACTTGGCTACACAGGAACTGAATTACAGAACAGAACAGGGTCTCAAATTTAGAAAACCAACTTATGCTTGCTTAAGGATAAAGGTGAGTTGGGGTGCTGCATAAAACCAGAGATTGAAATGAGCACAGATAAAGTTCCTTAAGCCAAATATGGAATAGACAAGAGCTACTCCTTGCTCAACGAAATGGACTCAACACCCCATATTAAACGCCTAAGAATGTACCTGACTAGTAAGTATCTTAAAACCTATGGATTGCTATGTCTCCAAAAGAGAATCAAGCATGTGTACAGGGGCATAAACGCAGCAGTGATAGGATTGGAGAGGTTCGGTGAGCAAATGAAGACCCTTTGAAGTCATATTGCATGGTACCCATTCCACGGGTTTCAACTACCCAGGTTTTAGGTATTCTTCCTTCAGCTAAAACATGCATGTGGAACCCAAGTATGATCAACCATGTGAACGGGAGACGTGTTCAAATATGTCTCAGTTTTCCTCCCCTGGTACTCGGGTGCAACATTCCAGACGCTTTACTAACACTCTCCCCACTTGGAGAGTCAGCGCCTTTAACCTCCTGTTTGGCCCAGATTGCAATTTCTGCGGAAGATGAACAGGAATAGCGAGAACCAATGAGAGGCTAGCTGGAGGTGTCTGGACGGGCAAATTTAACTCTCATTTCCCACCAGGAAGAGGAAATAACCAAAGGCTGAGCGTGCCGTACCGGAACCAGATTAGGGCCTGAAGCCATCCTGCGGTGTTGCGGCCAGGTCACAAGAAAGCGAGTTGAAGAAAGGAGCTCAGGGGCACTGTAATTCACAAACCTGCAGAGTTATAAATGACAGCTATCGTCCAAAAATAGACTGAAGTAAGGCTGCCAAGAGGACTTGAAAGCGGGGCAGAATTGCAGGAAACCGATTTCAGGAGGTAGACTGGAATTGCATTGAAAGCATAGGAAAAGAGGCAGAACGTCCACAATGATGCACTTGGCCAAAAAGGGCGTATGCGTTTTTTCCTGAATATATTCAGGAAAAAACGCATACGCCCTTTTTGGCCAACCAAGCAAGCTTGTAAAGGAAATCTGCACTACAATGAAGTCTCACTTCTCCCCGGTCAAAAGGGCCATCTGAAAAAAGTGTAAAATCCAGAAAGGCAGGACAGGCCATGGAGAACTGGGAGCCTTGTTATGCTGATGGGCGGGATGTAAATTGCCAACAACCACTCGGGAGAAGTGTATGGTGTTTCCTGAAACATCTAAAAAACAAAGCAACAGAACCTAGGGCACTTCCACTTATGGACCTATAGCATAGGGAAATTAAAATCAAAAAGACACAGCCACCCCAAAGTTTGGAACGGCTCTGTTTACAAGAACCTCGTTTACAGTACAAGTTCAACATCGCAGAAAGTGAAAAATGGATAAAGAAGTTGTGGTATTTACTTACAAAGCAATATCACTCAGCAATGAAATCTGTGTCATCAGGCCCTTAGCAGCACAATGAGTGGATTCAGGTATGATGATTCTAACTGAAGTAAGTCACACAGAAAAAGAAACATCATAAGATATCAGTAATACACGGAATGTAAACTTGGCTACACAGGAACTGAATTACAGAACAGAACAGGGTCTCAAATTTAGAAAACCAACTTATGCTTGCTTAAGGGTAAAGGTGAGTTGGGGTGCTGCATAAAACCAGAGATTGAAATGAGCACAGATAAAGTTCCTTAAGTCAAATATGGAATAGACAAGAGCTACTCCTTGCTCAACGAAATGGACTCAACACCGCATATTAAACGCCTAAGAATGTACCTGACTAGTAAGTATCTTAAAAACCTATGGATTGCTATGTCTCCGAAAGAGAATCAAGCATGTGTACAGGGGCATAAACGCAGCAGTGATAGGATTGGAGAGGTTCGGTGAGCAAATGAAGACCCTTTGAAGTCATATTGCATGGTACCCATTACACGGGTCTTAACTCTCCAGGTTTAAGGTATTCTTCCTTCAGCTAACACATGCATGTGGAACCCAAGTATGATCAACCATGTGAACGGGAGACGTGTTCAAATATGTCTCAGTTTTCCTCCCCTGGTACTCGGGTGCAACATTCCAGACGCTTTACTAACACTCTCCCCACTTGGAGAGTCAGAGCCTTTAACCTCCTGTTTGGCCCAGTTTGCAATTTCTGCGGAAGATGAACAGGAATAGCGAGAACCAATGAGAGGCTAGCTGGAGGTGTCTGGACGGGCAAATTTAACTCTCATTTCCCACCAGGAAGAGGAAATAACCAAAGGCTCAGCGTGCCGTGCCGGAACCAGATTAGGGCCTGAAGCCATCATGCGGTGTTGCGGCCAGGTCACAAGAAAGCGAGTTGAAGAAAGGAGCTCAGGGGCACTGTAATTCACAAACCTTCAGAGTTATAAATGACAGCTATCGTCCAAAAATAGACTGAAGTAAGGCTGCCAAGAGGACTTGAAAGCGGGGCAGCATTGCAGGAAACCGATTTCAGGAGGTAGACTGGAATTGCATTGAAAGCACAGGAAAAGAGGCAGATCGTCCACAATGATGCACTTGGCCAATAAGGGCGTATGCGTTTTTTCCTGAATATATTCAGGAAAAAACGCATACGCCCTTTTTGGCCAACCAAGCAAGCTTGCAAAGGAAATCTGCACTACAATGAAGTCTCACTTCCCCCCGGTCAAAAGGGCCATCTGAAAAAAGTGTAAAATCCAGAAAGGCAGGACAGGCCACGGAGAACTGGGAGCCTTGTTATGCTGATGGGCGGGATGTAAATTGCCAACAGACACTCGGGAGAAGTGTATGGTGTTTCCTGAAACATCTAAAAAACAAAGCAACAGAACCTAGGGCACTTCCACTTTTGGTCCTATAGCTTAGGGAAATTAAAATCAAAAAGACACAGCCACCCCAAAGTTTGGAACGGCTCTGTTTACAAGAACCTCGTTTACAGTACAAGTTCAACATCGCAGAAAGTGAAAAATGGATAAAGAAGTTGTGGTATTTACTTACAAAGCAATATCACTCAGCAATGAAATCTGTGTCATCAGGACCGTAGCAGCACAATGAGTGGATTCAGGTATGATGATTCTAACTGAAGTAAGTCACACAGAAAAAGAAACATCATAAGATATCAGTAATACACGGAATGTAAACTTGGCTACACAGGAACTGAATTACAGAACAGAACAGGGTCTCAAATTTAGAAAACCAACTTATGCTTGCTTAAGGGGAAAGGTGAGTTGGGGTGCTGCATAAAACCAGAGATTGAAATGAGCACAGATAAAGTTCCTTAAGCCAAATATGGAATAGACAAGAGCTACTCCTTGCTCAACGAAATGGACTCAACACCCCATATTAAACGCCTAAGAATGTTCCTGACTAGTAAGTATCTTAAAACCTATGGATTGCTATGTCTCCAAAAGACAATCAAGCATGTGTACAGGGGCATAAACGCAGCAGTGATAGGATTGGAGAGGTTCGGTGCGCAAATGAAGACACTTTGAAGTCATATTGCATGGTACCCATTCCACGGGTTTCAACTACCCAGGTTTAAGGTATTCTTCCTTCAGCTAAAACATGCATGTGGAACCTAGAGTATGATCAACCATGTGATCGGGAGACGTGTTCAAATATTTCTCAGTTTTCATACCCTGGTACTCGGGTGCAACATTCCAGACGCTTTACTAACACTCTCCCGACTTGGAGAGTCAGTCCCTTTAACCTCCTGTTTGGCCCAGTTTGCAATTTCTGCGGAAGATGAACAGGAATAGCGAGAACCAATGAGAGACTAGCTGGAGGTGTCTGGACGGGCAAATTTAACTCTCATTTCCCACCAGGAAGAGGAATTAACCAAAGGCTCAGCGTGCCGTGCCGGAACCAGATTAGGTCCTGAAGCCATCCTGCGGTGTTGCGGCCAGGTCACAAGAAAGTGAGTTGAAGAAAGGATCTCAGGGGCACTGTAATTCACAAACCTGCAGAGTTATAAATGACAGCTATCGTCCAAAAATAGACTGAAGTAAGGCTGCCAAGAGGACTTGAAAGCGGGGCAGAATTGCAGGAAACCGATTTCAGGAGGTGGACTGGAATTGCATTGAAAGCATAGGAAAAGAGGCAGAACGTCCACAATGATGCACTTGGCCAAAAAGGGCGTATGCGTTTTTTCCTGAATATATTCAGGAAAAAACGCATACGCCCTTTTTGGCCAACCAAGCAAGCTTGCAAAGGAAATCTGCACTACAATGAAGTCTCACTTCCCCCCGGTCAAAAGGGCCATCTGAAAAAAGTGTAAAATCCAGAAAGGCAGGACAGGCCATGGAGAACTGGGAGCCTTGTTATGCTGATGGGCGGGATGTAAATTGCCAACAACCACTCGGGAGAAGTGTATGGTGTTTCCTGAAACATCTAAAAAACAAAGCAACAGAGCCTAGGGCACTTCCACTTATGGTCCTATAGCTTAGGGAAATTAAAATCAAAAAGACACAGCCACCCCAAAGTTTGGAACGGCTCTGTTTACAAGAACCTCGTTTACAGTACAAGTTCAACATCGCAGAAAGTGAAAAATGGATAAAGAAGTTGTGGTATTTACTTACAAAGCAATATCACTCAGCAATGAAATCTGTGTCATCAGGCCCTTAGCAGCACAATGAGTGGATTCAGGTACGATGATTCTAACTGAAGTAAGTCACACAGAAAATGAAACATCATAAGATATCAGTAATACACGGAATGTAAACTTGGCTACACAGGAACTGAATTACAGAACAGAACAGGGTCTCAAATTTTGAAAACCAACTTATGCTTGCTTAAGGGGAAAGGTGAGTTGGGGTGCTGCATAAAACCAGAGATTGAAATGAGCACAGATAAAGTTCCTTAAGTCAAATATGGAATAGACAAGAGCTACTCCTTGCTCAACGAAATGGACTCAACACCCCATATTAAACGCCTAAGAATGTACCTGACTAGTAAGTATCTTAAAAACCTATGGATTGCTATGTCTCCGAAAGAGAATCAAGCATGTGTACAGGGGCATAAACGCAGCAGTGATAGGATTGGAGAGGTTCGGTGAGCAAATGAAGACCCTTTGAAGTCATATTGCATGGTACCCATTACACGGGTCTTAACTCTCCAGGTTTAAGGTATTCTTCCTTCAGCTAAAACATGCATGTGGAACCCAAGTATGATCAACCATGTGAACGGGAGACGTGTTCAAATATGTCTCAGTTTTCCTCCCCTGGTACTCGGGTGCAACATTCCAGACGCTTTACTAACACTCTCCCCACTTGGAGAGTCAGCGCCTTTAACCTCCTGTTTGGCCCAGTTTGCAATTTCTGCGGAACATGAACAGGAATAGCGAGAACCAATGACAGGCTAGCTGGAGGTGTCTGGACGGGCAAATTTAACTCTCATTTCCCACCAGGAAGAGGAAATAACCAAAGGCTCAGCGTGCCGTGCCGGAACCAGATTAGGGCCTGAAGCCATCCTGCGGTGTTGCGGCCAGGTCACAAGAAAGCGAGTTGAAGAAAGGAGCTCAGGGGCACTGTAATGCACAAACCTGCAGACTTATAAATGACAGCTATCGTCCAAAAATAGACTGAAGTAAGGCTGCCAAGAGGACTTGAAAGCGGGGCAGAATTGCAGGAAACCGATTTCAGGAGGTAGACTGGAATTGCATTGAAAGCATAGGAAAAGAGGCAGAACGTCCACAATGATGCACTTGGCCAAAAAGGGCGTATGCGTTTTTTCCTGAATATATTCAGGAAAAAACGCATACGCCCTTTTTGGCCAACCAAGCAAGCTTGCAAAGGAAATCTGCACTACAATGAAGTCTCACTTCCCCCCGGTCAAAAGAGCCATCTGAAAAAAGTGTAAAATCCAGAAAGGCAGGACAGGCCATGGAGAACTGGGAGCCTTGTTATGCTGATGGGCGGGATGTAAATTGCCAACAACCACTCGGGAGAAGTGTATGGTGTTTCCTGAAACATCTAAAAAACAAAGCAACAGAGCCTAGGGCACTGCCACTTATGGTCCTATAGCTTAGGGAAATTAAAATCAAAAAGACACAGCCACCGCAAAGTTTGGGACGCCTCCGTTTACAAGAACCTCGTTTACCGTACAATTTCGATATCACAGAAACTGAAAAATGGATAAAGAACTTGTGGTACTTACGTACAATGCAGTATCATTCAGCAATGAAATCTATGTCATCAGGCCCATAGCAGCATAATGAGTGGATTCAGGTACGATGATTCTAACTGAAATAAGTCACACAGAAAAAGAAACATCATAAGATATCACTAATACACAGAATGTAAACTTGGCTACACAGGAACTGCATTCCAAAACAGAACAGGGTCTCAAATTTAGAAAACCAACTTATGCTTGCTTAAGGGGAAAGGTGAGTTGGGGTGCTGCATAAAACCAGAGATTGAAATGAGCACAGATAAAGTTCCTTAAGCCAAATATGGAATAGACAAGAGCTACTCCTTGCTCAACGAAATGGACTCAACACCCCATATTAAACGCCTAAGAATGTACCTGACTAGTAAGTATCTTAAAACCTATGGATTGCTATGTCTCCAAAAGAGAATCAAGCGTGTGTACAGGGGCATAAACGCAGCAGTGATAGGATTGGAGAGGTTCGGTGAGCAAATGAAGACCCTTTGAAGTCATATTGCATGGTACCCATTCCACGGGTCTCAACTCTCCATGTTTAAGGTATTCTTCCTTCAGCTAAAACATGTATGTGGAACCCAGAGTATGATCAACCATGTGAACGGGAGAGGTGTTCAAATATGTCTCAGTTTTCCTCCCCTGGTACTCGGGTGCAACATTCCAGACGCTTTACTAACACTCTCCCGACTTGGAGAGTCAGTCCCTTTAACTTCCTGTTTGGCCCAGTTTGCAATTTCTGCGGAAGGTGAACAGGAATAGCGAGAACCAATGAGAGACTAGCTGGAGGTGTCTGAACGGGCAAATTTAACTCTCATTTCCCACCAGGAAGAGGAATTAACCAAAGGCTCAGCATGCCGGGCCGGAACCAGATTAGGGCCTGAAGCCATCCTGCGGTGTTGCGGCCAGGTCAAAAGAAAGCGAGTTGAAGAAAGGAGCTCAGGGGCACTGTAATTCACAAACCTGCAGAGTTATAAATGACAGCTATCGTCCAAAAATAGACTGAAGTAAGGCTGCCAAGAGGACTTGAAAGCGGGGCAGAATTGCAGGAAACCGATTTCAGGAGGTAGACTGGAATTGCATTGAAAGCATAGGAAAAGAGGCAGAACGTCCACAATGATGCACTTGGCCAAAAAGGGCGTATGCGTTTTTTCCTGAATATATTCAGGAAAAAACGCATACGCCCTTTTTGGCCAACCAAGCAAGCTTGCAAAGGAAATCTGCACTACAATGAAGTCTCACTTCCCCCCGGTCAAAAGGGCCATCTGAAAAAAGTGTAAAATCCAGAAAGGCAGGACAGGCCATGGAGAACTGGGAGCCTTGTTATGCTGATGGGCGGGATGTAAATTGCCAACAGACACTCGGGAGAAGTGTATGGTGTTTCCTGAAACATCTAAAAAACAAAGCAACAGAGCCTAGGGCACTGCCACTTATGGTCCTATAGCTTAGGGAAATTAAAATCAAAAAGACACAGCCATCCCAAAGTTTGGAACGGCTCTGTTTACAAGAACCTCGTTTACAGTACAAGTTCAACATCGCAGAAAGTGAAAAATGGATAAAGAACTTGTGGTATTTACATACAAAGCAATATCACTCAGCAATGAAATCTGTGTCATCAGGCCCTTAGCAGCACAATGAGTGGATTCAGGTACGATGATTCTAACTGAAATAAGTCACACAGAAAAAGAAACATCATAAGATATCACTAATACACGGAATGTAAACTTGGCTACACAGGAACTGAATTCCAAAACAGAACAGTGTCTCAAATTTAGAAAACCAACTTATGCTTGCTTAAGGGGAAAGGTGAGTTGGGGTGCTGCATAAAACCAGAGATTGAAATGAGCACAGATAAAGTTCCTTAAGCCAAATATGGAATAGACAAGAGCTACTCCTTGCTCAACGAAATGGACTCAACACCATATATTAAACGCCTAAGAATGTACCTGACTAGTAAGTATCGTAAAACCTATGGATTGCTATGTCTCCAAAAGACAATCAAGCATGTGTACAGGGGCATAAATGCAGCAGTGATAGGAGTGGAGAGGTTCGGTGAGCAAATGAAGACCCTTTGAAGTCATATTGCATGGTACCCATTCCACGGGTCTCAACTCTCCATGTTTAAGGTATTCTTCCTTCAGCTAAAACATGCATGTGGAACCCAGAGTATGATCAACCATGTGAACGGGAGAGGTGTTCAAATATGTCTCAGTTTTCCTCCCCTGGTACTCGGGTGCAACATTCCAGACGCTTTACTAACACTCTTCCGACTTGGAGAGTCAGTCCCTTTAACCTCCTGTTTGGCCCAGTTTGCAATTTCTGTGGAAGATGAACAGGAATAGCGAGAACCAATGAGAGACTAGCTGGAGGTGTCTGGACGGGCAAATTTAACTCTCATTTCCCACCAGGAAGAGGAATTAACCAAAGGCTCAGCATGCCGGGCCGGAACCAGATTAGGGCCTGAAGCCATCCTGCGGTGTTTCGGCCAGGTCACAAGAAAGCGAGTTGAAGAAAGGAGCTCAGGGGCACTGTAATTCACAAACCTGCAGAGTTATAAATGACAGCTATCGTCCAAAAATAGACTGAAGTAAGGCTTCCAAGAGGACTTGAAAGCGGGGCAGCATTGCAGGAAACCGTTTTCAGGAGGTAGACTGGAATTGCATTGAAAGCATAGGAAAAGAGGCAGAACGTCCACAATGATGCACTTGGCCAAAAAGGGCGTATGCGTTTTTTCCTGAATATATTCAGGAAAAAACGCATACGACCTTTTTGGCCAACCAAGCAAGCTTGCAAAGGAAATCTGCACTACAATGAAGTCTCACTTCCCCCCGGTCAAAAGGGCCATCTGAAAAAAGTGTAAAATCCAGAAAGGCAGGACAGGCCATGGAGAACTGGGAGCCTTGTTATGCTGATGGGCGGGATGTAAATTGCCAACAACCACTCGGGAGAAGTGTATGGTGTTTCCTGAAACATCTAAAAAACAAAGCAACAGAGCCTAGGGCACTGCCACTTATGGTCCTATAGCTTAGGGAAATTAAAATCAAAAAGACACAGCCATCCCAAAGTTTGGAACGGCTCTGTTTACAAGAACCTCGTTTACAGTACAAGTTCAACATCGCAGAAAGTGAAAAATGGATAAAGAACTTGTGGTATTTACATACAAAGCAATATCACTCAGCAATGAAATCTGTGTCATCAGGCCCTTAGCAGCACAATGAGTGGATTCAGGTACGATGATTCTAACTGAAATAAGTCACACAGAAAAAGAAACATCATAAGATATCACTAATACACGGAATGTAAACTTGGCTACACAGGAACTGAATTCCAAAACAGAACAGTGTCTCAAATTTAGAAAACCAACTTATGCTTGCTTAAGGGGAAAGGTGAGTTGGGGTGCTGCATAAAACCAGAGATTGAAATGAGCACAGATAAAGTTCCTTAAGCCAAATATGGAATAGACAAGAGCTACTCCTTGCTCAACGAAATGGACTCAACACCATATATTAAACGCCTAAGAATGTACCTGACTAGTAAGTATCGTAAAACCTATGGATTGCTATGTCTCCAAAAGACAATCAAGCATGTGTACAGGGGCATAAATGCAGCAGTGATAGGAGTGGAGAGGTTCGGTGAGCAAATGAAGACCCTTTGAAGTCATATTGCATGGTACCCATTCCACGGGTCTCAACTCTCCATGTTTAAGGTATTCTTCCTTCAGCTAAAACATGCATGTGGAACCCAGAGTATGATCAACCATGTGAACGGGAGAGGTGTTCAAATATGTCTCAGTTTTCCTCCCCTGGTACTCGGGTGCAACATTCCAGACGCTTTACTAACACTCTTCCGACTTGGAGAGTCAGTCCCTTTAACCTCCTGTTTGGCCCAGTTTGCAATTTCTGTGGAAGATGAACAGGAATAGCGAGAACCAATGAGAGACTAGCTGGAGGTGTCTGGACGGGCAAATTTAACTCTCATTTCCCACCAGGAAGAGGAATTAACCAAAGGCTCAGCATGCCGGCCCGGAACCAGATTAGGGCCTGAAGCCATCCTGCGGTGTTTCGGCCAGGTCACAAGAAAGCGAGTTGAAGAAAGGAGCTCAGGGGCACTGTAATTCACAAACCTGCAGAGTTATAAATGACAGCTATCGTCCAAAAATAGACTGAAGTAAGGCTTCCAAGAGGACTTGAAAGCGGGGCAGCATTGCAGGAAACCGTTTTCAGGAGGTAGACTGGAATTGCATTGAAAGCATAGGAAAAGAGGCAGAACGTCCACAATGATGCACTTGGCCAAAAAGGGCGTATGCGTTTTTTCCTGAATATATTCAGGAAAAAACGCATACGACCTTTTTGGCCAACCAAGCAAGCTTGCAAAGGAAATCTGCACTACAATGAAGTCTCACTTCCCCCCGGTCAAAAGGGCCATCTGAAAAAAGTGTAAAATCCAGAAAGGCAGGACAGGCCATGGAGAACTGGGAGCCTTGTTATGCTGATGGGCGGGATGTAAATTGCCAACAACCACTCGGGAGAAGTGTATGGTGTTTCCTGAAATATCTAAAAAACAAAGCAACAGAGCCTAGGGCACTTCCACTTATGGTCCTATAGCTTAGGGAAATTAAAATCAAAAAGACACAGCCACCCCAAAGTTTGGAACGGCTCTGTTTACAAGAACCTCGTTTACAGTACAAGTTCAACATCGCAGAAAGTGAAAAATGGATAAAGAAGTTGTGGTATTTACTTACAAAGCAATATCACTCAGCAATGAAATCTGTGTCATCAGGCCCTTAGCAGCACAATGAGTGGATTCAGGTACGATGATTCTAACTGAAGTAAGTCACACAGAAAAAGAAACATCATAAGATATCAGTAATACACGGAATGTAAACTTGGCTACACAGGAACTGAATTACAGAACAGAACAGGGTCTCAAATTTAGAAAACCAACTTATGCTTGCTTAAGGGGAAAGGTGAGTTGGGGTGCTGCATAAAACCAGAGATTGAAATGAGCACAGATAAAGTTCCTTAAGCCAAATATGGAATAGACAAGAGCTACTCCTTGCTCAACGAAATGGACTCAACACCACATATTAAACGCCTAAGAATGTACCTGACTAGTAAGTATCTTAAAACCTATGGATTGCTATGTCTCCAAAAGAGAATCAAGCATGTGTACAGGGGCATAAACGCAGCAGTGATAGGATTGGAGAGGTTCGGTGAGCAAATGAAGACCCTTTGAAGTCATATTGCATGGTACCCATTCCACGGGTTTCAACTACCCAGGTTTTAGGTATTCTTCCTTCAGCTAAAACATGCATGTGGAACCCAAGTATGATCAACCATGTGAACGGGAGACGTGTTCAAATATGTCTCAGTTTTCCTCCCCTGGTACTCGGGTGCAACATTCCAGACGCTTTACTAACACTCTCCCCACTTGGAGAGTCAGCGCCTTTAACCTCCTGTTTGGCCCAGTTTGCAATTTCTGCGGAAGATGAACAGGAATAGCGAGAACCAATGAGAGGCTAGCTGGAGGTGTCTGGACGGGCAAATTTAACTCTCATTTCCCACCAGGAAGAGGAAATAACCAAAGGCTGAGCGTGCCGTACCGGAACCAGATTAGGGCCTGAAGCCATCCTGCGGTGTTGCGGCCAGGTCACAAGAAAGCGAGTTGAAGAAAGGAGCTCAGGGGCACTGTAATTCACAAACCTGCAGAGTTATAAATGACAGCTATCGTCCAAAAATAGACTGAAGTAAGGCTGCCAAGAGGACTTGAAAGCGGGGCAGAATTGCAGGAAACCGATTTCAGGAGGTAGACTGGAATTGCATTGAAAGCATAGGAAAAGAGGCAGAACGTCCACAATGATGCACTTGGCCAAAAAGGGCGTATGCGTTTTTTCCTGAATATATTCAGGAAAAAACGCATACGCCCTTTTTGGCCAACCAAGCAAGCTTGTAAAGGAAATCTGCACTACAATGAAGTCTCACTTCCCCCCGGTCAAAAGGGCCATCTGAAAAATGTGTAAAATCCAGAAAGACAGGACAGGCCATGGAGAACTGGGAGCCTTGTTATGCTGATGGGCGGGATGTAAATTGCCAACAACCACTCGGGAGAAGTGTATGGTGTTTCCTGAAACATCTAAAAAACAAAGCAACAGAACCTAGGGCACTTCCACTTATGGACCTATAGCATAGAGAAATTAAAATCAAAAAGACACAGCCACCCCAAAGTTTGGAACGGCTCTGTTTACAAGAACCTCGTTTACAGTACAAGTTCAACATCGCAGAAAGTGAAAAATGGATAAAGAAGTTGTGGTATTTACTTACAAAGCAATATCACTCAGCAATGAAATCTGTGTCATCAGGCCCTTAGCAGCACAATGAGTGGATTCAGGTATGATGATTCTAACTGAAGTAAGTCACACAGAAAAAGAAACATCATAAGATATCAGTAATACACGGAATGTAAACTTGGCTACACAGGAACTGAATTACAGAACAGAACAGGGTCTCAAATTTAGAAAACCAACTTATGCTTGCTTAAGGGTAAAGGTGAGTTGGGGTGCTGCATAAAACCAGAGATTGAAATGAGCACAGATAAAGTTCCTTAAGTCAAATATGGAATAGACAAGAGCTACTCCTTGCTCAACGAAATGGACTCAACACCGCATATTAAACGCCTAAGAATGTACCTGACTAGTAAGTATCTTAAAAACCTATGGATTGCTATGTCTCCGAAAGAGAATCAAGCATGTGTACAGGGGCATAAACGCAGCAGTGATAGGATTGGAGAGGTTCGGTGAGCAAATGAAGACCCTTTGAAGTCATATTGCATGGTACCCATTACACGGGTCTTAACTCTCCAGGTTTAAGGTATTCTTCCTTCAGCTAACACATGCATGTGGAACCCAAGTATGATCAACCATGTGAACGGGAGACGTGTTCAAATATGTCTCAGTTTTCCTCCCCTGGTACTCGGGTGCAACATTCCAGACGCTTTACTAACACTCTCCCCACTTGGAGAGTCAGCGCCTTTAACCTCCTGTTTGGCCCAGTTTGCAATTTCTGCGGAAGATGAACAGGAATAGCGAGAACCAATGACAGGCTAGCTGGAGGTGTCTGGACGGGCAAATTTAACTCTCATTTCCCACCAGGAAGAGGAAATAACCAAAGGCTCAGCGTGCCGTGCCGGAACCAGATTAGGGCCTGAAGCCATCCTGCGGTGTTGCGGCCAGGTCACAAGAAAGCGAGTTGAAGAAAGGAGCTCAGGGGCACTGTAATGCACAAACCTGCAGACTTATAAATGACAGCTATCGTCCAAAAATATACTGAAGTAAGGCTGCCAAGAGGACTTGAAAGCGGGGCAGAATTGCAGGAAACCGATTTCAGGAGGTAGACTGGAATTGCATTGAAAGCATAGGAAAAGAGGCAGAACGTCCACAATGATGCACTTGGCCAAAAAGGGCGTATGCGTTTTTTCCTGAATATATTCAGGAAAAAACGCATACGCCCTTTTTGGCCAACCAAGCAAGCTTGCAAAGGAAATCTGCACTACAATGAAGTCTCACTTCCCCCCGGTCAAAAGAGCCATCTGAAAAAAGTGTAAAATCCAGAAAGGCAGGACAGGCCATGGAGAACTGGGAGCCTTGTTATGCTGATGGGCGGGATATAAATTGCCAACAACCACTCGGGAGAAGTGTATGGTGTTTCCTGAAACATCTAAAAAACAAAGCAACAGAGCCTAGGGCACTTCCACTTATGGTCCTATAGCTTAGGGAAATTAAAATCAAAAAGACACAGCCACCCCAATGTTTGGGACGCCTCCGTTTACAAGAACCTCGTTTACAGTACAAGTTCAACATCACAGAAAGTGAAAAATGGATAAAGAAGTTGTGGTATTTACTTACAAAGCAATATCACTCAGCAATGAAATCTGTGTCACCAGGCCCTTAGCAGCACAATGAGTGGATTCAGGTATGATGATTCTAACTGAAGTAAGTCACACAGAAAAAGAAACATCATAAGATATCAGTAATACACGGAATGTAAACTTGGCTACACAGGAACTGAATTACAGAACAGAACAGGGTCTCAAATTTCGAAAACCAACTTATGCTTGCTTAAGGGGAAACGTGAGTTGGGGTGCTGCATAAAACCAGAGATTGAAATGAGCACAGATAAAGTTCCTTAAGTCAAATATGGAAAAGACAAGAGCTACTCCTTGCTCAACGAAATGTACTCAACACCGCATATTAAACGCCTAAGAATGTACCTGACTAGTAAGGATCGGAAAACCTATGGATTGCTATGTCTCCAAAAGAGAATCAAGCATGTGTACAGGGGCATAAACGCAGCAGTGATAGGATTGGAGAGGTTCGGTGAGCAAATGAAGACCCTTTGAAGTCATATTGCATGGTACGCATTACACGGGTCTCAACTCTCCAGGTTTAAGGTATTCTTCCTTCAGCTAAAACATGCATGTGGAACCTAGAGTATGATCAACCATGTGATCGGGAGACGTGTTCAAATATGTCTCAGTTGTCCTCCCGTGGTACTCGGGTGCAACATTCCAGACGCTTTACTAACACTCTCCCGACTTGGAGAGTCAGTCCCTTTAACCTCCTGTTTGGCCCAGTTTGCAATTTCTGCGGAAGATGAACAGGAATAGGGAGAACCAATGAGAGACTAGCTGGAGGTGTCTGGACGGGCAAATTTAACTCTCATTTCTCACCAGGAAGAGGAATTAACCAAAGGCTCAGCGTGCCGTGCCAGAACCAGATTAGGGCCTGAAGCCATCCTGCGGTGTTGCGGCCAGGTCACAAGAAAGCGAGTTGAAGAAAGGAGCTCAGGGGCACTGTAATTCACAAACCTGCAGACTTATAAATGACAGCTATCGTCCAAAAATAGACTGAAGTAAGGCTGCCAAGAGGACTTGAAAGTGGGGCAGAATTGCAGGAAACCGATTTCAGGAGGTAGACTGGAATTGCATTGAAAGCATAGGAAAAGAGGCAGAACGTCCACAATGATGCACTTGGCCAAAAAGGGTGTATGCGTTTTTTCCTGAATATATTCAGGAAAAAACGCATACGCCCTTTTTGGCCAACCAAGCAAGCTTGCAAAGGAAATCTGCACTACAATGAAGTCTCACTTCCCCCCGGTCAAAAGGGCCATCTGAAAAAAGTGTAAAATCCAGAAAGACAAGACAGGCCATGGAGAACTGGGAGCCTTGTTATGCTGATGGGCGGGATGTAAATTGCCAACAACCACTCGGGAGAAGTGTATGGTGTTTCCTGAAACATCTAAAAAACAAAGCAACAGAACCTAGGGCACTTCCACTTATGGTCCTATAGCTTAGGGAAATTAAAATCAAAAAGACACAGCCACCCCAAAGTTTGGAACGGCTCTGTTTACAAGAACCTCGTTTACAGTACAAGTTCAACATCGCAGAAAGTGAAAAATGGATAAAGAAGTTGTGGTATTTACTTACAAAGCAATATCACTCAGCAATGAAATCTGTGTCATCAGGCCCTTAGCAGCACAATGAGTGGATTCAGGTACGATGATTCTAACTGAAATAAGTCACACAGAAAAAGAAACATCATAAGATATCACTAATACACGGAATGTAAACTTGGCTACACAGGAACTGAATTCCAAAACAGAACAGTGTCTCAAATTTAGCAAAGCAACTTATGCTTGCTTAAGGGTAAAGGTGAGTTGGGGTGCTGCATAAAACCAGAGATTGAAATGAGCACAGATAAAGTTCCTTAAGCCAAATATGGAATACACAAGAGCTACTCCTTGCTCAACGAAATGGACTCAACACCCCATATTAAACGCCTAAGAATGTACCTGACTAGTAAGTATCTTAAAACCTATGGATTGCTATGTCTCCAAAAGAGAATCAAGCGTGTGTACAGGGGCATAAACGCAGCAGTGTTAGGATTGGAGAGGTTCGGTGAGCAAATGAAGACCCTTTGAAGTCATATTGCATGGTACCCATTACACGGGTCTCAACTCTCCAGGTTTAAGGTATTCTTCCTTCAGCTAAAACATGCATGTGGAACCCAAGTATGATCAACTATGTGAACGGGAGACGTGTTCAAATATGTCTCAGTTTTCCTCCCCTGGTACTCGGGTGCAACATTCCAGACGCTTTACTAACACTCTCCCCACTTGGAGAGTCAGCGCCTTTAACCTCCTGTTTGGCCCAGTTTGCAATTTCTGCGGAAGATGAACAGGAATAGCGAGAACCAATGAGAGGCTAGCTGGAGGTGTCTGGACGGGCAAATTTAACTCTCATTTCCCACCAGGAAGAGGAAATAACCAAAGGCTCAGCGTGCCGTACCGGAACCAGATTAGGGCCTGAAGACATCCTGCGGTGTTGCGGCCAGCTCAAAAGAAAGCGAGTAGAAGAAAGGAGCCCAGGGGCACTGTAATTCACAAACCTGCAGAGTTATAAATGACAGCTATCGTCCAAAAATAGACTGAAGTAAGGCTGCCAAGAGGACTTGAAAGCGGGGCAGAATTGCAGGAAACCGATTTCAGGAGGTAGACTGGAATTGCATTGAAAGCATAGGAAAAGAGGCAGAACGTCCACAATGATGCACTTGGCCAAAAAGGGCGTATGCGTTTTTTCCTGAATATATTCAGGAAAAAACGCATACGCCCATTTTGGCCAACCAAGCAAGCTTGCAAAGGAAATCTGCACTACAATGAAGTCTCACTTCCCCCCGGTCAAAAGGGCCATCTGAAAAAAGTGTAAAATCTAGAAAGGCAGGACAGGCCATGGAGAACTGGGAGCCTTGTTATGCTGATGGGCGGGATGTAAATTGCCAACAGACACTCGGGAGAAGTGTATGGTGTTTCCTGAAACATCTAAAAAACAAAGCAACAGAGCCTAGGGCACTGCCACTTATGGTCCTATAGCTTAGGGAAATTAAAATCAAAAAGACACAGCCACCCCAAAGTTTGGGACGCCTCTATTTACAAGAACCTCGTTTACAGTACAAGTTCAACATCGCAGAAAGTGAAAAATGGATAAAGAACTTGTGGTACTTACGTACAATGCAGTATCACTCAGCAATGAAATCTATGTCATCAGGCCAGTAGCAGCATAATGAGTGGATTCAGGTACGATGATTCTAACTGAAATAAGTCACACAGAAAAAGAAACATCATAAGATATCAGTAATACACGGAATGTAAACTTGGCTACACAGGAACTGCATTCCAAAACAGAACAGGGTCTCAAATTTAGAAAACCAACTTATGCTTGCTTAAGGGTAAAGGTGAGTTGGGGTGCTGCATAAAACCAGAGATTGAAATGAGCACAGATAAAGTTCCTTAAGCCAAATATGGAATAGACAAGAGCTACTCCTTGCTCAACGAAATGGACTCAACACCCCATATTAAACGCCTAAGAATGTACCTGACTAGTAAGTATCTTAAAACCTATGGATTGCTATGTCTCCAAAAGAGAATCAAGCGTGTGTACAGGGGCATAAACGCAGCAGTGATAGGATTGGAGAGGTTCGGTGAGCAAATGAAGACCCTTTGAAGTCATATTGCATGGTACCCATTCCACGGGTCTCAACTCTCCAGGTTTAAGGTATTCTTCCTTCAGCTAAAACATGCATGTGGAACCCAGAGTATGATCAACCATGTGAACGGGAGACGTGTTCAAATATGTCTCAGTTTTCCTCCCCTGGTACTCGGGTGCAACATTCCAGACGCTTTACTAACACTCTCCCGACTTGGAGAGTCAGTCCCTTTAACCTCCTGTTTGGCCCAGTTTGCAATTTCTGCGGAAGATGAACAGGAATAGCGAGAACCAATGAGAGACTAGCTGGAGGTGTCTGGACGGGCAAATTTAACTCTCATTTCCCAACAGGAAGAGGAAATAACCAAAGGCTCAGCATGCCGTGCCGGAACCAGATTAGGGCCTGAAGCCATCATGCGGTGTTGCGGCCAGGTCACAAGAAAGCGAGTTGAAGAAAGGAGCTCAGGGGCACTGTAATGCACAAACCTGCAGACTTATAAATGACAGCTATCGTCCAAAAATAGACTGAAGTAAGGCTGCCAAGAGGACTTGAAAGCGGGGCAGAATTGCAGGAAACCGATTTCAGGAGGTAGACTGGAATTGCATTGAAAGCATAGGAAAAGAGGCAGAACGTCCACAATGATGCACTTGGCCAAAAAGGGCGTATGCGTTTTTTCCTGAATATATTCAGGAAAAAACGCATACGCCCTTTTTGGCCAACCAAGCAAGCTTGCAAAGGAAATCTGCACTACAATGAAGTCTCACTTCCCCCCGGTCAAAAGAGCCATCTGAAAAAAGTGTAAAATCCAGAAAGGCAGGACAGGCCATGGAGAACTGGGAGCCTTGTTATGCTGATGGGCGGGATATAAATTGCCAACAACCACTCGGGAGAAGTGTATGGTGTTTCCTGAAACATCTAAAAAACAAAGCAACAGAGCCTAGGGCACTTCCACTTATGGTCCTATAGCTTAGGGAAATTAAAATCAAAAAGACACAGCCACCCCAAAGTTTGGGACGCCTCCGTTTACAAGAACCTCGTTTACAGTACAAGTTCAACATCACAGAAAGTGAAAAATGGATAAAGAAGTTGTGGTATTTACTTACAAAGCAATATCACTCAGCAATGAAATCTGTGTCACCAGGCCCTTAGCAGCACAATGAGTGGATTCAGGTATGATGATTCTAACTGAAGTAAGTCACACAGAAAAAGAAACATCATAAGATATCAGTAATACACGGAATGTAAACTTGGCTACACAGGAACTGAATTACAGAACAGAACAGGGTCTCAAATTTAGAAAACCAACTTATGCTTGCTTAAGGGGAAAGGTGTGTTGGGGTGCTGCATAAAACCAGAGATTGAAATGAGCACAGATAAAGTTCCTTAAGTCAAATATGGAAAAGACAAGAGCTACTCCTTGCTCAACGAAATGTACTCAACACCGCATATTAAACGCCTAAGAATGTACCTGACTAGTAAGGATCGGAAAACCTATGGATTGCTATGTCTCCAAGAGAGAATCAAGCATGTGTACAGGGGCATAAACGCAGCAGTGATAGGATTGGAGAGGTTCGGTGAGCAAATGAAGAGCCTTTGAAGTCATATTGCATGGTACGCATTACACGGGTCTCAACTCTCCAGGTTTAAGGTATTCTTCCTTCAGCTAAAACATGCATGTGGAACCTAGAGTATGATCAACCATGTGATCGGGAGACGTGTTCAAATATGTCTCAGTTGTCCTCCCGTGGTACTCGGGTGCAACATTCCAGACGCTTTACTAACACTCTCCCGACTTGGAGAGTCAGTCCCTTTAACCTCCTGTTTGGCCCAGTTTGCAATTTCTGCGGAAGATGAACAGGAATAGGGAGAACCAATGAGAGACTAGCTGGAGGTGTCTGGACGGGCAAATTTAACTCTCATTTCTCACCAGGAAGAGGAATTAACCAAAGGCTCAGCGTGCCGTGCCAGAACCAGATTAGGGCCTGAAGCCATCCTGCGGTGTTGCGGCCAGGTCACAAGAATGCGAGTTGAAGAAAGGAGCTCAGGGGCACTGTAATTCACAAACCTGCAGACTTATAAATGACAGCTATCGTCCAAAAATAGACTGAAGTAAGGCTGCCAAGAGGACTTGAAAGCGGGGCAGAATTGCAGGAAACCGATTTCAGGAGGTAGACTGGAATTGCATTGAAAGCATAGGAAAAGAGGCAGAACGTCCACAATGATGCACTTGGCCAAAAAGGGCGTATGCGTTTTTTCCTGAATATATTCAGGAAAAAACGCATACGCCCTTTTTGGCCAACCAAGCAAGCTTGCAAAGGAAATCTGCACTACAATGAAGTCTCACTTCCCCCCGGTCAAAAGGGCCATCTGAAAAAAGTGTAAAATCCAGAAAGACAAGACAGGCCATGGAGAACTGGGAGCCTTGTTATGCTGATGGGCGGGATGTAAATTGCCAACAACCACTCGGGAGAAGTGTATGGTGTTTCCTGAAACATCTAAAAAACAAAGCAACAGAACCTAGGGCACTTCCACTTATGGTCCTATAGCTTAGGGAAATTAAAATCAAAAAGACACAGCCACCCCAAAGTTTGGAACGGCTCTGTTTAAAAGAACCTCGTTTACAGTACAAGTTCAACATCGCAGAAAGTGAAAAATGGATAAAGAAGTTGTGGTATTTACTTACAAAGCAATATCACTCAGCAATGAAATCTGTGTCATCAGGCCCTTAGCAGCACAATGAGTGGATTCAGGTACGATGATTCTAACTGAAATAAGTCACACAGAAAAAGAAACATCATAAGATATCACTAATACACGGAATGTAAACTTGGCTACACAGGAACTGAATTCCAAAACAGAACAGTGTCTCAAATTTAGAAAAGCAACTTATGCTTGCTTAAGGGTAAAGGTGAGTTGGGGTGCTGCATAAAACCAGAGATTGAAATGAGCACAGATAAAGTTCCTTAAGCCAAATATGGAATACACAAGAGCTACTCCTTGCTCAACGAAATGGACTCAACACCCCATATTAAACGCCTAAGAATGTACCTGACTAGTAAGTATCTTAAAACCTATGGATTGCTATGTCTCCAAAAGAGAATCAAGCGTGTGTACAGGGGCATAAACGCAGCAGTGTTAGGATTGGAGAGGTTCGGTGAGCAAATGAAGACCCTTTGAAGTGATATTGCATGGTACCCATTACACGGGTCTCAACTCTCCAGGTTTAAGGTATTCTTCCTTCAGCTAAAACATGCATGTGGAACCCAAGTATGATCAACTATGTGAACGGGAGACGTGTTCAAATATGTCTCAGTTTTCCTCCCCTGGTACTCGGGTGCAACATTCCAGACGCTTTACTAACACTCTCCCCACTTGGAGAGTCAGCGCCTTTAACCTCCTGTTTGGCCCAGTTTGCAATTTCTGCGGAAGATGAACAGGAATAGCGAGAACCAATGAGAGGCTAGCTGGAGGTGTCTGGACGGGCAAATTTAACTCTCATTTCCCACCAGGAAGAGGAAATAACCAAAGGCTCAGCGTGCCGTACCGGAACCAGATTAGGGCCTGAAGACATCCTGCGGTGTTGCGGCCAGCTCAAAAGAAAGCGAGTAGAAGAAAGGAGCCCAGGGGCACTGTAATTCACAAACCTGCAGAGTTATATATGACAGCTATCGTCCAAAAATAGACTGAAGTAAGGCTGCCAAGAGGACTTGAAAGCGGGGCAGAATTGCAGGAAACCGATTTCAGGAGGTAGACTGGAATTGCATTGAAAGCATAGGAAAAGAGGCAGAACGTCCACAATGATGCA
The DNA here is from genome assembly GCF_951394435.1 of Stenella coeruleoalba. Classification (NCBI taxonomy): domain Eukaryota; kingdom Metazoa; phylum Chordata; class Mammalia; order Artiodactyla; family Delphinidae; genus Stenella; species Stenella coeruleoalba. Next base: position 609,827 of record NW_027646009.1, on the reverse strand, counting down.
CTTGGCCAAAAAGGGCGTATGCGTTTTTTCCTGAATATATTCAGGAAAAAACGCATACGCCCATTTTGGCCAACCAAGCAAGCTTGCAAAGGAAATCTGCACTACAATGAAGTCTCACTTCCCCCCGGTCAAAAGGGCCATCTGAAAAAAGTGTAAAATCTGGAAAGGCAGGACAGGCCATGGAGAACTGGGAGCCTTGTTATGCTGATGGGCGGGATGTAAATTGCCAACAGAAACTCGGGAGAAGTGTATGGTGTTTCCTGAAACATCTAAAAAACAAAGCAACAGAGCCTAGGGCACTGCCACTTATGGTCCTATAGCTTAGGGAAATTAAAATCAAAAAGACACAGCCACCCCAAAGTTTGGGACGCCTCTATTTACAAGAACCTCGTTTACAGTACAAGTTCAACATCGCAGAAAGTGAAAAATGGATAAAGAACTTGTGGTACTTACGTACAATGCAGTATCACTCAGCAATGAAATCTATGTCATCAGGCCCGTAGCAGCATAATGAGTGGATTCAGGTACGATGATTCTAACTGAAATAAGTCACACAGAAAAAGAAACATCATAAGATATCAGTAATACACGGAATGTAAACTTGGCTACACAGGAACTGCATTCCAAAACAGAACAGGGTCTCAAATTTAGAAAACCAACTTATGCTTGCTTAAGGGGAAAGGTGAGTTGGGGTGCTGCATAAAACCAGAGATTGAAATGAGCACAGATAAAGTTCCTTAAGCCAAATATGGAATAGACAAGAGCTACTCCTTGCTCAACGAAATGGACTCAACACCCCATATTAAACGCCTAAGAATGTACCTGACTAGTAAGTATCTTAAAACCTATGGATTGCTATGTCTCCAAAAGAGAATCAAGCGTGTGTACAGGGGCATAAACGCAGCAGTGATAGGATTGGAGAGGTTCGGTGAGCAAATGAAGACCCTTTGAAGTCATATTGCATGGTACCCATTCCACGGGTCTCAACTCTCCAGGTTTAAGGTATTCTTCCTTCAGCTAAAACATGCATGTGGAACCCAGAGTATGATCAACCATGTGAACGGGAGACGTGTTCAAATATGTCTCAGTTTTCCTCCCCTGGTACTCGGGTGCAACATTCCAGACGCTTTACTAACACTCTCCCGACTTGGAGAGTCAGTCCCTTTAACCTCCTGTTTGGCCCAGTTTGCAATTTCTGTGGAAGATGAACAGGAATAGCGAGAACCAATGAGAGACTAGCTGGAGGTGTCTGGACGGGCAAATTTAACTCTCATTTCCCAACAGGAAGAGGAAATAACCAAAGGATCAGCATGCCGTGCCGGAACCAGATTAGGGCCTGAAGCCATCCTGCGGTGTTGCGGCCAGGTCACAAGAAAGCGAGTTGAAGAAAGGAGCTCAGGGGCACTGTAATTCACAAACCTGCAGAGTTATAAATGACAGCTATCGTCCAAAAATAGACTGAAGTAAGGCTGCCAAGAGGACTTGAAAGCGGGGCAGAATTGCAGGAAACCGATTTCAGGAGGTAGACTGGAATTGCATTGAAAGCATAGGAAAAGAGGCAGAACGTCCACAATGATGCACTTGGCCAAAAAGGGCGTATGCGTTTTTTCCTGAATATATTCAGGAAAAAACGCATACGCCCTTTTTGGCCAACCAAGCAAGCTTGCAAAGGAAATCTGCACTACAATGAAGTCTCACTTCCCCCCGGTCAAAAGGGCCATCTGAAAAAAGTGTAAAATCCAGAAAGGCAGGACAGGCCATGGAGAACTGGGAGCCTTGTTATGCTGATGGGCGGGATGTAAATTGCCAACAACCACTCGGGAGAAGTGTATGGTGTTTCCTGAAACATCTAAAAAACAAAGCAACAGAGCCTAGGGCACTGCCACTTATGGTCCTATAGCTTAGGGAAATTAAAATCAAAAAGACACAGCCACCCCAAAGTTTGGGACGCCTCTGTTTACAAGAACCTCGTTTACAGTACAAGTTCAACATCGCAGAAAGTGAAAAATGGATAAAGAAGTTGTGGTATTTACTTACAAAGCAATATCACTCAGCAATGAATTCTATGTCATCAGGCCCTTAGCATCACAATGAGTGGATTCAGGTATGATGATTCTAACTGAAATAAGTCACACAGAAAAAGAAACATCATAAGATATCAGTAATACACGGAATGTAAACTTGGCTACACAGGAACTGAATTACAGAATAGAACAGGGTCTCAAATTTAGAAAACCAACTTATGCTTGCTTAAGGGTAAAGGTGAGTTGGGGTGCTGCATAAAACCAGAGATTGAAATGAGCACAGATAAAGTTCCTTAAGTCAAATATGGAATAGACAAGAGCTACTCCTTGCTCAACGAAATGGACTCAACACCGCATATTAAACGCCTAAGAATGTACCTGACTAGTAAGTATCTTAAAAACCTATGGATTGCTATGTCTCCGAAAGAGAATCAAGCATGTGTACAGAGGCATAAACGCAGCAGTGATAGGATTGGAGAGGTTCGGTGAGCAAATGAAGACCCTTTGAAGTCATATTGCATGGTACCCATTACACGGGTCTTAACTCTCCAGGTTTAAGGTATTCTTCCTTCAGCTAAAACATGCATGTGGAACCTAGAGTATGATCAACCATGTGATCGGGAGACGTGTTCAAATATGTCTCAGTTGTCCTCCCGTGGTACTCGGGTGCAACATTCCAGACGCTTTACTAACACTCTCCCGACTTGGAGAGTCAGTCCCTTTAACCTCCTGTTTGGCCCAGTTTGCAATTTCTGCGGAAGATGAACAGGAATAGCGAGAACCAATGAGACACTAGCTGGAGGTATCTGGACGGGCAAATTTAACTCTCATTTCCCACCAGGAAAAGGAAATAACCAAAGGCTCAGCATGCCGGGCCGGAACCAGATTAGGGCCTGAAGCCATCCTGCGGTGTTGCGGCCAGGTCACAAGAAAGCGAGTTGAAGAAAGGAGCTCAGGGGCACTGTAATTCACAAACCTGCAGAGTTATAAATGACAGCTATCGTCCAAAAATAGACTGAAGTAAGGCTGCCAAGAGGACTTGAAAGCGGGGCAGAATTGCAGGAAACCGATTTCAGGAGGTAGACTGGAATTGCATTGAAAGCATAGGAAAAGAGGCAGAACGTCCACAATAATGCACTTGGCCAAAAAGGGCGTATGCGTTTTTTCCTGAATATATTCAGGAAAAAACGCATACGCCCTTTTTGGCCAACCAAGCAAGCTTGCAAAGGAAATCTGCACTACAATGAAGTCTCACTTCCCCCCGGTCAAAAGGGCCATCTGAAAAAAGTGTAAAATCTAGAAAGGCAGGACAGGCCATGGAGAACTGGGAGCCTTGTTATGCTGATGGGCGGGATGTAAATTGCCAACAGACACTGGGGAGAAGTGTATGGTGTTTCCTGAAACATCTAAAAAACAAAGCAACAGAGCCTAGGGCACTGCCACTTATGGTCCTATAGCTTAGGGAAATTAAAATCAAAAAGACACAGCCACCCCAAAGTTTGGAACGGCTCTGTTTAAAAGAACCTCGTTTACAGTACAAGTTCAACATCGCAGAAAGTGAAAAATGGATAAAGAAGTTGTGGTATTCACTTACAAAGCAATATCACTCAGCAATGAAATCTGTGTCATCAGGCCCTTAGCAGCACAATGAGTGGATTCAGGTATGATGATTCTAACTGAAGTAAGTCACACAGAAAAAGAAACATCATAAGATATCAGTAATACACGGAATGTAAACTTGGCTACACAGGAACTGTATTACAGAACAGAACAGGGTCTCAAATTTAGAAAACCAACTTATGCTTGCTTAAGGGTAAAGGTGAGTTGGGGTGCTGCATAAAACCAGAGATTGAAATGAGCACAGATAAAGTTCCTTAAGTCAAATATGGAATAGACAAGAGCTACTCCTTGCTCAACGAAATGGACTCAACACCGCATATTAAACGCCTAAGAATGTACCTGACTTGTAAGTATCTTAAAACCTATGGATTGCTATGTCTCCGAAAGAGAATCAAGCATGTGTACAGGGGCATAAACGCAGCAGTGATAGGATTGGAAAGGTTCGGTGAGCAAATGAAGACCCTTTGAAGTCATATTGCATGGTACCCATTCCACGGGTTTCAATTACCCAGGTTTAAGGTATTCTTCCTTCAGCTAAAACATGCATGTGGAACCTAGAGTATGATCAACCATGTGATCGGGAGACGTGTTCAAATATGTCTCAATTTTCCTCCCCTGGTACTCGGGTGCAACATTCCAGACGCTTTACTAACACTCTCCCCACTTGGAGAGTCAGTCCCTTTAACCTCCTGTTTGGCCCAGTTTGCAATTTCTGCGGAAGATGAACAGGAATAGCGAGAACCAATGAGAGGCTAGCTGGAGGTGTCTGGACGGGCAAATTTAACTCTCATTTCCCACCAGGAAGAGGAATTAACCAAAGGCTCAGCATGCCGGGCCGGAACCAGATTAGGGCCTGAAGCCATCCTGCGGTGTTGCGGCCAGGTCACAAGAAAGCGAGTTGAAGAAAGGAGCTCAGGGGCACTGTAATTCACAAACCTGCAGAGTTATAAATGACAGCTATCGTCCAAAAATAGACTGAAGTAAGGCTGCCAAGAGGACTTGAAAGCGGGGCAGAATTGCAGGAAACCGATTTCAGGAGGTAGACTGGAATTGCATTGAAAGCATAGGAAAAGAGGCAGAACGTCCACAATGATGCACTTGGCCAAAAAGGGCGTATGCGTTTTTTCCTGAATATATTCAGGAAAAAACGCATACGCCCTTTTTGGCCAACCAAGCAAGCTTGCAAAGGAAATCTGCACTACAATGAAGTCTCACTTCCCCCCGGTCAAAAGGGCCATCTGAAAAAAGTGTAAAATCCAGAAAGGCAGGACAGGCCATGGAGAACTGGGAGCCTTGTTATGCTGATGGGCGGGATGTAAATTGCCAACAGACACTCGGGAGAAGTGTATGGTGTTTCCTGAAACATCTAAAAAACAAAGCAACAGAGCCTAGGGCACTTCCACATATGGTCCTATAGCTTAGGGAAATTAAAATCAAAAAGACACAGCCACCCCAAAGTTTGGGAAGCCTCTGTTTACAAGAACCTCGTTTACAGTACAAGTTCAACATCGCAGAAAGTGAAAAATGGATAAAGAAGTTGTGGTATTTACTTACAAAGCAATATCACTCAGCAATGAAATCTATGTCATCAGGCCCTTAGCATCACAATGAGTGGATTCAGGTATGATGATTCTAACTGAAATAAGTCACACAGAAAAAGAAACATCGTAAGATATCAGTAATACACGGAATGTAAACTTGGCTACACAGGAACTGAATTACAGAACAGAACAGGGTCTCAAATTTAGAAAACCAACTTATGCTTGCTTAAGGGTAAAGGTGAGTTGGGGTGCTGCATAAAACCAGAGATTGAAATGAGCACAGATAAAGTTCCTTAAGTCAAATATGGAATAGACAAGAGCTACTCCTTGCTCAACGAAATGGACTCAACACCGCATATTAAACGCCTAAGAATGTACCTGACTAGTAAGTATCGTAAAACCTATGGATTGCTATGTCTCCAAAAGAGAATCAAGTATGTGTGCAGGGGCATAAATGCAGCAGTGATAGGATTGGAGAGGTTCGGTGAGCAAATGAAGACCCTTTGAAGTCATATTGCATGGTACCCATTACACGGTTCTCAACTCTCCAGGTTTAAGGTATTCTTCCTTCAGCTAAAACATGCATGTGGAACCCAAGTATGATCAACCATGTGATCGGGAGACGTGTTCAAATATGTCTCAGTTTTCGTACCCTGGTACTCGGGTGCAACATTCCAGACGCTTTACTAACACTCTCCCCACTTGGAGAGTCAGCACCTTTAACCTCCTGTTTGGCCCAGTTTGCAATTTCTGCGGAAGAAGAACAGGAATAGCGAGAACCAATGAGAGACTAGCTGGAGGTGTCTGGACGGGCAAATTTAATTCTCATTTCCCACCAGGAAGAGGAATTAACCAAACGCTCAGCGTGCCGTGCCAGAACCAGATTAGAGACTGAAGACATCCTGCGGTGCTGCGGCCAGCTCAAAAGAAAGCGAGTTGAAGAAAGGATCTCAGGGGCACTGTAATTCACAAACCTGCAGAGTTATAAATGACAGCTATCGTCCAAAAATATACTGAAGTAAGGCTGCCAAGAGGACTTGAAAGCGGGGCAGAATTGCAGGAAACCGATTTCAGGAGGTAGACTGGAATTGCATTGAAAGCATAGGAAAAGAGGCAGAACGTCCACAATGATGCACTTGGCCAAAAAGGGCGTATGCGTTTTTTCCTGAATATATTCAGGAAAAAACGCATACGCCCTTGTTGGCCAACCAAGCAAACTTGCAAAGGAAATCTGCACTACAATGAAGTCTCACTTCTCCCCGGTCAAAAGGTCCATCTGAAAAAAGTGTAAAATCCAGAAAGGCAGGACAGGCCATGGAGAACTGGGAGCCTTGTTATGCTGATGGGCGGGATGTAAATTGCCAACAGACACTCAGGAGAAGTGTATGGTGTTTCCTGAAACATCTAAAAAACAGAGCAACAGAGCCTAGGGCACTTCCACTTATGGTCCTATAGCTTAGGGAAATTAAAATCAAAAAGACACAGCCACCCCAAAGTTTGGGACGCCTCCGTTTACAAGAACCGCGTTTACCGTACAAGTTCAACATTGCAGAAAGTGAAAAATGGATAAAGAATTTGTGGTATTTACTTACAAAGCAATATCACTCAGCAATGAAATCTGTGTCATCAGGCCCTTAGCAGCACAATGAGTGGATTCAGGTATGATGATTCTAACTGAAATAAGTCACACAGAAAAAGAAACATCATAAGATATCAGTAATACATGGAATGTAAACTTGGCTACACAGGAACTGAATTACAGAACAGAACAGGGTCTCAAATTTTGAAAACCAACTTATGCTTGCTTAAGGGGAAAGGTGAGTTGGGGTGCTGCATAAAACCAGAGATTGAAATGAGCACAGATAAAGTTCCTTAAGCCAAATATGGAATAGACAAGAGCTACTCCTTGCTCAACGAAATGGACTCAACACCGCATATTAAACGCCTAAGAATGTACCTGACTAGTAAGTATCTTAAAACCTATGGATTGCTATGTCTCCGAAAGAGAATCAAGCATGTGTACAGGGGCATAAACGCAGCAGTGATAGGATTGGAAAGGTTCGGTGAGCAAATGAAGACCCTTTGAAGTCATATTGCATGGTACCCATTCCACGGGTTTCAACTACCCAGGTTTTAGGTATTCTTCCTTCAGCTAAAACATGCATGTGGAACCCAGAGTATGATCAACCATGTGATCGGGAGACATGTTCAAATATGTCTCAGTTTTCGTACCCTGGTACTCAGGTGCAACATTCCAGACGCTTTACTAACAGTCTCCCGACTTGGAGAGTCAGTCCCTTTAACCTCCTGTTTGGCCCAGTTTGCAATTTCTGCGGAAGATGAACAGGAATAGCGAGAACCAATGAGAGACTAGCTGGAGGTGTCTGGACGGGCAAATTTAACTCTCATTTCCCACCAGGAAGAGGAATTAACCAAAGGCTCAGCGTGCCGTGCCAGAACCAGATTAGGGCCTGAAGCCATCCTGCGGTGTTGCGGCCAGCTCACAAGAAAGCGAGTTGAAGAAAGGAGCTCAGGGGCACTGTAATTCACAAACCTGCAGAGTTATAAATGACAGCTATCGTCCAAAAATATACTGAAGTAAGGCTGCCAAGAGGACTTGAAAGCGGGGCAGAATTGCAGGAAACCGATTTCAGGAGGTAGACTGGAATTGCATTGAAAGCATAGGAAAAGAGGCAGAACGTCCACAATGATGCACTTGGCCAAAAAGGGCGTATGCGTTTTTTCCTGAATATATTCAGGAAAAAACGCATACGCCCTTTTTGGCCAACCAAGCAAGCTTGCAAAGGAAATCTGCACTACAATGAAGTCTCACTTCCCCCCGGTCAAAAGGGCCATCTGAAAAAAGTGTAAAATGCAGAAAGGCAGGACAGGACATGGAGAACTGGGAGCCTTGTTATGCTGATGGGCGGGATGTAAATTGCCAACAACCACATGGGAGAAGTGTATGGTGTTTCCTGAAACATCGAGAAAACAAAGCAACAGAGCCTAGGGCACTTCCACTTATGGTCCTATAGCTTAGGGAAATTAAAATCAAAAAGACACAGCCACCCCAAAGTTTGGAACGGCTCTGTTTACAAGAACCTCGTTTACAGTACAAGTTCAACATCGCAGAAAATGAAAAATGGATAAAGAAGCTGTGGTATTTACCTACAAAGCAATAACACTCAGCAATGAAATCTATGTCATCAGGCCCTTAGCAGCACAATGAGTGGATTCAGGTATGATGATTCTAACTGAAATAAGTCACACAGAAAAAGAAACATCATAAGATATCACTAATACACGGAATGGAAACTTGGCTACACAGGAACTGAATTACAGAACAGAACAGGGTCTCAAATTTAGAAAACCAACTTATGCTTGCTTAAGGGTAAAGGTGAGTTGGGGTGCTGCATAAAACCAGAGATTGAAATGAGCACAGATAAAGTTCCTTAAGTCAAATATGGAATAGACAAGAGCTACTCCTTGCTCAACGAAATGGACTCAACACCGCATATTAAACGCCTAAGAATGTACCTGACTAGTAAGTATCGTAAAACCTATGGATTGCTATGTCTCCAAAAGAGAATCAAGTATGTGTACAGGGGCATAAATGCAGCAGTGATAGGATTGGAGAGGTTCGGTGAGCAAATGAAGACCCTTTGAAGTCATATTGCATGGTACCCATTACACGGTTCTCAACTCTCCAGGTTTAAGGTATTCTTCCTTCAGCTAAAACATGCATGTGGAACCCAAGTATGATCAACCATGTGATCGGGAGACGTGTTCAAATATGTCTCAGTTTTCGTACCCTGGTACTCGGGTGCAACATTCCAGACGCTTTACTAACACTCTCCCCACTTGGAGAGTCAGCGCCTTTAACCTCCTGTTTGGCCCAGTTTGCAATTTCTGCGGAAGATGAACAGGAATAGCGAGAACCAATGAGAGACTAGCTGGAGGTGTCTGGACGGGCAAATTTAATTCTCATTTCCCACCAGGAAGAGGAATTAACCAAACGCTCAGCGTGCCGTGCCAGAACCAGATTAGAGACTGAAGACATCCTGCGGTGCTGCGGCCAGCTCAAAAGAAAGCGAGTTGAAGAAAGGAGCTCAGGGGCACTGTAATTCACAAACCTGCAGAGTTATAAATGACAGCTATCGTCCAAAAATATACTGAAGTAAGGCTGCCAAGAGGACTTGAAAGCGGGGCAGAATTGCAGGAAACCGATTTCAGGAGGTAGACTGGAATTGCATTGAAAGCATAGGAAAAGAGGCAGAACGTCCACAATGATGCACTTGGCCAAAAAGGGCGTATGCGTTTTTTCCTGAATATATTCAGGAAAAAACGCATACGCCCTTGTTGGCCAACCAAGCAAACTTGCAAAGGAAATCTGCACTACAATGAAGTCTCACTTCTCCCCGTTCAAAAGGTCCATCTGAAAAAAGTGTAAAATCCAGAAAGGCAGGACAGGCCATGGAGAACTGGGAGCCTTGTTATGCTGATGGGCGGGATGTAAATTGCCAACAGACACTCGGGAGAAGTGTATGGTGTTTCCTGAAACATCTAAAAAACAAAGCAACAGAGCCTAGGGCACTTCCACTTATGGTCCTATAGCTTAGGGAAATTAAAATCAAAAAGACACAGCCACCCCAAAGTTTGGGACGCCTCCGTTTACAAGAACCGCGTTTACCGTACAAGTTCAACATTGCAGAAAGTGAAAAATGGATAAAGAATTTGTGGTATTTACTTACAAAGCAATATCACTCAGCAATGAAATCTGTGTCATCAGGCCCTTAGCAGCACAATGAGTGGATTCAGGTATGATGATTCTAACTGAAATAAGTCACACAGAAAAAGAAACATCATAAGATATCAGTAATACATGGAATGTAAACTTGGCTACACAGGAACTGAATTACAAAACAGAACAGGGTCTCAAATTTTGAAAACCAACTTATGCTTGCTTAAGGGGAAAGGTGAGTTGGGGTGCTGCATAAAACCAGAGATTGAAATGAGCACAGATAAAGTTCCTTAAGCCAAATATGGAATAGACAAGAGCTACTCCTTGCTCAACGAAATGGACTCAACACCCCATATTAAACGCCTAAGAATGTACCTGACTAGTAAGTATCTTAAAACCTATGGATTGCTATGTCTCCGAAAGAGAATCAAGCATGTGTACAGGGGCATAAACGCAGCAGTGATAGGATTGGAAAGGTTCGGTGAGCAAATGAAGACCCTTTGAAGTCATATTGCATGGTACCCATTCCACGGGTTTCAACTACCCAGGTTTTAGGTATTCTTCCTTCAGCTAAAACATGCATGTGGAACCCAGAGTATGATCAACCATGTGATCGGGAGACATGTTCAAATATGTCTCAGTTTTCGTACCCTGGTACTCAGGTGCAACATTCCAGACGCTTTACTAACAGTCTCCCGACTTGGAGAGTCAGTCCCTTTAACCTCCTGTTTGGCCCAGTTTGCAATTTCTGCGGAAGATGAACAGGAATAGCGAGAACCAATAAGAGACTAGCTGGAGGTGTCTGGAGGGGCAAATTTAACTCTCATTTCCCACCAGGAAGAGGAAATAACCAAAGGCTCAGCGTGCCGTGCCAGAACCAGATTAGGGCCTGAAGCCATCCTGCGGTGTTTCGGCCAGCTCACAAGAAAGCGAGTTGAAGAAAGGAGCTCAGGGGCACTGTAATTCACAAACCTGCAGAGTTATAAATGACAGCTATCGTCCAAAAATATACTGAAGTAAGGCTGCCAAGAGGACTTGAAAGCGGGGCAGAATTGCAGGAAACCGATTTCAGGAGGTAGACTGGAATTGCATTGAAAGCATAGGAAAAGAGGCAGAACGTCCACAATGATGCACTTGGCCAAAAAGGGCGTATGCGTTTTTTCCTGAATATATTCAGGAAAAAACGCATACGCCCTTTTTGGCCAACCAAGCAAGCTTGCAAACGAAATCTGCACTACAATGAAATCTCACTTCCCCCCGGTCAAAAGGGCCATCTGAAAAAAGTGTAAAATCCAGAAAGGCAGGACAGGCCATGGAGAACTGGGAGCCTTGTTATGCTGATGGGCGGGATGTAAATTGCCAACAACCACTCGGGAGAAGTGTATGGTGTTTCCTGAAACATCTAAAAAACAAAGCAACAGAACCTAGGACACTTCCACTTATGGTCCTATAGCTTAGGGAAATTAAAATCAAAAAGACACAGCCACCCCAAAGTTTGGAACGGCTCTGTTTACAAGAACCTCGTTTACAGTACAAGTTCAACATCGCAGAAAGTGAAAAATGGATAAAGAAGTTGTGGTATTCACTTACAAAGCAATATCACTAAGCAATGAAATCTATGTCATCAGGCCCTTAGCAGCACAATGAGTGGATTCAGGTATGATGATTCTAACTGAAATAAGTCACACAGAAAAAGAAACATCATAAGATATCAGTAATACACGGAATGTAAACTTGGCTACACAGGAACTGAATTACAGAACAGAACAGGGTCTCAAATTTAGAAAACCAACTTATGCTTGCTTAAGGGTAAAGGTGAGTTGGGGTGCTGCATAAAACCAGAGATTGAAATGAGCACAGATAAACTTCCTTAAGCCAAATATGGAATAGACAAGAGCTACTCCTTGCTCAACGAAATGGACTCAACACCGCATATTAAACGCCTAAGAATGTACCTGTCTAGTAAGTATCTTAAAACCTATGGATTGCTATGTCTCCGAAAGAGAATCAAGCATGTGTACAGGGGCATAAACGCAGCAGTGATAGGATTGGAGAGGTTCATGAGCAAATGAAGACCCTTTGAAGTCATATTGCATGGTACCCACTACACGGGTCTCAACTCTCCAGGTTTAAGGTATTCTTCCTTCAGCTAAAACATGCATGTGGAACCCAGAGTATGATCAACCGTGTGAACGGGAGACGTGTTCAAATATGTCTCAGTTTTCCTCCCCTGGTACTCGGGTGCAACATTCCAGACGCTTTACTAACACTCTCCCCACTTGGGGAGTCAGCACCTTTAACCTCCTGTTTGGCCCCGTTTGCAATTTCTGCGGAAGATGAACAGGAATAGGGAGAACCAATGAGAGACTAGCTGGAGGTGTCTGGACGGGCAAATTTAACTCTCATTTCCCACCAGAAAGAGGAAATAACCAAAGGCTCAGCATGCCATGCCGGAACCAGATTAGGGCCTGAAGCCATCCAGCGGTGTTGCAGCCAGCTCACAAGAAAACGAGTTGAAGAAAGGAGCTCAGGGGCACTGTAATTCACAAACCTGCAGAGTTATAAATGACAGCTATCGTCCAAAAATAGACTGAAGTAAGGCTGCCAAGAGGACTTGAACGCGGGGCAGCATTGCAGGAAACCGATTTCAGGAGGTAGACTGGAATTGCATTGAAAGCATAGGAAAAGAGGCAGAACGTCCACAATGATGCACTTGGCCAAAAAGGGCGTATGCGTTTTTTCCTGAATATATTCAGGAAAAAACGCATACGCCCTTTTTGGCCAACCAAGCAAGCTTGCAAAGGAAATCTGCACTACAATGAAGTCTCACTTCCCCCCGGTCAAAAGGGCCATCTGAAAAAAGTGTAAAATGCAGAAAGGCAGGACAGGACATGGAGAACTGGGAGCCTTGTTATGCTGATGGGCGGGATGTAAATTGCCAACAACCACATGGGAGAAGTGTATGGTGTTTCCTGAAACATCGAGAAAACAAAGCAACAGAGCCTAGGGCACTTCCACTTATGGTCCTATAGCTTAGGGAAATTAAAATCAAAAAGACACAGCCACCCCAAAGTTTGGAACGGCTCTGTTTACAAGAACCTCGTTTACAGTACAAGTTCAACATCGCAGAAAATGAAAAATGGATAAAGAAGCTGTGGTATTTACCTACAAAGCAATAACACTCAGCAATGAAATCTATGTCATCAGGCCCTTAGCAGCACAATGAGTGGATTCAGGTATGATGATTCTAACTGAAATAAGTCACACAGAAAAAGAAACATCATAAGATATCACTAATACACGGAATGGAAACTTGGCTACACAGGAACTGAATTACAGAACAGAAAAGGGTCTCAAATTTAGAAAACCAACTTATGCTTGCTTAAGGGTAAAGGTGAGTTGGGGTGCTGCATAAAACCAGAGATTGAAATGAGCACAGATAAAGTTCCTTAAGTCAAATATGGAATAGACAAGAGCTACTCCTTGCTCAACGAAATGGACTCAACACCGCATATTAAACGCCTAAGAATGTACCTGACTAGTAAGTATCTTAAAACCTATGGATTGCTATGTCTCCGAAAGAGAATCAAGCATGTGTACAGGGGCATAAACGCAGCAGTGATAGGATTGGAGAGGTTTGGTGAGCAAATGAAGACCCTTTGAAGTCATATTGCATGGTACCCATTCCACGGGTTTCAACTACCCAGGTTTAAGGTATTCTTCCTTCAGCTAAAACATGCATGTGGAACCAAGAGTATGATCATCCGTGTGAACGGGAGACGTGTTCAAATATGTCTCAGTTTTCGTACCCTGGTACTCGGGTGCAACATTCCAGACGCTTTACTAACACTCTCCCGACTTGGAGAGTCAGCGCCTTTAACCTCCTGTTTGGCCCAGTTTGCAATTTCTGCGGAAGATGAACAGGAATAGCGAGAACCAATGAGAGACTAGCTGGAGGTGTCTGGACGGGCAAATTTAACTCTCATTTCCCACCAGGAAGAGGAAATAACCAAAGGCTCAGCGTGCCGTGCCGGAACCAGATAAGGGCCTGAAGCCATCCTGCGGTGTTGCGGCCAGCTCACAAGAAAGCGAGTTGAAGAAAGGAGCTCAGGGGCACTGTAATTCACAAACCTGCAGAGTTATAAATGACAGCTATCGTCCAAAAATATACTGAAGTAAGGCTGCCAAGAGGACTTGAAAGCGGGGCAGAATTGCAGGAAACCGATTTCAGGAGGTAGACTGGAATTGCATTGAAAGCATAGGAAAAGAGGCAGAACGTCCACAATGATGCACTTGGCCAAAAAGGGCGTATGCGTTTTTTCCTGAATATATTCAGGAAAAAACGCATACGCCCTTTTTGGCCAACCAAGAAAACTTGCAAAGGAAATCTGCACTACAATGAAGTCTCACTTCCCTCTGGTCAAAAGGGCCATCTGAAAAAAGTGTAAAATCCAGAAAGGCAGGACAGGCCATGGAGAACTGGGAGCCTTGTTATGCTGATGGGCGGGATGTAAATTGCCAACAGACACTCCGGAGAAGTGTATGGTGTTTCCTGAAACATCTAAAAAACAAAGCAACAGAGCCTAGGGCACTGCAACTTATGGTCCTATAGCTTAGGGAAATTAAAATCAAAAAGACACAGCCACCCCAAAGTTTGGAACGGCTCTGTTTACAAGAACCTCGTTTACAGTACAAGTTCAACATCGCAGAAAGTGAAAAATGGATAAAGAAGTTGTGGTATTTACTTACAAAGCAATATCACTAAGCAATGAAATCTGTGTCATCAGGCCCTTAGCAGCACAATGAGTGGATTCAGGTATGATGATTCTAACTGAAATAAGTCACACAGAAAAAGAAACATCATAAGATATCAGTAATACACGGAATGTAAACTTGGCTACACAGGAACTGAATTACAGAACAGAACAGGGTCTCAAATTTAGAAAACCAACTTATGCTTGCTTAAGGGTAAAGGTGAGTTGGGGTGCTGCATAAAACCAGAGATTGAAATGAGCACAGATAAAGTTCCTTAAGCCAAATATGGAATAGACAAGAGCTACTCCTTGCTCAATGAAATGGACTCAACACCCCATATTAAACGCCTAAGAATGTACCTGACTAGTAAGTATCTTAAAACCTATGGATTGCTATGTCTCCGAAAGAGAATCAAGCATGTGTACAGGGGCATAAACGCAGCAGTGATAGGATTGGAGAGGTTCGGTGAGCAAATGAAGACCCTTTGAAGTCATATTGCATGGTACCCATTCCACGGGTTTCAACTACCCAGGTTTAAGGTATTCTTCCTTCAGCTAAAATATGCATGTGGAACCCAGAGTATGATCAACCATGTGATCGGGAGACGTGTTCAAATATGTCTCAGTTTTCCTCCCCTGGTACTCGGGTGCAACATTCCAGACGCTTTACTAACACTCTCCCCACTTGGAGAGTCAGTCCCTTTAACCTCCAGTTTGGCCCAGTTTGCAATTTCTGCGGAAGATGAACAGGAATAGCGAGAACCAATGAGAGGCTAGCTGGAGGTGTCTGGACGGGCAAAGTTAACTCTCATTTCCCAACAGGAAGAGGAAATAACCAAAGGCTCAGCGTGCCGTACCGGAACCAGATTAGGGCCTGAAGCCATCCTGCAGTGTTGCGGCCACCTCAAAAGAAACCGAGTTGAAGAAAGGAGCTCAGGGGCACTGTAATTCACAAACCTGCAGAGTTATAAATGACAGCTATCGTCCAAAAATAGACTGAAGTAAGGCTGCCAAGAGGACTTGAAATTGGGGCAGAATTGCAGGAAACCGATTTCAGGAGGTAGACTGGAATTGCATTGAAAGCATAGGAAAACAGGAAAACATAGAAATGATGCACTTGGCCAAAAAGGGCGTATGCGTTTTTTCCTGAATATATTCAGGAAAAAACGCATACGCACTTTTTCGCCAACCAAGCAAGCTTGCAAAGGAAATCTGCACTACAATGAAGTCTTACTTCCCCCCGGTCAAAAGGGCCATCTGAAAAAAGTGTAAAATCCAGAAAGGCAGGACAGGCCATGGAGAACTGGGAGCCTTGTTATGCTGATGGGCGGGATGTAAATTGCCAACAACCACTCGGGAGAAGTGTATGGTGTTTCCTGAAACATCTAAAAAACAAAGCAACAGAACCTAGGGCACTTCCACTTATAGTCCTATAGCTTAGGGAAATTAAAATCAAAAAGACACAGCCACCCCAAAGTTTGGAAAGGCTCTGTTTACAAGAACCTCGTTTACAGTACAAGTTCAACATCGCAGAAAGTGAAAAATGGATAAAGAAGTTGTGGTATTTACTTACAAAGCAATATCACTCAGCAATGAAATCTGTGTCATCAGGCCCTTAGCAGCACAATGAGTGGATTCAGGTATGATGATTCTAACTGAAATAAGTCACACAGAAAAAGAAACATCATAAGATATCAGTAATACACGGAATGTAAACTTGGCTACACAGGAACTGAATTACAGAACAGAACAGGGTCTCAAATTTAGAAAACCAACTTATTCTTGCTTAACGGTAAAGGTGAGTTGGGGTGCTGCATTAAACCAGAGATTGAAATGAGCACAGATAAAGTTCCTTAAGCCAAATACGGAATAGACAAGAGCTACTCCTTGCTCAACGAAATGGACTCAACACCCCATATTAAACGCCTAAGAGTGTACCTGACTAGTAAGTATCTTAAAACCTATGGATTGCTATGTCTCCGAAAGAGAATCAAGCATGTGTACAGGGGCATAAACGCAGCAGTGATAGGATTGGAGAGGTTCGGTGAGCAAATGAAGACCCTTTGAAGTCATATTGCATGGTACCCATTCCACGGGTTTCAACTACCCAGGTTTAAGGTATTCTTCCTTCAGCTAAAACATGCATGTGTAACCTAGAGTATGATCAACCATGTGAACGGGAGACGTGTTCAAATATGTCTCAGTTTTCCTCCCCTGGTACTCGGGTGCAACATTCCAGATGCTTTACTAACACTCTCCCCACTTTGAGAGTCAGTCCCTTTAACCTCCTGTTTGGCCCAGTTTGCAATTTCTGCGGAAGATGAACAGGAATAGTGAGAACCAATGAGAGGCTAGCTGGAGGTGTCTGGACGGGCAAATTTAACTCTCATTTCCCACCAGGAAGAGGAATTAACCAAAGGCTCAGCATGCCGGGCCAGAACCAGATTAGGGCCTGAAGCCATCCTGCGGTGTTGCGGCCAGGTCACAAGAAAGCGAGTTGAAGAAAGGAGCTCAGGGGCACTGTAATTCACAAACCTGCAGAGTTATAAATGACAGCTATCGTCCAAAAATAGACTGAAGTAAGGCTGCCAAGAGGACTTGAAAGCGGGGCAGAATTGCAGGAAACCGATTTCAGGAGGTAGACTGGAATTGCATTGAAAGCATAGGAAAAGAGGCAGAACGTCCACAATGATGCACTTGGCCAAAAAGGGCGTATGCGTTTTTTCCTGAATATATTCAGGAAAAAACTCATACGTCCTTTTTGTCCAACCAAGCAAGCTTGCAAAGGAAATCTGCACTACAATGAAGTCTCACTTCCCCCCGGTCAAAAGGGCCATCTGAATAAAGTGTAAAATCCAGAAAGGCAGGACAGGCCATGGAGAACTGGGAGCCTTGTTATGCTGATGGGCGGGATGTAAATTGCCAACAGACACTCGGGAGAAGTGTATGGTGTTTCCTGAAACATCTAAAAAACAAAGCAACAGAGCCTAGGGCACTGCCACTTATGGTCCTATAGCTTAGGGAAATTAAAATCAAAAAGACACAGCCACCCCAAAGTTTGGGACGCCTCTGTTTACAAGAACCTCGTTTACAGTACAAGTTCAACATCGCAGAAAGTGAAAAATGGATAAAGAAGTTGTGGTATTTACTTACAAAGCAATATCACTCAGCAATGAAATCTATGTCATCAGGCCCTTAGCATCACAATGAGTGGATTCATGTATGATGATTCTAACTGAAATAAGTCACACAGAAAAAGAAACATCATAAGATATCAGTAATACACGGAATGTAAACTTGGCTACACAGGAACTGAATTACAGAACAGAACAGGGTCTCAAATTTAGAAAACCAACGTATGCTTGCTTAAGGGTAAAGGTGAGTTGGGGTGCTGCATAAAACCAGAGATTGAAATGAGCACAGATAAAGTTCCTTAAGTCAAATATGGAATAGACAAGAGCTACTCCTTGCTCAACGAAATGGACTCAACACCGCATATTAAACGCCTAAGAATGTACCTGACTAGTAAGTATCTTAAAACCTATGGATTGCTATGTCTCCGAAAGAGAATCAAGCATGTGTACAGGGGCATAAACGCAGCAGTGATAGGATTGGAGAGGTTCGGTGAGCAAATGAAGACCCTTTGAAGTCATATTGCATGGTACCCATTACACGGGTCTCAACTCTCCAGGTTTAAGGTATTCTTCCTTCAGCTAAAACATGCATGTGGAACCTAGAGTATGATCAACCATGTGATCGGGAGACGTGTTCAAATATGTCTCAGTTTTCGTACCCTGGTACTCGGGTGCAACATTCCAGACGCTTTACTAACACTCTCCCGACTTGGAGAGTCAGTCCCCTTAACCTCCTGTTTGGCCCAGTTTGCAATTTCTGCGGAAGATGAACAGGAATAGCGAGAACCAATGGAGACTAGCCTGAGGTGTCTGGACGGGCAAATTTAACTCTCATTTCCTACCAGGAAGAGGAATTAACCAAAGGCTCAGCGTGCCATGCCAGAATCAGATTAGGGCCTGAAGGCATCCTGTGGTGTTGCGGCCAGCTCAAAAGAAAGCGAGTTGAAGAAAGGAGCTCAGGGGCACTGTAATTCACAAACCTGCAGAGTTATAAATGACAGCTATCGTCCAAAAATAGACTGAAGTAAGGCTGCCAAGAGGACTTGAAAGCGGGGCAGAATTGCAGGAAACCGATTTCAGGAGGTAGACTGGAATTGCATTGAAAGCATAGGAAAAGAGGCAGAACGTCCACAATGATGCACTTGGCCAAAAAGGGCGTATGCGTTTTTTCCTGAATATATTCAGGAAAAAACGCATACGCCCTTTTTGGCCAACCAAGCAAGCTTGCAAAGGAAATCTGCACTACAATGAAGTCTCACTTCTCCCCGGTCAAAAGGGCCATCTGAAAAAAGTGTAAAATCCAGAAAGGCAGTACAGGCCATGGAGAACTGGGAGCCTTGTTATGCTGATGGGCGGGATGTAAATTGCCAACAACCACTCGGGAGAAGTGTATGGTGTTTCCTGAAACATCTAAAAAACAAAACAACAGAGCCTAGGGCACTTCCACTTATGGTCCTATAGCTTAGGGAAATTAAAATCAAAAAGACACAGCCACCCCAAAGTTTGGGACGCCTCCGTTTACAAGAACCTCGTTTACCGTACAAGTTCAATATCACAGAAAGTGAAAAATGGATAAAGAACTTGTGGTACTTACGTACAATGCAGTATCAGTCAGCAATGAAATCTATGTCATCAGGCCCGTAGCAGCATAATGAGTGGATTCAGGTACGATAATTCTAACTGAAATAAGTCACACAGAAAAAGAAACATCATAAGATATCACTAGTACACGGAATGTAAACTTGGCTACACAGGAACTGAATTCCAAAACAGAACAGGTTCTCAAATTTAGAAAACCAACTTATGCTTGCTTAAGGGGAAAGGTGAGTTGGGTTGCTGCATAAAACCAGAGATTGAAATGAGCACAGATAAAGTTCCTTAAGCCAAATATGGAATAGACAAGAGCTACTCCTTGCTCAACGAAATGGACTCAACACCGCATATTAAACGCCTAAGAATGTACCTGACTAGTAAGTATCTTAAAACCTATGGATTGCTATGTCTCCGAAAGAGAATCAAGCATGTGTACAGGAGCATAAACGCAGCAGTGATAGGATTGGAGAGGTTCGGTGAGCAAATGAAGACCCTTTGAAGTCATATTGCATGGTACCCATTCCACGGGTTTCAACTACCCAGGTTTTAGGTATTCTTCCTTCAGCTAAAACATGCATGTGGAACCCAGAGTATGATCAACCATGTGAACGGGAGACGTGTTCAAATATGTCTCAGTTTTCGTACCCTGGTACTCGGGTGCAACATTCCAGACGCTTTACTAACACTCTCCCCACTTGGAGAGTCAGTCCCTTTAACCTCCTGTTTGGCCCAGTTTGCAATTTCTGCGGAAGATGAACAGGAATAGCGAGAACCAATGAGAGGCTAGCTGGAGGTGTCTGGACGGGCAAATTTAACTCTCATTTCCCACCAGGAAGAGGAATTAACCAAAGGCTCAGCATGCCGGGCCGGAACCAGATTAGGGCCTGAAGCCATCCTGCGGTGTTGCGGCCAGGTCACAAGAAAGCGAGTTGAAGAAAGGAGCTCAGGGGCACTGTAATTCACAAACCTGCAGAGTTATAAATGACAGCTATCGTCCAAAAATAGACTGAAGTAAGGCTGCCAAGAGGACTTGAAAGCGGGGCAGAATTGCAGGAAACCGATTTCAGGAGGTAGACTGGAATTGCATTGAAAGCATAGGAAAAGAGGCAGAACGTCCACAATGATGCACTTGGCCAAAAAGGGCGTATGCGTTTTTTCCTGAATATATTCAGGAAAAAACGCATACGCCCTTTTTGGCCAACCAAGCAAGCTTGCAAAGGAAATCTGCACTACAATGAAGTCTCACTTCCCCCCGGTCAAAAGGGCCATCTGAAAAAAGTGTAAAATCCAGAAAGGCAGGACAGGCCATGGAGAACTGGGAGCCTTGTTATGCTGATGGGCGGGATGTAAATTGCCAACAGACACTCGGGAGAAGTGTATGGTGTTTCCTGAAACATCTAAAAAACAAAGCAACAGAACCTAGGGCACTTCCACTTATGGTCCTATAGCTTAGGGAAATTAAAATCAAAAAGACACAGCCACCCCAAAGTTTGGGACGCCTCCGTTTACAAGAACCTCGTTTACCGTACAAGTTCAATATCACAGAAAGTGAAAAATGGATAAAGAACTTGTGGTACTTACGTACAATGCAGTATCAGTCAGCAATGAAATCTATGTCATCAGGCCCGTAGCAGCATAATGAGTGGATTCAGGTACGATGATTCTAACTGAAATAAGTCACACAGAAAAAGAAACATCATAAGATATCACTAGTACACGGAATGTAAACTTGGCTACACAGGAACTGAATTCCAAAACAGAACAGGTTCTCAAATTTAGAAAACC
The DNA here is from genome assembly GCF_951394435.1 of Stenella coeruleoalba. Taxonomy (NCBI): domain Eukaryota; kingdom Metazoa; phylum Chordata; class Mammalia; order Artiodactyla; family Delphinidae; genus Stenella; species Stenella coeruleoalba. Next base: position 588,635 of record NW_027646009.1, on the reverse strand, counting down.
AACTTATGCTTGCTTAAGGGGAAAGGTGAGTTGGGTTGCTGCATAAAACCAGAGATTGAAATGAGCACAGATAAAGTTCCTTAAGCCAAATATGGAATAGACAAGAGCTACTCCTTGCTCAACGAAATGGACTCAACACCGCATATTAAACGCCTAAGAATGTACCTGACTAGTAAGTATCTTAAAACCTATGGATTGCTATGTCTCCGAAAGAGAATCAAGCATGTGTACAGGAGCATAAACGCAGCAGTGATAGGATTGGAGAGGTTCGGTGAGCAAATGAAGACCCTTTGAAGTCATATTGCATGGTACCCATTCCACGGGTTTCAACTACCCAGGTTTTAGGTATTCTTCCTTCAGCTAAAACATGCATGTGGAACCCAGAGTATGATCAACCATGTGAACGGGAGACGTGTTCAAATATGTCTCAGTTTTCGTACCCTGGTACTCGGGTGCAACATTCCAGACGCTTTACTAACACTCTCCCCACTTGGAGAGTCAGTCCCTTTAACCTCCTGTTTGGCCCAGTTTGCAATTTCTGTGGAAGATGAACAGGAATAGCGAGAACCAATGAGAGGCTAGCTGGAGGTGTCTGGACGGGCAAATTTAACTCTCATTTCCCAACAGGAAGAGGAATTAACCAAAGGCTCAGCATGCCGGGCCGGAACCAGATTAGGGCCTGAAGCCATCCTGCGGTGTTGCGGCCAGGTCACAAGAAAGCGAGTTGAAGAAAGGAGCTCAGGGGCACTGTAATTCACAAACCTGCAGAGTTATAAATGACAGCTATCGTCCAAAAATAGACTGAAGTAAGGCTGCCAAGAGGACTTGAAAGCGGGGCAGAATTGCAGGAAACCGATTTCAGGAGGTAGACTGGAATTGCATTGAAAGCATAGGAAAAGAGGCAGAACGTCCACAATGATGCACTTGGCCAAAAAGGGCGTATGCGTTTTTTCCTGAATATATTCAGGAAAAAACGCATACGCCCTTTTTGGCCAACCAAGCAAGCTTGCAAAGGAAATCTGCACTACAATGAAGTCTCACTTCCCCCCGGTCAAAAGGGCCATCTGAAAAAAGTGTAAAATCCAGAAAGGCAGGACAGGCCATGGAGAACTGGGAGCCTTGTTATGCTGATGGGCGGGATGTAAATTGCCAACAGACACTAGGGAGAAGTGTATGGTGTTTCCTGAAACATCTAAAAAACAAAGCAACAGAGCCTAGGGCACTGCCACTTATGGTCCTATAGCTTAGGGAAATTAAAATCAAAAAGACACAGCCACCCCAAAGTTTGGGACGGCTCTGTTTACAAGAACCTCGTTTACAGTACAAGTTCAACATCGCAGAAAGTGAAAAATGGATAAAGAAGTTGTGGTATTTACTTACAAAGCAATATCACTCAGCAATGAAATCTATGTCATCAGGCCCGTAGCAGCATAATGAGTAGATTCAGGTACGATGATTCTAACTGAAATAAGTCACACAGAAAAAGAAACATCATAAGATATCACTAATACACGGAATGTAAACTTGGCTACACAGGAACTGAATTCCAAAACAGAACAGGTTCTCAAATTTAGAAAACCAACTTATTCTTGCTTAAGGGGAAAGGTGAGTTGGGTTGCTGCATAAAACCAGAGATTGAAATGAGCACAGATAAAGTTCCTTAAGCCAAATATGGAATAGACAAGAGCTACTCCTTGCTCAACGAAATGGACTCAACACCGCATATTAAACGCCTAAGAATGTACCTGACTAGTAAGTATCTTAAAACCTATGGATTGCTATGTCTCCGAAAGAGAATCAAGCATGTGTACAGGGGCATAAACGCAGCAGTGATAGGATTGGAGAGGTTCGGTGAGCAAATGAAGACCCTTTGAAGTCATATTGCATGGTACCCATTCCACGGGTTTCAACTACCCAGGTTTTAGGTATTCTTCCTTCAGCTAAAACATGCATGTGGAACCCAGAGTATGATCAACCATGTGATCGGGAGACGTGTTCAAATATGTCTCAGTTTTCCTCCCCTGGTACTCGGGTGCAACATTCCAGACGCTTTACTAACACTCTCCCCACTTGGAGAGTCAGTCCCTTTAACCTCCTGTTTGGCCCAGTTTGCAATTTCTGCGGAAGATGAACAGGAATAGCGAGAACCAATGAGAGGCTAGCTGGAGGTGTCTGGACGGGCAAATTTAACTCTCATTTCCCACCAGGAAGAGGAATTAACCAAAGGCTCAGCATGCCGGGCCGGAACCAGATTAGGGCCTGAAGCCATCCTGCGGTGTTGCGGCCAGGTCACAAGAAAGCGAGTTGAAGAAAGGAGCTCAGGGGCACTGTAATTCACAAACCTGCAGAGTTATAAATGACAGCTATCGTCCAAAAATAGACTGAAGTAAGGCTGCCAAGAGGACTTGAAAGCGGGGCAGAATTGCAGGAAACCGATTTCAGGAGGTAGACTGGAATTGCATTGAAAGCATAGGAAAAGAGGCAGAACGTCCACAATGATGCACTTGGCCAAAAAGGGCGTATGCGTTTTTTCCTGAATATATTCAGGAAAAAACGCATACGCCCTTTTTGGCCAACCAAGCAAGCTTGCAAAGGAAATCTGCACTACAATGAAGTCTCACTTCCCTCCGGTCAAAAGGGCCATCTGAATAAAGTGTAAAATCCAGAAAGGCAGGACAGGCCATGGAGAACTGGGAGCCTTGTTATGCTGATGGGCGGGATGTAAATTGCCAACAGACACTCGGGAGAAGTGTATGGTGTTTCCTGAAACATCTAAAAAACAAAGCAACAGAGCCTAGGGCACTGCCACTTATGGTCCTATAGCTTAGGGAAATTAAAATCAAAAAGACACAGCCACCCCAAAGTTTGGGACGCCTCTGTTTACAAGAACCTCGATTACAGTACAAGTTCAACATAGCAGAAAGTGAAAAATGGATAAAGAAGTTGTGGTATTTACTTACAAAGCAATATCACTCAGCAATGAAATCTATGTCATCAGGCCCGTAGCAGCATAATGAGTAGATTCAGGTACGATGATTCTAACTGAAATAAGTCACACAGAAAAAGAAACATCATAAGATATCACTAATACACGGAATGTAAACTTGGCTACACAGGAACTGAATTACAGAACAGAGCAGGGTCTCAAATTTAGAAAACCAACTTATGCTTGCTTAAGGGGAAAGGTGAGTTGGGTTGCTGCATAAAACCAGAGATTGAAATGAGCACAGATAAAGTTCCTTAAGCCAAATATGGAATAGACAAGAGCTACTCCTTGCTCAACGAAATGGACTCAACACCGCATATTAAACGCCTAAGAATGTACCTGACTAGTAAGTATCTTAAAACCTATGGATTGCTATGTCTCCGAAAGAGAATCAAGCATGTGTACAGGGGCATAAACGCAGCAGTGATAGGATTGGAGAGGTTCGGTGAGCAAATGAAGACCCTTTGAAGTCATATTGCATGGTACCCATTCCACGGGTTTCAACTACCCAGGTTTTAGGTATTCTTCCTTCAGCTAAAACATGCATGTGGAACCCAGAGTATGATCAACCATGTGATCGGGAGACGTGTTCAAATATGTCACAGTTTTCCTCCCCTGGTACTCGGGTGCAACATTCCAGACGCTTTACTAACACTCTCCCCACTTGGAGAGTCAGTCCCTTTAACCTCCTGTTTGGCCCAGTTTGCAATTTCTGTGGAAGATGAACAGGAATAGCGAGAACCAATGAGAGGCTAGCTGGAGGTGTCTGGACGGGCAAATTTAACTCTCATTTCCCACCAGGAAGAGGAATTAACCAAAGGCTCAGCATGCCGGGACGGAACCAGATTAGGGCCTGAAGCCATCCTGCGGTGTTGCGGCCAGGTCACAAGAAAGCGAGTTGAAGAAAGGAGCTCAGGGGCACTGTAATTCACAAACCTGCAGAGTTATAAATGACAGCTATCGTCCAAAAATAGACTGAAGTAAGGCTGCCAAGAGGACTTGAAAGCGGGGCAGAATTGCAGGAAACCGATTTCAGGAGGTAGACTGGAATTGCATTGAAAGCATAGGAAAAGAGGCAGAACGTCCACAATGATGCACTTGGCCAAAAAGGGCGTATGCTTTTTTTCCTGAATATATTCAGGAAAAAACGCATACGCCCTTTTTGGCCAACCAAGCAAGCTTGCAAAGGAAATCTGCACTACAATGAAGTCTCACTTCCCCCCGGTCAAAAGGGCCATCTGAATAAAGTGTAAAATCCAGAAAGGCAGGACAGGCCATGGAGAACTGGGAGCCTTGTTATGCTGATGGGCGGGATGTAAATTGCCAACAGACACTCGGGAGAAGTGTATGGTGTTTCCTGAAACATCTAAAAAACAAAGCAACAGAGCCTAGGGCACTGCTACTTATGGTCCTATAGATTAGGGAAATTAAAATCAAAAAGACACAGCCACCCCAAAGTTTGGGACGCCTCTGTTTACAAGAACCTCGATTACAGTACAAGTTCAACATAGCAGAAAGTGAAAAATGGATAAAGAAGTTGTGGTATTTACTTACAAAGCAATATCACTCAGCAATGAAATCTATGTCATCAGGCCCGTAGCAGCATAATGAGTAGATTCAGGTACGATGATTCTAACTGAAATAAGTCACACAGAAAAAGAAACATCATAAGATATCACTAATACACGGAATGTAAACTTGGCTACACAGGAACTGAATTACAGAACAGAGCAGGGTCTCAAATTTAGAAAACCAACTTATGCTTGCTTAAGGGGAAAGGTGAGTTGGGTTGCTGCATAAAACCAGAGATTGAAATGAGCACAGATAAAGTTCCTTAAGCCAAATATGGAATAGACAAGAGCTACTCCTTGCTCAACGAAATGGACTCAACACCGCATATTAAACGCCTAAGAATGTACCTGACTAGTAAGTATCTTAAAACCTATGGATTGCTATGTCTCCGAAAGAGAATCAAGCATGTGTACAGGGGTATAAACGCAGCAGTGATAGGATTGGAGAGGTTCGGTGAGCAAATGAAGACCCTTTGAAGTCATATTGCATGGTACCCATTCCACGGGTTTCAACTACCCAGGTTTTAGGTATTCTTCCTTCAGCTAAAACATGCATGTGGAACCCAGAGTATGATCAACCATGTGATCGGGAGACGTGTTCAAATATGTCTCAGTTTTCCTCCCCTGGTACTCGGGTGCAACATTCCAGACGCTTTACTAACACTCTCCCGACTTGGAGAGTCAGTCCCTTTAACCTCCTGTTTGGCCCAGTTTGCAATTTCTGCGGAAGATGAACAGGAATAGCGAGAACCAATGAGAGGCTAGCTGGAGGTGTCTGGACGGGCAAATTTAACTCTCATTTCCCACCAGGAAGAGGAATTAACCAAAGGCTCAGCAAGCCGGGCCGGAACCAGATTAGGGCCTGAAGCCATCCTGCGGTGTTGCGGCCAGGTCACAAGAAAGCGAGTTGAAGAAAGGAGCTCAGGGGCACTGTAATTCACAAACCTGCAGAGTTATAAATGACAGCTATCGTCCAAAAATAGACTGAAGTAAGGCTGCCAAGAGGACTTGAAAGCGGGGCAGAATTGCAGGAAACCGATTTCAGGAGGTAGACTGGAATTGCATTGAAAGCATAGGAAAAGAGGCAGAACGTCCACAATGATGCACTTGGCCAAAAAGGGCGTATGCGTTTTTTCCTGAATATATTCAGGAAAAAACGCATACGCCCTTTTTGGCCAACCAAGCAAGCTTGCAAAGGAAATCTGCACTACAATGAAGTCTCACTTCCCCCCGGTCAAAAGGGCCATCTGAAAAAAGTGTAAAATCCAGAAAGGCAGGACAGGCCATGGAGAACTGGGAGCCTTGTTATGCTGATGGGCGGGATGTAAATTGCCAACAGACACTCCGGAGAAGTGTATGGTGTTTCCTGAAACATCTAAAAAACAAAGCAACAGAGCCTAGGGCACTGCCACTTATGGTCCTATAGCTTAGGGAAATTAAAATCAAAAAGACACAGCCACCCCAAAGTTTGGGACGCCTCTGTTTACAAGAACCTCGTTTACAGTACAAGTTCAACATCGCAGAAAGTGAAAAATGGATAAAGAAGTTGTGGTATTTACTTACAAAGCAATATCACTCAGCAATGAAATCTATGTCATCAGGCCCTTAGCATCACAATGAGTGGATGCAGGTATGATGATTCTAACTGAAATAAGTCACACAGAAAATGAAACATCATAAGATATCAGTAATACACGGAATGTAAACTTGGCTACACAGGAACTGAATTACAGAACAGAACAGGGTCTCAAATTTAGAAAACCAACTTATGCTTGCTTAAGGGTAAAGGTGAGTTGGGGTGCTGCATAAAACCAGAGATTGAAATGAGCACAGATAAAGTTCCTTAAGTCAAATATGGAATAGACAAGAGCTACTCCTTGCTCAACGAAATGGACTCAACACCGCATATTAAACGCCTAAGAATGTACCTGACTAGTAAGTATCTTAAAACCTATGGATTGCTATGTCTCCGAAAGAGAATCAAGCATGTGTACAGGGGCATAAACGCAGCAGTGATAGGATTGGAGAGGTTCGGTGAGCAAATGAAGACCCTTTGAAGTCATATTGCATGGTACCCATTCCACGGGTCTCAACTCTCCAGGTTTAAGGTATTCTTCCTTCAGTTAAAACATGCATGTGGAACCCAAGTATGATCAACCATGTGAACGTGAGACGTGTTCAAATATGTCTCAGTTTTCCTCCCCTGGTACTCGGGTGCAACATTCCAGACGCTTTACTAACACTCTCCCCACTTGGAGAGTCAGCGCCTTTAACCTCCTGTTTGGCCCAGTTTGCAATTTCTGCGGAAGATGAACAGGAATAGCGAGAACCAATGAGAGGCTAGCTGGAGGTGTCTGGACGGGCAAATTTAACTCTCATTTCCCACCAGGAAGAGGAAATAACCAAAGGCTCAGCGTGCCGTACCGGAACAAGATTAGGGCCTGAATCCATCCTGCGGTGTTGCGGCCAGCTGAAAAGAAAGCGAGTTGAAGAAAGGAGCTCAGGGGCACTGTAATTCACAAACCTGCAGAGTTATAAATGACAGCTATCGTCCAAAAATAGACTGAAGTAAGGCTGCCAAGAGGACTTGAAAGCGGGGCAGAATTGCAGGAAACCGATTTCAGGAGGTAGACTGGAATTGCATTGAAAGCATAGGAAAAGAGGCAGAACGTCCACAATGATGCACTTGGCCAGAAAGGGCGTATGCGTTTTTTCCTGAATATATTCAGGAAAAAACGCATACGCCCTTTTTGGCCAACCAAGCAAGCTTGCAAAGGAAATCTGCACTACAATGAAGTCTCACTTCCCCCCGATCAAAAGGGCCATCTGAAAAAAGTGTAAAATCCAGAAAGGCAGGACAGGCCATGGAGAACTGGGAGCCTTGTTATGCTGATGGGCGGGATGTAAATTGCCAACAACCACTCGGGAGAAGTGTATGGTGTTTCCTGAAACATCTAAAAAACAAAGCAACAGAACCTAGGGCACTTCCACTTATGGTCCTATAGCTTAGGGAAATTAAAATCAAAAAGACACAGCCACCCCAAAGTTTGGAACGGCTCTGTTTACAAGAACCTCGTTTACAGTACAAGTTCAACATCGCAGAAAGTGAAAAATGGAGAAAGAAGTTGTGGTATTTACTTACAAAGCAATATCACTCAGCAATGAAATCTGTGTCATCAGGCCATTAGCAGCACAATGAGTGGATTCAGGTATGATGATTCTAACTGAAGTAAGTCACACAGAAAAAGAAACATCATAAGATATCAGTAATACACGGAATGTAAACTTGGCTACACAGGAACTGAATTACAGAACAGAACAGGGACTCAAATTTAGAAAAACAACTTATGCTTGCTTAAGTGGAAAGGTGAGTTGGGGTGCTGCATAAAACCAGAGATTGAAATGAGCACAGATAAAGTTCCTTAAGCCAAATATGGAATAGACAAGAGCTACTCCTTGCTCAACGAAATGGACTCAACACTGCATATTAAACGCCTAAGAATGTACCTGACTTGTAAGTATCTTAAAACCTATGGATTGCTATGTCTCCAAAAGAGAATCAAGCATGTGTACAGGGGCATAAACGCAGCAGTGATAGGATTGGAGAGGTTCGGTGAGCAAATGAAGACCCTTTGAAGTCATATTGCATGGTACCCATTCCACGGGTTTCAACTACCCAGGTTTAAGGTATTCTTCCTTCAGCTAAAACATGCATGTGGAACCTAGAGTATGATCAACCATGTGATCAGGAGACGTGTTCAAATATGTCTCAGTTTTCGTACCCTGGTACTCGGGTGCAACATTCCAGACGCTTTACTAACACTCTCCCGACTTGGAGAGTCAGTCCCTTTAACCTCCTGTTTGGCCCAGTTTGCAATTTCTGCGGAAGATGAACAGGAATAGCGAGAACCAATGGAGACTAGCTGGAGGTGTCTGGACGGGCAAATTTAACTCTCATTTCCTACCAGGAAGAGGAATTAACCAAAGGCTCAGCGTGCCATGCCAGAATCAGATTAGGGCCTGAAGCCATCCTGTGGTGTTGCGGCCAGCTCAAAAGAAAGCGAGTTGAAGAAAGGAGCTCAGGGGCACTGTAATTCACAAACCTGCAGATTTATAAATGACAGCTATCGTCCAAAAATAGACTGAAGTAAGGCTGCCAAGAGGACTTGAAAGCGGGGCAGAATTGCAGGAAACCGATTTCAGGAGGTAGACTGGAATTGCATTGAAAGCATAGGAAAAGAGGCAGAACGTCCACAATGATGCACTTGGCCAAAAAGGGCGTATGCGTTTTTTCCTGAATATATTCAGAAAAAAACGCATACGCCCTTTTTGGCCAACCAAGCAAGCTTGCAAAGGAAATCTGCACTACAATGAAGTCTCACTTCCCCCCGGTCAAAAGGGCCATCTGAAAAAAGTGTAAAATCCAGAAAGGCAGGACAGGCCATGGAGAACTGGGAGCCTTGTTATGCTGATGGGCGGGATGTAAATTGCCAACAGACACTTGGGAGAAGTGTATGGTGTTTCCTGAAACATCTAAAAAACAAAGCAACAGAGCCTAGGGCACTGCCACTTATGGTCCTATAGCTTAGGGAAATTAAAATCAAAAAGACACAGCCACCCCAAAGTTTGGGACGTCTCTGTTTACAAGAACCTCGTTTACAGTACAAGTTCAACATCGCAGAAAGTGAAAAATGGATAAAGAAGTTGTGGTATTTACTTACAAAGCAATATCACTCAGCAATGAAATCTATGTCATCAGGCCCTTAGCATCACAATGAGTGGATGCAGGTATGATGATTCTAACTGAAATAAGTCACACAGAAAATGAAACATCATAAGATATCAGTAATACACGGAATGTAAACTTGGCTACACAGGAACTGAATTACAGAACAGAACAGGGTCTCAAACTTAGAAAACCAACTTATGCTTGCTTAAGGGTAAAGGTGAGTTGGGGTGCTGCATAAAACCAGAGATTGAAATGAGCACAGATAAAGTTCCTTAAGTCAAATATGGAATAGACAAGAGCTACTCCTTGCTCAACGAAATGGACTCAACACCGCATATTAAACGCCTAAGAATGTACCTGACTAGTAAGTATCTTAAAACCTATGGATTGCTATGTCTCCAAAAGAGAATCAAGCATGTGTACAGGGGCATAAACGCAGCAGTGATAGGATTGGAGAGGTTCGGTGAGCAAATGAAGACCCTTTGAAGTCATATTGCATGGTACCCATTCCACGGGTCTCAACTCTCCAGGTTTAAGGTATTCTTCCTTCAGCTAAAACATGCATGTGGAACCCAAGTATAATCAACCATGTGAACGGGAGACGTGTTCAAATATGTCTCAGTTTTCCTCCCCTGGTACTCGGGTGCAACATTCCAGACGCTTTACTAACACTCTCCCCACTTGGAGAGTCAGCGCCTTTAACCTCCTGTTTGGCCCAGTTTGCAATTTCTGCGGAAGGTGAACAGGAATAGCGAGAACCAATGAGAGGCTAGCTGGAGGTGTCTGGACGGGCAAATTTAACTCTCATTTCCCACCAGGAAGAGGAAATAACCAAAGGCTCAGCGTGCCGTACCGGAACAAGATTAGGGCCTGAAGCCATCCTGCGGTGTTGCGGCCAGCTCAAAAGAAAGCGAGTTGAAGAAAGGAGCTCAGGGGCACTGTAATTCACAAACCTGCAGAGTTATAAATGACAGCTATCGTTCAAAAATAGACTGAAGTAAGGCTGCCAAGAGGACTTGAAAGCGGGGCAGAATTGCAGGAAACCGATTTCAGGAGGTAGACTGGAATTGCATTGAAAGCATAGGAAAAGAGGCAGAACGTCCACAATGATGCCCTTGGCCAGAAAGGGCGTATGCGTTTTTTCCTGAATATATTCAGGAAAAAACGCATACGCCCTTTTTGGCCAACCAAGCAAGCTTGCAAAGGAAATCTGCACTACAATGAAGTCTCACTTCCCCCCGGTCAAAAGGGCCATCTGTAAAAAGTGTAAAATCCAGAAAGGCAGGACAGGCCATGGAGAACTGGGAGCCTTGTTATGCTGATGGGCGGGATGTAAATTGCCAACAACCACTCGGGAGAAGTGTATGGTGTTTCCTGAAACATCTAAAAAACAAAGCAACAGAACCTAGGGCACTTCCACTTATGGTCCTATAGCTTAGGGAAATTAAAATCAAAAAGACACAGCCACCCCAAAGTTTGGAACGGCTCTGTTTACAAGAACCTCGTTTACAGTACAAGTTCAACATCGCAGAAAGTGAAAAATGGAGAAAGAAGTTGTGGTATTTACTTACAAAGCAATATCACTCAGCAATGAAATCTGTGTCATCAGGCCCTTAGCAGCACAATGAGTGGATTCAGGTATGATGATTCTAACTGAAGTAAGTCACACAGAAAAAGAAACATCATAAGATATCAGTAATACACGGAATGTAAACTTGGCTACACAGGAACTGAATTACAGAACAGAACAGGGACTCAAATTTAGAAAAACAACTTATGCTTGCTTAAGGGGAAAGGTGAGTTGGGGTGCTGCATAAAACCAGAGATTGAAATGAGCACAGATAAAGTTCCTTAAGCCAAATATGGAATAGACAAGAGCTACTCCTTGCTCAACGAAATGGACTCAACACTGCATATTAAACGCCTAAGAATGTACCTGACTTGTAAGTATCTTAAAACCTATGGATTGCTATGTCTCCAAAAGAGAATCAAGCATGTGTACAGGGGCATAAACGCAGCAGTGATATGATTGGAGAGGTTCGGTGAGCAAATGAAGACCCTTTGAAGTCATATTGCATGGTACCCATTCCACGGGTTTCAACTACCCACGTTTAAGGTATTCTTCCTTCAGCTAAAACATGCATGTGGAACCTAGAGTATGATCAACCATGTGATCAGGAGACGTGTTCAAATATGTCTCAGTTTTCGTACCCTGGTACTCGGGTGCAACATTCCAGACGCTTTACTAACACTCTCCCGACTTGGAGAGTCAGTCCCTTTAACCTCCTGTTTGGCCCAGTTTGCAATTTCTGCGGAAGATGAACAGGAATAGCGAGAACCAATGGAGACTAGCTGGAGGTGTCTGGACGGGCAAATTTAACTCTCATTTCCTACCAGGAAGAGGAATTAACCAAAGGCTCAGCGTGCCATGCCAGAATCAGATTAGGGCCTGAAGCCATCCTGTGGTGTTGCGGCCAGCTCAAAAGAAAGCGAGTTGAAGAAAGGAGCTCAGGGGCACTGTAATTCACAAACCTGCAGAGTTATAAATGACAGCTATCGTCCAAAAATAGACTGAAGTAAGGCTGCCAAGAGGACTTGAAAGCGGGGCAGAATTGCAGGAAACCGATTTCAGGAGGTAGACTGGAATTGCATTGAAAGCATAGGAAAAGAGGCAGAACGTCCACAATGATGCACTTGGCCAAAAAGGGCGTATGCGTTTTTTCCTGAATATATTCAGAAAAAAACGCATACGCCCTTTTTGGCCAACCAAGCAAGCTTGCAAAGGAAATCTGCACTACAATGAAGTCTCACTTCCCCCCGGTCAAAAGGGCCATCTGAAAAAAGTGTAAAATCCAGAAAGGCAGGACAGGCCATGGAGAACTGGGAGCCTTGTTATGCTGATGGGCGGGATGTAAATTGCCAACAGACACTCGGGAGAAGTGTATGGTGTTTCCTGAAACATCTAAAAAACAAAGCAACAGAGCCTAGGGCACTGCCACTTATGGTCCTATAGCTTAGGGAAATTAAAATCAAAAAGACACAGCCACCCCAAAGTTTGGGACGTCTCTGTTTACAAGAACCTCGTTTACAGTACAAGTTCAACATCGCAGAAAGTGAAAAATGGATAAAGAAGTTGTGGTATTTACTTACAAAGCAATATCACTCAGCAATGAAATCTATGTCATCAGGCCCTTAGCATCACAATGAGTGGATGCAGGTATGATGATTCTAACTGAAATAAGTCACACAGAAAATGAAACATCATAAGATATCAGTAATACACGGAATGTAAACTTGGCTACACAGGAACTGAATTACAGAACAGAACAGGGTCTCAAACTTAGAAAACCAACTTATGCTTGCTTAAGGGTAAAGGTGAGTTGGGGTGCTGCATAAAACCAGAGATTGAAATGAGCACAGATAAAGTTCCTTAAGTCAAATATGGAATAGACAAGAGCTACTCCTTGCTCAACGAAATGGACTCAACACCGCATATTAAACGCCTAAGAATGTACCTGACTAGTAAGTATCTTAAAACCTATGGATTGCTATGTCTCCAAAAGAGAATCAAGCATGTGTACAGGGGCATAAACGCAGCAGTGATAGGATTGGAGAGGTTCGGTGAGCAAATGAAGACCCTTTGAAGTCATATTGCATGGTACCCATTCCACGGGTCTCAACTCTCCAGGTTTAAGGTATTCTTCCTTCAGCTAAAACATGCATGTGGAACCCAAGTATAATCAACCATGTGAACGGGAGACGTGTTCAAATATGTCTCAGTTTTCCTCCCCTGGTACTCGGGTGCAACATTCCAGACGCTTTACTAACACTCTCCCCACTTGGAGAGTCAGCGCCTTTAACCTCCTGTTTGGCCCAGTTTGCAATTTCTGCGGAAGGTGAACAGGAATAGCGAGAACCAATGAGAGGCTAGCTGGAGGTGTCTGGACGGGCAAATTTAACTCTCATTTCCCACCAGGAAGAGGAAATAACCAAAGGCTCAGCGTGCCGTACCGGAACAAGATTAGGGCCTGAAGCCATCCTGTGGTGTTGCGGCCAGCTCAAAAGAAAGCGAGTTGAAGAAAGGAGCTCAGGGGCACTGTAATTCACAAACCTGCAGAGTTATAAATGACAGCTATCGTTCAAAAATAGACTGAAGTAAGGCTGCCAAGAGGACTTGAAAGCGGGGCAGAATTGCAGGAAACCGATTTCAGGAGGTAGACTGGAATTGCATTGAAAGCATAGGAAAAGAGGCAGAACGTCCACAATGATGCCCTTGGCCAGAAAGGGCGTATGCGTTTTTTCCTGAATATATTCAGGAAAAAACGCATACGCCCTTTTTGGCCAACCAAGCAAGCTTGCAAAGGAAATCTGCACTACAATGAAGTCTCACTTCCCCCCGGTCAAAAGGGCCATCTGTAAAAAGTGTAAAATCCAGAAAGGCAGGACAGGCCATGGAGAACTGGGAGCCTTGTTATGCTGATGGGCGGGATGTAAATTGCCAACAACCACTCGGGAGAAGTGTATGGTGTTTCCTGAAACATCTAAAAAACAAAGCAACAGAACCTAGGGCACTTCCACTTATGGTCCTATAGCTTAGGGAAATTAAAATCAAAAAGACACAGCCACCCCAAAGTTTGGAACGGCTCTGTTTACAAGAACCTCGTTTACAGTACAAGTTCAACATCGCAGAAAGTGAAAAATGGAGAAAGAAGTTGTGGTATTTACTTACAAAGCAATATCACTCAGCAATGAAATCTGTGTCATCAGGCCCTTAGCAGCACAATGAGTGGATTCAGGTATGATGATTCTAACTGAAGTAAGTCACACAGAAAAAGAAACATCATAAGATATCAGTAATACACGGAATGTAAACTTGGCTACACAGGAACTGAATTACAGAACAGAACAGGGACTCAAATTTAGAAAAACAACTTATGCTTGCTTAAGGGGAAAGGTGAGTTGGGGTGCTGCATAAAACCAGAGATTGAAATGAGCACAGATAAAGTTCCTTAAGCCAAATATGGAATAGACAAGAGCTACTCCTTGCTCAACGAAATGGACTCAACACTGCATATTAAACGCCTAAGAATGTACCTGACTTGTAAGTATCTTAAAACCTATGGATTGCTATGTCTCCAAAAGAGAATCAAGCATGTGTACAGGGGCATAAACGCAGCAGTGATAGGATTGGAGAGGTTCGGTGAGCAAATGAAGACCCTTTGAAGTCATATTGCATGGTACCCATTCCACGGGTTTCAACTACCCACGTTTAAGGTATTCTTCCTTCAGCTAAAACATGCATGTGGAACCTAGAGTATGATCAACCATGTGATCAGGAGACGTGTTCAAATATGTCTCAGTTTTCGTACCCTGGTACTCGGGTGCAACATTCCAGACGCTTTACTAACACTCTCCCGACTTGGAGAGTCAGTCCCTTTAACCTCCTGTTTGGCCCAGTTTGCAATTTCTGCGGAAGATGAACAGGAATAGCGAGAACCAATGGAGACTAGCTGGAGGTGTCTGGACGGGCAAATTTAACTCTCATTTCCTACCAGGAAGAGGAATTAACCAAAGGCTCAGCGTGCCATGCCAGAATCAGATTAGGGCCTGAAGCCATCCTGTGGTGTTGCGGCCAGCTCAAAAGAAAGCGAGTTGAAGAAAGGAGCTCAGGGGCACTGTAATTCACAAACCTGCAGAGTTATAAATGACAGCTATCGTCCAAAAATAGACTGAAGTAAGGCTGCCAAGAGGACTTGAAAGCGGGGCAGAATTGCAGGAAACCGATTTCAGGAGGTAGACTGGAATTGCATTGAAAGCATAGGAAAAGAGGCAGAACGTCCACAATGATGCACTTGGCCAAAAAGGGCGTATGCGTTTTTTCCTGAATATATTCAGAAAAAAACGCATACGCCCTTTTTGGCCAACCAAGCAAGCTTGCAAAGGAAATCTGCACTACAATGAAGTCTCACTTCCCCCCGGTCAAAAGGGCCATCTGAAAAAAGTGTAAAATCCAGAAAGGCAGGACAGGCCATGGAGAACTGGGAGCCTTGTTATGCTGATGGGCGGGATGTAAATTGCCAACAGACACTCGGGAGAAGTGTATGGTGTTTCCTGAAACATCTAAAAAACAAAGCAACAGAGCCTAGGGCACTGCCACTTATGGTCCTATAGCTTAGGGAAATTAAAATCAAAAAGACACAGCCACCCCAAAGTTTGGGACGTCTCTGTTTACAAGAACCTCGTTTACAGTACAAGTTCAACATCGCAGAAAGTGAAAAATGGATAAAGAAGTTGTGGTATTTACTTACAAAGCAATATCACTCAGCAATGCAATCTATGTCATCAGGCCCTTAGCATCACAATGAGTGGATGCAGGTATGATGATTCTAACTGAAATAAGTCACACAGAAAATGAAACATCATAAGATATCAGTAATACACGGAATGTAAACTTGGCTACACAGGAACTGAATTACAGAACAGAACAGGGTCTCAAACTTAGAAAACCAACTTATGCTTGCTTAAGGGTAAAGGTGAGTTGGGGTGCTGCATAAAACCAGAGATTGAAATGAGCACAGATAAAGTTCCTTAAGTCAAATATGGAATAGACAAGAGCTACTCCTTGCTCAACGAAATGGACTCAACACCGCATATTAAACGCCTAAGAATGTACCTGACTAGTAAGTATCTTAAAACCTATGGATTGCTATGTCTCCAAAAGAGAATCAAGCATGTGTACAGGGGCATAAACGCAGCAGTGATAGGATTGGAGAGGTTCGGTGAGCAAATGAAGACCCTTTGAAGTCATATTGCATGGTACCCATTCCACGGGTCTCAACTCTCCAGGTTTAAGGTATTCTTCCTTCAGCTAAAACATGCATGTGGAACCCAAGTATAATCAACCATGTGAACGGGAGACGTGTTCAAATATGTCTCAGTTTTCCTCCCCTGGTACTCGGGTGCAACATTCCAGACGCTTTACTAACACTCTCCCCACTTGGAGAGTCAGCGCCTTTAACCTCCTGTTTGGCCCAGTTTGCAATTTCTGCGGAAGGTGAACAGGAATAGCGAGAACCAATGAGAGGCTAGCTGGAGGTGTCTGGACGGGCAAATTTAACTCTCATTTCCCACCAGGAAGAGGAAATAACCAAAGGCTCAGCGTGCCGTACCGGAACAAGATTAGGGCCTGAAGCCATCCTGCGGTGTTGCGGCCAGCTCAAAAGAAAGCGAGTTGAAGAAAGGAGCTCAGGGGCACTGTAATTCACAAACCTGCAGAGTTATAAATGACAGCTATCGTTCAAAAATAGACTGAAGTAAGGCTGCCAAGAGGACTTGAAAGCGGGGCAGAATTGCAGGAAACCGATTTCAGGAGGTAGACTGGAATTGCATTGAAAGCATAGGAAAAGAGGCAGAACGTCCACAATGATGCCCTTGGCCAGAAAGGGCGTATGCGTTTTTTCCTGAATATATTCAGGAAAAAACGCATACGCCCTTTTTGGCCAACCAAGCAAGCTTGCAAAGGAAATCTGCACTACAATGAAGTCTCACTTCCCCCCGGTCAAAAGGGCCATCTGAAAAAAGTGTAAAATCCAGAAAGGCAGGACAGGCCATGGAGAACTGGGAGCCTTGTTATGCTGATGGGCGGGATGTAAATTGCCAACAACCACTCGGGAGAAGTGTATGGTGTTTCCTGAAACATCTAAAAAACAAAGCAACAGAACCTAGGGCACTTCCACTTATGGTCCTATAGCTTAGGGAAATTAAAATCAAAAAGACACAGCCACCCCAAAGTTTGGAACGGCTCTGTTTACAAGAACCTCGTTTACAGTACAAGTTCAACATCGCAGAAAGTGAAAAATGGAGAAAGAAGTTGTGGTATTTACTTACAAAGCAATATCACTCAGCAATGAAATCTGTGTCATCAGGCCCTTAGCAGCACAATGAGTGGATTCAGGTATGATGATTCTAACTGAAGTAAGTCACACAGAAAAAGAAACATCATAAGATATCAGTAATACACGGAATGTAAACTTGGCTACACAGGAACTGAATTACAGAACAGAACAGGGACTCAAATTTAGAAAAACAACTTATGCTTGCTTAAGGGTAAAGGTGAGTTGGGGTGCTGCATAAAACCAGAGATTGAAATGAGCACAGATAAAGTTCCTTAAGTCAAATATGGAATAGACAAGAGCTACTCCTTGCTCAACGAAATGGACTCAACACCGCATATTAAACGCCTAAGAATGTACCTGACTAGTAAGTATCTTAAAACCTATGGATTGCTATGTCTCCGAAAGAGAATCAAGCATGTGTACAGGGGCATAAACGCAGCAGTGATAGGATTGGAGAGGTTCGGTGAGCAAATGAAGACCCTTTGAAGTCATATTGCATGGTACCCATTCCACGGGTTTCAACTACCCACGTTTAAGGTATTCTTCCTTCAGCTAAAACATGCATGTGGAACCTAGAGTATGATCAACCATGTGATCAGGAGACGTGTTCAAATATGTCTCAGTTTTCGTACCCTGGTACTCGGGTGCAACATTCCAGACGCTTTACTAACACTCTCCCGACTTGGAGAGTCAGTCCCTTTAACCTCCTGTTTGGCCCAGTTTGCAATTTCTGCGGAAGATGAACAGGAATAGCGAGAACCAATGGAGACTAGCTGGAGGTGTCTGGACGGGCAAATTTAACTCTCATTTCCTACCAGGAAGAGGAATTAACCAAAGGCTCAGCGTGCCATGCCAGAATCAGATTAGGGCCTGAAGCCATCCTGTGGTGTTGCGGCCAGCTCAAAAGAAAGCGAGTTGAAGAAAGGAGCTCAGGGGCACTGTAATTCACAAACCTGCAGAGTTATAAATGACAGCTATCGTCCAAAAATAGACTGAAGTAAGGCTGCCAAGAGGACTTGAAAGCGGGGCAGAATTGCAGGAAACCGATTTCAGGAGGTAGACTGGAATTGCATTGAAAGCATAGGAAAAGAGGCAGAACGTCCACAATGATGCACTTGGCCAAAAAGGGCGTATGCGTTTTTTCCTGAATATATTCAGAAAAAAACGCATACGCCCTTTTTGGCCAACCAAGCAAGCTTGCAAAGGAAATCTGCACTACAATGAAGTCTCACTTCCCCCCGGTCAAAAGGGCCATCTGAAAAAAGTGTAAAATCCAGAAAGGCAGGACAGGCCATGGAGAACTGGGAGCCTTGTTATGCTGATGGGCGGGATGTAAATTGCCAACAGACACTCGGGAGAAGTGTATGGTGTTTCCTGAAACATCTAAAAAACAAAGCAACAGAGCCTAGGGCACTGCCACTTATGGTCCTATAGCTTAGGGAAATTAAAATCAAAAAGACACAGCCACCCCAAAGTTTGGGACGTCTCTGTTTACAAGAACCTCGTTTACAGTACAAGTTCAACATCGCAGAAAGTGAAAAATGGATAAAGAAGTTGTGGTATTTACTTACAAAGCAATATCACTCAGCAATGCAATCTATGTCATCAGGCCCTTAGCATCACAATGAGTGGATGCAGGTATGATGATTCTAACTGAAATAAGTCACACAGAAAATGAAACATCATAAGATATCAGTAATACACGGAATGTAAACTTGGCTACACAGGAACTGAATTACAGAACAGAACAGGGTCTCAAACTTAGAAAACCAACTTATGCTTGCTTAAGGGTAAAGGTGAGTTGGGGTGCTGCATAAAACCAGAGATTGAAATGAGCACAGATAAAGTTCCTTAAGTCAAATATGGAATAGACAAGAGCTACTCCTTGCTCAACGAAATGGACTCAACACCGCATATTAAACGCCTAAGAATGTACCTGACTAGTAAGTATCTTAAAACCTATGGATTGCTATGTCTCCAAAAGAGAATCAAGCATGTGTACAGGGGCATAAACGCAGCAGTGATAGGATTGGAGAGGTTCAGTGAGCAAATGAAGACCCTTTGAAGTCATATTGCATGGTACCCATTCCACGGGTCTCAACTCTCCAGGTTTAAGGTATTCTTCCTTCAGCTAAAACATGCATGTGGAACCCAAGTATAATCAACCATGTGAACGGGAGACGTGTTCAAATATGTCTCAGTTTTCCTCCCCTGGTACTCGGGTGCAACATTCCAGACGCTTTACTAACACTCTCCCCACTTGGAGAGTCAGCGCCTTTAACCTCCTGTTTGGCCCAGTTTGCAATTTCTGCGGAAGGTGAACAGGAATAGCGAGAACCAATGAGAGGCTAGCTGGAGGTGTCTGGACGGGCAAATTTAACTCTCATTTCCCACCAGGAAGAGGAAATAACCAAAGGCTCAGCGTGCCGTACCGGAACAAGATTAGGGCCTGAAGCCATCCTGCGGTGTTGCGGCCAGCTCAAAAGAAAGCGAGTTGAAGAAAGGAGCTCAGGGGCACTGTAATTCACAAACCTGCAGAGTTATAAATGACAGCTATCGTTCAAAAATAGACTGAAGTAAGGCTGCCAAGAGGACTTGAAAGCGGGGCAGAATTGCAGGAAACCGATTTCAGGAGGTAGACTGGAATTGCATTGAAAGCATAGGAAAAGAGGCAGAACGTCCACAATGATGCCCTTGGCCAGAAAGGGCGTATGCGTTTTTTCCTGAATATATTCAGGAAAAAACGCATACGCCCTTTTTGGCCAACCAAGCAAGCTTGCAAAGGAAATCTGCACTACAATGAAGTCTCACTTCCCCCCGGTCAAAAGGGCCATCTGTAAAAAGTGTAAAATCCAGAAAGGCAGGACAGGCCATGGAGAACTGGGAGCCTTGTTATGCTGATGGGCGGGATGTAAATTGCCAACAACCACTCGGGAGAAGTGTATGGTGTTTCCTGAAACATCTAAAAAACAAAGCAACAGAACCTAGGGCACTTCCACTTATGGTCCTATAGCTTAGGGAAATTGAAATCAAAAAGACACAGCCACCCCAAAGTTTGGAACGGCTCTGTTTACAAGAACCTCGTTTACAGTACAAGTTCAACATCGCAGAAAGTGAAAAATGGAGAAAGAAGTTGTGGTATTTACTTACAAAGCAATATCACTCAGCAATGAAATCTGTGTCATCAGGCCCTTAGCAGCACAATGAGTGGATTCAGGTATGATGATTCTAACTGAAGTAAGTCACACAGAAAAAGAAACATCATAAGATATCAGTAATACACGGAATGTAAACTTGGCTACACAGGAACTGAATTACAGAACAGAACAGGGACTCAAATTTAGAAAAACAACTTATGCTTGCTTAAGGGTAAAGGTGAGTTGGGGTGCTACATAAAACCAGAGATTGAAATGAGCACAGATAAAGTTCCTTAAGTCAAATATGGAATAGACAAGAGCTACTCCTTGCTCAACGAAATGGACTCAACACCGCATATTAAACGCCTAAGAATGTACCTGACTAGTAAGTATCTTAAAACCTATGGATTGCTATGTCTCCGAAAGAGAATCAAGCATGTGTACAGGGGCATAAACGCAGCAGTGATAGGACTGGAGAGGTTCGGTGAGCAAATGAAGACCCTTTGAAGTCATGTTGCATGGTACCCATTCCACGGGTCTCAACTCTCCAGGTTTAAGGTATTCTTCCTTCAGCTAAAACATGCATGTGGAACCCAAGTATGATCAACCATGTGAACGGGAGACGTGTTCAAATATGTCTCAGTTTTCCTCCCCTGGTACTCGGGTGCAACATTCCAGACGCTTTACTAACACTCTCCCCACTTGGAGAGTCAGCGCCTTTAACCTCCTGTTTGGCCCAGTTTGCAATTTCTGCGGAAGATGAACAGGAATAGCGAGAACCAATGAGAGGCTAGCTGGAGGTGTCTGGACGGGCAAATTTAACTCTCATTTCCCACCAGGAAGAGGAAATAACCAAAGGCTCAGTGTGCCGTACCGGAATAAGATTAGGGCCTGAAGCCATCCTGCGGTGTTGCGGCCAGCTCAAAAGAAAGCGAGTTGAAGAAAGGAGCTCAGGGGCACTGTAATTCACAAACCTGCAGAGTTATAAATGACAGCTATCGTCCAAAAATAGACTGAAGTAAGGCTGCCAAGAGGACTTGAACGCGGGGCAGAATTGCAGAAAACCGATTTCAGGAGGTAGACTGGAATTGCATTGAAAGCATAGGAAAAGAGGCAGAACGTCCACAATGATGCACTTGGCCAAAAAGGGCGTATGCGTTTTTTCCTGAATATATTCAGGAAAAAACGCATACGCCCTTTTTGGCCAACCAAGCAAGCTTGCAAAGGAAATCTGCACTACAATGAAGTCTCACTTCCCCCCGGTCAAAAGGGCCATCTGAAAAAAGTGTAAAATCCAGAAAGGCAGGACAGGCCATGGAGAACTGGGAGCCTTGTTATGCTGATGGGCGGGATGTAAATTGCCAACAACCACTCGGGAGAAGTGTATGGTGTTTCCTGAAACATCTAAAAAACAAAGCAACAGAGCCTAGGGCACTGCCACTTATGGTCCTATAGCTTAGGGAAATTAAAATCAAAAAGACACAGCCACCCCAAAGTTTGGGACGCCTCCGTTTACAAGAACCTCGTTTACCGTACAAGTTCAATATCACAGAAAGTGAAAAATGGATAAAGAACTTGTGGTACTTACGTACAATGCAGTATCAGTCAGCAATGAAATCTATGTCATCAGGCCCGTAGCAGCATAATGAGTGGATTCAGGTACGATGATTCTAACTGAAATAAGTCACACAGAAAAAGAAACATCATAAGATATCACTAATACACGGAATGTAAACTTGGCTACACAGGAACTGAATTACAGAACAGAACAGGGTCTCAAATTTAGAAAACCAACTTATTCTTGCTTAAGGGTAAAGGTGAGTTGGGGTGCTGCATAAAACCAGAGATTGAAATGAGCACAGATAAAGTTCCTTAAGCCAAATACGGAATAGACAAGAGCTACTCCTTGCTCAACGAAATGGACTCAACACCCCATATTAAACGCCTAAGAATGTACCTGACTAGTAAGTATCTTAAAACCTATGGATTGCTATGTCTCCGAAAGAGAATCAAGCATGTGTACAGGGGCATAAACGCAGCAGTGATAGGATTGGAGAGGTTCGGTGAGCAAATGAAGACCCTTTGAAGTCATATTGCATGGTACCCATTCCACGGGTTTCAACTACCCAGGTTTAAGGTATTCTTCCTTCAGCTAAAACATGCATGTGGAACCTAGAGTATGATCAACCATGTGATCGGGAGACGTGTTCAAATATGTCTCAGTTTTCCTCCCCTGGTACTCAGGTGCAACATTCCAGACGCTTTACTAACACTCTCCCCACTTGGAGAGTCAGTCCCTTTAACCTCCTGTTTGGCCCAGTTTGCAATTTCTGCGGAAGATGAACAGGAATAGCGAGAACCAATGAGAGGCTAGCTGGAGGTGTCTGGACGGGCAAATTTAACTCTCATTTCCCACCAGGAAGAGGAATTAACCAAAGGCTCAGCATGCCGGGCCGGAACCAGATTAGGGCCTGAAGCCATCCTGCGGTGTTGCGGCCAGGTCACAAGAAAGCGAGTTGAAGAAAGGAGCTCAGGGGCACTGTAATTCACAAACCTGCAGAGTTATAAATGACAGCTATCGTCCAAAAATAGACTGAAGTAAGGCTGCCAAGAGGACTTGAAAGCGGGGCAGAATTGCAGGAAACCGATTTCAGGAGGTAGACTGGAATTGCATTGAAAGCATAGGAAAAGAGGCAGAACGTCCACAATGATGCACTTGGCCAAAAAGGGCGTATGCGTTTTTTCCTGAATATATTCAGGAAAAAACGCATACGCCCTTTTTGGCCAACCAAGCAAGCTTGCAAAGGAAATCTGCACTACAATGAAGTCTCACTTCCCCCCGGTCAAAAGGGCCATCTGAAAAAAGTGTAAAATCCAGAAAGGCAGGACAGGCCATGGAGAACTGGGAGCCTTGTTATGCTGATGGGCGGGATGTAAATTGCCAACAACCACTCGGGAGAAGTGTATGGTGTTTCCTGAAACATCTAAAAAACAAAGCAACAGAGCCTAGGGCACTTCCACTTATGGTCCTATAGCTTAGGGAAATTAAAATCAAAAAGACACAGCCACCCCAAAGTTTGGGACGCCTCCGTTTACAAGAACCTCGTTTACCGTACAAGTTCAATATCACAGAAAGTGAAAAATGGATAAAGAACTTGTGGTACTTACGTACAATGCAGTATCAGTCAGCAATGAAATCTATGTCATCAGGCCCGTAGCAGCATAATGAGTGGATTCAGGTACGATGATTCTAACTGAAATAAGTCACACAGAAAAAGAAACATCATAAGATATCACTAATACACGGAATGTAAACTTGGCTACACAGGAACTGAATTACAGAACAGAACAGGGTCTCAAATTTAGAAAACCAACTTATTCTTGCTTAAGGGTAAAGGTGAGTTGGGGTGCTGCATAAAACCAGAGATTGAAATGAGCACAGATAAAGTTCCTTAAGCCAAATACGGAATAGACAAGAGCTACTCCTTGCTCAACGAAATGGACTCAACACCCCATATTAAACGCCTAAGAATGTACCTGACTAGTAAGTATCTTAAAACCTATGGATTGCTATGTCTCCGAAAGAGAATCAAGCATGTGTACAGGGGCATAAACGCAGCAGTGATAGGATTGGAGAGGTTCGGTGAGCAAATGAAGACCCTTTGAAGTCATATTGCATGGTACCCATTCCACGGGTTTCAACTACCCAGGTTTAAGGTATTCTTCCTTCAGCTAAAACATGCATGTGGAACCTAGAGTATGATCAACCATGTGATCGGGAGACGTGTTCAAATATGTCTCAGTTTTCCTCCCCTGGTACTCAGGTGCAACATTCCAGACGCTTTATTAACACTCTCCCCACTTGGAGAGTCAGTCCCTTTAACCTCCTGTTTGGCCCAGTTTGCAATTTCTGCGGAAGATGAACAGGAATAGCGAGAACCAATGAGAGGCTAGCTGGAGGTGTCTGGACGGGCAAATTTAACTCTCATTTCCCACCAGGAAGAGGAATTAACCAAAGGCTCAGCATGCCGGGCCGGAACCAGATTAGGGCCTGAAGCCATCCTGCGGTGTTGCGGCCAGGTCACAAGAAAGCGAGTTGAAGAAAGGAGCTCAGGGGCACTGTAATTCACAAACCTGCAGAGTTATAAATGACAGCTATCGTCCAAAAATAGACTGAAGTAAGGCTGCCAAGAGGACTTGAAAGCGGGGCAGAATTGCAGGAAACCGATTTCAGGAGGTAGACTGGAATTGCATTGAAAGCATAGGAAAAGAGGCAGAACGTCCACAATGATGCACTTGGCCAAAAAGGGCGTATGCGTTTTTTCCTGAATATATTCAGGAAAAAACGCATACGCCCTTTTTGGCCAACCAAGCAAGCTTGCAAAGGAAATCTGCACTACAATGAAGTCTCACTTCCCCCTGGTCAAAAGGGCCATCTGAAAAAAGTGTAAAATCCAGAAAGGCAGGACAGGCCATGGAGAACTGGGAGCCTTGTTATGCTGATGGGCGGGATGTAAATTGCCAACAACCACTCGGGAGAAGTGTATGGTGTTTCCTGAAACATCTAAAAAACAAAGCAACAGAGCCTAGGGCACTTCCACTTATGGTCCTATAGCTTAGGGAAATTAAAATCAAAAAGACACAGCCACCCCAAAGTTTGGGACGCCTCCGTTTACAAGAACCTCGTTTACCGTACAAGTTCAATATCACAGAAAGTGAAAAATGGATAAAGAACTTGTGGTACTTACGTACAATGCAGTATCAGTCAGCAATGAAATCTATGTCATCAGGCCCGTAGCAGCATAATGAGTGGATTCAGGTACGATGATTCTAACTGAAATAAGTCACACAGAAAAAGAAACATCATAAGATATCACTAATACACGGAATGTAAACTTGGCTACACAGGAACTGCATTCCAAAACAGAACAGGGTCTCAAATTTAGAAAACCAACTTATGCTTGCTTCAGGGGAAAGGTGAGTTGGGATGCTGCATAAAACCAGAGATTGAAATGAGCACAGATAAAGTTCCTTAAGCCAAATATGGAATAGACAAGAGCTACTCCTTGCTCAACGAAATGGACTCAACACCGCATATTAAACGCCTAAGAATGTACCTGACTAGTAAGTATCTTAAAACCTATGGATTGCTATGTCTCCAAAAGAGAATCAAGCGTGTGTACAGGGGCATAAACGCAGCAGTGATAGGATTGGAGAGGTTCGGTGAGCAAATGAAGACCCTTTGAAGTCATATTGCATGGTACCCATTCCACGGGTTTCAACTACCCAGGTTTAAGGTATTCTTCCTTCAGCTAAAACATGCATGTGGAACCTAGAGTATGATCAACCATGTGATCGGGAGATGTGTTCAAATATGTCTCAGTTTTCCTCCCCTGGTACTCAGGTGCAACATTCCAGACGCTTTACTAACACACTCCCCACTTGGAGAGTCAGTCCCTTTAACCTCCTGTTTGGCCCAGTTTGCAATTTCTGCGGAAGATGAACAGGAATAGCGAGAACCAATGAGAGGCTAGCTGGAGGTGTCTGGACGGGCAAATTTAACTCTCATTTCCCACCAGGAAGAGGAATTAACCAAAGGCTCAGCATGCCGGGCCGGAACCAGATTAGGGCCTGAAGCCATCCTGCGGTGTTGCGGCCAGGTCACAAGAAAGCGAGTTGAAGAAAGGAGCTCAGGGGCACTGTAATTCACAAACCTGCAGAGTTATAAATGACAGCTATCGTCCAAAAATAGACTGAAGTAAGGCTGCCAAGAGGACTTGAAAGCGGGGCAGAATTGCAGGAAACCGATTTCAGGAGGTAGACTGGAATTGCATTGAAAGCATAGGAAAAGAGGCAGAACGTCCACAATGATGCACTTGGCCAAAAAGGGCGTATGCGTTTTTTCCTGAATATATTCAGGAAAAAACGCATACGCACTTTTTGGCCAACCAAGCAAGCTTGCAAAGGAAATCTGCACTACAATGAAGTCTCACTTCCCCCCGGTCAAAAGGGCCATCTGAAAAAAGTGTAAAATCCAGAAAGGCAGGACAGGCCATGGAGAACTGGGAGCCTTGTTATGCTGATGGGCGGGATGTAAATTGCCAACAACCACTCGGGAGAAGTGTATGGTGTTTCCTGAAACATGTAAAAAAGAAAGCAACAGAGCCTAGGGAACTTCCACTTATGGTCCTATAGCTTAGGGAAATTAAAATCAAAAAGACACAGCCACCCCAAAGTTTGGGACGCCTCCGTTTACAAGAACCTCGTTTCCCGTACAAGTTCAATATCACAAAAAGTGAAAAATGGATAAAGAACTTGTGGTACTTACGTACAATGCAGTATCACTCAGCAATGAAATCTATGTCATCAGGCCCGTAGCAGCATAATGAGTGGATTCAGGTACGATGATTCTAACTGAAATAAATCACACAGAAAAAGAAACATCATAAGATATCACTAATACACGGAATGTAAACTTGGCTACACAGGAACTGCATTCCAAAACAGAACAGGGTCTCAAATTTAGAAAACCAACTTATGCTTGCTTAAGGGTAAAGGTGAGTTGGGGTGCTGCATAAAACCAGAGATTGAAATGAGCACAGATAAAGTTCCTTAAGTCAAATATGGAATAGACAAGAGCTACTCCTTGCTCAACGAAATGGACTCAACACGGCATATTAAACGCCTAAGAATGTACCTGACTAGTAAGTATCTTAAAACCTATGGATTGCTATGTCTCCGAAAGAGAATCAAGCATATGTACAGGGGCATAAACGCAGCAGTGATAGGATTGGAGAGGTTCGGTGAGCAAATGAAGACCCTTTGAAGTCATATTGCATGGTACCCATTACACGGTTCTCAACTCTCCAGGTTTAAGGTATTCTTCCTTCAGCTAAAACATGCATGTGGAACCCAAGTATGATCAACCATGTGAACGGGAGACGTGTTCAAATATGTCTCAGTTTTCCTCCCCTGGTACTCGGGTGCAACATTCCAGACGCTTTACTAACACTCTCCCCACTTGGAGAGTCAGCCCCTTTAACCTCCTGTTTGGCTCAGTTTTCAATTTCTGTAGAAGATGAACAGGAATAGCGAGAACCAATGAGAGGCTAGCTGGAGGTGTCTGGACGGGCAAATTTAACTCTCAATTCCCACCAGGAAGAGGAAATAACCAAAGGCTCAGCGTGCCGTACCGGAACCAGATTAGGGCCTGAAGCCATCCTGCGGTGTTGCGGCCAGCTCAAAAGAAAGCGAGTTGAAGAAAGGAGCTCAGGGGCACTGTAATTCACAAACCTGCAGAGTTATAAATGACAGCTATTGTCCAAAAATATACTGAAGTAAGGCTGCCAAGAGGACTTGAAAGCGGGGCAGAATTGCAGGAAACCGATTTCAGGAGGTAGACTGGAATTACATTGAAAGCATAGGAAAAGAGGCAGAACGTCCACAATGATGCACTTGGCCAAAAAGGGCGTATGCGTTTTTTCCTGAATATATTCAGGAAAAAACGCATACGCCCTTTTTGGCCAACCAAGCAAGCTTGCAAAGGAAATCTGCACTACAATGAAGTCTCACTTCCCCCCAGTCAAAAGGGCCATCTGAAAAAAGTGTAAAATCCAGAAAGGCAGGACAGGCCATGGAGAACTGGGAGCCTTGTTATGCTGATGGGCGGGATGTGAATTGCCAACAACCACTCGGGAGAAGTGTATGGTGTTTCCTGAAACATCTAAAAAACAAAGCAACAGAACCTAGGGCACTTCCACTTATGGTCCTATAGCTTAGGGAAATTAAAATCAAAAAGACACAGCCACCCCAAAGTTTGGAACGGCTCTGTTTACAAGAACCTCGTTTACAGTACAAGTTCAACATCGCAGAAAGTGAAAAATGGAGAAAGAAGTTGTGGTATTTACTTACAAAGCAATATCACTCAGCAATGAAATCTGTGTCATCAGGCCCTTAGCAGCACAATGAGTGGATTCAGGTATGATGATTCTAACTGAAGTAAGTCACACAGAAAAAGAAACATCATAAGGTATCAGTAATACACGGAATGTAAACTTGGCTACACAGGAACTGAATTACAGAACAGAACAGGGACTCAAATTTAGAAAAACAACTTATGCTTGCTTAAGGGTAAAGGTGAGTTGGGGTGCTGCATAAAAACAGAGATTGAAATGAGCACAGATAAAGTTCCTTAAGCCAAATATGGAATAGACAAGAGCTACTCCTTGCTCAACGAAATGGACTCAACACCCCATATTAAACGCCTAAGAATGTACCTGACTTGTAAGTATCTTAAAACCTATGGATTGCTATGTCTCCAAAAGAGAATCAAGCATGTGTACAGGGGCATAAACGCAGCAGTGATAGGATTGGAGAGGTTGGGTGAGCAAATGAAGACCCTTTGAAGTCATATTGCATGGTACCCATTCCACGGGTTTCAACTACCCAGGTTTAAGGTATTCTTCCTTCAGCTAAAACATGCATGTGGAACCTAGAGTATGATCAACCATGTGATCGGGAGACGTGTTCAAATATGTCTCAATTTTCGTACCCTGGTACTCGGGTGCAACATTCCAGACGCTTTACTAACACTCTCCCGACTTGGAGAGTCAGTCCCTTTAACCTCCTGTTTGGCCCAGTTTGCAATTTCTGCGGAAGATGAACAGGAATAGCGAGAACCAATGGAGACTAGCTGGAGGTGTCTGGACGGGCAAATTTAACTCTCATTTCCTACCAGGAAGAGGAATTAACCAAAGGCTCAGCGTGCCATGCCAGAATCAGATTAGGGCCTGAAGCCATCCTGCGGTGTTGCGGCCAGCTCAAAAGAAAGCGAGTTGAAGAAAGGAGCTCAGGGGCACTGTAATTCACAAACCTGCAGAGTTATAAATGACAGCTATCGTCCAAAAATAGACTGAAGTAAGGCTGCCAAGAGGACTTGAAAGCGGGGCAGAATTGCAGGAAACCGATTTCAGGAGGTAGACTGGAATTGCATTGAAAGCATAGGAAAAGAGGCAGAACGTCCACAATGATGCACTTGGCCAAAAAGGGCGTATGCGTTTTTTCCTGAATATATTCAGGAAAAAACGCATACGCCCTTTTTGGCCAACCAAGCAAGCTTGCAAAGGAAATCTGCACTACAATGAAGTCTCACTTCCCCCCAGTCAAAAGGACCATCTGAAAAAAGTGTAAAATCCAGAAAGGCAACAGGCCATTGAGAACTGGGAGCCTTGTTATGCTGATGGGCGGGATGTAAATTGCCATCAGACACTCGGGAGAAGTGTATGGTGTTTCCTGAAACATCTAAAAAACAAAGCAACAGAGCCTAGGGCACTTCCACTTATGGTCCTATAGCTTAGGGAAATTAAAATCAAAAAGACACAGCCACCCCAAAGTTTGGAACGGCTCTGTTTACAAGAACCCCGTTTACAGTACAAGTTCAACATCGCAGAAAGTGAAAAACGGATAAAGAACTTGTGGTACTTACGTACAATGCAGTATCACTCAGCAATGATATCTATGTCATCAGGCCCGTAGCAGCATAATGAGTAGATTCAGGTAAGATGATTCTAACTGAAATAAATCACACAGAAAAAGAAACATCATAAGATATCACTAATACACGGAATGTAAACTTGGCTACACAGGAACTGAATTCCAAAACAGAACAGGTTCTCAAATTTAGAAAACCAACTTATGCTTGCTTAAGGGGAAAGGTGAGTTGGGTTGCTGCATAAAACCAGAGATTGAAATGAGCACAGATAAAGTTCCTTAAGCCAAATATGGAATAGACAAGAGCTACTCCTTGCTCAACGAAATGGACTCAACACTGCATATTAAACGCCTAAGAATGTACGTGACTAGTAAGTATCTTAAAACCTATGGATTGCTATGTCTCCGAAAGAGAATCAAGCATGTGTACAGGGGCATAAACGCAGCAGTGATAGGATTGGAGAGGTTCGGTGAGCAAATGAAGACCCTTTGAAGTCATATTGCATGGTACCCATTCCACGGGTCTCAACTCTCCTGGTTTAAGGTATTCTTCCTTCAGCTAAAACATGCATGTGGAACCCAAATATGATCAACCATGTGAATGGGAGACGTGTTCAAATATGTCTCAGTTTTCCTCCCCTGGTACTCGGGTGCAACATTCCAGATGCTTTACTAACACTCTCCCCACTTGGAGAGTCAGCGCCTTTAACCTCCTGTTTGGCCCAGTTTGCAATTTCTGCGGAAGATGAACAGGAATAGCGAGAACCAATGAGAGGCTAGCTGGAGGTGTCTGGACGGGCAAATTTAACTCTCATTTCCCACCAGGAAGAGGAAATAACCAAAGGCTCAGCGTGCCGTACCGGAACAAGATTAGGGCCTGAAGCCATCCTGCGGTGTTGCAGCCAGCTCAAAAGAAAGCGAGTTGAAGAAAGGAGCTCAGGGGCACTGTAATTCACAAACCTGCAGAGTTATAAATGACAGCTATCGTCCAAAAATATACTGAAGTAAGACTGCCAAGAGGACTTGAAAGCGGGGCAGAATTGCAGGAAACCGATTTCAGGAGGTAGACTGGAATTGCATTGAAAGCATAGGAAAAGAGGCAGAACGTCCACAATGATGCACTTGGCCAGAAAGGGCGTATGCGTTTTTTCCTGAATATATTCAGGAAAAAACGCATACGCCCTTTTTGGCCAACCAAGCAAGCTTGCAAAGGAAATCTGCACTACAATGAAGTCTCACTTCCCCCCGGTCAAAAGGGCCATCTGAAAAAAGTGTAAAATCCAGAAAGGCAGGACAGGCCATGGAGAACTGGGAGCCTTGTTATGCTGATGGGCGGGATGTAAATTGCCAACAACCACTCGGGAGAAGTGTATGGTGTTTCCTGAAACATCTAAAAAACAAAGCAACAGAACCTAGGGCACTTCCACTTATGGTCCTATAGCTTAGGGAAATTAAAATCAAAAAGACACAGCCACCCCAAAGTTTGGAACGGCTCTGTTTACAAGAACCTCGTTTACAGTACAAGTTCAACATCGCAGAAAGTGAAAAATGGAGAAAGAAGTTGTGGTATTTACTTACAAAGCAATATCACTCAGCAATGAAATCTGTGTCATCAGGCCCTTAGCAGCACAATGAGTGGATTCAGGTATGATGATTCTAACTGAAGTAAGTCACACAGAAAAAGAAACATCATAAGATATCAGTAATACACGGAATGTAAACTTGGCTACACAGGAACTGAATTACAGAACAGAACAGGGACTCAAATTTAGAAAAACAACTTATGCTTGCTTAAGGGTAAAGGTGAGTTGGGGTGCTGCATAAAACCAGAGATTGAAATGAGCACAGATAAAGTTCCTTAAGCCAAATATGGAATAGACAAGAGCTACTCCTTGCTCAACGAAATGGACTCAACACTGCATATTAAACGCCTAAGAATGTACCTGACTTGTAAGTATCTTAAAACCTATGGATTGCTATGTCTCCAAAAGAGAATCAAGCATGTGTACAGGGGCATAAACGCAGCAGTGATAGGATTGGAGAGTTTCGGTGAGCAAATGAAGACCCTTTGAAGTCATATTGCATGGTACCCATTCCACGGGTTTCAACTACCCAGGTTTAAGGTATTCTTCCTTCAGCTAAAACATGCATGTGGAACCTAGAGTATGATCAACCATGTGATCGGGAGACGTGTTCAAATATGTCTCAGTTTTCGTACCCTGGTACTCGGTTGCAACATTCCAGACGCTTTACTAACACTCTCCCGACTTGGAGAGTCAGTCCCTTTAACCTCCTGTTTGGCCCAGTTTGCAATTTCTGCGGAAGATGAACAGGAATAGCGAGAACCAATGGAGACTAGCTGGAGGTGTCTGGACGGGCAAATTTAACTCTCATTTCCTACCAGGAAGAGGAATTAACCAAAGGCTCAGCGTGCCATGCCAGAATCAGATTAGGGCCTGAAGCCATCCTGTGGTGTTGCGGCCAGCTCAAAAGAAAGCGAGTTGAAGAAAGGAGCTCAGGGGCACTGTAATTCACAAACCTGCAGAGTTATAAATGACAGCTATCGTCCAAAAATAGACTGAAGTAAGGCTGCCAAGAGGACTTGAAAGCGGGGCAGAATTGCAGGAAACCGATTTCAGGAGGTAGACTGGAATTGCATTGAAAGCATAGGAAAAGAGGCAGAACGTCCACAATGATGCACTTGGCCAAAAAGGGCGTATGCGTTTTTTCCTGAATATATTCAGGAAAAAACGCATACGCCCTTTTTGGCCAACCAAGCAAGCTTGCAAAGGAAATCTGCACTACAATGAAGTCTCACTTCCCCCCAGTCAAAAGGGCCATCTGAAAAAAGTGTAAAATCCAGAAAGGCAGGACAGGCCATGGAGAACTGGGAGCCTTGTTATGCTGATGGGCGGGATGTAAATTGCCAACAGACACTCGGGAGAAGTGTATGGTGTTTCCTGAAACATCTAAAAAACAAAGCAACAGAGCCTAGGGCACTGCCACTTATGGTCCTATAGCTTAGGGAAATTAAAATCAAAAAGACACAGCCACCCCAAAGTTTGGGACGCCTCTGTTTACAAGAACCTCGTTTACAGTACAAGTTCAACATCGCAGAAAGTGAAAAATGGATAAAGAAGTTGTGGTATTTACTTACAAAGCAATATCACTCAGCAATGAAATCTATGTCATCAGGCCCTTAGCATCACAATGAGTGGATGCAGGTATGATGATTCTAACTGAAATAAGTCACACAGAAAATGAAACATCATAAGATATCAGTAATACACGGAATGTAAACTTGGCTACACAGGAACTGAATTACAGAACAGAACAGGGTCTCAAATTTAGAAAACCAACTTATGCTTGCTTAAGGGTAAAGGTGAGTTGGGGTGCTGCATAAAACCAGAGATTGAAATGAGCACAGATAAAGTTCCTTAAGTCAAATATGGAATAGACAAGAGCTACTCCTTGCTCAACGAAATGGACTCAACACCGCATATTAAACGCCTAAGAATGTACCTGACTAGTAAGTATCTTAAAACCTATGGATTGCTATGTCTCCGAAAGAGAATCAAGCATGTGTACAGGGGCATAAACGCAGCAGTGATAGGATTGGAGAGGTTCGGTGAGCAAATGTAGACCCTTTGAAGTCATATTGCATGGTACCCATTCCACGGGTCTCAACTCTCCAGGTTTAAGGTATTCTTCCTTCAGCTAAAACATGCATGTGGAACCCAAGTATGATCAACCATGTGAACGGGAGACGTGTTCAAATATGTCTCAGTTTTCCTCCCCTGGTACTCGGGTGCAACATTCCAGACGCTTTACTAACACTCTCCCCACTTGGAGAGTCAGCGCCTTTAACCTCCTGTTTGGCCCAGTTTGCAATTTCTGCGGAAGATGAACAGGAATAGCGAGAACCAATGAGAGGCTAGCTGGAGGTGTCTGGACGGGCAAATTTAACTCTCATTTCCCACCAGGAAGAGGAAATAACCAAAGGCTCAGTGTGCCTTACCGGAACAAGATTAGGGCCTGAAGCCATCCTGCGGTGTTGCGGCCAGCTCAATAGAAAGCGAGTTGAAGAAAGGAGCTCAGGGGCACTGTAATTCACAAACCTGCAGAGTTATAAATGACAGCTATCGTCCAAAAATAGACTGAAGTAAGGCTGCCAAGAGGACTTGAAAGCGGGGCAGAATTGCAGGAAACCGATTTCAGGAGGTAGACTGGAATTGCATTGAAAGCATAGGAAAAGAGGCAGAACGTCCACAATGATGCACTTGGCCAAAAAGGGCGTATGCGTTTTTTCCTGAATATATTCAGGAAAAAACGCATACGCCCTTTTTGGCCAACCAAGCAAGCTTGCAAAGGAAATCTGCACTACAATGAAGTCTCACTTCCCCCCGGTCAAAAGGGCCATCTGAAAAAAGTGTAAAATCCAGAAAGGCAGGACAGGCCATGGAGAACTGGGAGCCTTGTTATGCTGATGGGCGGGATGTAAATTGCCTACAGACACTCCGGAGAAGTGTATGGTGTTTCCTGAAACATCTAAAAAACAAAGCAACAGAGCCTAGGGCACTTCCACTTATGGTCCTATAGCTTAGGGAAATTAAAATCAAAAAGAAACAGCCACCATAAGTTTGGGACGCCTCCGTTTACAAGAACCTCGTTTCCCGTACAAGTTCAATATCACAAAAAGTGAAAAATGGATAAAGAACTTGTGGTACTTACGTACAATGCAGTATCACTCAGCAATGAAATCTATGTCATCAGGCCCGTAGCAGCATAATGAGTGGATTCAGGTACGATGATTCTAACTGAAATAAGTCACACAGAAAAAGAAACATCATAAGATATCACTAATACACGGAATGTAAACTTGGCTGCACAGGAACTGCATTCCAAAACAGAACAGGGTCTCAAATTTAGAAAACCAACTTATGCTTGCTTAAGGGGAAAGGTGAGTTGGGGTGCTGCATAAAACCAGAGATTGAAATGAGCACAGATAAAGTTCCTTAAGTCAAATATGGAATAGACAAGAGCTACTCCTTGCTCAACGAAATGGACTCAACACCGCATATTAAACGCCTAAGAATGTACCTGACTAGTAAGTATCTTAAAACCTATGGATTGCTATGTCTCCGAAAGAGAATCAAGCATGTGTACAGGGGCATAAACGCAGCAGTGATAGGATTGGAGAGGTTCGGTGAGCAAATGAAGACCCTTTGAAGTCATATTGCATGGTACCCATTACACGGGTCTCAACTCTCCAGGTTTAAGGTATTCTTCCTTCAGCTAAAACATGCATGTGGAACCCAAGTATGATCAACCATGTGAACGGGAGACGTGTTCAAATATGTCTCAGTTTTCCTCCCCTGGTACTCGGGTGCAACATTCCAGACGCTTTACTAACACTCTCCCCACTTGGAGAGTCAGCGCCTTTAACCTCCTGTTTGGCCCAGTTTGCAATTTCTGTGGAAGATGAACAGGAATAGCGAGAACCAATGAGAGGCTAGCTGGAGGTGTCTGGACGGGCAAATTTAACTCTCAATTCCCACCAGGAAGAGGAAATAACCAAAGGCTCAGCGTGCCGTACCGGAACCAAATTAGGGCCTGAAGCCATCCTGCGGTGTTGCGGCCAGCTCAAAAGAAAGCGAGTTGAAGAAAGGAGCTCAGGGGCACTGTAATTCACAAACCTGCAGAGTTATAAATGACAGCTATTGTCCAAAAATATACTGAAGTAAGGCTGCCAAGAGGACTTGAAAGCGGGGCAGAATTGCAGGAAACCGATTTCAGGAGGTAGACTGGTATTACATTGAAAGCATAGGAAAAGAGGCAGAACGTCCACAATGATGCACTTGGCCAAAAAGGGCGTATGCGTTTTTTCCTGAATATATTCAGGAAAAAACGCATACGCCCTTTTTGGCCAACCAAGCAAGCTTGCAAAGGAAATCTGCACTACAATGAAGTCTCACTTCCCCCCAGTCAAAAGGGCCATCTGAAAAAAGTGTAAAATCCAGAAAGGCAGGACAGGCCATGGAGAACTGGGAGCCTTGTTATGCTGATGGGCGGGATGTAAATTGCCAACAACCACTCGGGAGAAGTGTATGGTGTTTCCTGAAACATCTAAAAAACAAAGCAACAGAGCCTAGGGCACTTCCACTTATGGTCCTATAGCTTAGGGAAATTAAAATCAAAAAGAAACAGCCACCATAAGTTTGGGACGCCTCCGTTTACAAGAACCTCGTTTCCCGTACAAGTTCAATATCACAAAAAGTGAAAAATGGATAAAGAACTTGTGGTACTTACGTACAATGCAGTATCACTCAGCAATGAAATCTGTGTCATCAGGCCCTTAGCATCACAATGAGTGGATTCAGGTATGATGATTCTAACTGAAATAAGTCACACAGAAAATGAAACATCATAAGATATCAGTAATACATGGAATGTAAACTTGGCTACACAGGAACTGAATTACAGAACAGAACAGGGTCTCAAATTTAGAAAACCAACTTATGCTTGCTTAAGGGTAAAGGTGAGTTGGGGTGCTGCATAAAACCAGAGATTGAAATGAGCACAGATAAAGTTCCTTAAGCCAAATATGGAATAGACAAGAGCTACTCCTTGCTCAACGAAATGGACTCAACACCGCATATTAAACGCCTAAGAATGTACCTGACTAGTAAGTATCTTAAAACCTATGGATTGCTATGTCTCCGAAAGAGAATGAAGCATGTGTACAGGGGCATAAACGCAGCAGTGATAGGATTGGAGAGGTTCGGTGAGCAAATGAAGACCCTTTGAAGTCATATTGCATGGTACCCATTCCACGGGTCTCAACTCTCCATGTTTAAGGTATTCTTCCTTTAGCTAAAACATGCATGTGGAACCCAAGTATGATCAACCATGTGAACGGGAGACGTGTTCAAATATGTCTCAGTTTTCCTCCCCTGGTACTCGGGTACAACATTCCAGACGCTTTACTAACACTCTCCCCACTTGGAGAGTCAGCGCCTTTAAACTCCTGTTTGGCCCAGTTTGCAATTTCTGCGGAAGATGAACAGGAATAGCGAGAACCAATGAGAGGCTAGCTGGAGGTGTCTGGACGGGCAAATTTAATTCTCATTTCCCACCAGGAAGAGGAAATAACCAAAGGCTCAGCGTGCCGTACCGGAACCAGATTAGGGCCTGAAGCCATGCTGCGGTGTTGCGGCCAGGTCACAAGAAAGCGAGTTGAAGAAAGGAGCTCAGGGGCACTGTAATTCACAAACCTGCAGAGTTATAAATGACAGCTATCGTCCAAAAATAGACTGAAGTAAGGCTGCCAAGAGGACTTGAAAGCGGGGCAGAATTGCAGGAAACCGATTTCAGGAGGTAGACTGGAATTGCATTGAAAGCATAGGAAAAGAGGCAGAACGTCCACAATGATGCACTTGGCCAAAAAGGGCGTATGCGTTTTTTCCTGAATATATTCAGGAAAAAACGCATACGCCCTTTTTGGCCAACCAAGCAGGCTTGCAAAGGAAATCTGCACTACAATGAAGTCTCACTTCCCCCCGGTCAAAAGGGCCATCTGAAAAAAGTGTAAAATCCAGAAAGGCAGGACAGGCCATGAAGAACTGGGAGCCTTGTTATGCTGATGGGCGGGATGTAAATTGCCAACAACCACTCGGGAGAAGTGTATGGTGTTTCCTGAAACATCTAAAAAACAAAGCAACAGAGCCTAGGGCACTTCCACTTATGGTCCTATAGCTTAGGGAAATTAAAATCAAAAAGACACAGCCACCCCAAAGTTTGGAACGGCTCTGTTTACAAGAACCTCGTTTACAGTACAAGTTCAACATCGCAGAAAGTGAAAAATGGATAAAGAAGTTGTGGTATTTACTTACAAAGCAATATCACTCAGCAATGAAATCTGTGTCATCAGGCCCTTAGCAGCACAATGAGTGGATTCAGGTATGATGATTCTAACTGAAATAAGTCACACAGAAAAAGAAACATCATAAGATATCAGTAATACACGGAATGTAAACTTGGCTACACAGGAACTGAATTACAGAACAGAACAGGGTCTCAAAGTTAGAAAACCAACTTATTCTTGCTTAAGGGTAAAGGTGAGTTGGGGTGCTGCATAAAACCAGAGATTGAAATGAGCACAGATAAAGTTCCTTAAGCCAAATTCGGAATAGACAAGAGCTACTCCTTGCTCAACGAAATGGACTCAACACCCCATATTAAAGGCCTAAGAATGTACCTGACTAGTAAGTATCTTAAAACCTATGGATTGCTATGTCTCCGAAAGAGAATCAAGCATGTGTACAGGGGCATAAACGCAGCAGTGATAGGATTGGAGAGGTTCGGTGAGCAAATGAAGACCCTTTGATGTCATATTGCATGGTACCCATTCCACGGGTCTCAACTCTCCAGGTTTAAGGTATTCTTCCTTCAGCTAAAACATGCATGTGGAACCCAAGTATGATCAACCATGTGAACGGGAGACGTGTTCAAATATGTCTCAGTTTTCCTCCCCTGGTACTCGGGTGCAACATTCCAGACGCTTTACTAACACTCTCCCCACTTGGAGAGTCAGCGCCTTTAACCTCCTGTTTGACCCAGTTTGCAATTTCTGCGGAAGATGAACAGGAATAGCGAGAACAAATGAGAGGCTAGCTGGAGGTGTCTGGACGGGCAAATTTAACTCTCATTTCCCACCAGGAAGAGGAAATAACCAAAGGCTCAGCGTGCCGTACCGGAACCAGATTAGGGCCTGAAGCCATCCTGCGGTGTTGCGGCCAGCTCAAAAGAAAGCGAGTTGAAGAAAGGAGCTCACGGGCACTGTAATTCACAAACCTGCAGAGTTATAAATGACAGCTATCGTCCTAAAATAGACTGAAGTAAGGCTGCCAAGAGGACTTGAAAGCGGGGCAGAATTGCAGGAAACCGATTTCAGGAGGTAGACTGGAATTGCATTGAAAGCATAGGAAAAGAGGCAGAACGTCCACAATGATGCACTTGGCCAAAAAGGGCGTATGCGTTTTTTCCTGAATATATTCAGGAAAAAACGCGTACGCCCTTTTTGGCCAACCAAGCAAGCTTGCAAAGGAAATCTGCACTACAATGAAGTCTCACTTCCCCCCAGTCAAAAGGGCCATCTGAAAAAAGTGTAAAATCCAGAAAGGCAGGACAGGCCATGGAGAACTGGGAGCCTTGTTATGCTGATGGGCGGGATGTAAATTGCCAACAACCACTCGGGAGAAGTGTATGGTGTTTCCTGAAACATCCAAAAAACAAAGCAACAGAGCCTAGGGCACTTCCACTTATGGTCCTATAGCTTAGAGAAATTAAAATCAAAAAGACACAGCCACCCCAAAGTTTGGGACGCCTCCGTTTACAAGAACCTCGTTTACCGTACAAGTTCAATATCACAGAAAGTGAAAAATGGATAAAGAACTTGTGGTACTTACGTACAATGCAGTATCACTCAGCAATGAAATCTTTGTCATC
This sequence comes from Stenella coeruleoalba, assembly GCF_951394435.1. Taxonomy (NCBI): domain Eukaryota; kingdom Metazoa; phylum Chordata; class Mammalia; order Artiodactyla; family Delphinidae; genus Stenella; species Stenella coeruleoalba. The sequence goes on along the minus strand of NW_027646009.1, from coordinate 549,321 downwards.
AGGCCCGTAGCAGCATAATGAGTGGATTCAGGTACGATGATTCTAACTGAAATAAGTCACACAGAAAAAGAAACATCATAAGATATCACTAATACACGGAATGTAAACTTGGCTACACAGGAACTGCATTCCAAAACAGAACAGGGTCTCAAATTTAGAAAACCAACTTATGCTTGCTTAAGGGGAAAGGTGAGTTGGGGTGCTGCATAAAACCAGAGATTGAATTGAGCACAGATAAAGTTCCTTAAGCCAAATATGGAATAGACAAGAGCTACTCCTTGCTCAACGAAATGGACTCAACACCGCATATTAAACGCCTAAGAATGTACCTGACTAGTAAGTATCGTAAAACCTATGGATTGCTATGTCTCCGAAAGAGAATCAAGCATGTGTACAGGGGCATAAACGCAGCAGTGATAGGATTGGAGAGGTTCGGTGAGCAAATGAAGACCCTTTGAAGTCATATTGCATGGTACCCATTCCACGGGTCTCAACTCTCCAGGTTTAAGGTATTCTTCCTTCAGCTAAAACATGCATGTGGAACCCAAGTATGATCAACCATGTGAACGGGAGACGTGTTCAAATATGTCTCAGTTTTCCTCCCCTGGTACTCGGGTGCAACATTCCAGACGCTTTACTAACACTCTCCCCACTTGGAGAGTCAGCGCCTTTAACCTCCTGTTTGACCCAGTTTGCAATTTCTGCGGAAGATGAACAGGAATAGCGAGAACAAATGAGAGGCTAGCTGGAGGTGTCTGGACGGGCAAATTTAACTCTCATTTCCCACCAGGAAGAGGAAATAACCAAAGGCTCAGCGTGCCGTACCGGAACCAGATTAGGGCCTGAAGCCATCCTGCGGTGTTGCGGCCAGCTCAAAAGAAAGCGAGTTGAAGAAAGGAGCTCACGGGCACTGTAATTCACAAACCTGCAGAGTTATAAATGACAGCTATCGTCCAAAAATAGACTGAAGTAAGGCTGCCAAGAGGACTTGAATGCGGGGCAGAATTGCAGGAAACCGATTTCAGGAGGTAGACTGGAATTGCATTGAAAGCATAGGAAAAGAGGCAGAACGTCCACAATGATGCACTTGGCCAAAAAGTGCGTATGCGTTTTTTCCTGAATATATTCAGGGAAAAACGCATACGCCCTTTTTGGCCAACCAAGCAAGCTTGCAAAGGAAATCTGCACTACAATGAAGTCTCACTTCCCCCCGGTCAAAAGGGCCATCTGAAAAAAGTGTAAAATCCAGAAAGGCAGGACAGGCCATGGAGAACTGGGAGCCTTGTTATGCTGATGGGCGGGATGTAAATTGCCAACAACCACTCGGGAGAAGTGTATGGTGTTTCCTGAAACATCTAAAAAACAAAGCAACAGAGCCTAGGGCACTTCCACTTATGGTCCTATAGCTTAGGGAAATTAAAATCAAAAAGACACAGCCACCCCAAAGTTTGGAACGGCTCTGTTTACAAGAACCTCGTTTACAGTACAAGTTCAACATCGCAGAAAGTGAAAAATGGATAAAGAAGTTGTGGTATTTACTTACAAAGCAATATCACTCAGCAATGAAATCTATGTCATCAGGCCCTTAGCATCACAATGAGTGGATTCAGGTATGATGATTCTAACTGAAGTAAGTCACACAGAAAAAGAAACATCATAAGATATCAGGAATACACGGAATGTAAACTTGGCTACACAGGAACTGAATTACAGAACAGAACAGGGTCTCAAATTGAGAAAACCAACTTATGCTTGCTTAAGGGTAAAGGTGAGTTGGGGTGCTGCATAAAACCAGAGATTGAAATGAGCACAGATAAAGTTCCTTAAGTCAAATATGGAATAGACAAGAGCTACTCCTTGCTCAACGAAATGGACTCAACACCCCATATTAAACGCCTAATGTACCTGACTAGTAAGTATCGTAAAACCTATGGATTGCTATGTCTCCAAAAGAGAATCAAGCATGTGTACAGGGGAATAAACGCAGCAGTGATAGGATTGGAGAGGTTCGGTGAGCAAATGAAGACCCTTTGAAGTCATATTGCATGGTACCCATTCCACGGGTCTCAACTCTCCAGGTTTAAGGTATTCTTCCTTCAGCTAAAACATGCATGTGGAACCCAAGTATGATCAACCATGTGAACGGGAGACGTGTTCAAATATGTCTCAGTTTTCCTCCCCTGGTACTCGGGTCCAACATTCCAGACGCTTTACTAACACTCTCCCCACTTGGAGAGTCAGCGCCTTTAACCTCCTGTTTGGCCCAGTTTGCAATTTCTGCGGAAGATGAACAGGAATAGCGAGAACAAATGAGAGGCTAGCTGGAGGTGTCTGGACGGGCAAATTTAACTCTCATTTCCCACCAGGAAGAGGAAATAACCAAAGGCTCAGCGTGCCGTACCGGAACCAGATTAGGGCCTGAAGCTATCCTGCGGTGTTGCGGCCAGCTCAAAAGAAAGCGAGTTGAAGAAAGGAGCTCAGGGGCACTGTAATTCACAAACCTGCAGAGTTATAAATGACAGCTATCGTCCAAAAATAGACTGAAGTAAGGCTGCCAAGAGGACTTGAAAGCGGGGCAGAATTGCAGGAAACCGATTTCAGGAGGTAGACTGGAATTGCATTGAAAGCATAGGAAAAGAGGCAGAACGTCCACAATGATGCACTTGGCCAAAAAGGGCGTATGCATTTTTTCCTGAATATATTCAGGAAAAAACGCATACGCCCTTTTTGGCCAACCAAGCAAGCTTGCAAAGGAAATCTGCACTACAATGAAGTCTCACTTCCCCCCAGTCAAAAGGGCCATCTGAAAAAAGTGTAAAATCCAGAAAGGCAGGACAGGCCATGGAGAACTGGGAGCCTAGTTATGCTGATGGGCGGGATGTAAATTGCCAACAGACACTCGGGAGAAGTGTATGGTGTTTCCTGAAACATCTAAAAAACAAAGCAACAGAGCCTAGGGCACTGCCACTTATGGTCCTATAGCTTAGGGAAATTAAAATCAAAAAGACACAGCCACCCCAAAGTTTGGGACGCCTCCGTTTACAAGAACCTCGTTTACCGTACAAGTTCAATATCACAGAAAGTGCAAAATGGATAAAGAACTTGTGGTACTTACGTACAATGCAGTATCACTCAGCAATGAAATCTATGTCATCAGGCCCATAGCAGCATAATGAGTGGATTCAGGTACGATGATTCTAACTGAAATAAGTCACACAGAAAAAGAAACATCATAAGATATCACTAATACACGGAATGTAAACTTGGCTACACAGGAACTGCATTCCAAAACAGAACAGGGTCTCAAATTTAGAAAACCAACTTATGCTTGCTTAAGGGTAAAGGTGAGTTGGGGTGCTGCATAAAACCAGAGATTGAAATGAGCACAGATAAAGTTCCTTAAGCCAAATATGGAATAGACAAGAGCTACTCCTTGCTCAACGAAATGGACTCAACACCGCATATTAAAGGCCTAAGAATGTACCTGACTAGTAAGTATATTAAAACCTATGGATTGCTATGTCTCCGAAAGAGAATCAAGCATGTGTACAGGGGCATAAACGCAGCAGTGATAGGATTGGAGAGGTTCGGTGAGCAAATGAAGACCCTTTGAAGTCATATTGCATGGTACCCATTCCACGGGTTTCAACTACCCAGGTTTTAGGTATTCTTCCTTCAGCTAAAATATGCATGTGGAACCCAGAGTATGATCAACCATGTGATCGGGAGACGTGTTCAAATATGTCTCAGTTTTCCTCCCCTGGTACTCGGGTGCAACATTCCAGACGCTTTACTAACACTCTCCCCAGTTGGAGAGTCAGTCCCTTTAACCTCCTGTTTGGCCCAGTTTGCAATTTCTGCGGAAGATGAACAGGAATAGCGAGAACCAATGAGAGGCTTGCTGGAGGTGTCTGGACGGGCAAATTTAACTCTCATTTCCCACCAGGAAGAGGAAATAACCAAAGGCTCAGCGTGCCGTACCGGAACCAGATTAGGGCCTGAAGCCATCCTGCGGTGTTGCGGCCAGCTCACAAGAAAGCGAGTTGAACAAAGGAGCTCAGGGGCACTATAATTCACAAACCTGCAGAGTTATAAATGACAGCTATCGTCCAAAAATATACTGAAGTAAGGCTGCCAAGAGGACTTGAAAGCAGGGCAGAATTGCAGGAAACCGATTTCAGGAGGTAGACTGGAATTGCATTGAAAGCATAGGAAAAGAGGCAGAACGTCCACAATGATGCACTTGGCCAAAAAGGGCGTATGCGTTTTTTCCTGAATATATTCAGGAAAAAACGCATACGCCCTTTTTGGCCAACCAAGCAAGCTTGCAAAGGAAATCTGCACTACAATGAAGTCTCACTTCCCCCCAGTCAAAAGGGCCATCTGAAAAAAGTGTAAAATCCAGAAAGGCAGGACAGGCCATGGAGAACTGGGAGCCTAGTTATGCTGATGGGCGGGATGTAAATTGCCAACAGACACTCGGGAGAAGTGTATGGTGTTTCCTGAAACATCTAAAAAACAAAGCAACAGAGCCTAGGGCACTTCCACTTATGGTCCTATAGCTTAGGGAAATTAAAATCAAAAAGACACAGCCACCCCAAAGTTTGGGACGCCTCCGTTTACAAGAACCTCGTTTACCGTACAAGTTCAATATCACAGAAAGTGCAAAATGGATAAAGAACTTGTGGTACTTACGTACAATGCAGTATCACTCAGCAATGAAATCTATGTCATCAGGCCCATAGCAGCATAATGAGTGGATTCAGGTACGATGATTCTAACTGAAATAAGTCACACAGAAAAAGAAACATCATAAGATATCACTAATACACGGAATGTAAACTTGGCTACACAGGAACTGCATTCCAAAACAGAACAGGGTCTCAAATTTAGAAAACCAACTTATGCTTGCTTAAGGGTAAAGGTGAGTTGGGGTGCTGCATAAAACCAGAGATTGAAATGAGCACAGATAAAGTTCCTTAAGCCAAATATGGAATAGACAAGAGCTACTCCTTGCTCAACGAAATGGACTCAACACCGCATATTAAAGGCCTAAGAATGTACCTGACTAGTAAGTATATTAAAACCTATGGATTGCTATGTCTCCGAAAGAGAATCAAGCATGTGTACAGGGGCATAAACGCAGCAGTGATAGGATTGGAGAGGTTCGGTGAGCAAATGAAGACCCTTTGAAGTCATATTGCATGGTACCCATTCCACGGGTTTCAACTACCCAGGTTTTAGGTATTCTTCCTTCAGCTAAAATATGCATGTGGAACCCAGAGTATGATCAACCATGTGATCGGGAGACGTGTTCAAATATGTCTCAGTTTTCCTCCCCTGGTACTCGGGTGCAACATTCCAGACGCTTTACTAACACTCTCCCCAGTTGGAGAGTCAGTCCCTTTAACCTCCTGTTTGGCCCAGTTTGCAATTTCTGCGGAAGATGAACAGGAATAGCGAGAACCAATGAGAGGCTTGCTGGAGGTGTCTGGACGGGCAAATTTAACTCTCATTTCCCACCAGGAAGAGGAAATAACCAAAGGCTCAGCGTGCCGTACCGGAACCAGATTAGGGCCTGAAGCCATCCTGCGGTGTTGCGGCCAGCTCAAAAGAAAGCGAGTTGAACAAAGGAGCTCAGGGGCACTATAATTCACAAACCTGCAGAGTTATAAATGACAGCTATCGTCCAAAAATATACTGAAGTAAGGCTGCCAAGAGGACTTGAAAGCAGGGCAGAATTGCAGGAAACCGATTTCAGGAGGTAGACTGGAATTGCATTGAAAGCATAGGAAAAGAGGCAGAACGTCCACAATGATGCACTTGGCCAAAAAGGGCGTATGCGTTTTTTCCTGAATATATTCAGGAAAAAACGCATACGCCCTTTTTGGCCAACCAAGCAAGCTTGCAAAGGAAATCTGCACTACAATGAAGTCTCACTTCCCCCCGGTCAAAAGGGCCATCTGAAAAAAGTGTAAAATCCAGAAAAGCAGGACAGGCCATGAAGAACTGGGAGCCTTGTTATGCTGATGGGCGGGATGTAAATTGCCAACAACCACTCGGGAGAAGTGTATGGTGTTTCCTGAAACATCTAAAAAACAAAGCAACAGAGCCTAGGGCACTTCCACTTATGGTCCTATAGCTTAGGGAAATTAAAATCAAAAAGACACAGCCACCCCAAAGTTTGGGATGCCTCCGTTTACAAGAACCTCGTTTACCGTACAAGTTCAATATCACAGAAAGTGAAAAATGGATAAAGAACTTGTGGTACTTACGTACAATGCAGTATCACTCAGCAATGAAATCTATGTCATCAGGCCCGTAGCAGCATAATGAGTGGATTCAGGTACGATGATTCTAACTGAAATAAGTCACACAGAAAAAGAAACATCATAAGATATCACTAATACACAGAATGTAAGCTTGGCTACACAGGAACTGCATTCCAAAACAGAACAGGATCTCAAATTTAGAAAACCAACTTATGCTTGCTTAAGGGGAAAGGTGAGTTGGGGTGCTGCATAAAACCAGAGATTGAAATGAGCACAGATAAAGTTCCTTAAGCCAAATATGGAATAAACAAGAGCTACTCCTTGCTCAACGAAATGGACTCAACACCGCATATTAAACGCCTAAGAATGTACCTGACTAGTAAGTATCTTAAAACCTATGGATTGCTATGTCTCCGAAAGAGAATCAAGCATGTGTACAGGGGCATAAATGCAGCAGTGATAGGATTGGAGAGGTTTGGTGAGCAAATGAAGACCCTTTGAAGTCATATTGCATGGTACCCATTCCACGGGTTTCAACTACCCAGGTTTTAGGTATTCTTCCTTCAGCTAAAATATGCATGTGGAACCCAGAGTATGATCAACCATGTGATCGGGAGACGTGTTCAAATATGTCTCAGTTTTCCTCCCCTGGTACTCGGGTGCAACATTCCAGACGCTTTACTAACACTCTCCCCACTTGGAGAGTCAGTCCCTTTAACCTCCAGTTTGGCCCAGTTTGCAATTTCTGCGGAAGATGAACAGGAATAGCGAGAACCAATGAGAGGCTTGCTGGAGGTGTCTGGACGGGCAAATTTAACTCTCATTTCCCACCAGGAAGAGGAAATAACCAAAGGCTCAGCGTGCCGTACCGGAACCAGATTAGGGCCTGAAGCCATCCTGCGGTGTTGCGGCCAGCTCAAAAGAAAGCGAGTTGAAGAAAGGAGCTCAGGGGCACTATAATTCACAAACCTGCAGAGTTATAAATGACAGCTATCGTCCAAAAATATACTGAAGTAAGGCTGCCAAGAGGACTTGAAAGCGGGGCAGAATTGCAGGAAACCGATTTCAGGAGGTAGACTGGAATTGCATTGAAAGCATAGGAAAAGAGGCAGAACGTCCACAATGATGCACTTGGCCAAAAAGGGCGTATGCGTTTTTTCCTGAATATATTCAGGAAAAAACGCATACGCCCTTTTTGGCCAACCAAGCAAGCTTGCAAAGGAAATCTGCACTACAATGAAGTCTCACTTCCCCCCGGTCAAAAGGGCCATCTGAAAAAAGTGTAAAATCCAGAAAGGCAGGACAGGCCATGGAGAACTGGGAGCCTTGTTATGCTGATGGGCGGGATGTAAATTGCCAACAACCACTCGGGAGAAGTGTATGGTGTTTCCTGAAACATCTAAAAAACAAAGCAACAGAACCTAGGGCACTTCCACTTATGGTCCTATAGCTTAGGGAAATTAAAATCAAAAAGACACAGCCACCCCAAAGTTTGGAACGGCTCTGTTTACAAGAACCTCGTTTACAGTACAAGTTCAACATCGCAGAAAGTGAAAAATGGATAAAGAAGTTGTGGTATTTACTTACAAAGCAATATCACTCAGCAATGAAATCTGTGTCATCAGGCCCTTAGCAGCACAATGAGTGGATTCAGGTATGATGATTCTAACTGAAATAAGTCACACAGAAAAAGAAACATCATAAGATATCAGTAATACACGGAATGTAAACCTGGCTACACAGGAACTGAATTACAGAACAGAACAGGGTCTCAAATTTAGAAAACCAACTTATTCTTGCTTAAGGGTAAAGGTGAGTTGGGGTGCTGCATAAAACCAGAGATTGAAATGAGCACAGATAAAGTTCCTTAAGCCAAATACGGAATAGACAAGAGCTACTCCTTGCTCAACGAAATGGACTCAACATCCCATATTAAAGGCCTAAGAATGTACCTGACTAGTAAGTATCTTAAAACCTATGGATTGCTATGTCTCCGAAAGAGAATCAAGCATGTGTACAGGGGCATAAACGCAGCAGTGATAGGATTGGAGAGGTTCGGTGAGCAAATGAAGACCCTTTGAAGTCATATTGCATGGTACCCATTCCACGGGTCTCAACTCTCCAGGTTTAAGGTATTCTTCCTTCAGCTAAAACATGCATGTGGAACCCAAGTATGATCAACCATGTGAACGGGAGACGTGTTCAAATATGTCTCAGTTTTCCTCCCCTGGTACTCGGGTCCAACATTCCAGACGCTTTACTAACACTCTCCCCACTTGGAGAGTCAGCGCCTTTAACCTCCTGTTTGGCCCAGTTTGCAATTTCTGCGGAAGATGAACAGGAATAGCGAGAACAAATGAGAGGCTAGCTGGAGGTGTCTGGACGGGCAAATTTAACTCTCATTTCCCACCAGGAAGAGGAAATAACCAAAGGCTCAGCGTGCCATACCGGAACCAGATTAGGGCCTGAAGCCATCCTGCGGTGTTGCGGCCAGCTCAAAAGAAAGCAAGTTGAAGAAAGGAGCTCACGGGCACTGTAATTCACAAACCTGCAGAGTGATAAATGACAGCTATCGTCCAAAAATAGACTGAAGTAAGGCTGCCAAGAGGACTTGAAAGCGGGGCAGAATTGCAGGAAACCGATTTCAGGAGGTAGACTGGAATTGCATTGAAAGCATAGGAAAAGAGGCAGAACGTCCACAATGATGCACTTGGCCAAAAAGGGCGTACGCGTTTTTTCCTGAATATATTCAGGAAAAAACGCGTACGCCCTTTTTGGCCAACCAAGCAAGCTTGCAAAGGAAATCTGCACTACAATGAAGTCTCACTTCCCCCCAGTCAAAAGGGCCATCTGAAAAAAGTGTAAAATCCAGAAAGGCAGGACAGGCCATGGAGAACTGGGAGCCTTGTTATGCTGATGGGCGGGATGTAAATTGCCAACAACCACTCCGGAGAAGTGTATGGTGTTTCCTGAAACATCCAAAAAACAAAGCAACAGAGCCTAGGGCACTTCCACTTATGGTCCTATAGCTTAGGGAAATTAAAATCAAAAAGACACAGCCACCCCAAAGTTTGGGACGCCTCCGTTTACAAGAACCTCGTTTACCGTACAAGTTCAATATCACAGAAAGTGAAAAATGGATAAAGAACTTGTGGTACTTACGTACAATGCAGTATCACTCAGCAATGAAATCTTTGTCATCAGGCCCGTAGCAGCATAATGAGTGGATTCAGGTACGATGATTCTAACTGAAATAAGTCACACAGAAAAAGAAACATCATAAGATATCACTAATACACGGAATGGAAACTTGGCTACACAGGAACTGAATTACAGAACAGAACAGGGTCTCAAATTTCGAAAACCAACTTATGCTTGCTTAAGGGTAAAGGTGAGTTGGGGTGCTGCATATACCAGAGACTGAAATGAGCACAGATAAAGTTCCTTAAGTCAATTATGGAATAGACAAGAGCTACTCCTTGCTCAACAAAATGGACTCAACACCGCATATTAAACGCCTAAGAATGTACCTGACTAGTAAGTATCGTAAAACCTATGGATTGCTATGTCTCCGAAAGAGAATCAAGCATGTGTACAGGGGCATAAACGCAGCAGTGATAGGATTGGAGAGGTTCGGTGAGCAAATGAAGACCCTTTGAAGTCATATTGCATGGTATCCATTCCACGGGTCTCAACTCTCCAGGTTTAAGGTATTCTTCCTTCAGCTAAAACATGCATGTGGAACCCAAGTATGATCAACCATGTGAACGGGAGACGTGTTCAAATATGTCTCAGTTTTCCTCCCCTGGTACTCGGGTGCAACATTCCAGACGCTTTACTAACACTCTCCCCACTTGGAGAGTCAGCGCCTTTAACCTCCTGTTTGGCCCAGTTTGCAATTTCTGCGGAAGATGAACAGGAATAGCGAGAACCAATGAGAGGCTAGCTGGAGGTGTCTGGACGGGCAAATTTAACTCTCATTTCCCACCAGGAAGAGGAAATAACCAAAGGCTCAGCGTGCCGTACCGGAACCAGATTAGGGCCTGAAGCCATCCTGCGGTGTTTCGGCCAGCTCAAAAGAAAGCGAGTTGAAGAAAGGAGCTCAGGGGCACTGTAATTCACAAACCTGCAGAGTTATAAATGACAGCTATCGTCCAAAAATAGACTGAAGTAAGTCTGCCAAGAGGACTTGAAAGCGGGGCAGAATTGCAGGAAACCGATTTCAGGAGGTAGACTGGAATTGCATTGAAAGCATAGGAAAAGAGGCAGAACGTCCACAATGATGCACTTGGCCAAAAAGGGCGTATGCGTTTTTTCCTGAATATATTCAGGAAAAAACGCATACGCCCTTTTTGGCCAACCAAGCAAGCTTGCAAAGGAAATCTGCACTACAATGAAGTCTCACTTCCCCCCGGTCAAAAGGGCCATCTGAAAAAAGTGTAAAATCCAGAAAGGCAGGACAGGCCATGGAGAACTGGGAGCCTTGTTATGCTGATGGGCGGGATGTAAATTGCCAACAACCACTCGGGAGAAGTGTATGGTGTTTCCTGAAACATCTAAAAAACAAAGCAACAGAACCTAGGGCACTTCCACTTATGGTCCTATAGCTTAGGGAAATTAAAATCAAAAAGACACAGCCACCCCAAAGTTTGGAACGGCTCTGTTTACAAGAACCTCATTTACAGTACAAGTTCAACATCGCAGAAAGTGAAAAATGGATAAAGAAGTTGTGGTATTTACTTACAAAGCAATATCACTCTGCAATGAAATCTGTGTCATCAGGCCCTTAGCAGCACAATGAGTGGATTCAGGTATGATGATTCTAACTGAAATAAGTCACACAGAAAAAGAAACATCATAAGATATCAGTAATACACGGAATGTAAACTTGGCTACACAGGAACTGAATTACAGAACAGAACAGGTCTCAAATTTAGAAAACCAACTTTTACTTGCTTAAGGATAAAGGTGAGTTGGGCTGCTGCATAAAACCAGAGATTGAAAGGAGCACAGATAAAGTTCCTTAAGTCAAATATGGAATAGACAAGAGCTACTCCTTGCTCAACGAAATGGACTCAACACCGCATATTAAACGCCTAAGAATGTACCTGACTAGTAAGTATCTTAAAACCTATGGATTGCTATGTCTCCGAAAGAGAATCAAGCATGTGTACAGGGGCATAAACGCAGCAGTGATAGGATTGGAGAGGTTCGGTGAGCAAATGAAGACCCTTTGAATTCATATTGCATGGTACCCATTCCACGGGTTTCAACTACCCAGGTTTAAGGTATTCTTCCTTCAGCTAAAACATGCATGTGGAACCTAGAGTATGATCAACCATGTGATCGGGAGACGTGTTCAAATATGTCTCAGTTTTCCTCCCCTGGTACTCGGGTGCAACATTCCAGACGCTTTACTAACACTCTCCCCACGTGGAGAGTCAGTCCCTTTAACCTCCTGTTTGTCCCCGTTTGCAATTTCTGCGGAAGATGAACAGGAATAGCGAGAACCAATGAGAGGCTAGCTGGAGGTGTCTGGACGGGCAAATTTAACTCTCATTTCCCACCAGGAAGAGGAATTAACCAAAGGCTCAGCGTGCCGTGCCGGAACCAGATTAGGACCTGAAGCCATCCTGCGGTGTTGCGGCCAGCTCAAAAGAAAGCGAGTTGAAGAAAGGAGCTCAGGGTCTCTGTAATTCACAAACCTGCATAGTTATAAATGACAGCTATCGTCCAAAAATATACTGAAGTAAGGCTGCCAAGAGGACTTGAAAGCGGGGCAGAATTGCAGGATACCGATTTCAGGAGGTAGACTGGAATTGCATTGAAAGCATAGGAAAAGAGGCAGAACGTCCACAATGATGCACTGTGCCAAAAGGGCGTATGCGTTTTTTCCTGAATATATTCAGGAAAAAACGCATACGCCCTTTTTGGCCAACCAAGCAAGCTTGCAAAGGAAATCTGCACTACAATGAAGTCTCACTTCCCCCCGGTCAAAAGGGCCATCTGAAAAAAGTGTAAAACCCAGAAAGGCAGGACAGGCCATGGAGAACTGGGAGCCTTGTTATGCTGATGGGCGGGATGTAAATTGCCAACAGACACTCGGGAGATGTGTATGGTGTTTCCTGAAACATCTAAAAAACAAAGCAACAGAGCCTAGGGCACTTCCACTTATGGTCCTATAGCTTAGGGAAATTAATATCAAAAAGACACAGCAACCCCAAAATTTGGGATGGCTCTTTTTACAGAAATCTCTTCTACGGCACAAGTTAAATATCCCAGAGAGCAAATAATGGATAAAGAAGTTGCGGTACTTATGTACAACAGAATACCACTCAGCAATGAAATCTATGTCACCAGGCCCGTACCAGCATAATGAGTGCATTGAGGCACGATGATTCTAAGTGAAATAAGTCACACAGAAAAAGAAACATCATAAGGTATCACTAATACACAGAATGTGAACTTGGCTACACATGAACTGAATTACAAAACAGAACAGGGTCTCAAGTTTAGAAAACCAACTTATGCCTGCTTAAGGGGGAAGGTGAGTTGGGGTGCTGCATAAAAGCAGAGTTTGAAATTAGCACAGATACCGTTCCATAAGCCAAATATGTAATAGACAAGAGCTACCCCTTGCTCAACGAAATGGATTCAACAATGAGGTATCACCTCACACCTGGTAGAATAGGCATCATTGAAAATCTACAAACAAAAAATGCTGGAAAGGGTGTGGAGAAAAGGAACCCTCTTCCACTATTGTTGGGAATATAAATTGATACAGTCATTATGGAGAACAATATGGAATTTCTTAAGAAACTAACAATAGAATTACCATATGATACAGCAATCCCAGTACTGGACATATACCCAGACAAAACCATAAATCAAAAAGAGTCACTCACCGCAATGTTCATTGCATCACTATTTACAATATCGAGGTAATGGAAGCAACCTAAATGCCCACAGACAGACGAATGCATAAAGCTGTGGTACATATATAAAATGGAATAATACTCAGCCATGAAAAGGAATGAAATTGGGTCATTTGTAGAGACGTCGATGGATCTAGAGACTGTCATACAGAGTGAAGTAAGTCAGAAAGAGAAAAACAAATCTTGTATATTCATGCATATATGTGGAACCTAGAAAAACTGTACAGATTAACCATTTTGCAAGGCATAAATAGAGCAACAGATGTAGACAACAAACGTATGGACAACAAGGGGGGAAAGCTGTTGGGGGGGTGGTGGTGGGAGGAGTTGAGAGACTGGGATTGGCATGTATACATTTATATGTATAAAATAGATAACCAATAAGAACCTGCTGTATAAAAATATAAAATAAAATTCAAAATTAAAATGAAGTAAAATTTAAAAAATAAAACAGAAAAAACAATTATTCCCTGCACATACATGTATTTATATGAATAAATTATTTCCATGCTTATATCTGTAAATACAAAAAAGAGGAATAAAATCTACCTTGAACCAAAAACGAAAAAGAGAAAAAAAACACAGAACCCACCAGTTACACAGAGGAAAACCGTATCAGGGCACTTGCTCCAGTTGTAAACAATTCTGAAGTTGGTCAGTGGTGGGGAATCGTCTCCCATTCAGCCAGCAGCCCCCACGCAACAAGCGTCCTCATTGCAAAGCTGGGGCACCGTGCCGAGGCATCTGTGAGTAAACGTGAGCTGAGCCCCAGGCCAGTTGCTGCTGAACTATTCCCACCCATCCCAGGTAAAACACCTGAATATATACAAGGACTTGAAAGCCTAGAGGAAGGGCCATAGAGCCACACGAGTGACAGCATGCCGGCCGACTTGGTGCCTGCAGGCCAGCCAGGATGGTCCTGGCCCTGGGTGCTCTTCTGGAAGATTTCCATTTCCCTGCCTGAGATACCCGTCCTGTCCCTGCCCCCACTGCTTTTTTCCTTCCTCACCTCTGCCCAGGGAGAAATTCCAGCAGCAGGTATGGGTGACACATCCTCTTCTTTAGCAGGTGGCAGCCTGGCAACTGCTGCAGAAAGTCCAGCAGAGCCCCACTCACACTGGGCCACCCACAAAGCCGTGGCCTCTCACTCCCTCCCACCAGCCCAGCCCCGAGACTGCTGACAGGGCAGAGAAAATGGCGTCAGGCACGGCTGCAGGGGCTCTTGCTGCCTGGAGTGGTATTTATATTGATCTCAACCCAGGCACACCTGGGGAGGGCTGGCCGGCACGGTAAGGCTGCCCAGGTCAGCCAATCATCACCCCTCAGGGGCTCACAGTTGCAGAAAATGGAACTTGCTGAACCGGCCAGGTCCAAGGAACAGGTGTGGGCTCCTGAGAGTCAGGATAGACAAGGGGCTGCAGCTTTGGCTTGTTTTCTAATCATTTTATCTGGCCCATGAGTGGGAGACAACTTCAAGAAAACCCTCTCCTAATGAGAGGAACCCAGGAGTCAGGGAGAGGAGGGGTGGGTGGTGGTTGGAGACAGAGGCCTGGTGCCCCGGGTGCAGTGGAAGTCTCTGGAAGACCAGGTGGAGGGAGGCCTCACGGAGTGATGCCCAGGGTCACAGACCTGTCGCAGCTGCTGTTTGTTAGTTCAAGTCCTGCTCTGAGGTGCTCTGTGTCAGCTCTGAGCGACAGGTGAGCTGGGGGTGCTCTGCAATGAGGGCTATGTGCACGGTTCCTGTGTGCCCAGCCCTGCCACGGTACCCGCAAGGGTAGCTCTGTATCCTGGGAGGGGCCTGACCACGAGAGCCCCGTGGGCTGGGGTGGGGGTGGGGTACCTGCCCAGGTGAGCTCCATATTCTGGGATTGGTCTGACCACGAGAGCCCCATGGGCTGCTGGGGACCTGGTAAAGGATGTCAGGACAGTCAGTGAAGCCACCGAGGATATACCTCCAGTTGCTCCTAATTCCTACACCCTGCTGGTCATTCTACCAACCACCAGGACATGGTATTCTGTATTAGTCTTCAATGATGCCTTCTTTTGTATTCCATTAGTCCCAGAGTCACAAGAAATTTTGGCTTGTGAGTGGCAGGACTCAACATACAACTAAAACAATACTTCCGGGCCGTCTGGCCCCAAGGGTGCAAAAATTCCCACACCATCTTTGGGGAAAGCTTAGCTAAAGACCTAAAAGTTCTACCTCTGGAAAAGGAAACCCTCCTTCAATATGCAGACGACATTCTGATCACCAGCCCTACTAAGGAGGCCTCTGAACTACCAAGCCAATAAAGGATAGAAGTTGTCCAAGAAAAAGCTCAAATATCACAGACTGCGGTGACCTGCCTGGGCTTCATTCTCACAGAAGGTCAGAGAAGCCCATCCCAGGAAAGGGAAGAAACCATTTTCAGCCTTACCCCTTTCTAAAACTAGAAGACAGCTTAGGGGTTCCTGGGGAGGCCAGGGTTTGCTGCTTCTGGATCCCTAGCTACAGTCTACTAGCTGGGCCTCTATATGAAACACTGAAAGGAAAAGATGATGATCCTTTTGAATAGAATCCAGAAGTGGCCTTTCAAGAATGGAAAGAGCAGTCAATTCAGACCCTTGCCCTGGAACTCCCTAATTTAGCTAAACCCTTTGACCTTTACATTCCCGGTGAAAGGTGAATCGCCATTGGAGAATTAGTGCAAAAACTGGGACCACTTGAAATGGAACAATGCAAGAATGCCATCCAGGTAGGATAAACTACGGTCACTAAGGGGCTTGGCCCACTGCCACATCTGGCCAAGATACTGGCGGTATCTAAAAACCTGGAAATCAGCAGCCCAAAAGGCCACCTCCCTCCTAAGGGAAAAGGACCCCACGTGGTGATCCTAACCACCAACCATGCCCTGAAGTTGCAGGGTTCGCTCCGTGGGCACACCGACCTCGAGTGAGGAGGCCCTCCAACTCCAACATCCAGAGAGATAACCGGGGGCAACAGGGCACCATGACGACTCATGTGAACATCACTTGACCTGGAGTTTCTCTCATAAAACAACAAGAGTGTGTCCCAAAAGAGTAGACTACTGCTTGCAGGACTTACTGCACCCAGAGGGGAGCTAATAATCTTGGCGGGGGAACAGTATACCACACTGTCACCATAGAAAAGCCTACAGACACCGTGATGATGGTGGCCAATAAGACCGGCTGGACTCCTGTTTACTTCAAAAGGCTGTTGACTCAGTAGCCATCATGGTCCTTGATCACCACTGACCCTGGACTGTCTGGGAGTTGAGCGGGCAGGGCTCTGACACCTGGTGCTGTTTGTACGTTAATTCAGGGGCCTAACTGAAGAAAGCACAGACTACTGGTCAGAGCATCTAGGCTGGCAGAGACGGTCAGCCTAAGGTGGCCGAACAAATGTGGGGCGGGGTGAAACCGGCCCCCACAGCGTCTCTGCACATCTCTTTCCTGGACCCTTAAAGGTCATTAGAATCTATAACACTTCCAATGCTGGTGCTCAGGTGGACGAGCAGGGAGGCAGGGGTCCTGGGGACAATCAACGTCACCGGGAGGCTGCTGGGGAGAAGCTCTGACCCTCGCCCCAGGGTATGAGGGCTCCCAACTCAGCACTCAGCAGTTACAGAAGAAGGGTCTGCACCCTCAGCACTCCAAGAATGAGGAACGGGACAAAAGGCAGAGGAGGGGTTTGTCCCCAGCAAAGCCCATTAAAAATCCCTGGGAGATAAAAATAGAATCTGGGCAATAAAGTCAAGTCTAACCTTTTTTATCCTTTGTGCTTTGTCTAATTTCACGTGCTCCTAGGGTCCCGCATGCAGAGGTTCCACACCCGGCACTTCAGACCAGATTTCCTAGTGCAGAATGGCTGGGTCGACACCTCAGCTCCTGGGGTCCAGTGCAGACTCCACGATATAGAGCCTGAGCTACAGCCAACCCAGCCCTCGAGAGCTCCGCCGCCTCCCTCCCTCCCACTGACTCTGACAGGATCTCTACACAGCAGCCCAGCCCACAGCCCACGGGGTAGTGCATGCTCTCACCTTTCCATTCTCTGATCAAAATATAAAGTTTCCTTTGCTTGTGAACCAAACTCAGTCTCGATCTGTTGGCCCCAATGACACTGGGCAGGGGGACACTTGTTGGGGTCCACTCTGGAGGATCAGTAACAGAAATTGAGACTATTGTAACCTCAATGAACAGATGTGTGAGCCAAACTGTAGTTAACATAGAACAGTGTATAAGGCTCGGGTAAAATAAGATGTTTTTAACACTTCCATTTGATATTTCCATCACTTTTTATAAGCAAGTTCAGTGAAAAGGTTTGTCTTATTTGTCAGGTCAATATTAGAGAAACGAAGTGATTTCTTTCCAAGGATGTACAGCTAATAATCTTGGTTAAACCTTCAATCTTGTTTTAAATGCTTTTCCATTGAAAATGATACCTCTCTTTCAGCTCCCCCATTTCTGAGAAGTATAAAATCTTATAATTTATTATTACCAAAGGGGAAAGGTGGGAGGAGGGATAAATTAACAGTTTGGAATGAACACATACACACTGCTATGTATAAAATAGATCATCAACAAGGAACTACTGTATAGCACAGGGAACTACACTCAACATTTTGCAATAACCTATAAGGGGAAATAATCTGAAAAAGAATAGATATTTTTATTGACATCATCTATCAATGACAGTTAAAGTGTAGCCTAAGGGAAGCTGGTGGTGAGTGCTTCTGACCCTGAAGACTTCAATCATCTAAAGTTTGGACTCTGCCTACTTCCCAAGGCCCTTAATGAACATATGTGTAGCCGTAGCTTAAAAACTTCCCCAGTTTGGGTTTCGGGGAGACACTGATTTTGAAAAAGCCCTGGTGTTCTCCTTACATGAATGGGACTCTTCCTACTGCTAAAACATGTCTGTCACACCCAGAGGATGGTATACCGTCTGATCGGGAAGAGTTTGGAAAAGGCATCTCATCTCCTCATCTCCTGGTGCTCGGGTTCACCCCTCCAGCGTCTTTACTAACAGTCTCCCCACTTGGAGATGTCAGCACTGTCAACATCCTGTTGCGTACAGTTTGGAATTTGTCCAGAGGATGAAGCGGAAGGATGAGGAACAATGAGAGACAAGTCCTAGGTGTTCAGACAGGCACATGTCACTCTAATTTCCAATCAGGAAGACGAATTGACCAAAGGCTAAGGTTGCCCATGGAAACAGTATAGGGCTTGAGGAAATCCCGCTGCTTTGTGGCCAGTTCCCATAAACACGAGTTGAACAATGGAACTCAGGGGCAGTAAAATTCACAAAACTGCAGAGTTGAAAATATCCATCACTGAAAAATGTCTTGAGGAAAGTCAGAGAAAAGGACTTGTAAGCAAGGGAGAATGGCAGGAAAGGGATTTGAGGAGGTAGAAAGGACTCGCCATTAAGCACAAGAAAAGGAGCTGAACATTGCCAACATTGCAGTTGGCCAAAAAGGGTGTATGTGTTCTTTTCTGTATATATTCAAGAAAAGGGCATACACTTTTTTAGCCAACCAAACAGGTGGGCACTGGAAGTCAATACTACAAAAGATATCACTTCGCATCAGTCAGAAGAGCCATCCTCATAAAGCGTAAACAACAGAAATGCAGGACAGGGCAACGAGAAGAGGGAGCCCTGTGAGACTTATAGTGGAAATGTATATTGCCAACGGCCATTCTGGAGAAGTGTATTGTGTTTACTAAAGCATCTAAAAAATGAGCTACAGAGCATAGGGCACTTGCACTCATGGGCGTATATCTTGGGAAAAACAAAAATCGAGAGGACACAGGCACCCCAATGTTTACCCCCTCTCTGTTTAAAAGATCCTCGACTAGGATATAACTTAAATGTCTCTGGAGGGAAAAAATGGATAGAGATGTGGTACTTAGGTAGAGTGGAATATTATTCAGCCTGGAAATCAATGAAATATGGCCAGTTGTAACGACCCCGGAGGAGTTACGTATGATCATTCTAAGTGACAGAATTCAAAAAGAAAAAGACACATATCATAAGATATCACTTAAAGGTGGAATCCAAAATGGCTACACATGAAATAAATTACAAAACAAAAACATAGTCAAATATGTAGAAAACACGCATAAGGCTGCTAAACGGGAAAGGTGGGGAGGGGTGAGACATCATCCAGGAGGTTGAAATTAGCAAAGATACCATTCCAAATACCAAACTGATAATCAACAAGGCCTACACGGTAGCTAAAAGAACTGCACTCAGCACACTCAAGTCACCGGAAAAGAATATATACGACTGGTAAGAATCTGAAAAAGAATTTATTGATGTCTCTCTGTACGCGAATCAAGTGGATGTACAGCAGCAAGAAACAGAGCTTTGAAAATCAGCTGTAACCAATATAGTAATAAATTGAAAAAAATAAACGACAGAGAGACAGAGAAAACCTCTTACAACTTTTCCTCAGGGACGGTGATGCAACATGGATTGAACACATCTAGACCCACAGCAGGATGAGACATAAGGCTGGAAACTGTTTGCGCTAAGAGAAATGTGAGGTTGGGTGAGGAAATGCACACCCTTTAAAGTAATACTACCTGGTACCCATTCAATGGGTCCCAAATCTGCAGGTTCAAGGGATCTTCCTACAGCTAAAACATGCATGGAAACCCCAGAGGACTGTACACCATGTGATCGGGAGATGTGTCTAAAATGCACCTCATTTATCCTCTCCTGGTGCTCCTGTTCACCATTCCAGCCACACTACTTAGAATCTCCCCACTTGGAGAATCAGCACATTTAAACTTCTGTTTCACACATTTTGCAAATTGTGAGGAGGATGAACGGGAAGAGGGGGAACCAATGAGAGAAGAGTTGTAGGGGTTTGGACGGGCACATATCACTCTAATTTCCCATTAAGAATAAGAATTAAAGAAAGGCTCAGCCTGCCTCGCCGGAGCCAAAATAGGGCCTGAAGCAATCCTGCGGGTTTGAGGCCAGCTCACAAAAGAGCAACTTAAAAAATGGAGCTCAGGGTCACTGCAATTCACAAACCTGCAGAGTTATAAATGAAAACTAACATCCAAAAATATGTTGAGGTAAGGCAAAGAAGAGGATCTGAATGCAAGACAGAATTGCAAGAAACAGATTTCAAGAGATAGATTGGACTCGTCTTTAACGCACATGAAAAGCGGCAGAATTTCGACAATGATGCAGTTGGCCCAAAAGGGCGTATGCGTTTTTTCCTGATTATATCCAGGAAAAAACGCATACGCACTTTATGGGCAACGAAGCAAGCAAGCAATGCAAATGTGCACAACAAAGAAGTCTCACTTCCCACCGGTCAAAAGGGCCATCCTAAAAAATTGTAAAAACCAGAAATGCAGGACAGGCCATGGAGAACAGGGAGCCTTTATACGCTGATGGGCAGTGTGTGAACTGCCGAGAGCCACTCTGGAGAAGTGTATGGTGGTTCCTAAATCATCTAAAAAACAGAGCTACAGAGCATAGGACACTTCCAATCATGGGAGTATATCTAGGGAAGTCTAAAAATCAACAAGACACAAGCACACCACAGTTTAGGGCTACTCTGTTTACAAGAACCTCAACTTCAGTACACCTTAAATATCCCAGGAAAGAGAACAATGGATAAAGAAGATGTGGTACTTATGTACAATGGAATATCTCTTCACCATGAAATCAATGTAATAAGGCTAGTAGAAGGATAAAGAGTGGATTTAGGTCCGATAATACTACTTGAAATAAGTCAAACAGAAAAAGAAACATATCATAAGATATCACTTATAGAGGGAGGGTAAATATGGCTGCACAAGAAATGAATTACAGAACAGAACAGTGTCTCACATTTAGAAAACACACTTATGTCAGCTTAAGGGGAAAGGAGAGGTGGGGTGATGCATAAAACCAGAGTTTGAAATTAGCACAGATACCGTTCAATAAACCAAATAGGTATTAGACAAGATCTACACCTTGCTCAATGAACAGGCCTCAACACACCCTATACACCGCAGAGAAATATATCTGAGGAATAAGAATCTTAAAACCCATGTATTGATATATCTCCATAAGGGAATCAAGTGTGTGCAGAGCGGCACAAACACAGCAGTGAAAAGGAGCTAAACCCCATTATAGAAATAAATTTTAAAAACAAAACGCTGAAACAATGAAAGAGAGAAAAATTCTTACAAAATTCGCTCAGGGGCTGTGATGCAACCTGGATTGACCACATATAAACCCACAGCTGGATAAGACATAAGGCTGGACACTTGGGGCTGACAGGATTGGTGAGCTTTGGTGAGCAACTGCCGAAAGTTTAATGCAATACTTCATGCTACTCAGTCCAAGGGTCCCAACACTCCAGGTTGAAGGGAATCTTCCTACAGCTAAACCATGCTTGGGAAACCCAGCGACTGGTATACCATATGATCGGGAAAGGTTTCTAAAACGCACCTCATTTTTCCTCTCCTGGGGCTCCGGATCGACATTCCAGCCGCTTTACTAACAACATCCCCACATGGAGTCAATGCCTTTAAGTTCTGGTATCGCACAGTCTGCAGTTAGTGCAGAGGATGAATGGGAATAGGGGGAACCAGTGAGAAACTAGCTGTAGCGGTTTCAATGGGCACATGTCACTCTAATATCACATTAGTAAGAAGAATTAACCAAAGGCACAGCAGGTGCCCCAGAAGAAAAATAGGGCTTCAAGGAATCCTGTGGTTATGGGGCAATACCACAAAAATAAGAGCTAAAAAATGGAGCTAAGGGCCACTGCAATTCAAAAACCTGCAGAGTTATAAAGGCCAACTATTTTTAAAAAATATATTGAGGTAAGGCTATGAAGAGGCATTGAAAGCAAGGCAGAATTGCAGGAAACCGATTTCAGGAGGTAGACAGGAATTGCATTGAAAGCATATGAAGAGAGTCAGAAACTCGACAATGATGCACTTGGCCAAAAAGGGCGTATGCGTTTTTTCCTGAATATATTCAGGAAAAAACGCATACGCACTTTTTGGCCAACCAAGCAAGCTTGCAAAGGAAATCTGCACTACAATGAAGTCTCATTTCCACCTGGTCAAAAGGGCCATCTGAAAAAAGTGTAAAATCCATAAAGGCACGACAGGCCATGGAGAACTGGGAGCCTTCTTATGCTGATGGGCGGGATGTAAATTGCCAACAGCCACTCTGGAGAAGTGTATGGTGTTTCCTGAAACATCTAAAAAACAAAGCAACAGAACCTAGGGCACTTCCACTTATGGTCCTATAGCTTAGGGAAATTAAAATCAAAAAGACACAGCCACCCCAAAGTTTGGGACGGCTCTGTTTACAAGAACCTCGTTTACAGTACAAGTTCAATATCGCAGAAAGTGAAAAATGGATAAAGAACTTGTGGTACTTACGTACAATTCAATATCACTCAGCAATAAAATCTATGTCATCAGGCCCGTAGCAGCATAATGAGTGGATTCAGGTATGATGATTCGAACTGAAATAAGTAACACAGAAAAGAAACATCATAAGATATCAGTAATACACGGAATGTAAACTTGGCTACACAGGAACTGCATTCCAAAACAGAAAAGGGTCTCAAATTTAGAAAACCAACTTATGCTTGCTTAAGGGGAAAGGTGAGTTGGGGTGCTGCATAAAACCAGAGATTGAAATGAGCACAGATAAAGTTCCTTAAGCCAAATATGGAATAGACAAGAGCTACTCCTTGCTCAACGAAATGGACTCAACACCGCATATTAAACGCCTAAGAATGTACCTGACTAGTAAGTATCTTAAAACCTATGGATTGCTATGTCTCCGAAAGAGAATCAAGCATGTGTACAGGGGCATAAACGCAGCAGTGATAGGATTGGAGAGGTTCGGTGAGCAAATGAAGACCCTTTGAAGTCATATTGCATGGTACCCATTCCACGGGTTTCAACTACCCAGGTTTTAGGTATTCTTCCTTCAGCTAAAACATGCATGTGGAACCCAGAGTATGATCAACCATGTGATCGGGAGACGTGTTCAAATATGTCTCAGTTTTCGTACCCTGGTACTCGGGTGCAACATTCCAGACGCTTTACTAACACTCTTCCGACTTGGAGAGTCAGTCCCTTTAACCTCCTGTTTGGCCCAGTTTGCAATTTCTGCGGAAGATGAACAGGAATAGCGAGAACCAATGAGAGACTAGCTGGAGGTTTTTGGACGGGCAAATTTAACTCTCATTTCCGACCAGGAAGAGGAATTAACCAAAGGCTCAGCGTGCCGTGCCGGAACCAGATTAGGGCCTGAAGCCATCCTGCGGTGTTGCGGCCAGCTCACAAGAAAGCGAGTTGAAGAAAGGAACTCAGGGGCACTGTAATTCACAAACCTGCAGAGTTATAAATGACAGCTATCGTCCAAAAATAGACTGAAGTAAGGCTGCCAAGAGGACTTGAAAGCGGGGCAGAATTGCAGGAAACCGATTTCAGGAGGTAGACTGGAATTGCATTGAAAGCATAGGAAAAGAGGCAGAACGTCCACAATGATGCACTTGGCCAAAAAGGGCGTATGCGTTTTTTCCTGAATATATTCAGGAAAAAACGCATACGCCCTTTTTGGCCAACCAAGCAAGCTTGCAAAGGAAATCTGCACTACAATGAAGTCTCACTTCCCCCCGGTCAAAAGGGCCATCTGAAAAAAGTGTAAAATCCAGAAAGACAGGACAGGCCATGGAGAACTGGGAGCCTTGTTATGCTGATGGGCGGGATGTAAATTGCCAAAAACCACTCGGGAGAAGTGTATGGTGTTTCCTGAAACATTTAAAAAACAAAGCAACAGAACCTAGGGCACTTCCACTTATGGTCCTATAGCTTAGGGAAATTAAAATCAAAAAGACACAGCCACCCAAAAGTTTGGAACGGCTCTGTTTACAAGAACCTCGTTTACAGTACAAGTTCAACATCGCAGAAAATGAAAAATGGATAAAGAAGCTGTGGTATTTACTTACAAAGCAATAACACTCAGCAATGAAATCTATGTCATCAGGCCCTTAGCAGCACAATGAGTGGATTCAGGTATGATGATTCTAACTGAAATAAGTCACACAGAAATAGAAACATCATAAGATGTCACTAATACACGGAATGGAAACTTGGCTACACAGGAACTGAATTACAGAACAGAACAGGGTCTCAAATTTAGAAAACCAACTTATGCTTGCTTAAGTGTAAAGGTGAGTTGGGGTGCTGCATAAAACCAGAGATTGAAATGAGCACAGATAAAGTTCCTTAAGCCAAATATGGAATAGACAAGAGCTACTCCTTGCTCAACGAAATGGACTCAACACCGCATATTAAACGCCTAAGAATGTACCTGACTAGTAAGTATCTTAAAACCTATGGATTGCTATGTCTCCGAAAGAGAATCAAGCATGTGTACAGGGGCATAAACGCAGCAGTGATAGGATTGGAGAGGTTCGTGAGCAAATGAAGACCCTTTGAAGTCATATTGCATGGTACCCATTCCACGGGTTTCAACTACCCAGGTTTTAGGTATTCTTCCTTCAGCTAAAACATGCATGTGGAACCCAGAGTATGATCAACCATGTGATCGGGAGACGTGTTCAAATATGTCTCAGTTTTCGTACCCTGGTACTCGGGTGCAACATTCCAGACGCTTTACTAACACTCTTCCGACTTGGAGAGTCAGTCCCTTTAACCTCCTGTTTGGCCCAGTTTGCAATTTCTGCGGAAGATGAACAGGAATAGCGAGAACCAATGAGAGACTAGCTGGAGGTTTTTGGACGGGCAAATTTAACTCTCATTTCCGACCAGGAAGAGGAATTAACCAAAGGCTCAGCGTGCCGTGCCGGAACCAGATTAGGGCCTGAAGCCATCCTGCGGTGTTGCGGCCAGCTCACAAGAAAGCGAGTTGAAGAAAGGAACTCAAGGGCACTGTAATTCACAAACCTGCAGAGTTATAAATGACAGCTATCGTCCAAAAATAGACTGAAGTAAGGCTGCCAAGAGGACTTGAAAGCGGGGCAGAATTGCAGGAAACCGATTTCAGGAGGTAGACTGGAATTGCATTGAAAGCATAGGAAAAGAGGCAGAACGTCCACAATGATGCACTTGGCCAAAAAGGGCGTATGCGTTTTTTCCTGAATATATTCAGGAAAAAACGCATACGCCCTTTTTGGCCAACCAAGCAAGCTTGCAAAGGAAATCTGCACTACAATGAAGTCTCACTTCCCCCCGGTCAAAAGGGCCATCTGAAAAAAGTGTAAAATCCAGAAAGACAGGACAGGCCATGGAGAACTGGGAGCCTTGTTATGCTGATGGGCGGGATGTAAATTGCCAAAAACCACTCGGGAGAAGTGTATGGTGTTTCCTGAAACATTTAAAAAACAAAGCAACAGAACCTAGGGCACTTCCACTTATGGTCCTATAGCTTAGGGAAATTAAAATCAAAAAGACACAGCCACCCCAAAGTTTGGAACGGCTCTGTTTACAAGAACCTCGTTTACAGTACAAGTTCAACATCGCAGAAAATGAAAAATGGATAAAGAAGCTGTGGTATTTACTTACAAAGCAATAACACTCAGCAATGAAATCTATGTCATCAGGCCCTTAGCAGCACAATGAGTGGATTCAGGTATGATGATTCTAACTGAAATAAGTCACACAGAAATAGAAACATCATAAGATGTCACTAAAACACGGAATGGAAACTTGGCTACACAGGAACTGAATTACAGAACAGAACAGGGTCTCAAATTTAGAAAACCAACTTATGCTTGCTTAAGTGTAAAGGTGAGTTGGGGTGCTGCATAAAACCAGAGATTGAAATGAGCACAGATAAATTTCCTTAAGCCAAATATGGAATAGACAAGAGCTACTCCTTGCTCAACGAAATGGACTCAACACCGCATATCAAACGCCTAAGAATGTACCTGACTAGTAAGTATCTTAAAACCTATGGATTGCTATGTCTCCGAAAGAGAATCAAGCATGTGTACAGGGGCATAAACGCAGCAGTGATAGGATTGGAGAGGTTCGGTGAGCAAATGAAGACCCTTTGAAGTCATATTGCATGGTACCCATTCCACGGGTTTCAACTACCCAGGTTTTAGGTATTCTTCCTTCAGCTAAAACATGCATGTGGAACCCAGAGTATGATCAACCATGTGATCGGGAGACGTGTTCAAATATGTCTCAGTTTTCGTACCCTGGTACTCGGGTGCAACATTCCAGACGCTTTACTAACACTCTTCCGACTTGGAGAGTCAGTCCCTTTAACCTCCTGTTTGGCCCAGTTTGCAATTTCTGCGGAAGATGAACAGGAATAGCGAGAACCAATGAGAGACTAGCTGGAGGTTTTTGGACGGGCAAATTTAACTCTCATTTCCGAACAGGAAGAGGAATTAACCAAAGGCTCAGCGTGCCGTGCCGGAACCAGATTAGGGCCTGAAGCCATCCTGCGGTGTTGCGGCCAGCTCACAAGAAAGCGAGTTGAAGAAAGGAACTCAGGGGCACTGTAATTCACAAACCTGCAGAGTTATAAATGACAGCTATCGTCCAAAAATAGACTGAAGTAAGGCTGCCAAGAGGACTTGAAAGCGGGGCAGAATTGCAGGAAACCGATTTCAGGAGGTAGACTGGAATTGCATTGAAAGCATAGGAAAAGAGGCAGAACGTCCACAATGATGCACTTGGCCAAAAAGGGCGTATGCGTTTTTTCCTGAATATATTCAGGAAAAAACGCATACGCCCTTTTTGGCCAACCAAGCAAGCTTGCAAAGGAAATCTGCACTACAATGAAGTCTCACTTCCCCCCGGTCAAAAGGGCCATCTGAAAAAAGTGTAAAATCCAGAAAGACAGGACAGGCCATGGAGAACTGGGAGCCTTGTTATGCTGATGGGCGGGATGTAAATTGCCAAAAACCACTCGGGAGAAGTGTATGGTGTTTCCTGAAACATTTAAAAAACAAAGCAACAGAACCTAGGGCACTTCCACTTATGGTCCTATAGCTTAGGGAAATTAAAATCAAAAAGACACAGCCACCCCAAAGTTTGGAACGGCTCTGTTTACAAGAACCTCGTTTACAGTACAAGTTCAACATCGCAGAAAATGAAAAATGGATAAAGAAGCTGTGGTATTTACTTACAAAGCAATAACACTCAGCAATGAAATCTATGTCATCAGGCCCTTAGCAGCACAATGAGTGGATTCAGGTATGATGATTCTAACTGAAATAAGTCACACAGAAATAGAAACATCATAAGATGTCACTAATACACGGAATGGAAACTTGGCTACACAGGAACTGAATTACAGAACAGAACAGGGTCTCAAATTTAGAAAACCAACTTATGCTTGCTTAAGTGTAAAGGTGAGTTGGGGTGCTGCATAAAACCAGAGATTGAAATGAGCACAGATAAAGTTCCTTAAGCCAAATATGGAATAGACAAGAGCTACTCCTTGCTCAACGAAATGGACTCAACACCGCATATTAAACGCCTAAGAATGTACCTGACTAGTAAGTATCTTAAAACCTATGGATTGCTATGTCTCCGAAAGAGAATCAAGCATGTGTACAGGGGCATAAACGCAGCAGTGATAGGATTGGAGAGGTTCGGTGAGCAAATGAAGACCCTTTGAAGTCATATTGCATGGTACCCATTCCACGGGTTTCAACTACCCAGGTTTTAGGTATTCTTCCTTCAGCTAAAACATGCATGTGGAACCCAGAGTATGATCAACCATGTGATCGGGAGACGTGTTCAAATATGTCTCAGTTTTCGTACCCTGGTACTCGGGTGCAACATTCCAGACGCTTTACTAACACTCTTCCGACTTGGAGAGTCAGTCCCTTTAACCTCCTGTTTGGCCCAGTTTGCAATTTCTGCGGAAGATGAACAGGAATAGCGAGAACCAATGAGAGACTAGCTGGAGGTTTTTGGACGGGCAAATTTAACTCTCATTTCCGACCAGGAAGAGGAATTAACCAAAGGCTCAGCGTGCCGTGCCGGAACCAGATTAGGGCCTGAAGCCATCCTGCGGTGTTGCGGCCAGCTCACAAGAAAGTGAGTTGAAGAAAGGAACTCAGGGGCACTGTAATTCACAAACCTGCAGAGTTATAAATGACAGCTATCGTCCAAAAATAGACTGAAGTAAGGCTGCCAAGAGGACTTGAAAGCGGGGCAGAATTGCAGGAAACCGATTTCAGGAGGTAGACTGGAATTGCATTGAAAGCATAGGAAAAGAGGCAGAACGTCCACAATGATGCACTTGGCCAAAAAGGGCGTATGCGTTTTTTCCTGAATATATTCAGGAAAAAACGCATACGCCCTTTTTGGCCAACCAAGCAAGCTTGCAAAGGAAATCTGCACTACAATGAAGTCTCACTTCCCCCCGGTCAAAAGGGCCATCTGAAAAAAGTGTAAAATCCAGAAAGACAGGACAGGCCATGGAGAACTGGGAGCCTTGTTATGCTGATGGGCGGGATGTAAATTGCCAAAAACCACTCGGGAGAAGTGTATGGTGTTTCCTGAAACATTTAAAAAACAAAGCAACAGAACCTAGGGCACTTCCACTTATGGTCCTATAGCTTAGGGAAATTAAAATCAAAAAGACACAGCCACCCCAAAGTTTGGAACGGCTCTGTTTACAAGAACCTCGTTTACAGTACAAGTTCAACATCGCAGAAAATGAAAAATGGATAAAGAAGGTGTGGTATTTACTTACAAAGCAATAACACTCAGCAATGAAATCTATGTCATCAGGCCCTTAGCAGCACAATGAGTGGATTCAGGTATGATGATTCTAACTGAAATAAGTCACACAGAAATAGAAACATCATAAGATGTCACTAATACACGGAATGGAAACTTGGCTACACAGGAACTGAATTACAGAACAGAACAGGGTCTCAAATTTAGAAAACCAACTTATGCTTGCTTAAGTGTAAAGGTGAGTTGGGGTGCTGCATAAAACCAGAGATTGAAATGAGCACAGATAAAGTTCCTTAAGCCAAATATGGAATAGACAAGAGCTACTCCTTGCTCAACGAAATGGACTCAACACCGCATATTAAACGCCTAAGAATGTACCTGACTAGTAAGTATCTTAAAACCTATGGATTGCTATGTCTCCGAAAGAGAATCAAGCATGTGTACAGGGGCATAAACGCAGCAGTGATAGGATTGGAGAGGTTCGGTGAGCAAATGAAGACCCTTTGAAGTCATATTGCATGGTACCCATTCCACGGGTTTCAACTACCCAGGTTTTAGGTATTCTTCCTTCAGCTAAAACATGCATGTGGAACCCAGAGTATGATCAACCATGTGATCGGGAGACGTGTTCAAATATGTCTCAGTTTTCGTACCCTGGTACTCGGGTGCAACATTCCAGACGCTTTACTAACACTCTTCCGACTTGGAGAGTCAGTCCCTTTAACCTCCTGTTTGGCCCAGTTTGCAATTTCTGCGGAAGATGAACAGGAATAGCGAGAACCAATGAGAGACTAGCTGGAGGTTTTTGGACGGGCAAATTTAACTCTCATTTCCGACCAGGAAGAGGAATTAACCAAAGGCTCAGCGTGCCGTGCCGGAACCAGATTAGGGCCTGAAGCCATCCTGCGGTGTTGCGGCCAGCTCACAAGAAAGCGAGTTGAAGAAAGGAACTCAGGGGCACTGTAATTCACAAACCTGCAGAGTTATAAATGACAGCTATCGTCCAAAAATAGACTGAAGTAAGGCTGCCAAGAGGACTTGAAAGCGGGTCAGAATTGCAGGAAACCGATTTCAGGAGGTAGACTGGAATTGCATTGAAAGCATAGGAAAAGAGGCAGAACGTCCACAATGATGCACTTGGCCAAAAAGGGCGTATGCGTTTTTTCCTGAATATATTCAGGAAAAAACGCATACGCCCTTTTTGGCCAACCAAGCAAGCTTGCAAAGAAATCTGCACTACAATGAAGTCTCACTTCCCCCCGGTCAAAAGGGCCATCTGAAAAAAGTGTAAAATCCAGAAAGGCAGGACAGGCCATGGAGAACTGGGAGCCTTGTTATGCTGATGGGCGGGATGTAAATTGCCAACAACCACTCGGGAGAAGTGTATGGTGTTTCCTGAAACATCTAAAAAACAAAGCAACAGAACCTAGGGCACTTCCACTTATGGTTCTATAGCTTAGGGAAATTAAAATCAAAAAGACACAGCCACCCCAAAGTTTGGAACAGCTCTGTTTACAGGAACCTCGTTTACAGTACAAGTTCAACATCGCAGAAAGTGAAAAATGGATAAAGAACTTGTGGTATTTACTTACAAAGCAATATCACTCAGCAATGAAATCTGTGTCATCAGGCCCTTAGCAGCACAATGAGTGGATTCAGGTATGATGATTCTAACTGAAATAAGTCACACAGAAAAAGAAACATCATAAGATATCAATAATACACGGAATGTAAACGTGGCTACACAGGAACTGAATTACAGAACAGAACAGGGTCTCAAATTTAGAAAACCAATTTATGCTTGCTTAAGAGTAATGGTGAGTTGGGGTGCTGCATAAAACCAGAGATTGAAATGAGCACAGATAAAGTTCCTTAAGCCAAATATGGAATAGACAAGAGCTACTCCTTGCTCAACGAAATGGACTCAACACCGCATATTAAACGCCTAAGAATGTACCTGTCTAGTAAGTATCTTAAAACCTATGGATTGCTATGTCTCCGAAAGAGAATCAAGCATGTGTACAGGGGCAGAAACGTGCAGTGATAGGATTGGAGAGGTTCGTGAGCAAATGAAGACCCTTTGAAGTCATATTGCATGGTACCCATTCCACGGGTTTCAACTACCCAGGTTTAAGGTATTCTTCCTTCAGCTAAAACATGCATGTGGAACCCAGAGTATGATCATCCGTGTGAACGGGAGACGTGTTCAAATATGTCTCAGTTTTCGTACCCTGGTACTCGGGTGCAACATTCCAGACGCTTTACTAACACTCTCCCGACTTGGAGAGTCAGCGCCTTTAACCTCCTGTTTGGCCCAGTTTGCAATTTCTGCGGAAGATGAACAGGAATAGCGAGAACCAATGAGAGACTAGCTGGAGGTGTCTGGACGGGCAAATTTAACTCTCATTTCCCACCAGGAAGAGGAAATAACCAAAGGCTCAGCGTGCCGTGCCGGAACCAGATTAGGGCCTGAAGCCATCCTGCGGTGTTGCGGCCAGGTCACAAGAAAGCGAGTTGAAGAAAGGAGCTCAGGGGCACTGTAATTCACAAACCTGCAGAGTTATAAATGACAGCTATCGTCCAAAAATAGACTGAAGTAAGGCTGCCAAGAGGACTTGAAAGCGGGGCAGAATTGCAGGAAACCGATTTCAGGAGGTAGACTGGAATTGCATTGAAAGCATAGGAAAAGAGGCAGAACGTCCACAATGATGCACTTGGCCAAAAAGGGCGTATGCATTTTTTCCTGAATATATTCAGAAAAAAACGCATACGCCCATTTTGGCCAACCAAGCAAACTTGCAAAGGAAATCTGCACTACAATGAAGTCTCACTTCCCTCTGGTCCAAAGGGCCATCTGAAAAAAGTGTAAAATCCAGAAAGGCAGGACAGGCCATGGAGAACTGGGAGCCTTGTTATGCTGATGGGCGGGATGTAAATTGCCAACAGCCACTCTGGAGAAGTGTATGGTGTTTCCTGAAACATCTAAAAAACAAAGCAACAGAGCCTAGGGCACTTCCACTTATGGTCCTATAGCTTAGGGAAATTAAAATCAAAAAGACACAGCCACCCCAAAGTTTGGGACGCCTCTGTTTACAAGAACCTCGTTTACAGTACAAGTTCAACATCGCAGAAAATGAAAAATGGATAAAGAAGCTGTGGTATTTACTTACAAAGCAATAACACTCAGCAATGAAATCTATGTCATCAGGCCCTTAGCAGCACAATGAGTGGATTCAGGTATGATGATTCTAACTGAAATAAGTCACACAGAAATAGAAACATCATAAGATGTCACTAATACACGGAATGGAAACTTGGCTACACAGGAACTGAATTACAGAACAGAACAGGGTCTCAAATTTAGAAAACCAACTTATGCTTGCTTAAGGGTAAAGGTGAGTTGGGGTGCTGCATAAAACCAGAGATTGAAATGAGCACAGATAAAGTTCCTTAAGCCAAATATGGAATAGACAAGAGCTACTCCTTGCTCAACGAAATGGACTCAACACCGCATATTAAACGCCTAAGAATGTACCTGACTAGTAAGTATCTTAAAACCTATGGATTGCTATGTCTCCGAAAGAGAATCAAGCATGTGTACAGGGGCATAAACGCAGCAGTGATAGGATTGGAGAGGTTCGGTGAGCAAATGAAGACCCTTTGAAGTCATATTGCATGGTACCCATTCCACGGGTTTCAACTACCCAGGTTTTAGGTATTCTTCCTTCAGCTAAAACATGCATGTGGAACCCAGAGTATGATCAACCATGTGATCGGGAGACGTGTTCAAATATGTCTCAGTTTTCGTACCCTGGTACTCGGGTGCAACATTCCAGACGCTTTACTAACACTCTTCCGACTTGGAGAGTCAGTCCCTTTAACCTCCTGTTTGGCCCAGTTTGCAATTTCTGCGGAAGATGAACAGGAATAGCGAGAACCAATGAGAGACTAGCTGGAGGTTTTTGGACGGGCAAATTTAACTCTCATTTCCGACCAGGAAGAGGAATTAACCAAAGGCTCAGCGTGCCGTGCCGGAACCAGATTAGGGCCTGAAGCCATCCTGCGGTGTTGCGGCCAGCTCACAAGAAAGCGAGTTGAAGAAAGGAACTCAGGGGCACTGTAATTCACAAACCTGCAGAGTTATAAATGACAGCTATCGTCCAAAAATAGACTGAAGTAAGGCTGCCAAGAGGACTTGAAAGCGGGTCAGAATTGCAGGAAACCGATTTCAGGAGGTAGACTGGAATTGCATTGAAAGCATAGGAAAAGAGGCAGAACGTCCACAATGATGCACTTGGCCAAAAAGGGCGTATGCGTTTTTTCCTGAATATATTCAGGAAAAAACGCATACGCCCTTTTTGGCCAACCAAGCAAGCTTGCAAAGAAATCTGCACTACAATGAAGTCTCACTTCCCCCCGGTCAAAAGGGCCATCTGAAAAAAGTGTAAAATCCAGAAAGGCAGGACAGGCCATGGAGAACTGGGAGCCTTGTTATGCTGATGGGCGGGATGTAAATTGCCAACAACCACTCGGGAGAAGTGTATGGTGTTTCCTGAAACATCTAAAAAACAAAGCAACAGAACCTAGGGCACTTCCACTTATGGTTCTATAGCTTAGGGAAATTAAAATCAAAAAGACACAGCCACCCCAAAGTTTGGAACAGCTCTGTTTACAGGAACCTCGTTTACAGTACAAGTTCAACATCGCAGAAAGTGAAAAATGGATAAAGAACTTGTGGTATTTACTTACAAAGCAATATCACTCAGCAATGAAATCTGTGTCATCAGGCCCTTAGCAGCACAATGAGTGGATTCAGGTATGATGATTCTAACTGAAATAAGTCACACAGAAAAAGAAACATCATAAGATATCAATAATACACGGAATGTAAACGTGGCTACACAGGAACTGAATTACAGAACAGAACAGGGTCTCAAATTTAGAAAACCAATTTATGCTTGCTTAAGAGTAATGGTGAGTTGGGGTGCTGCATAAAACCAGAGATTGAAATGAGCACAGATAAAGTTCCTTAAGCCAAATATGGAATAGACAAGAGCTACTCCTTGCTCAACGAAATGGACTCAACACCGCATATTAAACGCCTAAGAATGTACCTGTCTAGTAAGTATCTTAAAACCTATGGATTGCTATGTCTCCGAAAGAGAATCAAGCATGTGTACAGGGGCAGAAACGTGCAGTGATAGGATTGGAGAGGTTCGTGAGCAAATGAAGACCCTTTGAAGTCATATTGCATGGTACCCATTCCACGGGTTTCAACTACCCAGGTTTAAGGTATTCTTCCTTCAGCTAAAACATGCATGTGGAACCCAGAGTATGATCATCCGTGTGAACGGGAGACGTGTTCAAATATGTCTCAGTTTTCGTACCCTGGTACTCGGGTGCAACATTCCAGACGCTTTACTAACACTCTCCCGACTTGGAGAGTCAGCGCCTTTAACCTCCTGTTTGGCCCAGTTTGCAATTTCTGCGGAAGATGAACAGGAATAGCGAGAACCAATGAGAGACTAGCTGGAGGTGTCTGGACGGGCAAATTTAACTCTCATTTCCCACCAGGAAGAGGAAATAACCAAAGGCTCAGCGTGCCGTGCCGGAACCAGATTAGGGCCTGAAGCCATCCTGCGGTGTTGCGGCCAGGTCACAAGAAAGCGAGTTGAAGAAAGGAGCTCAGGGGCACTGTAATTCACAAACCTGCAGAGTTATAAATGACAGCTATCGTCCAAAAATAGACTGAAGTAAGCCTGCCAAGAGGACTTGAAAGCGGGGCAGAATTGCAGGAAACCGATTTCAGGAGGTAGACTGGAATTGCATTGAAAGCATAGGAAAAGAGGCAGAACGTCCACAATGATGCACTTGGCCAAAAAGGGCGTATGCATTTTTTCCTGAATATATTCAGAAAAAAACGCATACGCCCATTTTGGCCAACCAAGCAAACTTGCAAAGGAAATCTGCACTACAATGAAGTCTCACTTCCCTCTGGTCCAAAGGGCCATCTGAAAAAAGTGTAAAATCCAGAAAGGCAGGACAGGCCATGGAGAACTGGGAGCCTTGTTATGCTGATGGGCGGGATGTAAATTGCCAACAGCCACTCTGGAGAAGTGTATGGTGTTTCCTGAAACATCTAAAAAACAAAGCAACAGAGCCTAGGGCACTTCCACTTATGGTCCTATAGCTTAGGGAAATTAAAATCAAAAAGACACAGCCACCCCAAAGTTTGGGACGCCTCTGTTTACAAGAACCTCGTTTACAGTACAAGTTCAACATCGCAGAAAATGAAAAATGGATAAAGAAGCTGTGGTATTTACTTACAAAGCAATAACACTCAGCAATGAAATCTATGTCATCAGGCCCTTAGCAGCACAATGAGTGGATTCAGGTATGATGATTCTAACTGAAGTAAGTCACACAGAAAAAGAAACATCATAAGATATCAGTAATACACGGAATGTAAACTTGGCTACACAGGAACTGAATTACAGAACAGAACAGGGTCTCAAATTTACAAAACCAACTTATGCTTGCTTAAGAGTAAAGGTGAGTTGGGGTGCTGCATAAAACCAGAGATTGAAATGAGCACAGATAAAGTTCCTTAAGCCAAATATGGAATAGACAAGAGCTACTCCTTGCTCAACGAAATGGACTCAACACCGCATATTAAACGCCTAAGAATGTACCTGTCTAGTAAGTATCTTAAAACCTATGGATTGCTATGTCTCCGAAAGAGAATCAAGCATGTGTACAGGGGCAGAAACGCAGCAGTGATAGGATTGGAGAGGTTCGTGAGCAAATGAAGACCCTTTGAAGTCATATTGCATGGTACCCATTCCACGGGTTTCAACTACCCAGGTTTTAGGTATTCTTCCTTCAGCTAAAACATGCATGTGGAACCCAGAGTATGATCAACCATGTGATCGGGAGACGTGTTCAAATATGTCTCAATTTTCCTCCCCTGGTACTCGGGTGCAACATTCCAGACGCTTTACTAACACTCTCCCCACTTGGAGAGTCAGTCCCTTTAACCTCCTGTTTGGCCCAGTTTGCAATTTCTGCGGAAGATGAACAGGAATAGCGAGAACCAATGAGAGACTAGATGGAGGTGTCTGGACGGGCAAATTTAACTCTCATTTCCCACCAGGAAGAGGAATTAACCAAAGGCTCAGCGTGCCGTGCCGGAACCAGATTAGGGCCTGAAGCCATCCTGTGGTGTTGCGGCCAGCTCACAAGAAAGCGAGTTGTAGAAAGGAGCTCAGGGTCACTGTAATTCACAAACCTGCAGAGTTATAAATGACAGCTATCGTCCAAAAATAGACTGAAGTAAGGCTGCCAAGAGGACTTGAAAGCGGGGCAGAATTGCAGGAAACCGATTTCAGGAGGTAGACTGAAATTGCATTGAAAGCATAGGAAAAGAGGCAGAACGTCCACAATGATGCACTTGGCCAAAAAGGGCGTATGCGTTTTTTCCTGAATATATTCAGGAAAAAACGCATACGCCCTTTTTGGCCAACCAAGCAAGCTTGCAAAGGAAATCTGCACTACAATGAGGGCCATCTGAAAAAAGTGTAAAATCCATAAAGGCACGACAGGCCATGGAGAACTGGGAGCCTTCTTATGCTGATGGGCGGGATGTAAATTGCCAACAGCCACTCTGGAGAAGTGTATGGTGTTTCCTGAAACATCTAAAAAACAAAGCAACAGAGCCTAGGGCACTTCCACTTATGGTCCTATAGCTTAGGGAAATTAAAATCAAAAAGACACAGCCACCCCAAAGTTTGGGACGCCTCTGTTTACAAGAACCTCGTTTACAATACAAGTTCAACATCGCAGAAAGTGAAAAATGGATAAAGAAGTTGTGGTATTTACTTACAAAGCAATATCACTCAGCAATGAAATCTGTGTCATCAGGCCCTTAGCAGCACAATGAGTGGATTCAGGTATGATGATTCTAACTGAAAAAAGTCACACAGAAAAAGAAACATCATAAGATATCAGTAATACACGGAATGTAAACTTGGCTACACAGGAACTGAATTACAGAACAGAACAGGGTCTCAAATTTAGAAAACCAACTTATTCTTGCTTAAGGGTAAAGGTGAGTTGGGGTGCTGCATAAAACCAGAGATTGAAATGAGCACAGATAAAGTTCCTTAAGCCAAATATGGAATAGACAAGAGCTACTCCTTGCTCAATGAAATGGACTGAACACCCCATATTAAACGCCTAAGAATGTACCTGACTAGTAAGTATCGTAAAACCTATGGATTGCTATGTCTCCGAAAGAGAATCAAGCATGTGTACAGGGGCATAAACGCAGCAGTGATAGGATTGGAGAGGTTCGGTGAGCAAATGAAGACCCTTTGAAGTCATATTGCATGGTACCCATTCCACGGGTTTCAACTACCAAGGTTTAAGGTATTCTTCCTTCAGCTAAAACATGCATGTGGAACCTAGAGTATGATTAACCATGTGATCGGGAGACGTGTTCAAATATGTCTCAGTTTTCGTACCCTGGTACTCGGGTGCAACATTCCAGACGCTTTACTAACACTCTCCCGACCTGGAGAGTCAGTCCCTTTAACCTCCTGTTTGGCCCAGTTTGCAATTTCTGCGGAAGATGAACAGGAATAGCGAGAACCAATGAGAGACTAGCTGGAGGTGTCTGGACGGGCAAATTTAACTCTCATTTCCCACCAGGAAGAGGAAATAACCAAAGGCTCAACGTGCCGTGCCGGAACCAGATTAGGGCCTGAAGCCATCCTGCGGTGTTGCGGCCAGCTCACAAGAAAGCGAGTTGAAGAAAGGAGCTCAGGGGCACTGTAATTCACAAACCTGCAGAGTTATAAATGACAGCTATCGTCCAAAAATATACTGAAGTAAGCCTGCCAAGAGGACTTGAAAGCGGGGCAGAATTGCAGGAAACCAATTTCAGGAGGTAGACTGGAATTGCATTGAAAGCATAGGAAAAGAGGCAGAACGTCCACAATGATGCACTTGGCCAAAAAGGGCGTATGCATTTTTTCCTGAATATATTCAGAAAAAAACGCATACGCCCATTTTGGCCAACCAAGCAAACTTGCAAAGGAAATCTGCACTACAATGAAGTCTCACTTCCCTCTGGTCCAAAGGGCCATCTGAAAAAAGTGTAAAATCCAGAAAGGCAGGACAGGCCATGGAGAACTGGGAGCCTTGTTATGCTGATGGGCGGGATGTAAATTGCCAACAGACACTCGGGAGAAGTGTATGGTGTTTCCTGAAACATCTAAAAAACAAAGCAACAGAGCCTAGGGCACTGCAACTTATGGTCCTATAGCTTAGGGAAATTAAAATCAAAAAGACACAGCCACCCCAAAGTTTGGGACGCCTCTGTTTACAAGAACCTCGTTTACAGTACAAGTTCAACATCGCAGAAAGTGAAAAATGGATAAAGAAGTTGTGGTATTTACTTACAAAGCAATATCACTCAGCAATGAAATCTGTGTCATCAGGCCCTTAGCAGCACAATGAGTGGATTCAGGTATGATGATTCTAACTGAAATAAGTCACACAGAAAAAGAAACATCATAAGATATCAGTAATACACGGAATGTAAACTTGGCTACACAGGAACTGAATTACAGAACAGAACAGGGTCTCAAATTTAGAAAACCAACTTATGCTTGCTTAAGGGGAAAGGTGAGTTGGGGTGCTGCATAAAACCAGAGATTGAAATGAGCACAGATAAAGTTCCTTAAGCCAAATATGGAATAGACAAGAGCTACTCCTTGCTCAACGAAATGGACTCAACACCGCATATTAAACGCCTAAGAATGTACCTGTCTAGTAAGTATCTTAAAACCTATGGATTGCTATGTCTCCGAAAGAGAATCAAGCATGTGTACAGGGGCAGAAACGCAGCAGTGATAGGATTGGAGAGGTTCGTGAGCAAATGAAGACCCTTTGAAGTCATATTGCATGGTACCCATTCCACGGGTTTCAACTACCCAGGTTTTAGGTATTCTTCCTTCAGCTAAAACATGCATGTGGAACCCAGAGTATGATCAACCATGTGATCGGGAGACGTGTCCAAATATGTCTCAGTTTTCGTACCCTGGTACTCGGGTGCAACATTCCAGACGCTTTACTAACACTCTCCCGACTTGGAGAGTCAGTCCCTTTAACCTCCTGTTTGGCCCAGTTTGCAATTTCTGCGGAAGATGAACAGGAATAGCGAGAACCAATGAGAGACTAGCTGGAGGTTTCTGGACGGGCAAATTTAACTCTCATTTCCCACCAGGAAGAAGAATTCACCAAAGGCTCAGCGTGCCGTGCCGGAACCAGATTAGGGCCTGAAGCCATCCTGCGGTGTTGCGGCCAGCTCACAAGAAAGCGAGTTGTAGAAAGGAGCTCAGGGTCACTGTAATTCACAAACCTGCAGAGTTATAAATGACAGCTATCGTCCAAAAATAGACTGAAGTAAGGCTGCCAAGAGGACTTGAAAGCGGGGCAGAATTGCAGGAAACCGATTTCAGGAGGTAGACTGAAATTGCATTGAAAGCATAGGAAAAGAGGCAGAACGTCCACAATGATGCACTTGGCCAAAAAGGGCGTATGCGTTTTTTCCTGAATATATTCAGGAAAAAACGCATACGCCCTTTTTGGCCAACCAAGCAAGCTTGCAAAGGAAATCTGCACTACAATGAAGTCTCACTTCCCCCCGGTCAAAGGGGCCATCTGAGAAAAGTGTAAAATCCATAAAGGCACGACAGGCCATGGAGAACTGGGAGCCTTCTTATGCTGATGGGCGGGATGTAAATTGCCAACAGCCACTCTGGAGAAGTGTATGGTGTTTCCTGAAACATCTAAAATACAAAGCAACAGAGCCTAGGGCACTTCCACTTATGGTCCTATAGCTTAGGGAAATTAAAATCAAAAAGACACAGCCACCCCAAAGTTTGGGACGCCTCTGTTTACAAGAACCTCGTTTACAATACAAGTTCAACATCGCAGAAAGTGAAAAATGGATAAAGAAGTTGTGATATTTACTTACAAAGCAATATCACTCAGCAATGAAATCTGTGTCATCAGGCCCTTAGCAGCACAATGAGTGGATTCAGGTATGATGATTCTAACTGAAATAAGTCACACAGAAAAAGAAACATCATAAGATATCAGTAATACACGGAATGTAAACTTGGCTACACAGGAACTGAATTACAGAACAGAACAGGGTCTCAAATTTAGAAAACCAACTTATTCTTGCTTAAGGGTAAAGGTGAGTTGGGGTGCTGCATAAAACCAGAGATTGAAATGAGCACAGATAAAGTTCCTTAAGCCAAATATGGAATAGACAAGAGCTACTCCTTGCTCAATGAAATGGACTCAACACCGCATATTAAACGCCTAAGAATGTACCTGACTAGTAAGTATCTTAAAACCTATGGATTGCTATGTCTCCGATAGAGAATCAAGCATGTGTACAGGGGCATAAACGCAGCAGTGATAGGATTGGAGAGGTTCGGTGAGCAAATGAAGACACTTTGAAGTCATATTGCATGGTACCCATTACACGGGTCTTAACTCTCCAGGTTTAAGGTATTCTTCCTTCAGCTAAAACATGCATGTGGAACCCAAGTATGATCAACCATGTGAACGGGAGAGGTGTTCAAATATGTCTCAGTTTTCCTCCCCTGGTACTCGGGTGCAACATTCCAGATGCTTTAATAACACTCTCCCCACTTGGAGAGTCAGCGCCTTTAACCTCCTGTTTGGCCCAGTTTGCAATTTCTGCGGAAGATGAACAGGAATAGCGAGAACCAATGAGAGACTAGCTGGAGGTGTCTGGACGGGCAAATTTAACTCTCATTTCCCACCAGGAAGAGGAATTCACCAAAGGCTCAGCGTGCCGTGCCGGAACCAGATTAGGGCCTGAAGCCATCCTGCGGTGTTGCGGCCAGGTCACAAGAAAGCGAGTTGAAGAAAGGAGCTCAGGGGCACTGTAATTCACAAACCTGCAGAGTTATAAATGACAGCTATCGTCCAAAAATAGACTGAAGTAAGGCTGCCAAGAGGACTTGAAAGCGGGGCAGAATTGCAGGAAACCGATTTCAGGAGGTAGACTGGAATTGCATTGAAAGCATAGGAAAAGAGGCAGAACGTCCACAATGATGCACTTGGCCAAAAAGGGCGTATGCGTTTTTTCCTGAATATATTCAGGAAAAAACGCATACGCCCTTTTTGGCCAACCCAGCAAGCTTGCAAAGGAAATCTGCACTACAATGAAGTCTCACTTCCCCCCGGTCAAAAGGGCCATCTGAAAAAAGTGTAAAATCCAGAAAGACAGGACAGGCCATGGAGAACTGGGAGCCTTGTTATGCTGATGGGCGGGATGTAAATTGCCAACAGACACTCGGGAGAAGTGTATGGTGTTTCCTGAAACATCTAAAAAACAAAGCAACAGAGCCTAGGGCACTTCCACTTATGGTCCTATAGCTTAGGGAAATTAAAATCAAAAAGACACAGCCACCCCAAAGTTTGGAACAGCTCTGTTTACAAGAACCTCGTGTACAGTACAAGTTCAACATCGCAGAAATTGAAAAATGGATAAAGAACTTGTGGTATTTACTTACAAAGCAATATCACTCAGCAATGAAATCTGTGTCATCAGGCCCTTAGCAGCACAATGAGTGGATTCAGGTATGATGATTCTAACTGAAATAAGTCACACAGAAAAAGAAACATCATAAGATATCAGTAATACACGGAATGGAAACTTGGCTACACAGGAACTGAATTACAGAACAGAACAGGGTCTCAAATTTAGAAAACCAACTTATTCTTGCTTAAGGGTAAAGGTGAGTTGGGGTGCTGCATAAAACCAGAGATTGAAATGAGCACAGATAAAGTTCCTTAAGCCAAATATGGAATATACAAGAGCTACTCCTTGTTCAACGAAATGGACTCAACACCCCATATTAAACGCCTAAGAATGTACCTGACTAGTAAGTATCTTAAAACCTATGGATTGCTATGTCTCTGAAAGAGAATCAAGCATGTGTACAGGGGCATAAACGCAGCAGTGCTAGGATTGGAGAGGTTCGGTGAGCAAATGAAGACCCTTTGAAGTCATATTGCATGGTACCCATTCCACAGGTTTCAACTACCCACGTTTAAGGTATTCTTCCTTCAGCTAAAACATGCATGTGGAACCTAGAGTATGATCAACCATGTGATCGGGAGACGTGTTCAAATATGTCTCAGTTTTCCTCCCCTGGTACTCGGGTGCAACATTCCAGACGCTTTACTAACACTCTCCCCACTTGGAGAGTCAGTCCCTTTAACCTCCTGTTTGGCTCAGTTTGCAATTTCTGCGGAAGATGAACAGGAATAGCGAGAACCAATGAGAGGCTAGCTGGAGGTGTCTGGACGGGCAAATTTAACTCTCATTTCCCACCAGGAAGAGGAAATAACCAAAGGCTCAGCATGCCGTGCCGGAACCAGATTAGGGCCTGAAGCCATCCTGCGGTGTTGCGGCCAGCTCACAAGAAAGCGAGTTGAAGAAAGGAGCTCAGGGGCACTGTAATTCACAAACCTGCAGAGTTATAAATGACAGCTATCGTCCAAAAATATACTGAAGTAAGGCTGCCAAGAGGACTTGAAAGCGGGGCAGAATTGCAGGAAACCGATTTCAGGAGGTAGACTGAAATTGCATTGAAAGCATAGGAAAAGAGGCAGAACGTCCACAATGATGCACTTGGCCAAAAAGGGCGTATGCGTTTTTTCCTGAATATATTCAGGAAAAAACGCATACGCCCTTTTTGGCCAACCAAGCAAGCTTGCAAAGAAATCTGCACTACAATGAAGTCTCACTTCCCCCCGGTCAAAAGGGCCATCTGAAAAAAGTGTAAAATCCAGAAAGGCAGGACAGGCCATGGAGAACTGGGAGCCTTGTTATGCTGATCGGCGGGATGTAAATTGCCAACAACCACTCCGGAGAAGTGTATGGTGTTTCCTGAAACATCTAAAAAACAAAGCAACAGAACCTAGGGCACTTCCACTTATGGTTCTATAGCTTAGGGAAATTAAAATCAAAAAGACACAGCCACCCCAAAGTTTGGAACAGCTCTGTTTACAGGAACCTCGTTTACAGTACAAGTTCAACATCGCAGAAAGTGAAAAATGGATAAAGAACTTGTGGTATTTACTTACAAAGCAATATCACTCAGCAATGAAATCTGTGTCATCAGGCCCTTAGCAGCACAATGAGTGGATTCAGGTATGATGATTCTAACTGAAATAAGTCACACAGAAAAAGAAACATCATAAGATATCAATAATACACGGAATGTAAACGTGGCTACACAGGAACTGAATTACAGAACAGAACAGGGTCTCAAATTTAGAAAACCAATTTATGCTTGCTTAAGAGTAATGGTGAGTTGGGGTGCTGCATAAAACCAGAGATTGAAATGAGCACAGATAAAGTTCCTTAAGCCAAATATGGAATAGACAAGAGCTACTCCTTGCTCAACGAAATGGACTCAACACCGCATATTAAACGCCTAAGAATGTACCTGACTAGTAAGTATCTTAAAACCTATGGATTGCTATGTCTCCGAAAGAGAATCAAGCATGTGTACAGGGGCATAAACGCAGCAGTGATAGGATTGGAGAGGTTCGGTGAGCAAATGAAGACCCTTTGAAGTCATATTGCATGGTACCCATTCCACGGGTTTCAACTACCCAGGTTTAAGGTATTCTTCCTTCAGCTAAAACATGCATGTGGAACCAAGAGTATGATCATCCGTGTGAACGGGAGACGTGTTCAAATATGTCTCAGTTTTCGTACCCTGGTACTCCGGTGCAACATTCCAGACGCTTTACTAACACTCTCCCGACTTGGAGAGTC
Source organism: Stenella coeruleoalba (assembly GCF_951394435.1). Classification (NCBI taxonomy): domain Eukaryota; kingdom Metazoa; phylum Chordata; class Mammalia; order Artiodactyla; family Delphinidae; genus Stenella; species Stenella coeruleoalba. The sequence goes on along the minus strand of NW_027646009.1, from coordinate 505,498 downwards.
AGCGCCTTTAACCTCCTGTTTGGCCCAGTTTGCAATTTCTGCGGAAGATGAACAGGAATAGCGAGAACCAATGAGAGACTAGCTGGAGGTGTCTGGACGGGCAAATTTAACTCTCATTTCCCACCAGGAAGAGGAAATAACCAAAGGCTCAACGTGCCGTGCCGGAACCAGATTAGGGCCTGAAGCCATCCTGCGGTGTTGCGGCCAGCTCACAAGAAAGCGAGTTGAAGAAAGGAGCTCAGGGGCACTGTAATTCACAAACCTGCAGAGTTATAAATGACAGCTATCGTCCAAAAATAGACTGAAGTAAGCCTGCCAAGAGGACTTGAAAGCGGGGCAGAATTGCAGGAAACCGATTTCAGGAGGTAGACTGGAATTGCATTGAAAGCATAGGAAAAGAGGCAGAACGTCCACAATGATGCACTTGGCCAAAAAGGGCGTATGCATTTTTTCCTGAATATATTCAGAAAAAAACGCATACGCCCATTTTGGCCAACCAAGAAAACTTGCAAAGGAAATCTGCACTACAATGAAGTCTCACTTCCCCCCGGTCAAAAGGGCCATCTGAAAAAAGTGTAAAATCCAGAAAGGCAGGACAGGCCATGGAGAACTGGGAGCCTTGTTATGCTGATGGGCGGGATGTAAATTGCCAACAGACACTCGGGAGAAGTGTATGGTGTTTCCTGAAACATCTAAAAAACAAAGCAACAGAGCCTAGGGCACTGCAACTTATGGTCCTATAGCTTAGGGAAATTAAAATCAAAAAGACACAGCCTCCCCAAAGTTTGAGACGCCTCTGTTTACAAGAACCTCGTTTACAGTACAAGTTCAACATCGCAGAAAGTGAAAAATGGATAAAGAAGTTGTGGTATTTACTTACAAAGCAATATCACTCAGCAATGAAATCTGTGTCATCAGGCCCTTAGCAGCACAATGAGTGGATTCAGGTATGATGATTCTAACTGAAGTAAGTCACACAGAAAAAGAAACTTCATAAGATATCAGTAATACACGGAATGTAAACTTGGCTACACAGGAACTGAATTACAGAACAGAACAGGGTCTCAAATTTAGAAAACCAACTTATGCTTGCTTAAGGGTAAAGGTGAGTTGGGGTGCTGCATAAAACCAGAGATTGAAATGAGCACAGATAAAGTTCCTTAAGTCAAATATGGAATAGACAAGAGCTACTCCTTGCTCAACGAAATGGACTCAACACCGCATATTAAACGCCTAAGAATGTACCTGTCTAGTAAGTATCTTAAAACCTATGGATTGCTATGTCTCCGAAAGAGAATCAAGCATGTGTACAGGGGCAGAAACGCAGCAGTGATAGGATTGGAGAGGTTCGTGAGCAAATGAAGACCCTTTGAAGTCATATTGCATGGTACCCATTCCACGGGTTTCAACTACCCAGGTTTTAGGTATTCTTCCTTCAGCTAAAACATGCATGTGGAACCCAGAGTATGATCAACCATGTGATCGGGAGACGTGTTCAAATATGTCTCAGTTTTCGTACCCTGGTACTCGGGTGCAACATTCCAGACGCTTTACTAACACTCTCCCGACTTGGAGAGTCAGTCCCTTTAACCTCCTGTTTGGCCCAGTTTGCAATTTCTGCGGAAGATGAACAGGAATAGCGAGAACCAATGAGAGGCTAGCTGGAGGTGTCTGGACGGGAAAATTTAACTCTCATTTCCCACCAGGAAGAGGAATTAACCAAAGGCTCAGCGTGCCGTGCCGGAACCAGATTAGGGCCTGAAGCCATCCTGCGGTGTTGCGGCCAGCTCACAAGAAAGCGAGTTGTAGAAAGGAGCTCAGGGTCACTGTAATTCACAAACCTGCAGAGTTATAAATGACAGCTATCGTCCAAAAATAGACTGAAGTAAGGCTGCCAAGAGGACTTGAAAGCGGGGCAGAATTGCAGGAAACCGATTTCAGGAGGTAGACTGAAATTGCATTGAAAGCATAGGAAAAGAGGCAGAACGTCCACAATGATGCACTTGGCCAAAAAGGGCGTATGCGTTTTTTCCTGAATATATTCAGGAAAAAACGCATACGCCCTTTTTGGCCAACCAAGCAAGCTTGCAAAGGAAATCTGCACTACAATGAAGTCTCACTTCCCCCCGGTCAAAAGGGCCATCTGAAAAAAGTGTAAAATCCATAAAGGCACGACAGGCCATGGAGAACTGGGAGCCTTCTTATGCTGATGGGCGGGATGTAAATTGCCAACAGCCACTCTGGAGAAGTGTATGGTGTTTCCTGAAACATCTAAAAAACAAAGCAACAGAGCCTAGGGCACTTCCACTTATGGTCCTATAGCTTAGGGAAATTAAAATCAAAAAGACACAGCCACCCCAAAGTTTGGGACGCCTCTGTTTACAAGAACCTCGTTTACAATACAAGTTCAACATCGCAGAAAGTGAAAAATGGATAAAGAAGTTGTGGTATTTACTTACAAAGCAATATCACTCAGCAATGAAATCTGTGTCATCAGGCCCTTAGCAGCACAATGAGTGGATTCAGGTATGATGATTCTAACTGAAAAAAGTCACACAGAAAAAGAAACATCATAAGATATCAGTAATACACGGAATGTAAACTTGGCTACACAGGAACTGAATTACAGAACAGAACAGGGTCTCAAATTTAGAAAACCAACTTATTCTTGCTTAAGGCTAAAGGTGAGTTGGGGTGCTGCATAAAACCAGAGATTGAAATGAGCACAGATAAAGTTCCTTAAGCCAAATATGGAATAGAGAAGAGCTACTCCTTGCTCAATGAAATGGACTGAACACCCCATATTAAACGCCTAAGAATGTACCTGACTAGTAAGTATCGTAAAACCTATGGATTGCTATGTCTCCGAAAGAGAATCAAGCATGTGTACAGGGGCATAAACGCAGCAGTGATAGGATTGGAGAGGTTCGGTGAGCAAATGAAGACCCTTTGAAGTCATATTGCATGGTACCCATTCCACGGGTTTCAACTACCCAGGTTTAAGGTATTCTTCCTTCAGCTAAAACATGCATGTGGAACCTAGAGTATGATTAACCATGTGATCGGGAGACGTGTTCAAATATGTCTCAGTTTTCGTACCCTGGTACTCGGGTGCAACATTCCAGACGCTTTACTAACACTCTCCCGACCTGGAGAGTCAGTCCCTTTAACCTCCTGTTTGGCCCAGTTTGCAATTTCTGCGGAAGATGAACAGGAATAGCGAGAACCAATGAGAGACTAGCTGGAGGTGTCTGGACGGGCAAATTTAACTCTCATTTCCCACCAGGAAGAGGAAATAACCAAAGGCTCAGCGTGCCGTGCCGGAACCAGATTAGGGCCTGAAGCCATCCTGCGGTGTTGCGGCCAGCTCACAAGAAAGCGAGTTGAAGAAAGGAGCTCAGGGGCACTGTAATTCACAAACCTGCAGAGTTATAAATGACAGCTATCGTCCAAAAATAGACTGAAGTAAGCCTGCCAAGAGGACTTGAAAGCGGGGCAGAATTGCAGGAAACCAATTTCAGGAGGTAGACTGGAATTGCATTGAAAGCATAGGAAAAGAGGCAGAACGTCCACAATGATGCACTTGGCCAAAAAGGGCGTATGCATTTTTTCCTGAATATATTCAGAAAAAAACGCATACGCCCATTTTGGCCAACCAAGCAAACTTGCAAAGGAAATCTGCACTACAATGAAGTCTCACTTCCCTCTGGTCAAAAGGGCCATCTGATAAAAGTGTAAAATCCAGAAAGGCAGGACAGGCCATGGAGAACTGGGAGCCTTGTTATGCTGATGGGCGGGATGTAAATTGCCAACAGACACTCGGGAGAAGTGTATGGTGTTTCCTGAAACATCTAAAAAACAAAGCATCAGAGCCTAGGGCACTGCAACTTATGGTCCTATAGCTTAGGGAAATTAAAATCAAAAAGACACAGCCACCCCAAAGTTTGGGACGCCTCTGTTTACAAGAACCTCGTTTACAGTACAAGTTCAACATCGCAGAAAGTGAAAAATGGATAAAGAAGTTGTGGTATTTACTTACAAAGCAATATCACTCAGCAATGAAATCTGTGTCATCAGGCCCTTAGCAGCACAATGAGTGGATTCAGGTATGATGATTCTAACTGAAATAAGTCACACAGAAAAAGAAACATCATAAGATATCAGTAATACACGGAATGTAAACTTGGCTACACAGGAACTGAATTACAGAACAGAACAGGGTCTCAAATTTAGAAAACCAACTTATGCTTGCTTAAGGGGAAAGGTGAGTTGGGGTGCTGCATAAAACCAGAGATTGAAATGAGCACAGATAAAGTTCCTTAAGCCAAATATGGAATAGACAAGAGCTACTCCTTGCTCAACGAAATGGACTCAACACCGCATATTAAACGCCTAAGAATGTACCTGTCTAGTAAGTATCTTAAAACCTATGGATTGCTATGTCTCCGAAAGAGAATCAAGCATGTGTACAGGGGCAGAAACGCAGCAGTGATAGGATTGGAGAGGTTCGTGAGCAAATGAAGACCCTTTGAAGTCATATTGCATGGTACCCATTCCACGGGTTTCAACTACCCAGGTTTTAGGTATTCTTCCTTCAGCTAAAACATGCATGTGGAACCCAGAGTATGATCAACCATGTGATCGGGAGACGTGTCCAAATATGTCTCAGTTTTCGTACCCTGGTACTCGGGTGCAACATTCCAGACGCTTTACTAACAGTCTCCCGACTTGGAGAGTCAGTCCCTTTAACCTCCTGTTTGGCCCAGTTTGCAATTTCTGCGGAAGATGAACAGGAATAGCGAGAACCAATGAGAGACTAGCTGGAGGTTTCTGGACGGGCAAATTTAACTCTCATTTCCCACCAGGAAGAAGAATTCACCAAAGGCTCAGCGTGCCGTGCCGGAACCAGATTATGGCCTGAAGCCATCCTGCGGTGTTGCGGCCAGCTCACAAGAAAGCGAGTTGTAGAAAGGAGCTCAGGGTCACTGTAATTCACAAACCTGCAGAGTTATAAATGACAGCTATCGTCCAAAAATAGACTGAAGTAAGGCTGCCAAGAGGACTTGAAAGCGGGGCAGAATTGCAGGAAACCGATTTCAGGAGGTAGACTGAAATTGCATTGAAAGCATAGGAAAAGAGGCAGAACGTCCACAATGATGCACTTGGCCAAAAAGGGCGTATGCGTTTTTTCCTGAATATATTCAGGAAAAACGCATACGCACTTTTTGGCCAACCAAGCAAGCTTGCAAAGGAAATCTGCACTACAATGAAGTCTCACTTCCCCCCGGTCAAAAGGGCCATCTGAAAAAAGTGTAAAATCCATAAAGGCACGACAGGCCATGGAGAACTGGGAGCCTTCTTATGCTGATGGGCGGGATGTAAATTGCCAACAGCCACTCTGGAGAAGTGTATGGTGTTTCCTGAAACATCTAAAAAACAAAGCAACAGAGCCTAGGGCACTTCCACTTATGGTCCTATAGCTTAGGGAAATTAAAATCAAAAAGACACAGCCACCCCAAAGTTTGGGACGCCTCTGTTTACAAGAACCTCGTTTACAATACAAGTTCAACATCGCAGAAAGTGAAAAATGGATAAAGAAGTTGTGATATTTACTTACAAAGCAATATCACTCAGCAATGAAATCTGTGTCATCAGGCCCTTAGCAGCACAATGAGTGGATTCAGGTATGATGATTCTAACTGAAATAAGTCACACAGAAAAAGAAACATCATAAGATATCAGTAATACACGGAATGTAAACTTGGCTACACAGGAACTGAATTACAGAACAGAACAGTGTCTCAAATTTAGAAAACCAACTTATTCTTGCTTAAGGGTAAAGGTTAGTTGGGGTGCTGCATAAAACCAGAGATTGAAATGAGCACAGATAAAGTTCCTTAAGCCAAATATGGAATAGACAAGAGCTACTCCTTGCTCAATGAAATGGACTCAACACCGCATATTAAACGCCTAAGAATGTACCTGACTAGTAAGTATCTTAAAACCTATGGATTGCTATGTCTCCGATAGAGAATCAAGCATGTGTACAGGGGCATAAACGCAGCAGTGATAGGATTGGAGAGGTTCGGTGAGCAAATGAAGACACTTTGAAGTCATATTGCATGGTACCCATTACACGGGTCTTAACTCTCCAGGTTTAAGGTATTCTTCCTTCAGCTAAAACATGCATGTGGAACCCAAGTATGATCAACCATGTGAACGGGAGACGTGTTCAAATATGTCTCAGTTTTCCTCCCCTGGTACTCGGGTGCAACATTCCAGATGCTTTAATAACACTCTCCCCACTTGGAGAGTCAGCGCCTTTAACCTCCTGTTTGGCCCAGTTTGCAATTTCTGCGGAAGATGAACAGGAATAGCGAGAACCAATGAGAGACTAGCTGGAGGTGTCTGGACGGGCAAATTTAACTCTCATTTCCCACCAGGAAGAGGAATTAACCAAAGGCTCAGCGTGCCGTGCCGGAACCAGATTAGGGCCTGAAGCCATCCTGCGGTGTTGCGGCCAGGTCACAAGAAAGCGAGTTGAAGAAAGGAGCTCAGGGGCACTGTAATTCACAAACCTGCAGAGTTATAAATGACAGCTATCGTCCAAAAATAGACTGAAGTAAGGCTGGCAAGAGGACTTGAAAGCGGGGCAGAATTGCAGGAAACCGATTTCAGGAGGTAGACTGGAATTGCATTGAAAGCATAGGAAAAGAGGCAGAACGTCCACAATGATGCACTTGGCCAAAAAGGGCGTATGCGTTTTTTCCTGAATATATTCAGGAAAAAACGCATACGCCCTTTTTGGCCAACCCAGCAAGCTTGCAAAGGAAATCTGCACTACAATGAAGTCTCACTTCCCCCGGTCAAAAGGGCCATCTGAAAAAAGTGTAAAATCCAGAAAGACAGGACAGGCCATGGAGAACTGGGAGCCTTGTTATGCTGATGGGCGGGATGTAAATTGCCAACAGAGACTGGGGAGAAGTGTATGGTGTTTCCTGAAACATCTAAAAAACAAAGCAACAGAGCCTAGGGCACTTCCACTTATGGTCCTATAGCTTAGGGAAATTAAAATCAAAAAGACACAGCCACCCCAAAGTTTGGAACAGCTCTGTTTACAAGAACCTCGTGTACAGTACAAGTTCAACATCGCAGAAATTGAAAAATGGATAAAGAACTTGTGGTATTTACTTACAAAGCAATATCACTCAGCAATGAAATCTGTGTCATCAGGCCCTTAGCAGCACAATGAGTGGATTCAGGTATGATGATTCTAACTGAAATAAGTCACACAGAAAAAGAAACATCATAAGATATCAGTAATACACGGAATGTAAACTTGGCTACACAGGAACTGAATTACAGAACAGAACAGGGTCTCAAATTTAGAAAACCAACTTATTCTTGCTTAAGGGTAAAGGTGAGTTGGGGTGCTGCATAAAACCAGAGATTGAAATGAGCACAGATAAAGTTCCTTAAGCCAAATATGGAATATACAAGAGCTACTCCTTGCTCAACGAAATGGACTCAACACCCCATATTAAACGCCTAAGAATGTACCTGACTAGTAAGTATCTTAAAACCTATGGATTGCTATGTCTCCGAAAGAGAATCAAGCATGTGTACAGGGGCATAAACGCAGCAGTGCTAGGATTGGAGAGGTTCGGTGAGCAAATGAAGACCCTTTGAAGTCATATTGCATGGTACCCATTCCACAGGTTTCAACTACCCAGGTTTAAGGTATTCTTCCTTCAGCTAAAACATGCATGTGGAACCTAGAGTATGATCAACCATGTGATCGGGAGACGTGTTCAAATATGTCTCAGTTTTCCTCCCCTGGTACTCGGGTGCAACATTCCAGACGCTTTACTAACACTCTCCCCACTTGGAGAGTCAGTCCCTTTAACCTCCTGTTTGGCTCAGTTTGCAATTCCTGCGGAAGATGAACAGGAATAGCGAGAACCAATGAGAGGCTAGCTGGAGGTGTCTGGACGGGCAAATTTAACTCTCATTTCCCAACAGGAAGAGGAAATAACCAAAGGCTCAGCGTGCCGTACCGGAACCAGATTAGGGCCTGAAGCCATCCTGCGGTGTTGCGGCCAGGTCACAAGAAAGCGAGTTGAAGAAAGGAGCTCAGGGGCACTGTAATTCACAAACCTGCAGAGTTATAAATGACAGCTATCGTCCAAAAATAGACTGAAGTAAGGCTGCCAAGAGGACTTGAAAGCGGGGCAGAATTGCAGGAAACCGATTTCAGGAGGTAGACTGGAATTGCATTGAAAGCATAGGAAAAGAGGCAGAACGTCCACAATGATGCACTTGGCCAAAAAGGGCGTATACGGTTTTTCCTGAATATATTCAGGAAAAAACGCATACGCCCTTTTTGGCCAACCAAGCAAGCTTGCAAAGGAAATCTGCACTACAATGAAGTCTCACTTCCCCCCGGTTAAAAGGGCCATCTGAAAAAAGTGTAAAATCCAGAAAGGCAGGACAGGCCATGGAGAACTGGGAGCCTTGTTATGCTGATGGGCGGGATGTAAATTGCCAACAGACACTCGGGAGAAGTGTATGGTGTTTCCTGAAACATCTAAAAAACAAAGCAACAGAGCCTAGGGCACTGCCACTTATGGTCCTATAGCTTAGGGAAATTAAAATCAAAAAGACACAGCCACCCCAAATTTTGGAACGGCTCTGTTTACAAGAACCTCGTTTACAGTACAAGTTCAACATCGCAGAAAGTGAAAAATGGATAAAGAAGTTGTGGTATTTACTTACAAAGCAATATCACTCAGCAATGAAATCTATGTCATCAGGCCCTTAGCATCACAATGAGTGGATTCAGGTATGATGATTCTAACTGAAATAAGTCACACAGAAAAAGAAACATCATAAGATATCAGTAATACACGGAATGTAAACTTGGCTACACAGGAACTGAATTACAGAACAGAACAGGGTCTCAAATTTAGAAAACCAACTTATTCTTGCTTAAGGGTAAAGGTGAGTTGGGGTGCTGCATAAAACCAGAGATTGAAATGAGCACAGATAAAGTTCCTTAAGCCAAATATGGAATAGACAAGAGCTACTCCTTGCTCAACGAAATGGACTCAACACCGCATATTAAACGCCTAAGAATGTACCTGACTAGTAAGTATCTTAAAACCTATGGATTGCTATCTCTCCGAAAGAGAATCAAGCATGTGTACAGGGGCATAAACGCAGCAGTGATAGGATTGGAGAGGTTCGGTGAGCAAATGAAGACCCTTTGAAGTCATATTGCATGGTACCCATTCCACGGGTTTCAACTACCCAGGTTTTAGGTATTCTTCCTTCAGCTAAAACATGCATGTGGAACCCAGAGTATGATCAACCATGTGATCAGGAGACGTGTTCAAATATGTCTCAGTTTTCCTCCCCTGGTACTCGGGTGCAACATTCCAGACGCTTTACTAACACTCTCCCCACTTGGAGAGTCAGCGCCTTTAACCTCCTGTTTGGCCCAGTTTGCAATTTCTGCGGAAGATGAACAGGAATAGCGAGAACCAATGAGAGGCTAGCTGGAGGTGTCTGGACGGGCAAATTTAACTCTCATTTCCCAACAGGAAGAGGAAATAACCAAAGGCTCAGCGTGCCGTACCGGAACCAGATTAGGGCCTGAAGCCATCCTGCGGTGTTGCGGCCAGGTAACAAGAAAGCGAGTTCAAGAAAGGAGCTCAGGGGCACTGTAATTCACAAACCTGCAGAGTTATAAATGACAGCTATCGTCCAAAAATAGACTGAAGTAAGGCTGCCAAGAGGACTTGAAAGCGGGGCAGAATTGCAGGAAACCGATTTCAGGAGGTAGACTGGAATTGCATTGAAAGCATAGGAAAAGAGGCAGAACGTCCACAATGATGCACTTGGCCAAAAAGGGCGTATACGGTTTTTCCTGAATATAATCAGGAAAAAACGCATACGCCCTTTTTGGCCAACCAAGCAAGCTTGCAAAGGAAATCTGCACTACAATGAAGTCTCACTTCCCCCCGGTCAAAAGGGCCATCTGAAAAAAGTGTAAAATCCAGAAAGGCAACAGGCCATGGAGAACTGGGAGCCTTGTTATGCTGATGGGCGGGATGTAAATTGCCAACAGACACTCGGGAGAAGTGTATGGTGTTTCCTGAAACATCTAAAAAACAAAGCAACAGAGCCTAGGGCACTTCCACTTATGGTCCTATAGCTTAGGGAAATTAAAATCAAAAAGACACAGCCACCCCAAAGTTTGGAACGGCTCTGTTTACAAGAACCTCGTTTACAGTACAAGTTCAACATCGCAGAAAGTGAAAAATGGATAAAGAAGTTGTGGTATTTACTTACAAAGCAATATCACTCAGCAATGAAATCTGTGTCATCAGGCCCTTAGCAGCACAGTGAGTGGATTCAGGTATGATTATTCTAACTGAAATAAGTCACACAGAAAAAGAAACATCATAAGATATCAGTAATACACGGAATGTAAACTTGGCTACACAGGAACTGAATTACAGAACAGAACAGGGTCTCAAATTTAGAAAACCAACTTATTCTTGCTTAAGGGTAAAGGTGAGTTGGGGTGCTGCATAAAACCAGAGATTGAAATGAGCACAGATAAAGTTCCTTAAGCCAAATATGGAATAGACAAGAGCTACTCCTTGCTCAACGAAATGGACTCAACACCCCATATTAAACGCCTAAGAATGTACCTGACTAGTAAGTATCTTAAAACCTATGGATTGCTATGTGTCCGAAAGAGAATCAAGCATGTGTACAGGGGCATAAACGCAGCAGTGATAGGATTGGAGAGGTTCAGTGAGCAAATGAAGACCCTTTGAAGTCATATTGCATGGTACCCATTCCACGGGTTTCAACTACCCAGGTTTAAGGTATTCTTCCTTCAGCTAAAACATGCATGTGGAACCTAGAGTATGATCAACCATGTGATCGGGAGACGTGTTCAAATATGTCTCAGTTTTCCTCCCCTGGTACTCGGGTGCAACATTCCAGACGCTTTACTAACACTCTCCCCACTTGGAGAGTCAGCGCCTTTAACCTCCTGTTTGGCACAGTTTGCAATTTCTGCGGAAGATGAACAGGAATAGCGAGAACGAATGAGAGGCTAGCTGGAGGTGTCTGGACGGGCAAATTTAACTCTCATTTCCCACCAGGAAGAGGAAATAACCAAAGGCTCAGCGTGCCGTACCGGAGCCAGATTAGGGCCTGAAGCCATCCTGCGGTGTTGCGGCAAGCTCAAAAGAAAGCGAGTTGAAGAAAGGAGCTCAGGGGCACTGTAATTCACAAACCTGCAGAGTTATAAATGACAGCTATCGTCCAAAAATAGACTGAAGTAAGGCTGCCAAGAGGACTTGAAAGTGGGGCAGAATTGCAGGAAACCGATTTCAGGAGGTAGACTGGAATTGCATTGAAAGCATAGGAAAAGAGGCAGAACGTACACAATGATGCACTTGGCCAAAAAGGGCGTATGCGTTTTTTCCTGAATATATTCAGGAAAAAACGCATACGCCCTTTTTGGCCAACCAAGCAAGCTTGCAAAGGAAATCTGCACTACAATGAAGTCTCACTTCCCCCCGGTCAAAAGGGCCATCTGAAAAAAGTGTAAAATCCAGAAAGGCAGGACAGGCCATGGAGAACTGGGAGCCTTGTTATGCTGATGGGCGGGATGTAAATTGCCAACAACCACTCGGGAGAAGTGTATGGTGTTTCCTGAAACATCTAAAAAACAAAGCAACAGAACCTAGGGCACTACCACTTATGGTCCTATAGCTTAGGGAAATTAAAATCAAAAAGACACAGCCACCCTAAAGTTTGGAACGGCTCTGTTTACAAGAACCTCGTTTACAGTACAAGTTCAACATCGCAGAAAGTGAAAAATGGATAAAGAAGTTGTGGTATTTACTTACAAAGCAATATCACTCAGCAATGAAATCTGTGTCATCAGGCCCTTAGCAGCACAATGAGTGGATTCAGGTATGATGATTCTAACTGAAATAAGTCACACAGAAAAAGAAACATCATAAGATATCAGTAATACACGGAATGTAAACTTGGCTACACAGGAACTGAATTACAGAACAGAACAGGGTCTCAAATTTAGAAAACCAACTTATGCTTGTTTAAGGGGAAAGGTGAGTTGGGGTGCTGCATAAAACCAGAGATTGAAATGAGCACAGATAAAGTTCCTTAAGCCAAATATGGAATAGACAAGAGCTACTCCTTGCTCAACGAAATGGACTCAACACCGCATACTAAACGCCTAAGAATGTACCTGACTAGTAAGTATCTTAAAACCTATGGATTGCTATGTCTCCGAAAGAGAATCAAGCATGTGTACAGGGGCATAAACGCAGCAGTGATAGGATTGGAGAGGTTCAGTGAGCAAATGAAGACCCTTTGAAGTCATATTGCATGGTATCCATTCCATGGGTTTCAACTACCCAGGTTTTAGGTATTCTTCCTTCAGCTAAAACATGCATGTGGAACCCAGAGTATGATCAACCATGTGATCGGGAGACGTGTTCAAATATGTCTCAGTTTTCCTCCCCTGGTACTCGGGTGCAACATTCCAGACACTTTACTAACACTCTCCCCACTTGGAGAGTCAGCGCATTTAAACTCCTGTTTGGCCCAGTTTGCAATTTCTGTGGAGATGAACAGGAATAGCGAGAACCAATGAGAGGCTAGCTGGAGGTGTCTGGACGGGCAAATTTAACTCTCATTTCCCACCAGGAGGAGGAAATAAACAAAGGCCCAGCATGCCGTGCCAGAACCAGATTAGGGCCTGAAGCCATCCTGCGGTGTTGCGGCCAGGTCACAAGAAAGCAAGTTGAAGAAAGGAGCTCAGGGGCACTGTAATTCACAAACCTGCAGAGTTATAAATGACAGCTATCGTCCAAAAATAGACTGAAGTAAGGCTGCCAAGAGGACTTGAAAGCGGGGCAGAATTGCAGGAAACCGATTTCAGGAGGTAGACTGGAATTGCATTGAAAGCATAGGAAAAGAGGCAGAACGTCCACAATGATGCACTTGGCCAAAAAGGGCGTATGCGTTTTTTCCTGAATATATTCAGGAAAAAACGCATACGCCCTTTTTGGCCAACCAAGCAAGCTTGCAAAGGAAATCTGCACTACAATGAAGTCTCACTTCCCCCCGGTCAAAAGGGCCATCTGAAAAAAGTGTAAAATCCAGAAAGGCAGGACAGGCCATGGAGAACTGGGAGCCTTGTTATGCTGATGGGCGGGATGTAAATTGCCAACAGACACTCGGGAGAAGTGTATGGTGTTTCCTGAAACATCTAAAACACAAAGCAACAGAGCCTAGGGCACTGCCACTTATGGTCCTATAGCTTAGGGAAATTAAAATCAAAAAGACACAGCCACCCCAAAGTTTGGGACGCCTCTGTTTACAAGAACCTCGTTTACAGTACAAGTTCAACATCGCAGAAAGTGAAAAATGGATAAAGAAGTTGTGGTATTTACTTACAAAGCAATATCACTCAGCAATGAAATCTATGTCATCAGGCCCTTAGCAGAACAATGAGTGGATTCAGGTATGATGATTCTAACTGAAATAAGTCACACAGAAAAAGAAACATCATAAGATATCAGTAATACACGGAATGTAAACTTGGCTACACAGGAACTGAATTACAGAACAGAACAGGGTCTCAAATTTAGAAAACCAACTTATGCTTGCTTAAGGGTAAAGGTGAGGTGGGGTGCTGCATAAAACCAGAGATTGAAATGAGCACAGATAAAGTTCCTTAAGTCAAATATGGAATAGACAAGAGCTACTCCTTGCTCAACTAAATGGACTCAACACCGCATATTAAACGCCTAAGAATGTACCTGACTAGTAAGTATCGTAAAACCTATGGATTGCTATGTCTCCAAAAGAGAATCAAGCATGTGTACAGGGGCATAAACGCAGCAGTGATAGGATTGGAGAGGTTCGGTGAGCAAATGAAGACCCTTTGAAGTCATATTGCATGGTACCCATTACACGGGTTTCAACTAACCAGGTTTAAGGTATTCTTCCTTCAGCTAAAACATGCATGTGGAACCGAAGTATGATCAACCATGTGAACGGGAGACGTGTTCAAATATGTCTCAGTTTTCCTCCCCTGGTACTCGGGTGCAACATTCAAGACGCTTTACTAACAGTCTCCCCACTTGGAGAGTCAGCGCCTTTAACCTCCTGTTTGGCCCAGTTTGCAATTTCTGCGGAACATGAACAGGAATAGCGAGAACCAATGAGAGGCTAGCTGGAGGTGTCTGGACGGGCAAATTTAACTCTCATTTCCCACCAGGAAGAGGAAATAACCAAAGGCTCAGCATGCCGTACCGGAACCAGATTAGGACCTGAAGCCATCCTGCGGTGTTGCGGCCAGCTCAAAAGAAAGCGAGTTGAAGAAAGGAGCTCAGGGACACTGTAATTCACAAACCTGCAGAGTTATAAATGACAGCTATCGTCCAAAAATATACTGAAGTAAGGCTGCCAAGAGGACTTGAAAGCGGGGCAGAATTGCAGGAAACCGATTTCAGGAGGTAGACTGGAATTGCATTGAAAGCATAGGAAAAGAGGCAGAACGTCCACAATGATGCACTTGGCCAAAAAGTGCGTATGCGTTTTTTCTTGAATATATTCAGGAAAAAACGCATACGCCCTTTTTGGCGAACCAAGCAAGCTTGCAAAGGAAATCTGCACTACAATGAAGTCTCACTTCCCCCTGGTCAAAAGGGCCATCTGAAAAAAGTGTAAAATCCAGAAAGGCAGGACAGGCCATGGAGAACTGGGAGCCTTGTTATGCTGATGGGCGGGATGTAAATTGCCAACAACCACTCGGGAGAAGTGTATGGTGTTTCCTGAAACATCTAAAAAACAAAGCAACAGAGCCTAGGGCACTGCCACTTATGGTCCTATAGCTTAGGGAAATTAAAATAAAAAAGACACAGCCACCCCAAAGTTTGGGACGCCTCTGTTTACAACAACCTCGTTTACAGTACAAGTTCAACATCGCAGAAAGTGAGAAATGGATAAAGAAGTTGTGGTATTTACTTACAAAGCAATATCACTCAGCAATGAAATCTGTGTCATCAGGCCCTTAGCATCACAATGAGTGGATTCAGGTATGATGATTCTAACTGAAATAAGTCACACAGAAAAAGAAACATCATAAGTTATCAGTAATACACGGAATGTAAACTTGGCTACACAGGAACTGAATTACAGAAGAGAACAGGGTCTCAAATTTAGAAAACCAACTTATGCTTGCTTAAGGGTAAAGGGGAGTTGGGGTGCTGCATAAAACCAGAGATTGAAATGAGCACAGATAAAGTTCCTTAAGCCAAATATGGAATAGACAAGAGCTACTCCTTGCTCAACGAAATGGACTCAACACACCATATTAAACGCCTAAGAATGTACCTGACTAGTAAGTATCTTAAAACCTATGGATTGCTATGTCTCCGAAAGAGAATCAAGCATGTGTACAGGGGCATAAACGCAGCAGTGATAGGATTGGAGAGGTTCAGTGAGCAAATGAAGACCCTTTGAAGTCATATTGCATGGTACCCATTCCACTGGTTTCAACTACCCAGGTTTAAGGTGTTCTTCCTTCAGCTAAAACATGCATGTGGAACCTAGAGTATGATCAACCATGTGATCGGGAGACGTGTTCAAATATGTCTCAGTTTTCCTCCCCTGGTACTCGGGTGCAACATTCCAGACGCTTTACTAACACTCTCCCCACTTGGAGAGTCAGCGCCTTTAACCTCCTGTTTGGCCCAGTTTGCAATTTCTGCGGAAGATGAACAGGAATAGCGAGAACCAATGAGAGGCTAGCTGGAGGTGTCTGGACGGGCAAATTTAACTCTCATTTCCCACCAGGAAGAGGAAATAACCAAAGGCTCAGCGTTGCATACCGGAGCCAGATTAGGGCCTGAAGCCATCCTACGGTGTTGCGGCCAGCTCAAAAGAAAGCGAGTTGAAGAAAGGAGCTCAGGGGCACTGTAATTCACAAACCTGCAGAGTTATAAATGACAGCTATCGTCCAAAAATAGACTGAAGTAAGGCTGCCAAGAGGACTTGAAAGTGGGGCAGAATTGCAGGAAACCGATTTCAGGAGGTAGACTGGAATTGCATTGAAAGCATAGGAAAAGAGGCAGAACGTCCACAATGATGCACTTGGCCAAAAAGGGCGTATGCGTTTTTTCCTGAATATATTCAGGAAAAAACGCATACGCCCTTTTTGGCCAACCAAGCAAGCTTGCAAAGGAAATCTGCACTACAATGAAGTCTCACTTCCCCCCGGTCAAAAGGGCCATCTGAAAAAAGTGTAAAATCCAGAAAGGCAGGACAGGCCATGGAGAACTGGGAGCCTTGTTATGCTGATGGGCGGGATGTAAATTGCCAACAACCACTCGGGAGAAGTGTATGGTGTTTCCTGAAACATCTAAAAAACAAAGCAACAGAACCTAGGGCACTTCCACTTATGGTCCTATAGCTTAGAGAAATTAAAATCAAAAAGACACAGCCACCCTAAAGTTTGGAACGGCTCTGTTTACAAGAACCTCGTTTACAGTACAAGTTCAACATCGCAGAAAGTGAAAAATGGATAAAGAAGTTGTGGTATTTACTTACAAAGCAATACCACTCAGCAATGAAATCTGTGTCATCAGGCCCTTAGCAGCACAATGAGTGGATTCAGGTATGATGATTCTAACTGAAATAAGTCACACAGAAAAAGAAACATCATAAGATATCAGTAATACACGGAATGTAAACTTGGCTACACAGGAACTGAATTACAGAACAGAACAGGGTCTCAAATTTAGAAAACCAACTTATGCTTGCTTAAGGGGAAAGGTGAGTTGGGGTGCTGCATAAAACCAGAGATTGAAATGAGCACAGATAAAGTTCCTTAAGCCAAATATGGAATAGACAAGAGCTACTCCTTGCTCAACGAAATGGACTCAACACCGCATACTAAACGCCTAAGAATGTACCTGACTAGTAAGTATCGTAAAACCTATGGATTGCTATGTCTCCAAAAGAGAATCAAGCATGTGTACAGGGGCATAAACGCAGCAGTGATAGGATTGGAGAGGTTCGGTGAGCAAATGAAGACCCTTTGAAGTCATATTGCATGGTACCCATTCCACGGGTTTCAACTACCCAGGTTTAAGGTATTCTTCCTTCAGCTAAAACATGCATGTGGAACCGAAGTATGATCAACCATGTGAACGGGAGACGTGTTCAAATATGTCTCAGTTTTCCTCCCCTGGTACTCGGGTGCAACATTCCAGACGCTTTACTAACACTCTCCCCACTTGGAGAGTCAGCGCCTTTAACCTCCTGTTTGGCCCAGTTTGCAATTTCTGCGGAAGATGAACAGGAATAGCGAGAACCAATGAGAGGCTAGCTGGAGGTGTCTGGACGGGCAAATTTAACTCTCATTTCCCACCAGGAAGAGGAAATAACCAAAGGCTCAGCGTGCCGTACCGGAACCAGATTAGGACCTGAAGCCATCCTGCGGTGTTGCGGCCAGCTTAAAAGAAAGCGAGTTGAAGAAAGGAGCTCAGGGGCACTGTAATTCACAAACCTGCAGAGTTATAAATGACAGCTATCGTCCAAAAATATACTGAAGTAAGGCTGCCAAGAGGACTTGAAAGCGGGGCAGAATTGCAGGAAACCGATTTCAGGAGGTAGACTGGAATTGCATTGAAAGCATAGGAAAAGAGGCAGAACGTCCACAATGATGCACTTGGCCAAAAAGGGCGTATGCGTTTTTTCCTGAATATATTCAGGAAAAAACGCATACGCCCTTTTTGGCCAACCAAGCAAGCTTGCAAAGGAAATCTGCACTACAATGAAGTCTCACTTCCCCCCGGTCAAAAGGGCCATCTGAAATAAGTGTAAAATCCAGAAAGGCAGGACAGGCCATGGAGAACTGGGAGCCTTGTTATGCTGATGGGCGGGATGTAAATTGCCAACAACCACTCGAGAGAAGTGTATGGTGTTTCCTGAAACATCTAAAAAACAAAGCAACAGAACCTAGGGCACTTCCACTTATGGTCCTATAGCTTAGGGAAATTAAAATCAAAAAGACACAGCCACCCCAAAGTTTGGAACGGCTCTGTTTACAAGAACCTCGTTTACAGTACAAGTTCAACATCGCAGAAAGTGAAAAATGGATAAAGAACTTGTGGTACTTACGTACAATGCAGTATCACTCAGCAATGAAATCTATGTCATCAGGCCCGTAGCAGCATAATGAGTAGATTCAGGTACGATGATTCTAACTGAAATAAGTCACACAGAAAAAGAAACATCATAAGATATCAGTAATACACGGAATGTAAACTTGGCTACACAGGAACTGAATTACAGAACAGAACAGGGTCTCAAATTTAGAAAACCAACTTATGCTTGCTTAAGGGTAAAGGTGAGTTGGGGTGCTGCATAAAACCAGAGATTGAAATGAGCACAGATAAAGTTCCTTAAGCCAAATATGGAATAGACAAGAGCTACTCCTTGCTCAACGAAATGGACTCAACACCGCATATGAAACGCCTAAGAATGTACCTGACTAGTAAGTATCTTAAAACCTATGGATTGCTATGTCTCCGAAAGAGAATCAAGCATGTGTACAGGGGCATAAACGCAGCAGTGATAGGATTGGAGAGGTTCGGTGAGCAAATGAAGACCCTTTGAAGTCATATTGCATGGTACCCATTCCACAGGTTTCAACTACCCAGGTTTAAGGTATTCTTCCTTCAGCTAAAACATGCATGTGGAACCCAGAGTATGATCAACCATGTGATCGGGAGACGTGTTCAAATATGTCTCAGTTTTCCTCCCCTGGTACTCGGGTGCAACATTCCAGACGCTTTACTAACACTCTCCCCACTAGGAGAGTCAGTCCCTTTAACCTCCTGTTTGGCCCAGTTTGCAATTTCTGCGGAAGATGAACAGGAATAGCGAGAACCAATGAGAGGCTAGCTGGAGGTGTCTGGACGGGCAAATTTAACTCTCATTTCCCACCAGGAAGAGGAAATAACCAAAGGCTCAGCATGCCGTACTGGAACCAGATTAGGACCTGAAGCCATCCTGCGGTGTTGCGGCCAGCTCAAAAGAAAGCGAGTTGAAGAAAGGAGCTCAGGGACACTGTAATTCACAAACCTGCAGAGTTATAAATGACAGCTATCGTCCAAAAATAGACTGAAGTAAGGCTGCCAAGAGGACTTGAAAGCGGGGCAGAATTGCAGGAAACCGATTTCAGGAGGTAGACTGGAATTGCATTGAAAGCATAGGAAAAGAGGCAGAACGTCCACAATGATGCACTTGGCCAAAAAGTGCGTATGCGTTTTTTCTTGAATATATTCAGGAAAAAACGCATACGCCCTTTTTGTCGAACCAAGCAAGCTTGCAAAGGAAATCTGCACTACAATGAAGTCTCACTTCCCCCTGGTCAAAAGGGCCATCTGAAAAAAGTGTAAAATCCAGAAAGGCAGGACAGGCCATGGAGAACTGGGAGCCTTGTTATGCTGATGGGCGGGATGTAAATTGCCAACAACCACTCGGGAGAAGTGTATGGTGTTTCCTGAAACATCTAAAAAACAAAGCAACAGAGCCTAGGGCACTGCCACTTATGGTCCTATAGCTTAGGGAAATTAAAATAAAAAAGACACAGCCACCCCAAAGTTTGGGACGCCTCTGTTTACAACAACCTCGTTTACAGTACAAGTTCAACATCGCAGAAAGTGAGAAATGGATAAAGAAGTTGTGGTATTTACTTACAAAGCAATATCACTCAGCAATGAAATCTGTGTCATCAGGCCCTTAGCATCACAATGAGTGGATTCAGGTATCATGATTCTAACTGAAATAAGTCACACAGAAAAAGAAACATCATAAGTTATCAGTAATACACGGAATGTAAACTTGGCTACACAGGAACTGAATTACAGAAGAGAACAGGGTCTCAAATTTAGAAAACCAGCTTATGCTTGCTTAAGGGTAAAGGTGAGTTGGGGTGCTGCATAAAACCAGAGATTGAAATGAGCACAGATAAAGTTCCTTAAGCCAAATATGGAATAGACAAGAGCTACTCCTTGCTCAACGAAATGGACTCAACACACCATATTAAACGCCTAAGAATGTACCTGACTAGTAAGTATCTTAAAACCTATGGATTGCTATGTCTCCGAAAGAGAATCAAGCATGTGTACAGGGGCATAAACGCAGCAGTGATAGGATTGGAGAGGTTCAGTGAGCAAATGAAGACCCTTTGAAGTCATATTGCATGGTACCCATTCCACTGGTTTCAACTACCCAGGTTTAAGGTGTTCTTCCTTCAGCTAAAACATGCATGTGGAACCTAGAGTATGATCAACCATGTGATCGGGAGACGTGTTCAAATATGTCTCAGTTTTCCTCCCCTGGTACTCGGGTGCAACATTCCAGACGCTTTACTAACACTCTCCCCACTTGGAGAGTCAGCGCCTTTAACCTCCTGTTTGGCCCAGTTTGCAATTTCTGCGGAAGATGAACAGGAATAGCGAGAACCAATGAGAGGCTAGCTGGAGGTGTCTGGACGGGCAAATTTAACTCTCATTTCCCACCAGGAAGAGGAAATAACCAAAGGCTCAGCGTGCCATACCGGAGCCAGATTAGGGCCTGAAGCCATCCTACGGTGTTGCGGCCAGCTCAAAAGAAAGCGAGTTGAAGAAAGGAGCTCAGGGGCACTGTAATTCACAAACCTGCAGAGTTATAAATGACAGCTATCGTCCAAAAATAGACTGAAGTAAGGCTGCCAAGAGGACTTGAAAGTGGGGCAGAATTGCAGGAAACCGATTTCAGGAGGTAGACTGGAATTGCATTAAAAGCATAGGAAAAGAGGCAGAACGTCCACAATGATGCACTTGGCCAAAAAGGGCGTATGCGTTTTTTCCTGAATATATTCAGGAAAAAACGCATACGCCCTTTTTGGCCAACCAAGCAAGCTTGCAAAGGAAATCTGCACTACAATGAAGTCTCACTTCCCCCCGGTCAAAAGGGCCATCTGAAAAAAGTGTAAAATCCAGAAAGGCAGGACAGGCCATGGAGAACTGGGAGCCTTGTTATGCTGATGGGCGGGATGTAAATTGCCAACAACCACTCGGGAGAAGTGTATGGTGTTTCCTGAAACATCTAAAAAACAAAGCAACAGAACCTAGGGCACTTCCACTTATGGTCCTATAGCTTAGAGAAATTAAAATCAAAAAGACACAGCCACCCTAAAGTTTGGAACGGCTCTGTTTACAAGAACCTCGTTTACAGTACAAGTTCAACATCGCAGAAAGTGAAAAATGGATAAAGAAGTTGTGGTATTTACTTACAAAGCAATACCACTCAGCAATGAAATCTGTGTCATCAGGCCCTTAGCAGCACAATGAGTGGATTCAGGTATGATGATTCTAACTGAAATAAGTCACACAGAAAAAGAAACATCATAAGATATCAGTAATACACGGAATGTAAACTTGGCTACACAGGAACTGAATTACAGAACAGAACAGGGTCTCAAATTTAGAAAACCAACTTATGCTTGCTTAAGGGGAAAGGTGAGTTGGGGTGCTGCATAAAACCAGAGATTGAAATGAGCACAGATAAAGTTCCTTAAGCCAAATATGGAATAGACAAGAGCTACTCCTTGCTCAACGAAATGGACTCAACACCGCATACTAAACGCCTAAGAATGTACCTGACTAGTAAGTATCGTAAAACCTATGGATTGCTATGTCTCCAAAAGAGAATCAAGCATGTGTACAGGGGCATAAACGCAGCAGTGATAGGATTGGAGAGGTTCGGTGAGCAAATGAAGACCCTTTGAAGTCATATTGCATGGTACCCATTACACGGGTTTCAACTAACCAGGTTTAAGGTATTCTTCCTTCAGCTAAAACATGCATGTGGAACCGAAGTATGATCAACCATGTGAACGGGAGACGTGTTCAAATATGTCTCAGTTTTCCTCCCCTGGTACTCGGGTGCAATATTCCAGACGCTTTACTAACAGTCTCCCCACTTGGAGAGTCAGCGCCTTTAACCTCCTGTTTGGCCCAGTTTGCAATTTCTGCGGAAGATGAACAGGAATAGCGAGAACCAATGAGAGGCTAGCTGGAGGTGTCTGGACGGGCAAATTTAACTCTCATTTCCCACCAGGAAGAGGAAATAACCAAAGGCTCAGCATGCCGTACCGGAACCAGATTAGGACCTGAAGCCATCCTGCGGTGTTGCGGCCAGCTTAAAAGAAAGCGAGTTGAAGAAAGGAGCTCAGGGGCACTGTAATTCACAAACCTGCAGAGTTATAAATGACAGCTATCGTCCAAAAATATACTGAAGTAAGGCTGCCAAGAGGACTTGAAAGCGGGGCAGAATTGCAGGAAACCGATTTCAGGAGGTAGACTGGAATTGCATTGAAAGCATAGGAAAAGAGGCAGAACGTCCACAATGATGCACTTGGCCAAAAAGGGCGTATGCGTTTTTTCCTGAATATATTCAGGAAAAAACGCATACGCCCTTTTTGGCCAACCAAGCAAGCTTGCAAAGGAAATCTGCACTACAATGAAGTCTCACTTCCCCCCGGTCAAAAGGGCCATCTGAAAAAAGTGTAAAATCCAGAAAGGCAGGACAGGCCATGGAGAACTGGGAGCCTTGTTATGCTGATGGGCGGGATGTAAATTGCCAACAACCACTCGGGAGAAGTGTATGGTGTTTCCTGAAACATCTAAAAAACAAAGCAACAGAACCTAGGGCACTTCCACTTATGGTCCTATAGCTTAGGGAAATTAAAATCAAAAAGACACAGCCACCCCAAAGTTTGGAACGGCTCTGTTTACAAGAACCTCGTTTACAGTACAAGTTCAACATCGCAGAAAGTGAAAAATGGATAAAGAAGTTGTGGTATTTACTTACAAAGCAATATCACTCAGCAATGAAATCTGTGTCATCAGGCCCTTAGCAGCACAATGAGTGGATTCAGGTATGATGATTCTAACTGAAATAAGTCACACAGAAAAAGAAACATCATAAGATATCAGTAATACACGGAATGTAAACTTGGCTACACAGGAACTGAATTACAGAACAGAACAGGGTCTCAAATTTAGAAAACCAACTTATGCTTGCTTAAGGGGAAAGGTGAGTTGGGGTGCTGCATAAAACCAGAGATTGAAATGAGCACAGATAAAGTTCCTTAAGCCAAATATGGAATAGACAAGAGCTACTCCTTGCTCAACGAAATGGACTCAACACCGCATATTAAACGCCTAAGAATGTACCTGACTAGTAAGTATCTTAAAACCTATGGATTGCTATGTCTCCGAAAGAGAATCAAGCATGTGTACAGGGGCATAAACGCAGCAGTGATAGGATTGGAGAGGTTCGGTGAGCAAATGAAGACCCTTTGAAGTCATATTGCATGGTACCCATTCCACGGGTTTCAACTACCCAGGTTTTAGGTATTCTTCCTTCAGCTAAAACATGCATGTGGAACCCAGAGTATGATCAACCATGTGAACGGGAGACGTGTTCAAATATGTCTCAGTTTTCCTCCCCTGGTACTCGGGTGCAACATTCCAGACGCTTTACTAACACTCTCCCCACTTGGAGAGTCAGCGCCTTTAACCTCCTGTTTGGCCCAGTTTGCAATTTCTGCGGAAGATGAACAGGAATAGCGAGAACCAATGAGAGGCTAGCTGGAGGTGTCTGGATGGGCAAATTTAACTCTCATTTCCCACCAGGAAGAGGAAATAACCAAAGGCTCAGCATGCCGTACCGGAACCAGATTAGGGCCTGATGCCATCCTGCGGTGTTGCGGCCAGCTCAAAAGAAAGCGATTTGAAGAAAGGAGCTCAGGGGCACTGTAATTCACAAACCTGCAGAGTTATAAATGACAGCTATCGTCCAAAAATAGACTGAAGTAAGGCTGCCAAGAGGACTTGAAAGCGGGGCAGAATTGCAGGAAACCGATTTCAGGAGGTAGACTGGAATTGCATTGAAAGCATAGGAAAAGAGGCAGAACGTCCACAATGATGCACTTGGCCAAAAAGGGCGTATGCGTTTTTTCCTGAATATATTCAGGAAAAAACGCATACGCCCTTTTTGGCCAACCAAGCAAGCTTGCAAAGGAAATCTGCACTACAATGAAGTCTCACTTCCCCCCGGTCAAAAGGGCCATCTGAAAAATGTGTAAAATCCAGAAAGGCAGGACAGGCCATGGAGAACTGGGAGCCTTGTTATGCTGATGGGCGGGATGTAAATTGCCAACAACCACTCGGGAGAAGTGTATGGTGTTTCCTGAAACATCTAAAAAACAAAGCAACAGAGCCTAGGGCACTTCCACTTATGGTCCTATAGCTTAGGGAAATTAAAATCAAAAAGACACAGCCACCCCAAAGTTTGGGACGCCTCTGTTTACAGGAACCTCGTTTACAGTACAAGTTCAACATCGCAGAAAGTGAAAAATGGATAAAGAAGTTCTGGTATTTACTTACAAAGCAATATCACTCAGCAATGAAATCTGTGTCATCAGGCCCTTAACAGCACAATGAGTGGACTCAGGTATGATGATTCTAACTGAAATAAGTCACACGGAAATAGAAACATCATAAGATATCAGTAATACACGGAATGTAAACTTGGCTACACAGGAACTGAATTACAGAACAGAACAGGGTCTCAAATTTAGAAAACCAACTTATGCTTGCTTAAGGGGAAAGGTGAGTTGGGGTGCTGCATAAAACCAGAGATTGAAATGAGCACAGATAAAGTTCCTTAAGCCAAATATGGAATAGACAAGAGCTACACCTTGCTCAACAAAATGGACTCAACACCGCATATTAAACGCCTAAGAATGTACCTGACTAGTAAGTATCTTAAAACCTATGGATTGCTATGTCTCCGAAAGAGAATCAAGCATGTGTACAGGGGCATAAACGCAGCAGTGATAGGATTGGAGAGGTTCGGTGAGCAAATGAAGACCCTTTGAAGTCATATTGCATGGTACCCATTCCACGGGTTTCAATACCCAGGTTTTAGTTATTCTTCCTTCAGCTAAAACATGCATATGGAACCCAAGTATGATCAACCACGTGAACGGGAGACGTATTCAAATATGTCTCAGTTTTCCTCCCCTGGTACTCGGGTGCAACATTCCAGACGCTTTACTAACACTCTCCCCACTTGGAGAGTCAGTCCCTTTAACCTCCTGTTTGGCCCAGTTTGCAATTTCTGCGGAAGATGAACAGGAATAGCGAGAACCAATGAGAGGCTAGCTGGAGGTGTCTGGACGGGCAAATTTAACTCTCATTTCCCACCAGGAAGAGGAAATAACCAAAGGCTCAGTGTGCCGTGCCGGAACCAGATTAGGGCCTGAAGCCATCCAGCGGTGTTGCGGCCAGCTCACAAGAAAGCGAGTTGAAGAAAGGAGCTCAGGGACACTGTAATTCACAAACCTGCAGAGTTATAAATGACAGTTATCGTCCAAAAATAGACTGAAGTAAGGCTGCCAAGAGGACTTGAAAGCGGGGCAGAATTGCAGGAAACCGATTTCAGGAGGTAGACTTTAATTGCATTGAAAGCATAGGAAAAGAGGCAGAACGTCCACAATGATGCACTTGGCCAAAAAGGGCGTATGCGTTTTTTCTTGAATATATTCAGGAAAAAACGCATACGCCCTTTTTGGCCAACCAAGCAAGCTTGCAAAGGAAATCTGCACTACAATGAAGTCTCACTTCCCCCCGGTCAAAAGGGCCATCTGAAAAAAGTGTAAAATCCAGAAAGGCAGGACAGGCCATGGAGAACTGGGAGCCTTGTTATGCTGATGGGCGGGATGTAAATTGCCAACAACCACTCGGGAGAAGTGTATGGTGTTTCCTGAAACATCTAAAAAACAAAGCAACAGAGCCTAGGGCACTTCCACTTATGGTCCTATAGCTTAGGGAATTTAAAATCAAAAAGACACAGCCACCCCAAAGTTTGGAACGGCTCTGTTTACAAGAACCTCGTATACAGTACAAGTTCAACATCGCAGAAAGTGAAAAATGGTTAAAGCAGTTGTGGTATTTACTTACAAAGCAATATCACTCAGCAATGAAATCTGTGTCATCAGGCCCTTAGCAGCACAATGAGTGGATTCAGGTATGATGATTCTAACTGAAATAAGTCACACAGAAAAAGAAACATCATAAGATATCAGTAATACACGGAATGTAAACTTGGCTACACAGGAACTGAATTACAGAACAGAACAGGGTCTCAAATTTCGAAAACCAACTTATGCTTGCTTAAGGGGAAAGGTGAGTTGGGGTGCTGCATAAAACCAGAGATTGAAATGAGCACAGATAAAGTTCCTTAAGCCAAATATGGAATAGACAAGAGCTACTCCTTGCTCAACGAAATGGACTCAACACCGCATATTAAACGCCTAAGAATGTACCTGACTAGTAAGTATCTTAAAACCTATGGATTGCTATGTCTCCGAAAGAGAATCAAGCATGTGTACAGGGGCATAAACGCAGCAGTGATAGGATTGGGGAGGTTCGGTGAGGAAATGAAGACCCTTTGAAGTCATATTGCATGGTACCCATTCCACGGGTTTCAACTACCCAGGTTTTAGGTATTCTTCCTTCAGCTAAAACATGCATGTGGAACCCAAGTATGCTCAACCATGTGAACGGGAGACGTGTTCAAATATGTCTCAGTTTTCCTCCCCTGGTACTCGGGTGCAACATTCCAGACGCTTTACTAACACTCTCCCCACTTGGAGAGTCAGCGCCTTTAACCTCCTGTTTGGCACAGTTTGCAATTTCTGCGGAAGATGAACAGGAATAGCGAGAACCAATGAGAGGCTAGCTGGAGGTGTCTGGACGGGCAAATTTAACTCTCATTTCCCACCAGGAAGAGGAAATAACCAAAGGCTCAGTGTGCCGTGCCGGAACCAGATTAGGGCCTGAAGCCATCCTGCGGTGTTGCGGCCAGCTCACAAGAAAGCGAGTTGAAGAAAGGAGCTCAGGGGCACTGTAATTCACAAACCTGCAGAGTTATAAATGACAGCTATCGTCCAAAAATAGACTGAAGTAAGGCTGCCAAGAGGACTTGAAAGCGGGGCAGAATTGCAGGAAACCTATTTCAGGAGGTAGACTGGAATTGCATTGAATGCATAGGAAAAGAGGCAGAACGTCCACAATGATGCACTTGGCCAAAAAGGGCGTATGCGTTTTTTCCTGAATATATTCAGGAAAAAACGCATACGCCCTTTTTGGCCAACCAAGCAAGCTTGCAAAGGAAATCTGCACTACAATGAAGTCTCACTTCCCCCCGGTCAAAAGGGCCATCTGAAAAAAGTGTAAAATCCAGAAAGGCAGGACAGGCCATGGAGAACTGGGAGCCTTGTTATGCTGATGGGCGGAATGTAAATTGCCAACAACCACTCGGGAGAAGTGTATGGTGTTTCCTGAAACATCTAAAAAACAAAGCAACAGAGCCTAGGGCACTTCCACTTATGGTCCTATAGCTTAGGGAATTTAAAATCAAAAAGACACAGCCACCCCAAAGTTTGGAACGGCTCTGTTTACAAGAACCTCGTTTACAGTACAAGTTCAACATCGCAGAAAGTGAAAAATGGATAAAGAAGTTGTGGTATTTACTTACAAAGCAATATCACTCAGCAATGAAATCTGTGTCATCAGGCCCTTAGCAGCACAATGAGTGGATTCAGGTATGATGAATCTAACTGAAATAAGTCACACAGAAAAAGAAACATCATAAGATATCAGTAATACACGGAATGTAAACTTGGCTACACAGGAACTGAATTACAGAACAGAACAGGGTCTCAAATTTCGAAAACCAACTTATGCTTGCATAAGGGGAAAGGTGAGTTGGGGTGCTGCATAAAACCAGAGATTGAAATGAGCACAGATAAAGTTCCTTAAGCCAAATATGGAATAGACAAGAGCTACTCCTTGCTCAACGAAATGGACTCAACACCGCATATTAAACGCCTAAGAATGTACCTGACTAGTAAGTATCTTAAAACCTATGGATTGCTATGTCTCCGAAAGAGAATCAAGCATGTGTACAGGGGCATAAACGCAGCAGTGATAGGATTGGAGAGGTTCGGTGAGCAAATGAAGACCCTTTGAAGTCATATTGCATGGTACCCATTCCACGGGTTTCAACTGCCCAGGTTTTAGGTATTCTTCCTTCAGCTAAAACATGCATGTGGAACCCAAGTATGATCAACCATGTGAATGGGAGACGTGTTCAAATATGTCTCAGTTTTCCTCCCCTGGTACTCGGGTGCAACATTCCAGACGCTTTACTAACACTCTCCCGACTTGGAGAGTCAGTCCCTTTAACCTCCTGTTTGGCCCAGTTTGCAATTTCTGCGGAAGATGAACAGGAATAGCGAGAACCAATGAGAGGCTAGCTGGAGGTGTCTGGACGGGCAAATTTAACTCTCATTTCCCACCAGGAAGAGGAAATAACCAAAGGCTCAGTGTGCCGTGCCGGAACCAGATTAGGGCCTGAAGCCATCCTGCGGTGTTGCGGCCAGCTCACAAGAAAGCGAGTTGAAGAAAGGAGCTCAGGTGCACTGTAATTCACAAACCTGCAGAGTTATAAATGACAGCTATCGTCCAAAAGTAGACTGAAGTAAGGCTGCCAAGAGGACTTGAAAGCGGGGCAGAATTGCAGGAAACCGATTTCAGGAGGTAGACTGGAATTGCATTGAAAGCATAGGAAAAGAGGCAGAACGTCCACAATGATGCACTTGGCCAAAAAGGGCGTATGCGTTTTTTCCTGAATATATTCAGGAAAAAACGCATACGCCCTTTTTGGCCAACCAAGCAAGCTTGCAAAGGAAATCTGCACTACAATGAAGTCTCACTTCCCCCCGGTCAAAAGGGCCATCTGAAAAAAGTGTAAAATCCAGAAAGGCAGGACAGGCCATGGAGAACTGGGAGCCTTGTTATGCTGATGGGCGGGATGTAAATTGCCAACAACCACTCGGGAGAAGTGTATGGTGTTTCCTGAAACATCTAAAAAACAAAGCAACAGAACCTAGGGCACTTCCACTTATGGTCCTATAGCTTAGGGAAATTAAAATCAAAAAGACACAGCCACCCCAAAGTTTGGAACGGCTCTGTTTACAAGAACCTCGTATACAGTACAAGTTCAACATCGCAGAAAGTGAAAAATGGATAAAGAAGTTGTGGTATTTACTTACAAAGCAATATCACTCAACAATGAAATCTATGTCATCAGGCCCTTAGCAGCACAATGAGTGGATTCAGGTATGATGATTCTAACTGAAATAAGTCACACAGAAAAAGAAACATCATAAGATATCACTAATACACGGAATGGAAACTTGGCTACACAGGAACTGAATTACAGAAGAGAACAGGGTCTCAAATTTCGAAAACCAACTTATGCTTGCTTAAGAGGAAAGGTGAGTTGGGGTGCTGCATAAAACCAGAGATTGAAATGAGCACAGATAAAGTTCCTTAAGCCAAATATGGAATAGACAAGAGCTACTCCTTGCTCAACGAAATGGACTCAACACCGCATATTAAACGCCTAAGAATGTACCTGACTAGTAAGTATCTTAAAACCTATGGATTGCTATGTCTCCGAAAGAGAATCAAGCATGTGCACAGGGGCATAAACGCAGCAGTGATAGGATTGGAGAGGTTCGGTGAGCAAATGAAGACCCTTTGAAGTCATATTGCATGGTACCCATTCCACGGGTTTCAACTACCCAGGTTTTAGGTATTCTTCCTTCAGCTAAAACATGCATGTGGAACCCAAGTATGATCAACCATGTGAACGGGAGACGTGTTCAAATATGTCTCAGTTTTCCTCCCCTGGTACTCGGGTGCAACATTCCAGATGCTTTACTAACACTCTCCCCACTTGGAGAGTCAGCGCCTTTAACCTCCTGTATGGCCCAGTTTGCAATTTCTGCGGAAGATGAACAGGAATAGTGAGAACCAATGAGAGGCTAGCTGGAGGTGTCTGGACGGGCAAATTTAACTCTCATTTCCCACCAGGAAGAGGAAATAACCAAAGGCTCAGTGTGCCGTGCTGGAACCAGATTAGGGACTGAAGCCATCCTGCGGTGTTGCGGCCAGCTCACAAGAAAGCGAGTTGAAGAAAGGAGCTCAGGGGCACTGTAATTCACAAACCTGCAGAGTTATAAATGACAGCTATCGTCCAAAAATATACTGAAGTAAGGCTGCCAAGAGGACTTGAAAGCGGGGCAGAATTGCAGGAAACCGATTTCAGGAGGTAGACTGGAATTGCATTGAAAGCATAGGAAAAGAGGCAGAACGTCCACAATGATGCACTTGGCCAAAAAGGGCGTATGCGTTTTTTCCTGAATATATTCAGGAAAAAACGCATACGCCCTTTTTGGCCAACCAAGCAAGCTTGCAAAGGAAATCTGCACTACAATGAAGTCTCACTTCCCCCCGGTCAAAAGGGCCATCTGAAAAAAGTGTAAAATCCAGAAAGGCAGGACAGGCCATGGAGAACTGGGAGCCTTGTTATGCTGATGGGCGGGATGTAAATTGCCAACAACCACTCGGGAGAAGTTATGGTGTTTTCTGAAACATCTAAAAAACAAATCAACAGAACCTAGGGCACTTCCACTTATGGTCCTATAGCTTAGGGAAATTAAAATCAAAAAGACACAGCCACCACAAAGTTTGGAACGGCTCTGTTTACAAGAACCTCGTTTACAGTACAAGTTCAACATCGCAGAAAGTGAAAAATGGATAAAGAAGTTGTGGTATTTACTTACAAAGCAATATCACTCAGCAATGAAATCTGTGTCATCAGGCCCTTAGCAGCACAATGAGTGGATTCAGGTATGATGATTCTAACTGAAATAAGTCACACAGAAAAAGAAACATCATAAGATATCAGTAATACACGGAATGTAAACTTGGCTACACAGGAACTGAATTACAGAACAGAACAGGGTCTCAAATTTAGAAAACCAACTTATGCTTGCTTAAGGGGAAAGGTGAGTTGGGGTGCTGCATAAAACCAGAGATTGAAATGAGCACAGATAAAGTTCCTTAAGTCAAATATGGAATAGACAAGAGCTACTCCTTGCTCAACGAAATGGACTCAACACCGCATATTAAACGCCTAAGAATGTACCTGACTAGTAAGTATCTTAAAACCTATAGATTGCTATGTCTCCGAAAGAGAATCAAGCATGTGTACAGGGGCATAAACGCAGCAGTGATAGGATTGGAGAGGTTCAGTGAGCAAATGTAGACCCTTTGAAGTCATATTGCATGGTACCCATTCCACGGGTTTCAACTACCCAGATTTTAGGTATTTTTCCTTCAGCTAAAACATGCATTGGAATCCAGAGTATGATCAACCATGTGATCGGGAGACGTGTTCAAATATGTCTCAGTTTTCCTCCCCTGGTACTCGGGTGCAACATTCCAGACGCTTTACTAACACTCTCCCCACTTGGAGAGTCAGCGCCTTTAACCTCCTGTTTGGCCCAGTTTGCAATTTCTGCGGAAGATGAACAGGAATAGCGAGAACCAATGAGAGGCTAGCTGGAGGTGTCTGGACGGGCAAATTTAACTCTCATTTCCCACCAGGAAGAGGAAATAACCAAAGGCTCAGCGTGCCGTACCGGAACCAGATTAGGGCCTGAAGACATCCTGCGGTATTGCGGCCAGCTCAAAGAAAGCGAGTTGAAGAAAGGAGCTCAGGGGCACTGTAATTCACAAACCTGCAGAGTTATAAATGACAGCTATCGTCCAAAAATATACTGAAGTAAGGCTGCCAAGAGGACTTGAAAGTGGGGCAGAATTGCAGGAAACCGATTTCAGGAGGTAGACTGGAATTGCATTGAAAGCATAGGAAAAGAGGCAGAACGTCCACAATGATGCACTTGGCCAAAAAGGGCGTATGCGTTTTTTCCTGAATATATTCAGGAAAAAACGCATACGCCCTTTTTGGCCAACCAAGCAAGCTTGCAAAGGAAATCTGCACTACAATGAAGTCTCACTTCCCCCCGGTCAAAAGGGCCATCTGAAAAAAGTGTAAAATCCAGAAAGGCAGGACAGGCCATGGAGAACTGGGAGCCTTGTTATGCTGATGGGCGGGATGTAAATTGCCAACAGACACTCAGGAGAAGTGTATGGTGTTTCCTGAAACATCTAAAAAACAAAGCAACAGAGCCTAGGGCACTGCCACTTATGGTCCTAAGGCTTAGGGAATTTAAAATCAAAAAGACACAGCCACCCCAAAGTTTGGAACGGCTCTGTTTACAAGAACCTCGTTTACAGTACAAGTTCAACATCGCAGAAAGTGAAAAATGGATAAAGAAGTTGTGGTATTTACTTACAAAGCAATATCACTCAGCAATGAAATCTGTGTCATCAGGCCCTTAGCAGCACAATGAGTGGATTCAGGTATGATGATTCTAACTGAAATAAGTCACACAGAAAAAGAAACATCATAAGATATCAGTAATACACGGAATGGAAACTTGGCTACACAGGAACTGAATTACAGAAGAGAACAGGGTCTCAAATTTAGAAAACCAACTTATGCTTGCTTAAGGGAAAAGGTGAGTTGGGGTGCTGCATAAAACCAGAGATTGAAATGAGCACAGATAAAGTTCCTTAAGCCAAATATGGAATAGACAAGAGCTACTCCTTGCTCAACGAAATGGACTCAACACCGCATATTAAATGCCTAAGAATGTACCTGACTAGTAAGTATCTTAAAACCTATGGATTGCTATGTCTCCAAAAGAGAATCAAGCATGTGTACAGGGGCATAAATGCAGCAGTGATAGGATTGGAGAGGTTCGGTGAGCAAATGAAGACCCTTTGAAGTCATATTGCATGGTACCCATTCCACGGGTTTCAACTACCCAGGTTTAAGGTATTTTTCCTTCAGCTAAAACATGCATGTGGAACCTAGAGTATGATCAACCATGTGCTCGGGAGACGTGTTCAAATATGTCTCAGTTTTCCTCCCCTGGTACTCGGGTGCAACATTCCAGACGCTTTACTAACACTCTCCCCACTTGGAGAGTCAGTCCCTTTAACCTCCTGTTTGGCCCAGTTTGCAATTTCTGCGGAAGATGAACAGGAATAGCGAGAACCAATGAGAGGCTAGCTGGAGGTGTCTGGACGGGCAAATTTAACTCTCATTTCCCACCAGGAAGACGAAATAACCAAAGGCTCAGTGTGCCGTGCTGGAACCAGATTAGGGCCTGAAGCCATCCTGTGGTGTTGCGGCCAGCTCACAAGAAAGCGAGTTGAAGAAAGGAGCTCAGGGGCACTGTAATTCAGAAACCTGCAGAGTTATAAATGACAGCTATCGTCCAAAAATAGACTGAAGTAAGGCTGCCAAGAGGACTTGAAAGCGGGGCAGAATTGCAGGAAACCGATTTCAGGAGGTAGACTGGAATTGCATTGAAAGCATAGGAAAAGAGGCAGAACGTCCACAATGATGCACTTGGCCAAAAAGGGCGTATGCGTTTTTTCCTGAATATATTCAGGAAAAAACGCATACGCCCTTTTTGGCCAACCAAGCAAGCTTGCAAAGGAAATCTGCACTACAATGAAGTCTCACTTCCCCCCGGTCAAAAGGGCCATCTGAAAAAAGTGTAAAATCCAGAAAGGCAGGACAGGCCATGGAGAACTGGGAGCCTTGTTATGCTGATGGGCGGGATGTAAATTGCCAACAACCACTCGGGAGAAGTGTATGGTGTTTCCTGAAACATCTAAAAAACAAAGCAACAGAACCTAGGGCACTTCCACTTATGGTCCTATAGCTTAGGGAAATTAAAATCAAAAAGACACAGCCACCCCAAAGTTTGGAATGGCTCTGTTTACAAGAACCTCGTTTACAGTACAAGTTCAACATCGCAGAAAGTGAAAAATGGATAAAGAAGTTGTGGTATTTACTTACAAAGCAATATCACTCAGCAATGAAATCTGTGTCATCAGGCCCTTAGCAGCACAATGAGTGGATTCAGGTATGATGATTCTAACTGAAATAAGTCACACAGAAAAAGAAACATCATAAGATATCAGTAATACACGGAATGTAAACTTGGCTACACAGGAACTGAATTACAGAACAGAACAGGGTCTCAAATTTCGAAAACCAACTTATGCTTGCTTAAGGGGAAAGGTGAGTTGGGGTGCTGCATAAAACCAGAGATTGAAATGAGCACAGATAAAGTTCCTTAAGCCAAATATGGAATAGACAAGAGCTACTCCTTGCTCAACGAAATGGACTCAACACCGCATATTAAATGCCTAAGAATGTACCTGACTAGTAAGTATCTTAAAACCTATGGATTGCTATGTCTCCAAAAGAGAATCAAGCATGTGTACAGGGGCATAAATCCAGCAGTGATAGGATTGGAGAGGTTCGGTGAGCAAATGAAGACCCTTTGAAGTCATATTGCATGGTACCCATTCCACGGGTTTCAACTACCCAGGTTTAAGGTATTTTTCCTTCAGCTAAAACATGCATGTGCAACCTAGAGTATGATCTACCATGTGATCAGGAGACGTGTTCAAATATGTCTCAGTTTTCCTCCCCTGGTACTCGGGTGCAACATTCCAGACGCTTTACTAACACTCTCCCCACTTGGAGAGTCAGTCCCTTTAACCTCCTGTTTGGCCCAGTTTGCAATTTCTGCAGAAGATGAACAGGAATAGCGAGAACCAATGAGAGGCTAGCTGGAGGTGTCTGGACGGGCAAATTTAACTCTCATTTCCCACCAGGAATAGGAATTAACCAAAGGCTCACCATGCCGGGCCGGAACCAGATTAGGGCCTGAAGCCATCCTGCGGTGTTGCGGCCAGGGCACAAGAAAGCGAGTTGAAGAAAGGAGCTCAGGGGCACTGTAATTCACAAACCTGCAGAGTTATAAATGACAGCTATCGTCCAAAAATAGACTGAAGTAAGGCTGCCAAGAGGACTTGAAAGCGGGGCAGAATTGCAGGAAACCGATTTCAGGAGGTTGACTGGAATTGCATTGAAAGCATAGGAAAAGAGGCAGAACGTCCACAATGATGCACTTGGCCAAAAAGGGCGTATGCGTTTTTTCCTGAATATATTCAGGAAAAAACGCATACGCCCTTTTTGGCCAACCAAGCAAGCTTGCAAAGGAAATCTGCACTACAATGAAGTCTCACTTCCCCCTGGTCAAAAGGGCCATCTGAAAAAAGTGTAAAATCCAGAAAGGCAGGACAGGCCAAGGAGAACTGGGAGCCTTGTTATGCTGATGGGCGGAATGTAAATTGCCAACAGACACTCGGGAGAAGTTTATGGTGTTTCCTGAAACATCTAAAAAACAAAGCAACAGAGCCTAGGGCACTTCCACTTATGGTCCTATAGATTAGGGAAATTAAAATCAAAAAGACACAGCCACCCCAAAGTTTGGGACGCCTCTGTTTACAAGAACCTCGTTTACAGTACAAGTTCAACATCGCAGAAAGTGAAAAATGGATAAAGAAGTTGTGGTATTTACTTACAAAGCAATATCACTCAGCAATGAAATCTATGTCATCAGGCCCTTAGCAGAACAATGAGTGGATTCAGGTATGATGATTCTAACTGAAATAAGTCACACAGAAAAAGAAACATCATAAGTTATCAGTAATACACGGAATGTAAACTTGGCTACACAGGAACTGAATTACAGAACAGAACAGGGTCTCAAATTTAGAAAACCAACTTATGCTTGCTTAAGGGTAAAGGTGAGTTGGGGTGCTGCATAAAACCAGAGATTGAAATGAGCACAGATAAAGTTCCTTAAGTCAAATATGGAATAGACAAGAGCTACTCCTTGCTCAACGAAATGGACTCAAAACCACATATTAAACGCCTAAGAATGTACCTGACTAGTAAGTATCGTAAAACCTATGGATTGCTATGTTTCCAAAAGAGAATCAAGCATGTGTACAGGGGCATAAACGCAGAAGTGATAGGATTGGAGAGGTTCGGTGAGCAAATGAAGACCCTTTGAAGTCATATTGCATGGTACCCATTACACGGGTCTCAACTCTCCAGGTTTAACGTATTCTTCCTTCAGCTAAAACATGCATGTGGAACCCAAGTATGATCAACCATGTGAATGGGAGACGTGTTCAAATATGTCTCAGTTTTCGTACCCTGGTACTCTGGTGCAACATTCCAGATGCTTTACTAACACTCTCCCCACTTGGAGAGTCAGCGCCTTTAACCTCCTGTTTGGCCCAGTTTGTAATTTCTGCGGAAGATGAACAGGAATAGCGAGAACCAATGAGAGGCTAGCTGGAGGTGTCTGGACGGGCAAATTTAACTCTCATTTCCCACCAGGAAGAGGAAATAACCAAAGGCTCAGCGTGCCGTACCGGAACCAGATTAGGGCCTGAAGCCATCCTGCGGTGTTGCGGCCAGCTCAAAAGAAAGCGAGTTGAAGAAAGGAGCTCAGGGGCACTGTAATTCACAAACCTGCAGAGTTATAAATGACAGCTATCGTCCAAAAATAGACTGAAGTAAGGCTGCCAAGAGGACTTGAAAGCGGGGCAGAATTGCAGGAAACCGATTTCAGGAGGTAGACTGGAATTGCATTGAAAGCATAGGAAAAGAGGCAGAACGTCCACAATGATGCACTTGGCCAAAAAGGGCGTATGCGTTTTTTCCTGAATATATTCAGGAAAAAACGCATACGCCCTTTTTGGCCAACCAAGCAAGCTTGCAAAGGAAATCTGCACTACAATGAAGTCTCACTTCCCCCCGGTCAAAAGGGCCATCTGAAAAAAGTGTAAAATCCAGAAAGGCAGGACAGGCCATGGAGAACTGGGAGCCTTGTTATGCTGATGGGCGGGATGTAAATTGCCAACAACCACTCCGGAGAAGTGTATGGTGTTTCCTGAAACATCTAAAAAACAAAGCAACAGAACCTAGGGCACTTCCACTTATGGTCCTATAGCTTAGGGAAATTAAAATCAAAAAGACACAGCCACCCCAAAGTTTGGAACGGCTCTGTTTACAAGAACCTCGTTTACAGTACAAGTTCAACATCGCAGAAAGTGAAAAATGGATAAAGAAGTTGTGGTATTTACTTACAAAGCAATATCACTCAGAAATGAAATCTGTGTCATCAGGCCCTTAGCAGCACAATGAGTGGATTCAGGTATGATGATTCTAACTGAAATAAGTCACACAGAAAAAGAAACATCATAAGTTATCAGTAATACACGGAATGTAAACTTGGCTACACAGGAACTGAATTACAGAACAGAACAGGGTCTCAAATTTCGAAAACCAACTTATGCTTGCTTAAGGGTAAAGGTGAGTTGGGGTGCTGCATAAAACCAGAGATTGAAATGAGCACAGATAAAGTTCCTTAAGTCAAATATGGAATAGACAAGAGCTACTCCTTGCTCAACGAAATGGACTCAACACCGCATATTAAACGCCTAAGAATGTACCTGACTAGTAAGTATCTTAAAACCTATGGATTGCTATGTCTCCGAAAGAGAATCAAGCATGTGTACAGGGGCATAAACGCAGCAGTGATAGGATTGGAGAGGTTCGGTGAGCAAATGAAGACCCTTTGAAGTCATATTGCATGGTACCCATTCCACGGGTTTCAACTACCCAGGTTTTAGGTATTCTTCCTTCAGCTAAAACATGCATGTGGGACCCAGTATGATCAACCATGTGAACGGGAGACGTGTTCAAATATGTCTCAGTTTTCCTCCCCTGGTACTCGGGTGCAACATTCCAGACTGCTTTACTAACACTCTCCCCACTTGGAGAGTCAGCGCCTTTAACCTCCTGTTTGGCACAGTTAGCAATTTCTGCGGAAGATGAACAGGAATAGCGATAACCAATGAGAGACTAGGCTGGAGGTGTCTGGACGGGCAAATTTAACTCTTATTTCCCACCAGGAAGAGGAAATAACCAAAGGATCAGCATGCCGTGCCGGAACTAGATTAGGGCCTGAAGCCATCCTGCGTTGTTGCGGCCAGCTCACAAGGAAAGCGAGTTGAAGAAAGGAGCTCAGGGACACTGTAATTCACAAACCTGCAGAGTTATAAATGACAGCTATCGTCCAAAAATAGACTGAAGTAAGGCTGCCAAGAGGACTTGAAAGCAGGGCAGAATTGCAGGAAACCGATTTCAGGAGGTAGACTGGAATTGCATTGAAAGCATAGGAAAAGAGGCAGAACGTCCACAATGATGCACTTGGCCAAAAAGGGCGTATGCATTTTTTCCTGAATATATTCAGGAAAAAACGCATACGCCCTTTTTGGCC
Source organism: Stenella coeruleoalba (assembly GCF_951394435.1). Classification (NCBI taxonomy): domain Eukaryota; kingdom Metazoa; phylum Chordata; class Mammalia; order Artiodactyla; family Delphinidae; genus Stenella; species Stenella coeruleoalba. Next base: position 467,103 of record NW_027646009.1, on the reverse strand, counting down.
AACCAAGCAAGCTTGCAAAGGAAATCTGCACTACAATGAAGTCTCACTTCCCCCCGGTCAAAAGGGCCATCTGAAAAAGTGTAAAATCCAGAAAGGCAGGACAGGCCATGGAGAACTGGGAGCCTTGTTATGCTGATGGGCGGGATGTAAATTGCCAACAACAACTCGGGAGAAGTGTATGGTGTTTCCTGAAACATCTAAAAAACAAAGCAACAGAGCCTAGGGCACTGCCACTTATGGTCCTAAGGCTTAGGGAATTTAAAATCAAAAAGACACAGCCACCCCAAAGTTTGGAACAGCTCTGTTTACAAGAACCTCGTTTACAGTACAAGTTCAACATCGCAGAAAGTGAAAAATGGATAAAGAAGTTGTGGTATTTACTTACAAAGCAATATCACTCAGCAATGAAATCTGTGTCATCAGGCCCTTAGCAGCACAATGAGTGGATTCAGGTATGATGATTCTAACTGAAGTAAGTCACACAGAAAAACAAACATCATAAGATATCATTAATACACGGAATGTAAACTTGGCTACACAGGAACTGAATTACAGAACAGAACAGGGTCTCAAATTTAGAAAACCAACTTATGCTTGCTTAAGGGTAAAGGTGAGTTGGGGTGCTGCATAGAACCAGAGATTGAAATGAGCACAGATAAAGTTCCTTAAGTCAAATATGGAATAGACAAGAGCTACTCCTTGCTCAACGAAATGGACTCAACACCGCATATTAAACGCCTAAGAATGTACCTGACTAGTAAGTATCTTAAAACATATGGATTGCTATGTCTCCGAAAGAGAATCAAGCATGTGTACAGGGGCATAAACGCAGCAGTGATAGGATTGGAGAGGTTCGGTGAGCAAATGAAGACCCTTTGAAGTCATATTGCATGGTACCCATTCCACGGGTTTCAACTACCCAGGTTTTAGGTATTCTTCCTTCAGCTAAAACATGCATGTGGAACCCAGAGTATGATCAACCATGTGATCGGGAGACGTGTTCAAATATGTCTCAGTTTTCGTACCCTGGTACTCGGGTGCAACATTCCAGATGCTTTACTAACACTCTCCCGACTTGGAGAGTCAGTGTCTTTAACCTCCTGTTTGGCCCAGTTTGCAATTTCTGCGGAAGATGAACAGGAATAGCGAGAACCAATGAGAGACTAGCTGGAGGTGTCTGGACGGGCAAATTTAACTCTCATTTCCCACCAGGAAGAGGAATTAACCAAAGGCTCAGCGTGCCGTGCCGGAATCAGATTAGGGCCTGAAGCCATCCTGCGGTGTTGCGGCCAGCTCAAAAGAAACCGAGTTGAAGAAAGGAGCTCAGGGGCACTGTAATTCACAAACCTGCAGAGTTATAAATGACAGCTATCGTCCAAAAATAGACTGAAGTAAGGCTGCCAAGAGGACTCAAAGCGGGGCAGAATTGCAGGAAACCGATTTCAGGAGGTAGACTGGAATTGCATTGAATGCATAGGAAAAGAGGCAGAACGTCCACAATGATGCACTTGGCCAAAAAGGGCGTATGCGTTTTTTCCTGAATATATTCAGGAAAAAACGCATACGCCCTTTTTGGCCAACCAAGCAAGCTTGCAAAGGAAATCTGCACTACAATGAAGTCTCACTTCACCCCAGTCAAAAGGGCCATCTGAAGAAAGTGTAAAATCCAGAAAGGCAGGACAGGCCATGGAGAACTGGGAGCCTTGTTATGCTGATGGGCGGGATGTAAATTGCCAACAACCACTCGGGAGAAGTGTATGGTGTTTCCTGAAACATCTGAAAAACAAAGCAACAGAGCCTAGGGCACTTCCACTTATGGTCCTATAGCTTAGGGAATTCAAAATCAAAAAGACACAGCCACCCCAAAGTTTGGAACGGCTCTGTTTACAAGAACCTCGTTTACAGTACAAGTTCAACATCGCAGAAAGTGAAAAATGGATAAAGAAGTTGTGGTATTTACTTACAAAGCAATATCACTCAGCAATGAAATCTATGTCATCAGGCCCTTAGCATCACAATGAGTGGATTCAGGTATGATGATTCTAACTGAAATAAGTCACACAGAAAAAGAAACATCATAAGTTATCAGTAATACACGGAATGTAAACTTGGCTACACAGGAACTGAATTACAGAACAGAACAGGGTCTCAAATTTAGAAAACCAACTTATGCTTGCTTAAGGGTAAAGGTGAGTTGGGGTGCTGCATAAAACCAGAGATTGAAATGAGCACAGATAAAGTTCCTTAAGTCAAATATGGAATAGACAAGAGCTACTCCTTGCTCAACGAAATGGACTCAACACCACATATTAAACGCCTAAGAATGTACCTGACTAGTAAATATCGTAAAACCTATGGATTGCTATGTCTCCAAAAGAGAATCAAGCATGTGTACAGGGGCATAAACGCAGAAGTGATAGGATTGGAGAGGTTCGGTGAGCCAATGAAGACCCTTTGAAGTCATATTGCATGGTACCCATTACACGGGTCTCAACTCTCCAGGTTTAACGTATTCTTCCTTCAGCTAAAACATGCATGTGGAACCCAAGTATGATCAACCATGTGAATGGGAGACGTGTTCAAATATGTCTCAGTTTTCGTACCCTGGTACTCGGGTGCAACATTCCAGACGCTTTACTAACACTCTCCCCACTTGGAGAGTCAGCGCCTTTAACCTCCTGTTTGGCCCAGTTTGCAATTTCTGCGGAAGATGAACAGGAATAGCGAGAACCAATGAGAGGCTAGCTGGAGGTGTCTGGACGGGCAAATTTAACTCTCATTTCCCACCAGGAAGAGGAAATAACCAAAGGCTCAGCGTGCCGTACCGGAACCAGATTAGGGCCTGAAGCCATCCTGCGGTGTTGCGGCCAGCTCAAAAGAAACCGAGTTGAAGAAAGGAGCTCAGGGACACTGTAATTCACAAACCTGCAGAGTTATAAATGACAGCTATCGTCCAAAAATATACTGAAGTAAGGCTGCCAAGAGGACTTGAAAGCGGGGCAGAATTGCAGGAAACCGATTTCAGGAGGTAGACTGGAATTGCATTGAAAGCATAGGAAAAGAGGCAGAACGTCCACAATGATGCCCTTGGCCAAAAAGGGCGTATGCGTTTTTTCCTGAATATATTCAGGAAAAAACGCATACGCCCTTTTTGGCCAACCAAGCAAGCTTGCAAAGGAAATCTCCATTACAATGAAGTCTCACTTCCCCCCTGTCAAAAGGGCCATCTGAAAAAAGTGTAAAATCCAGAAAGGCAGGACAGGCCATGGAGAACTGGGAGCCTTGTTATGCTGATGGGCGGGATGTAAATTGCCAACAACCACTCGGGAGGAGTGTATGGTGTTTCCTGAAACATCTAAAAAACAAAGCAACAGAATCTAGGGCACTTCCACTTATGGTCCTATAGCTTAGGGAAATTAAAATCAAAAAGACACAGCCACCCCAAAGTTTGGAACGGCTCTGTTTACAAGAACCTCGTTTACAGTGCAAGTTCAACATCGCAGAAAGTGAAAAATGGATAAAGAAGTTGTGGTATTTACTTACAAAGCAATATCACTCAGCAATGAAATCTGTGTCATCAGGCCCTTAGCAGCACAATGAGTGGATTCAGGTATGATGATTCTAACTGAAGTAAGTCACACAGAAAAAGAAACATCATAAGATATCAGTAATACACGGAATGTAAACTTGGCTACACAGGAACTGAATTACAGAACAGAACAGGGTCTCAAATTTAGAAAACCAACTTATGCTTGCTTAAGGGGAAAGGTGAGTTGGGGTGCTGCATAAAACCAGAGATTGAAATGAGCACAGATAAAGTTCCTTAAGCCAAATATGGAATAGACAAGAGCTACTCCTTGCTCAACAAAATGGACTCAACACCGCATATTAAACGCCTAAGAATGTACCTGACTAGTAAGTATCTTAAAACCTATGGATTGCTATGTCTCCGAAAGAGAATCAAGCATGTGTACAGGGGCATAAACGCAGCAGTGATAGGATTGGAGAGGTTCGGTGAGCAAATGAAGACCCTTTGAAGTCATATTGCATGGTACCCATTCCACGGGTTTCAACTACCCAGGTTTTAGGTATTCTTCCTTCAGCTAAAACATGCATGTGGAACCCAGAGTATGATCAACCATGTGATCGGGAGACGTGTTCAAATATGTCTCAGTTTTCGTACCCTGGTACTCGGGTGCAACATTCCAGACGCTTTACTAACACTCTCTCGACTTGGAGAGTCAGTGTCTATAACCTCCTGTTTGGCCCAGTTTGCAATTTCTGCGGAAGATGAACAGGAATAGCGAGAACCAATGAGAGACTAGCTGGAGGTGTCTGGACGGGCAAATTTAACTCTCATTTCCCACCAGGAAGAGGAATTAACCAAAGGCTCAGCGTGCCGTGCCGGAACCAGATTAGGGCCTGAAGCCATCCTGCGGTGTTGCGGCCAGCTCAAAAGAAACCGAGTTGAAGAAAGGAGCTCAGGGGCACTGTAATTCACAAACCTGCAGACTTATAAATGACAGCTATCGTCCAAAAATAGACTGAAGTAAGGCTGCCAAGAGGACTTCAAAGCGGGGCAGAATTGCAGGAAACCGATTTCAGGAGGTAGACTGGAATTGCATTGAATGCATAGGAAAAGAGGCAGAACGTCCACAATGATGCACTTGGCCAAAAAGGGCGTATGCGTTTTTTCCTGAATATATTCAGGAAAAAACGCATACGCCCTTTTTGGCAAACCAAGCAAGCTTGCAAAGAAAATCTGCACTACAATGAAGTCTCACTTCCCCCCGGTCAAAAGGGCCATCTGAAAAAAGTGTAAAATCCAGAAAGGCAGGACAGGCCATGGAGAACTGGGAGCCTTGTTATGCTGATGGGCGGGATGTAAATTGCCAACAACCACTGGGGAGAAGTGTATGGTGTTTCCTGAAACATCTAAAAAACAAAGCAACAGAGCCTAGGGCACTTCCACTTATGGTCCTATAGCTTAGGGAATTCAAAATCAAAAAGACACAGCCACCCCAAAGTTTGGAACGGCTCTGTTTACAAGAACCTCGTTTACAGTACAAGTTCAACATCGCAGAAAGTGAAAAATGGATAAAGAAGTTGTGGTATTTACTTACAAAGCAATATCACTCAGCAATGAAATCTGTGTCATCAGGCCCGTAGCAGCACAATGAGTGGATTCAGGTATGATGATTCTAACTGAAATAAGTCACACAGAAAAAGAAACATCATAAGATATCAGTAATACACGGAATGTAAACTTGGCTACACAGGAACTGAATTACAGAACAGAACAGGGTCTCAAATTTAGAAAACCAACTTATGCTTGCTTAAGGGGAAAGGTGAGTTGGGGTGCTGCATAAAACCAGAGATTGAAATGAGCACAGATAAAGTTCCTTAAGCCAAATATGGAATAGACAAGAGCTACTCCTTGCTCAACGAAATGGACTCAACACCGCATATTAAACGCCTAAGAATGTACCTGACTAGTAAGTATCTTAAAACCTATGGATTGCTATGTCTCCGAAAGAGAATCAAGCATGTGTACAGGGGCATAAACGCAGCAGTGATAGGATTGGAGAGGTTCGGTGAGCAAATGAAGACCCTTTGAAGTCATATTGCATGGTACCCATTCCACGGGTTTCAACTACCCAGGTTTTAGGTATTCTTCCTTCAGCTAAAACATGCATGTGGAACCCAGAGTATGATCAACCATGTGATCGGGAGACGTGTTCAAATATGTCTCAGTTTTCCTCCCCTGGTACTCGGGTGCAACATTCCAGACGCTTTACTAACACTCTCTCGACTTGGAGAGTCAGTGTCTATAACCTCCTGTTTGGCCCAGTTTGCAATTTCTGCGGAAGATGAACAGGAATAGCGAGAACCAATGAGAGACTAGCTGGAGGTGTCTGGACGGGCAAATTTAACTCTCATTTCCCACCAGGAAGAGGAATTAACCAAAGGCTCAGCATGCCGTGCCGGAACCAGATTAGGGCCTGAAGCCATCCTGCGGTGTTGCGGCCAGCTCAAAAGAAACCGAGTTGAAGAAAGGAGCTCAGGGGCACTGTAATTCACAAACCTGCAGAGTTATAAATGACAGCTATCGTCCAAAAATAGACTGAAGTAAGGCTGCCAAGAGGACTTCAAAGCGGGGCAGAATTGCAGGAAACCGATTTCAGGAGGTAGACTGGAATTGCATTGAATGCATAGGAAAAGAGGCAGAACGTCCACAATGATGCACTTGGCCAAAAAGGGCGTATGCGTTTTTTCCTGAATATATTCAGGAAAAAACGCATACGCCCTTTTTGGCCAACCAAGCAAGCTTGCAAAGGAAATCTGCACTACAATGAAGTCTCACTTCCCCCCGGTCAAAAGGGCCATCTGAAAAAAGTGTAAAATCCAGAAAGGCAGGACAGGCCATGGAGAACTGGGAGCCTTGTTATGCTGATGGGCGGGATGTAAATTGCCAACAACCACTCGGGAGAAGTGTATGGTGTTTCCTGAAACATCTAAAAAACAAAGCAACAGAGCCTAGGGCACTTCCACTTATGGTCCTATAGCTTAGGGAATTCAAAATCAAAAAGACACAGCCACCCCAAAGTTTGGAACGGCTCTGTTTACAAGAACCTCGTTTACAGTACAAGTTCAACATCGCAGAAAGTGAAAAATGGATAAAGAAGTTGTGGTATTTACTTACAAAGCAATATCACTCAGCAATGAAATCTGTGTCATCAGGCCCTTAGCAGCACAATGAGTGGATTCAGGTATGATGATTCTAACTGAAATAAGTCACACAGAAAAAGAAACATCATAAGATATCAGTAATACACGGAATGTAAACTTGGCTACACAGGAACTGAATTACAGAACAGAACAGGGTCTCAAATTTAGAAAACCAACTTATGCTTGCATAAGGGGAAAGGTGAGTTGGGGTGCTGCATAAAACCAGAGATTGAAATGAGCACAGATAAAGTTCCTTAAGCCAAATATGGAATAGACAAGAGCTACTCCTTGCTCAACGAAATGGACTCAACACCGCATATTAAATGCCTAAGAATGTACCTGACTAGTAAGTATCTTAAAACCTATGGATTGCTATGTCTCCGAAAGAGAATCAAGCATGTGTACATGGGCATAAACGCAGCAGTGATAGGATTGGGGAGGTTCGGTGAGCAAATGAAGACCCTTTGAAGTCATATTGCATGGTACCCATTCCACGGGTTTCAACTACCCAGGTTTTAGGTATTCTTCCTTCAGCTAAAACATGCATGTGGAACCCAAGTATGATCAACCATGTGAACGGGAGACGTGTTCAAATATGTCTCAGTTTTCCTACCCTGGTACTCGGGTGCAACATTCCAGACGCTTTACTAACACTCTCCCCACTTGGAGAGTCAGCGCCTTTAACCTCCTGTTTGGCACAGTTTGCAATTTCTGCGGAAGATGAACAGGAATAGCGAGAACCAATGAGAGGCTAGCTGGAGGTGTCTGGACGGGCAAATTTAACTCTCATTTCCCACCAGGAAGAGGAAATAACCAAAGGCTCAGTGTGCCGTGCCGGAACCAGATTAGGGCCTGAAGCCATCCTGCGGTGTTGCGGCCAGCTCACAAGAAAGCGAGTTGAAGAAAGGAGCTCAGGGGCACTGTAATTCACAAACCTGCAGAGTTATAAATGACAGCTATCGTCCAAAAATAGACTGAAGTAAGGCTGCCAAGAGGACTTGAAAGCGGGGCAGAATTGCAGGAAACCGATTTTAGGAGGTAGACTGGAATTGCATTGAATGCATAGGAAAAGAGGCAGAACGTCCACAATGATGCACTTGGCCAAAAAGGGCGTATGCGTTTTTTCCTGAATATATTCAGGAAAAAACGCATACGCCCTTTTTGGCCAACCAAGCAAGCTTGCAAAGGAAATCTGCACTACAATGAAGTCTCACTTCCCCCCGGTCAAAAGGGCCATCTGAAAAAAGTGTAAAATCCAGAAAGGCAGGACAGGCCATGGAGAACTGGGAGCCTTGTTATGCTGATGGGCGGGATGTAAATTGCCAACAACCACTCGGGAGAAGTGTATGGTGTTTCCTGAAACATCTAAAAAACAAAGCAACAGAGCCTAGGGCACTTCCACTTATGGTCCTATAGCTTAGGGAATTCAAAATCAAAAAGACACAGCCACCCCAAAGTTTGGAACGGCTCTGTTTACAAGAACCTCGTTTACAGTACAAGTTCAACATCGCAGAAAGTGAAAAATGGATAAAGAAGTTGTGGTATTTACTTACAAAGCAATATCACTCAGCAATGAAATCTGTGTCATCAGGCCCTTAGCAGCACAATGAGTGGATTCAGGTATGATGATTCTAACTGAAATAAGTCACACAGAAAAAGAAACATCATAAGATATCAGTAATACACGGAATGTAAACTTGGCTACACAGGAACTGAATTACAGAACAGAACAGGGTCTCAAATTTAGAAAACCAACTTATGCTTGCATAAGGGGAAAGGTGAGTTGGGGTGCTGCATAAAACCAGAGATTGAAATGAGCACAGATAAAGTTCCTTAAGCCAAATATGGAATAGACAAGAGCTACTCCTTGCTCAACGAAATGGACTCAACACCGCATATTAAATGCCTAAGAATGTACCTGACTAGTAAGTATCTTAAAACCTATGGATTGCTATGTCTCCGAAAGAGAATCAAGCATGTGTACATGGGCATAAACGCAGCAGTGATAGGATTGGGGAGGTTCGGTGAGCAAATGAAGACCCTTTGAAGTCATATTGCATGGTACCCATTCCACGGGTTTCAACTACCCAGGTTTTAGGTATTCTTCCTTCAGCTAAAACATGCATGTGGAACCCAAGTATGATCAACCATGTGAACGGGAGACGTGTTCAAATATGTCTCAGTTTTCCTACCCTGGTACTCGGGTGCAACATTCCAGACGCTTTACTAACACTCTCCCCACTTGGAGAGTCAGCGCCTTTAACCTCCTGTTTGGCACAGTTTGCAATTTCTGCGGAAGATGAACAGGAATAGCGAGAACCAATGAGAGGCTAGCTGGAGGTGTCTGGACGGGCAAATTTAACTCTCATTTCCCACCAGGAAGAGGAAATAACCAAAGGCTCAGTGTGCCGTGCCGGAACCAGATTAGGGCCTGAAGCCATCCTGCGGTGTTGCGGCCAGCTCACAAGAAAGCGAGTTGAAGAAAGGAGCTCAGGGGCACTGTAATTCACAAACCTGCAGAGTTATAAATGACAGCTATCGTCCAAAAATAGACTGAAGTAAGGCTGCCAAGAGGACTTGAAAGCGGGGCAGAATTGCAGGAAACCGATTTTAGGAGGTAGACTGGAATTGCATTGAATGCATAGGAAAAGAGGCAGAACGTCCACAATGATGCACTTGGCCAAAAAGGGCGTATGCGTTTTTTCCTGAATATATTCAGGAAAAAACGCATACGCCCTTTTTGGCCAACCAAGCAAGCTTGCAAAGGAAATCTGCACTACAATGAAGTCTCACTTCCCCCCGGTCAAAAGGGCCATCTGAAAAAAGTGTAAAATCCAGAAAGGCAGGACAGGCCATGGAGAACTGGGAGCCTTGTTATGCTGATGGGCGGGATGTAAATTGCCAACAACCACTCGGGAGAAGTGTATGGTGTTTCCTGAAACATCTAAAAAACAAAGCAACAGAGCTTAGGGCACTTCCACTTATGGTCCTATAGCTTAGGGAATTTAAAATCAAAAAGACACAGCCACCCCAAAGTTTGGAACGGCTCTGTTTACAAGAACCTCGTTTACAGTACAAGTTCAACATCGCAGAAAGTGAAAAATGGATAAAGAAGTTGTGGTATTTACTTACAAAGCAATATCACTCAGCAATGAAATCTGTGTCATCAGGCCCTTAGCAGCACAATGAGTGGATTCAGGTATGATGATTCTAACTGAAATAAGTCACACAGAAAAAGAAACATCATAAGATATCAGTAATACACGGAATGTAAACTTGGCTACACAGGAACTGAATTACAGAACAGAACAGGGTCTCAAATTTAGAAAACCAACTTATGCTTGCATAAGGGGAAAGGTGAGTTGGGGTGCTGCATAAAACCAGAGATTGAAATGAGCACAGATAAAGTTCCTTAAGCCAAATATGGAATAGACAAGAGCTACTCCTTGCTCAACGAAATGGACTCAACACCGCATATTAAATGCCTAAGAATGTACCTGACTAGTAAGTATCTTAAAACCTATGGATTGCTATGTCTCCGAAAGAGAATCAAGCATGTGTACATGGGCATAAACGCAGCAGTGATAGGATTGGGGAGGTTCGGTGAGCAAATGAAGACCCTTTGAAGTCATATTACATGGTACCCATTCCACGGGTTTCAACTACCCAGGTTTTAGGTATTCTTCCTTCAGCTAAAACATGCATGTGGAACCCAAGTATGATCAACCATGTGAACGGGAGACGTGTTCAAATATGTCTCAGTTTTCCTCCCCTGGTACTCGGGTGCAACATTCCAGACGCTTTACTAACACTCTCCCCACTTGGAGAGTCAGCGCCTTTAACCTCCTGTTTGGCACAGTTTGCAATTTCTGCGGAAGATGAACAGGAATAGCGAGAACCAATGAGAGGCTAGCTGGAGGTGTCTGGACGGGCAAATTTAACTCTCATTTCCCACCAGGAAGAGGAAATAACCAAAGGCTCAGTGTGCCGTGCCGGAACCAGATTAGGGCCTGAAGCCATCCTGCGGTGTTGCGGCCAGCTCACAAGAAAGCGAGTTGAAGAAAGGAGCTCAGGGGCACTGTAATTCACAAACCTGCAGAGTTATAAATGACAGCTATCGTCCAAAAATAGACTGAAGTAAGGCTGCCAAGAGGACTTGAAAGCAGGGCAGAATTGCAGGAAACCGATTTCAGGAGGTAGACTGGAATTGCATTGAAAGCATAGGAAAAGAGGCAGAACGTCCACAATGATGCACTTGGCCAAAAAGGGCGTATGCGTTTTTTCCTGAATATATTCAGGAAAAAACGCATACGCCCTTTTTGGCCAACCAAGCAAGCTTGCAAAGGAAATCTGCACTACAATGAAGTCTCACTTCCCCCCGGTCAAAAGGGCCATCTGAAAAAAGTGTAAAATCCAGAAAGGCAGGACAGGCCATGGAGAACTGGGAGCCTTGTTATGCTGATGGGCGGGATGTAAATGGCCAACAGACACTCGGGAGAAGTGTATGGTGTTTCCTGAAACATCTAAAAAACAAAGCAACAGAACCTAGGGCACTTCCACTTATGGTCCTATAGCTTAGGGAAATTAAAATCAAAAAGACACAGCCACCCCAAAGTTTGGAACGGCTCTGTTTACAAGAACCTCGTTTACAGTACAAGTTCAACATCGCAGAAAGTGAAAAATGGATAAAGAAGTTGTGGTATTTACTTACAAAGCAATATCACTCAGCAATGAAATCTGTGTCATCAGGCCCTTAGCAGCACAATGAGTGGATTCAGGTACGATGATTCTAACTGAAATAAGTCACACAGAAAAAGAAACATCATAAGATATCACTAATACACGGAATGTAAACCTGGCTACACAGGAACTGAATTCCAAAACAGAACAGGGTCTCAAATTTAGAAAACCAACTTATGCTTGCTTAAGGGTAAAGGTGAGTTGGGGTGCTGCATAAAACCAGAGATTGAAATGAGCACAGATAAAGTTCCTTAAGCCAAATATGGAATAGACAAGAGCTACTCCTTGCTCAAAGAAATGGACTCAACACCCCATATTAAACGCCTAAGAATGTACCTGACTAGTAAGTATCTTAAAACCTATGGATTGCTATGTCTGCAAAAGAGAATCAAGCGTGTATACAGGGGCATAAACGCAGCAGTGATAGGATTGAAGAAGTTCGGTGAGCAAATGAAGACCCTTTGAAGTCATATTGCATGGTACCCATTCCACGGGTCTCAACTCTCCAGGTTTAAGGTATTCTTCCTTCAGCTAAAACATGCATGTGGAACCCAGAGTATGATCAACCGTGTGAACGGGAGACGTGTTCAAATATGTCTCAGTTTTCCTCCCCTGGTACTCGGGTGCAACATTCCAGACGCTTTACTAACACTCTCCCCACTTGGAGAGTCAGCGCCTTTAACCTCCTGTTTGGCACAGTTTGCAATTTCTGCGGAAGATGAACAGGAATAGCGAGAACCAATGAGAGACTAGCTGGAGGTGTCTGGACGGGCAAATTTAACTCTTATTTCCCACCAGGAAGAGGAAATAACCAAAGGCTCAGCATGCCGTGCCGGAACTAGATTAGGGCCTGAAGCCATCCTGCGTTGTTGCGGCCAGCTCACAAGAAAGCGAGTTGAAGAAAGGAGCTCAGGGACACTGTAATTCACAAACCTGCAGAGTTATAAATGACAGCTATCGTCCAAAAATAGACTGAAGTAAGGCTGCCAAGAGGACTTGAAAGCAGGGCAGAATTGCAGGAAACCGATTTCAGGAGGTAGACTGGAATTGCATTGAAAGCATAGGAAAAGAGGCAGAACGTCCACAATGATGCACTTGGCCAAAAAGGGCGTATGCGTTTTTTCCTGAATATATTCAGGAAAAAACGCATACGCCCTTTTTGGCCAACCAAGCAAGCTTGCAAAGGAAATCTGCACTACAATGAAGTCTCACTTCCCCCCGGTCAAAAGGGCCATCTGAAAAAAGTGTAAAATCCAGAAAGGCAGGACAGGCCATGGAGAACTGGGAGCCTTGTTATGCTGATGGGCGGGATGTAAATTGCCAACAACAACTCGGGAGAAGTGTATGGTGTTTCCTGAAACATCTAAAAAACAAAGCAACAGAGCCTAGGGCACTGCCACTTATGGTCCTAAGGCTTAGGGAATTTAAAATCAAAAAGACACAGCCACCCCAAAGTTTGGAACAGCTCTGTTTACAAGAACCTCGTTTACAGTACAAGTTCAACATCGCAGAAAGTGAAAAATGGATAAAGAAGTTGTGGTATTTACTTACAAAGCAATATCACTCAGCAATGAAATCTGTGTCATCAGGCCCTTAGCAGCACAATGAGTGGATTCAGGTATGATGATTCTAACTGAAGTAAGTCACACAGAAAAACAAACATCATAAGATATCATTAATACACGGAATGTAAACTTGGCTACACAGGAACTGAATTACAGAACAGAACAGGGTCTCAAATTTAGAAAACCAACTTATGCTTGCTTAAGGGTAAAGGTGAGTTGGGGTGCTGCATAGAACCAGAGATTGAAATGAGCACAGATAAAGTTCCTTAAGTCAAATATGGAATAGACAAGAGCTACTCCTTGCTCAACGAAATGGACTCAACACCGCATATTAAACGCCTAAGAATGTACCTGACTAGTAAGTATCTTAAAACATATGGATTGCTATGTCTCCGAAAGAGAATCAAGCATGTGTACAGGGGCATAAACGCAGCAGTGATAGGATTGGAGAGGTTCGGTGAGCAAATGAAGACCCTTTGAAGTCATATTGCATGGTACCCATTCCACGGGTTTCAACTACCCAGGTTTTAGGTATTCTTCCTTCAGCTAAAACATGCATGTGGAACCCAGAGTATGATCAACCATGTGATCGGGAGACGTGTTCAAATATGTCTCAGTTTTCGTACCCTGGTACTCGGGTGCAACATTCCAGATGCTTTACTAACACTCTCCCGACTTGGAGAGTCAGTGTCTTTAACCTCCTGTTTGGCCCAGTTTGCAATTTCTGCGGAAGATGAACAGGAATAGCGAGAACCAATGAGAGACTAGCTGGAGGTGTCTGGACGGGCAAATTTAACTCTCATTTCCCACCAGGAAGAGGAATTAACCAAAGGCTCAGCGTGCCGTGCCGGAACCAGATTAGGGCCTGAAGCCATCCTGCGGTGTTGCGGCCAGGTCACAAGAAAGCGAGTTGAAGAAAGGAGCTCAGGGGCACTGTAATTCACAAACCTGCAGAGTTATAAATGACAGCTATCGTCCAAAAATAGACTGAAGTAAGGCTGCCAAGAGGACTCAAAGCGGGGCAGAATTGCAGGAAACCGATTTCAGGAGGTAGACTGGAATTGCATTGAATGCATAGGAAAAGAGGCAGAACGTCCACAATGATGCACTTGGCCAAAAAGGGCGTATGCGTTTTTTCCTGAATATATTCAGGAAAAAACGCATACGCCCTTTTTGGCCAACCAAGCAAGCTTGCAAAGGAAATCTGCACTACAATGAAGTCTCACTTCACCCCAGTCAAAAGGGCCATCTGAAGAAAGTGTAAAATCCAGAAAGGCAGGACAGGCCATGGAGAACTGGGAGCCTTGTTATGCTGATGGGCGGGATGTAAATTGCCAACAACCACTCGGGAGAAGTGTATGGTGTTTCCTGAAACATCTGAAAAACAAAGCAACAGAGCCTAGGGCACTTCCACTTATGGTCCTATAGCTTAGGGAATTCAAAATCAAAAAGACACAGCCACCCCAAAGTTTGGAACGGCTCTGTTTACAAGAACCTCGTTTACAGTACAAGTTCAACATCGCAGAAAGTGAAAAATGGATAAAGAAGTTGTGGTATTTACTTACAAAGCAATATCACTCAGCAATGAAATCTGTGTCATCAGGCCCTTAGCAGCACAATGAGTGGATTCAGGTATGATGATTCTAACTGAAATAAGTCACACAGAAAAAGAAACATCATAAGATATCAGTAATACACGGAATGTAAACTTGGCTACACAGCAACTGAATTACAGAACAGAACAGGGTCTCAAATTTCGAAAACCAACTTATGCTTGCTTAAGGGGAAAGGTGAGTTGGGGTGCTGCATAAAACCAGAGATTGAAATGAGCACAGATAAAGTTCCTTAAGCCAAATATGGAATAGACAAGAGCTACTCCTTGCTCAACGAAATGGACTCAACACCGCATATTAAATGCCTAAGAATGTACCTGACTAGTAAGTATCTTAAAACCTATGGATTGCTATGTCTCCGAAAGAGAATCAAGCATGTGTACATGGGCATAAACGCAGCAGTGATAGGATTGGGGAGGTTCGGTGAGCAAATGAAGACCCTTTGAAGTCATATTACATGGTACCCATTCCACGGGTTTCAACTACCCAGGTTTTAGGTATTCTTCCTTCAGCTAAAACATGCATGTGGAACCCAAGTATGATCAACCATGTGAACGGGAGACGTGTTCAAATATGTCTCAGTTTTCCTCCCCTGGTACTCGGGTGCAACATTCCAGACGCTTTACTAACACTCTCCCCACTTGGAGAGTCAGCGCCTTTAACCTCCTGTTTGGCACAGTTTGCAATTTCTGCGGAAGATGAACAGGAATAGCGAGAACCAATGAGAGGCTAGCTGGAGGTGTCTGGACGGGCAAATTTAACTCTCATTTCCCACCAGGAAGAGGAAATAACCAAAGGCTCAGTGTGCCGTGCCGGAACCAGATTAGGGCCTGAAGCCATCCTGCGGTGTTGCGGCCAGCTCACAAGAAAGCGAGTTGAAGAAAGGAGCTCAGGGGCACTGTAATTCACAAACCTGCAGAGTTATAAATGACAGCTATCGTCCAAAAATAGACTGAAGTAAGGCTGCCAAGAGGACTTCAAAGCGGGGCAGAATTGCTGGAAACCGATTTCAGGAGGTAGACTGGAATTGCATTGAAAGCATAGGAAAAGAGGCAGAACGTCCACAATGATGCACTTGGCCAAAAAGGGCGTATGCGTTTTTTCCTGAATATATTCAGGAAAAAACGCATACGCCCTTTTTGGCCAACCAAGCAAGCTTGCAAAGGAAATCTGCACTACAATGAAGTCTCACTTCCCCCCGGTCAAAAGAGCCATCTGAAAAAAGTGTAAAATCCAGAAAGGCAGGACAGGCCATGGAGAACTGGGAGCCTTGTTATGCTGATGGGCGGGATGTAAATTGCCAACAACCACTCGGGAGAAGTGTATGGTGTTTCCTGAAACATCTAAAAAACAAAGCAACAGAACCTAGGGCACTTCCACTTATGGTCCTATAGCTTAGGGAAATTAAAATCAAAAAGACACAGCCACCCCAAAGTTTGGAACGGCTCTGTTTACAAGAACCTCGTTTACAGTACAAGTTCAACATCGCAGAAAGTGAAAAATGGATAAAGAAGTTGTGGTATTTACTTACAAAGCAATATCACTCAGCAATGAAATCTGTGTCATCAGGCCCTTAGCAGCACAATGAGTGGATTCAGGTACGATGATTCTAACTGAAATAAGTCACACAGAAAAAGAAACATCATAAGATATCACTAATACACGGAATGTAAACCTGGCTACACAGGAACTGAATTCCAAAACAGAACAGGGTCTCAAATTTAGAAAACCAACTTATGCTTGCTTAAGGGTAAAGGTGAGTTGGGGTGCTGCGTAAAACCAGAGATTGAAATGAGCACAGATAAAGTTCCTTAAGCCAAATATGGAATAGACAAGAGCTACTCCTTGCTCAACGAAATGGACTCAACACCCCATATTAAACGCCTAAGAATGTACCTGACTAGTAAGTATCTTAAAACCTATGGATTGCTATGTCTCCAAAAGAGAATCAAGCGTGTTTACACGGGCATAAACGCAGCAGTGATAGGATTGAAGAAGTTCGGTGAGCAAATGAAGAGCCTTTGAAGTCATATTGCATGGTACCCATTCCACGGGTCTCAACTCTCCAGGTTTAAGGTATTCTTCCTTCAGCTAAAACATGCATGTGGAACCCAGAGTATGATCAACCGTGTGAACGGGAGACGTGTTCAAATATGTCTCAGTTTTCCTCCCCTGGTACTCGGGTGCCACATTCCAGACGCTTTACTAACACTCTCCCCACTTGGAGAGTCAGCGCCTTTAACCTCCTGTTTGACCCAGTTTGCAATTTCTGCGGAAGATGAACAGGAATAGCGAGAACCCATGAGAGACTAGCTGGAGGTGTCTGGACGGGCAAATTTAACTCTTATTTCCCACCAGGAAGAGGAAATAACCAAAGGCTCAGCATGCCGTGCCGGAACCAGATTAGGGCCTGAAGCCATCCTGCGGTGTTGCGGCCAGCTCACAAGAAAGCGAGTTGAAGAAAGGAGCTCAGGGACACTGTAATTCACAAACCTGCAGAGTTATAAATGACAGCTATCGTCCAAAAATAGACTGAAGTAAGGCTGCCAAGAGGACTTGAAAGCAGGGCAGAATTGCAGGAAACCGATTTCAGGAGGTAGACTGGAATTGCATTGAAAGCATAGGAAAAGAGGCAGAACGTCCACAATGATGCACTTGGCCAAAAAGGGCGTATGCGTTTTTTCCTGAATATATTCAGGAAAAAACGCATACGCCCTTTTTGGCCAACCAAGCAAGCTTGCAAAGGAAATCTGCACTACAATGAAGTCTCACTTCCCCCCGGACAAAAGGGCCATCTGAAAAAAGTGTAAAATCCAGAAAGGCAGGACAGGCCATGGAGAACTGGGAGCCTTGTTATGCTGATGGGCGGGATGTAAATTGCCAACAACCACTCGGGAGAAGTGTATGGTGTTTCCTGAAACATCTAAAAAACAAAGCAACAGAGCCTAGGGCACTGCCACTTATGGTCCTAAGGCTTAGGGAATTTAAAATCAAAAAGACACAGCCACCCCAAAGTTTGGAACGGCTCTGTTTACAAGAACCTCGTTTATAGTACAAGTTCAACATCGCAGAAAGTGAAAAATGGATAAAGAAGTTGTGGTATTTACTTACAAAGCAATATCACTCAGCAATGAAATCTATGTCATCAGGCCCTTAGCAGAACAATGAGTGGATTCAGGTATGATGATTCTAACTGAAATAAGTCACACAGAAAAAGAAACATCATAAGTTATCAGTAATACACGGAATGTAAACTTGGCTACACAGGAACTGAATTACAGAACAGAACAGGGTCTCAAATTTAGAAAACCAACTTATGCTTGCTTAAGGGTAAAGGTGAGTTGGGGTGCTGCATAAAACCAGAGATTGAAATGAGCACAGATAAAGTTCCTTAAGTCAAATATGGAATAGATAAGAGCTACTCCTTGCTCAACGAAATGGACTCAACACCACATATTAAACGCCTAAGAATGTACCTGACTAGTAAGTATCGTAAAACCTATGGATTGCTATGTCTCCAAAAGAGAATCAAGCATGTGTACAGGGGCATAAACGCAGCAGTGATAGGATTGGAGAGGTTCGGTGAGCAAATGAAGACCCTTTGAAGTCATATTGCATGGTAACCATTACACGGGTCTCAACTCTCCAGGTTTAAGGTATTCTTCCTTCAGCTAAAACATGCATGTGAAACCCAAGTATGATCAACCATGTGAATGGGAGACGTGTTCATATATGTCTCAGTTTTCCTCCCCTGGTACTCGGGTGCAACATTCCAGACGCTTTACTAACACTCTCCCCACTTGGAGAGTCAGCGCCTTTAACCTCCTGTTTGGCACAGTTTGCAATTTCTGCGGAAGATGAACAGGAATAGCGAGAACCAATGAGAGGCTAGCTGGAGGTGTCTGGACGGGCAAATTTAACTCTCATTTCCCACCAGGAAGAGGAAATAACCAAAGGCTCAGCGTGCCGTACCGGAACCAGATTAGGGCCTGAAGCCATCCTGCGGTGTTGCGGCCAGCTCAAAAGAAACCGAGTTGAAGAAAGGAGCTCAGGGGCACTGTAATTCACAAACCTGCAGAGTTATAAATGACAGCTATCGTCCAAAAATAGACTGAAGTAAGGCTGCCAAGAGGACTTGAAAGCGGGGCAGAATTGCAGGAAACCGATTTCAGGAGGTAGACTGGAATTGCATTGAAAGCATAGGAAAAGAGGCAGAACGTCCACAATGATGCACTTGGCCAAAAAGGGCGTATGCGTTTTTTCCTGAATATATTCAGGAAAAAACGCATACGCCCTTTTTGGCCAACCAAGCAAGCTTGCAAAGGAAATCTGCACTACAATGAAGTCTCACTTCCCCCCGGTCAAAAGGGCCATCTGAAAAAAGTGTAAAATCCAGAAAGGCAGGACAGGCCATGGAGAACTGGGAGCCTTGTTATGCTGATGGGCGGGATGTAAATTGCCAACAACCACTCGGGAGAAGTGTATGGTGTTTCCTGAAACATCTAAAAAACAAAGCAACAGAACCTAGGGCACTTCCACTTATGGTCCTATAGCTTAGGGAAATTAAAATCAAAAAGACACAGCCACCCCACAGTTTGGAACGGCTCTGTTTACAAGAACCTCATTTACAGTACAAGTTCAACATCGCAGAAAGTGAAAAATGGATAAAGAAGTTGTGGTATTTACTTACAAAGCAATATCACTCAGCAATGAAATCTGTGTCATCAGGCCCTTAGCAGCACAATGAGTGGATTCAGGTATGATGATTCTAACTGAAGTAAGTCACACAGAAAAAGAAACATCATAAGATATCAGTAATACACGGAATGTAAACTTGGCTACACAGGAACTGAATTACAGAACAGAACAGGGTCTCAAATTTAGAAAACCAACTTATGCTTGCTTAAGGGTAAAGGTGAGTTGGGGTGCTGCATAAAACCAGAGATTGAAATGAGCACAGATAAAGTTCCTTAAGTCAAATATGGAATAGACAAGAGCTACTCCTTGCTCAACGAAATGGACTCAACACCGCATATTAAACGCCTAAGAATGTACCTGACTAGTAAGTATCTTAAAACCTATGGATTGCTATGTCTCCGAAAGAGAATCAAGCATGTGTACAGGGGCATAAACGCAGCAGTGATAGGATTGGAGAGGTTCGGTGAGCAAATGAAGACCCTTTGAAGTCATATTGCATGGTACCCATTCCACGGGTTTCAACTACCCAGGTTTTAGGTATTCTTCTTTCAGCTAAAACATGCATGTGGAACCCAGAGTATGATCAACCATGTGATCGGGAGACGTGTTCAAATATGTCTCAGTTTTCGTACCCTGGTACTCGGGTGCAACATTCCAGACGCTTTACTAACACTCTCCCGACTTGGAGAGTCAGTGTCTTTAACCTCCTGTTTGGCCCAGTTTGCAATTTCTGCGGAAGATGAACAGGAATAGCGAGAACCAATGAGAGACTAGCTGGAGGTGTCTGGACGGGCAAATTTAACTCTCATTTCCCACCAGGAAGAGGAATTAACCAAAGGCTCAGCGGGCCGTGCCGGAACCAGATTAGGGCCTGAAGCCATCCTGTGGTGTTGCGGACAGCTCACAAGAAAGCGAGTTGAAGAAAGGAGCTCAGGGGCACTGTAATTCACAAACCTGCAGAGTTATAAATGACAGCTATCGTCCAAAAATAGACTGAAGTAAGGCTGCCAAGAGGACTCAAAGCGGGGCAGAATTGCAGGAAACCGATTTCAGGAGGTAGACTGGAATTGCATTGAATGCATAGGAAAAGAGGCAGAACGTCCACAATGATGCACTTGGCCAAAAAGGGCGTATGCGTTTTTTCCTGAATATATTCAGGAAAAAACGCATACGCCCTTTTTGGCCAACCAAGCAAGCTTGCAAAGGAAATCTGCACTACAATGAAGTCTCACTTCCCCCCGGTCAAAAGGGCCATCTGAAAAAAGTGTAAAATCCAGAAAGGCAGGACAGGCCATGGAGAACTGGGAGCCTTGTTATGCTGATGGGCGGGATGTAAATTGCCAACAACCACTCGGGAGAAGTGTATGGTGTTTCCTGAAACATCTAAAAAACAAAGCAACAGAGCCTAGGGCACTTCCACTTATGGTCCTATAGATTAGGGAATTCAAAATCAAAAAGACACAGCCACCCCAAAGTTTGGAACGGCTCTGTTTACAAGAACCTCGTTTACAGTACAAGTTCAACATCGCAGAAAGTGAAAAATGGATAAAGAAGTTGTGGTATTTACTTACAAAGCAATATCACTCAGCAATGAAATCTATGTCATCAGGCCCTTAGCAGAACAATGAGTGGATTCAGGTATGATGATTCTAACTGAAATAAGTCACACAGAAAAAGAAACATCATAAGTTATCAGTAATACACGGAATGTAAACTTGGCTACACAGGAACTGAATTACAGAACAGAACAGGGTCTCAAATTTAGAAAACCAACTTATGCTTGCTTAAGGGTAAAGGTGAGTTGGGGTGCTGCATAAAACCAGAGATTGAAATGAGCACAGATAAAGTTCCTTAAGTCAAATATGGAATAGACAAGAGCTACTCCTTGCTCAACGAAATGGACTCAACACCCCATATTAAACGCCTAAGAATGTACCTGACTAGTAAGTATCTTAAAACATATGGATTGCTATGTCTCCGAAAGAGAATCAAGCATGTGTACAGGGGCATAAACGCAGCAGTGATAGGATTGGAGAGGTTCGGTGAGCAAATGAAGACCCTTTGAAGTCATATTGCATGGTACCCATTACACGGGTCTCAACTCTCCAGGTTTAAGGTATTCTTCCTTCAGCTAAAACATGCATGTGGAACCCAAGTATGATCAACCATGTGAATGGGAGACGTGTTCAAATATGTCTCAGTTTTCGTACCCTGGTACTCGGGTGCAACATTCCAGACGCTTTACTAACACTCTCCCGACTTGGAGAGTCAGTGTCTTTAACCTCCTGTTTGGCCCAGTTTGCAATTTCTGCGGAAGATGAACAGGAATAGCGAGAACCAATGAGAGGCTAGCTGGAGGTGTCTGGACGGGCAAATTTAACTCTCATTTCCCACCAGGAAGAGGAATTAACCAAAGGCTCAGCGTGCCGTGCCGGAACCAGATTAGGGCCTGAAGCCATCCTGCGGTGTTGCGGCCAGCTCACAAGAAAGCGAGTTGAAGAAAGGAGCTCAGGGGCACTGTAATTCACAAACCTGCAGAGTTATAAATGACAGCTATCGTCCAAAAATAGACTGAAGTAAGGCTGCCAAGAGGACTCAAAGCGGGGCAGAATTGCAGGAAACCGATTTCAGGAGGTAGACTGGAATTGCATTGAATGCATAGGAAAAGAGGCAGAACGTCCACAATGATGCACTTGGCCAAAAAGGGCGTATGCGTTTTTTCCTGAATATATTCAGGAAAAAACGCATACGCCCTTTTTGGCCAACCAAGCAAGCTTGCAAAGGAAATCTGCACTACAATGAAGTCTCACTTCCCCCCGGTCAAAAGGGCCATCTGAAAAAAGTGTAAAATCCAGAAAGGCAGGACAGGCCATGGAGAACTGGGAGCCTTGTTATGCTGATGGGCGGGATGTAAATTGCCAACAACCACTCTGGAGAAGTGTATGGTGTTTCCTGAAACATCTAAAAAACAAAGCAACAGAGCCTAGGGCACTTCCACTTATGGTCCTATAGCTTAGGGAATTCAAAATCAAAAAGACACAGCCACCCCAAAGTTTGGAACGGCTCTGTTTACAAGAACCTCGTTTACAGTACAAGTTCAACATCGCAGAAAGTGAAAAATGGATAAAGAAGTTGTGGTATTTACTTACAAAGCAATATCACTCAGCAATGAAATCTGTGTCATCAGGCCCTTAGCAGCACAATGAGTGGATTCAGGTATGATGATTCTAACTGAAATAAGTCACACAGAAAAAGAAACATCATAAGATATCAGTAATACACGGAATGTAAACTTGGCTACACAGGAACTGAATTACAGAACAGAACAGGGTCTCAAATTTCGAAAACCAACTTATGCTTGCTTAAGGGGAAAGGTGAGTTGGGGTGCTGCATAAAACCAGAGATTGAAATGAGCACAGATAAAGTTCCTTAAGCCAAATATGGAATAGACAAGAGCTACTCCTTGCTCAACGAAATGGACTCAACACCGCATATTAAACGCCTAAGAATGTACCTGACTAGTAAGTATCTTAAAACCTATGGATTGCTATGTCTCCGAAAGAGAATCAAGCATGTGTACAGGGGCATAAACGCAGCAGTGATAGGATTGGAGAGGTTCGGTGAGCACATGAAGACCCTTTGAAGTCATATTGCATGGTACCCATTACACGGGTCTCAACTCTCCAGGTTTAAGGTATTCTTCCTTCAGCTAAAACATGCATATGGAACCCAAGTATGATCAACCACATGAACGGGAGACGTGTTCAAATATGTCTCAGTTTTCCTCCCCTGGTACTCGGGTGCAACATTCCAGACGCTTTACTAACACTCTCCCCACTTGGAGAGTCAGCGCCTTTAACCTCCTGTTTGGCCCAGTTTGCAATTTCTGCGGAAGATGAACAGGAATAGCGAGAACCAATGAGAGGCTAGCTGGAGGTGTCTGGACGGGCAAATTTAACTCTCATTTCCCACCAGGAAGAGGAAATAACCAAAGGCTCAGTGTGCCGTGCCGGAACCAGATTAGGGCCTGAAGCCATCCTGCGGTGTTGCGGCCAGCTCACAAGAAAGCGAGTTGAAGAAAGGAGCTCAGGGGCACTGTAATTCACCAACCTGCAGAGTTATAAATGACAGCTATCATCCAAAAATAGACTGAAGTAAGGCTGCCAAAAGGACTTGAAAGCGGGGCAGAATTGCAGGAAACCGATTTCAGGAGGTAGACTGGAATTGCATTGAAAGCATAGGAAAAGAGGCAGAACGTACACAATGATGCACTTGGCCAAAAAGGGCGTATGCGTTTTTTCCTGAATATATTCAGGAAAAAACGCATACGCCCTTTTTGGCCAAACAAGCAAGCTTGCAAAGGAAATCTGCACTACAATGAAGTCTCACTTCCCCCCGGTCAAAAGGGCCATCTGAAAAAAGGGTAAAATCCAGAAAGGCAGGACAGGCCATGGAGAACTGGGAGCCTTGTTATGCTGAAGGGCGGGATGTAAATTGCCAACAACCACTCGGGAGAAGTGTATGGTGTTTCCTGAAACATCTAAAAAACAAAGCAACAGAACCTAGGGCACTTCCACTTATGGTCCTATAGCTTAGGGAAATTAAAATCAAAAAGACACAGCCACCCCAAAGTTTGGAACGGCTCTGTTTACAAGAACCTCGTTTACAGTACAAGTTCAACATCGCAGAAAGTGAAAAATGGATAAAGAAGTTGTGGTATTTACTTACAAAGCAATATCACTCAGCAATGAAATCTATGTCATCAGGCCCTTAGCAGCACAATGAGTGGATTCAGGTATGATGATTCTAACTGAAATAAGTCACACAGAAAAAGAAACATCATAAGATATCAGTAATACACGGAATGTAAACTTGGCTACACAGGAACTGAATTACAGAACAGAACAGGGTCTCAAATTTAGAAAACCAACTTATCCTTGCATAAGGGGAAAGGTGAGTTGGGGTGCTGAAAAAACCAGAGATTGAAATGAGCACAGATAAAGTTCCTTAAGCCAAATATGGAATAGACAAGAGCTACTCCTTGCTCAACGAAATGGACTCAACACCCCATATTAAACGCCTAAGAATGTACCTGACTAGTAAGTATCTTAAAACCTATGGATTGCTATGTCTCCGAAAGAGAATCAAGCATGTGTACAGGGGCATAAACGCAGCAGTGATAGGATTGGGGAGGTTCGGTGAGCAAATGAAGACCCTTTGAAGTCATATTGCATGGTACCCATTCCACGGGTTTCAACTACCCAGGTTTTAGGTATTCTTCCTTCAGCTAAAACATGCATGTGGAACCCAAGTATGATCAACCATGTGAACGGGAGACGTGTTCAAATATGTCTCAGTTTTCCTCCCCTGGTACTCGGGTGCAACATTCCAGACGCTTTACTAACACTCTCCCCACTTGGAGAGTCAGCGCCTTTAACCTCCTGTTTGGCCCAGTTTGCAATTTCTGCGGAAGATGAACAGGAATAGCGAGAACCAATGAGAGGCTAGCTGGAGGTGTCTGGACGGGCAAATTTAACTCTCATTTCCCACCAGGAAGAGGAAATAACCAAAGGCTCAGTGTGCCGTGCCGGAACCAGATTAGGGCCTGAAGCCATCCTGCGGTGTTGCGGCCAGCTCACAAGAAAGCGAGTTGAAGAAAGGAGCTCAGGGGCACTGTAATTCACAAACCTGCAGAGTTATAAATGACAGCTATCGTCCAAAAATAGACTGAAGTAAGGCTGCCAAGAGGACTTGAAAGCGGGGCAGAATTGCAGGAAACCGATTTCAGGAGGTAGACTGGAATTGCATTGAAAGCATAGGAAAAGAGGCAGAACGTCCACAATGATGCACTTGGCCAAAAAGGGCGTATGCGTTTTTTCCTGAATATATTCAGGAAAAAACGCATACGCCCTTTTTGGCCAACCAAGCAAGCTTGCAAAGGAAATCTGCACTACAATGAAGTCTCACTTCCCCCCGGTCAAAAGGGCCATCTGAAAAAAGTGTAAAATCCAGAAAGGCAGGACAGGCCATGGAGAACTGGGAGCCTTGTTATGCTGATGGGCGGGATGTAAATTGCCAACAACCACTCGGGAGAAGTGTATGGTGTTTCCTGAAACATCTAAAAAACAAAGCAACAGAACCTAGGGCACTTCCACTTATGGTCCTATAGCTTAGGGAAATTAAAATCAAAAAGACACAGCCACCCCAAAGTTTGGAACGGCTCTGTTTACAAGTACTTCGTTTACAGTACAAGTTCAACATCGCAGAAAGTGAAAAATGGATAAAGAAGTTGTGGTATTTACTTACAAAGCAATATCACTCAGCAATGAAATCTGTGTCATCAGGCCCTTAGCAGCACAATGAGTGGATTCAGGTATGATGATTCTAACTGAAGTAAGTCACACAGAAAAAGAAACATCATAAGATATCAGTAATACACGGAATGTAAACTTGGCTACACAGGAACTGAATTACAGAACAGAACAGGGTCTCAAATTTAGAAAACCAACTTATGCTTGCTTAAGGGTAAAGGTGAGTTGGGGTGCTGCATAAAACCAGAGATTGAAATGAGCACAGATAAAGTTCCTTAAGTCAAATATGGAATAGACAAGAGCTACTCCTTGCTCAACGAAATGGACTCAACACCGCATATTAAACGCCTAAGAATGTACCTGACTAGTAAGTATCTTAAAACCTATGGATTGCTATGTCTCCGAAAGAGAATCAAGCATGTGTACAGGGGCATAAACGCAGCAGTGATAGGATTGGAGAGGTTCGGTGAGCAAATGAAGACCCTTTGAAGTCATATTGCATGGTACCCATTCCACGGGTATCAACTACCCAGGTTTTAGGTATTCTTCCTTCAGCTAAAACATGCATGTGGAACCCAGAGTATGATCAACCATGTGATCGGGAGACGTGTTCAAATATGTCTCAGTTTTCGTACCCTGGTACTCGGGTGCAACATTCCAGACGCTTTACTAACACTCTCCCGACTTGGAGAGTCAGTGTCTTTAACCTCCTGTTTGGCCCAGTTTGCAATTTCTGCGGAAGATGAACAGGAATAGCGAGAACCAATGAGAGACTAGCTGGAGGTGTCTGGACGGGCAAATTTAACTCTCATTTCCCACCAGGAAGAGGAATTAACCAAAGGCTCAGCGTGCCGTGCCGAAACAAGATTAGGGCCTGAAGCCATCCTGCGGTGTTGCGGCCAGCTCACAAGAAAGCGAGTTGAAGAAAGGAGCTCAGGGGCACTGTAATTCACAAACCTGCAGAGTTATAAATGACAGCTATCGTCCAAAAATAGACTGAAGTAAGGCTGCCAAGAGGACTCAAAGCGGGGCAGAATTGCAGGAAACCGATTTCAGGAGGTAGACTGGAATTGCATTGAATGCATAGGAAAAGAGGCAGAACGTCCACAATGATGCACTTGGCCAAAAAGGGCGTATGCGTTTTTTCCTGAATATATTCAGGAAAAAACGCATACGCCCTTTTTGGCCAACCAAGCAAGCTTGCAAAGGAAATCTGCACTACAATGAAGTCTCACTTCCCCCCGGTCAAAAGGGCCATCTGAAAAAAGTGTAAAATCCAGAAAGGCAGGACAGGTCATGGAGAACTGGGAGCCTTGTTATGCTGATGGGCGGGATGTAAATTGCCAACAACCACTCGGGAGAAGTGTATGGTGTTTCCTGAAACATCTAAAAAACAAAGCAACAGAGCCTAGGGCACTTCCACTTATGGTCCTATAGCTTAGGGAATTCAAAATCAAAAAGACACAGCCACCCCAAAGTTTGGAACGGCTCTGTTTACAAGAACCTCGTTTACAGTACAAGTTCAACATCGCAGAAAGTGAAAAATGGATAAAGAAGTTGTGGTATTTACTTACAAAGCAATATCACTCAGCAATGAAATCTGTGTCATCAGGCCCTTAGCAGCACAATGAGTGGATTCAGGTATGATGATTCTAACTGAAATAAGTCACACAGAAAAAGAAACATCATAAGATATCAGTAATACACGGAATGTAAACTTGGCTACACAGGAACTGAATTACAGAACAGAACAGGGTCTCAAATTTCGAAAACCAACTTATGCTTGCTTAAGGGGAAAGGTGAGTTGGGGTGCTGCATAAAACCAGAGATTGAAATGAGCACAGATAAAGTTCCTTAAGCCAAATATGGAATAGACAAGAGCTACTCCTTGCTCAACGAAATGGACTCAACACCGCATATTAAACGCCTAAGAATGTACCTGACTAGTAAGTATCTTAAAACCTATGGATTGCTATGTCTCCGAAAGAGAATCAAGCATGTGTACAGGGGCATAAACGCAGCAGTGATAGGATTGGAGAGGTTCGGTGAGCACATGAAGACCCTTTGAAGTCATATTGTATGGTACCCATTACACGGGTCTCAACTCTCCAGGTTTAAGGTATTCTTCCTTCAGCTAAAACATGCATATGGAACCCAAGTATGATCAACCACGTGAACGGGAGACGTGTTCAAATATGTCTCAGTTTTCCTCCCCTGGTACTCGGGTGCAACATTCCAGACGCTTTACTAACACTCTCCCCACTTGGAGAGTCAGCGCCTTTAACCTCCTGTTTGGCCCAGTTTGCAATTTCTGCGGAAGATGAACAGGAATAGCGAGAACCAATGAGAGGCTAGCTGGAGGTGTCTGGACGGGCAAATTTAACTCTCATTTCCCACCAGGAAGAGGAAATAACCAAAGGCTCAGTGTGCCGTGCCGGAACCAGATTAGGGCCTGAAGCCATCCTGCGGTGTTGCGGCCAGCTCACAAGAAAGCGAGTTGAAGAAAGGAGCTCAGGGGCACTGTAATTCACAAACCTGCAGAGTTATAAATGACAGCTATCGTCCAAAAATAGACTGAAGTAAGGCTGCCAAGAGAACTTGAAAGCGGGGCAGAATTGCAGGAAACCGATTTCAGGAGGTAGACTGGAATTGCATTGAAAGCATAGGAAAAGAGGCAGAACGTCCACAATGATGCACTTGGCCAAAAAGGGCGTATGCGTTTTTTCCTGAATATATTCAGGAAAAAACGCATACGCCCTTTTTGGCCAACCAAGCAAGCTTGCAAAGGAAATCTGCACTACAATGAAGTCTCACTTACCCCCGTCAAAAGGGCCATCTGAAAAAAGTGTAAAATCCAGAAAGGCAGGACAGGCCATGGAGAACTGGGAGCCTTGTTATGCTGATGGGCGGGATGTAAATTGCCAACAACCACTCGGGAGGAGTGTATGGTGTTTCCTGAAACATCTAAAAAACAAAGCAACAGAACCTAGGGCACTTCCACTTATGGTCCTATAGCTTAGGGAAATTAAAATCAAAAAGACACAGCCACCCCAAAGTTTGGAACGGCTCTGTTTACAAGAACCTCGTTTACAGTACAAGTTCAACATCGCAGAAAGTGAAAAATGGATAAAGAAGTTGTGGTATTTACTTACAAAGCAATATCACTCAGCAATGAAATCTGTGTCATCAGGCCCTTAGCAGCACAATGAGTGGATTCAGGTACGATGATTCTAACTGAAATAAGTCACACAGAAAAAGAAACATCATAAGATATCACTAATACACGGAATGTAAACCTGGCTACACAGGAACTGAATTCCAAAACAGAACAGGGTCTCAAATTTAGAAAACCAACTTATGCTTGCTTAAGGGTAAAGGTGAGTTGGGGTGCTGCATAAAACCAGAGATTGAAATGAGCACAGATAAAGTTCCTTAAGCCAAATATGGAATAGACAAGAGCTACTCCTTGCTCAACGAAATGGACTCAACACCCCATATTAAACGCCTAAGAATGTACCTGACTAGTAAGTATCTTAAAACCTATGGATTGCTATGTCTCCAAAAGAGAATCAAGCATGTGTACAGGGGCATAAACGCAGCAGTGATAGGATTGAAGAAGTTCGGTGAGCAAATGAAGACCCTTTGAAGTCATATTGCATGGTACCCATTCCACGGGTCTCAACTCTCCAGGTTTAAGGTATTCTTCCTTCAGCTAAAACATGCATGTGGAACCCAGAGTATGATCAACCGTGTGAACGGGAGACGTGTTCAAATATGTCTCAGTTTTCCTCCCCTGGTACTCGGGTGCAACATTCCAGACGCTTTACTAACACTCTCCCCACTTGGAGAGTCAGCGCCTTTAACCTCCTGTTTGGCCCAGTTTGCAATTTCTGCGGAAGATGAACAGGAATAGCGAGAACCAATGAGAGACTAGCTGGAGGTGTCTGGACGGGCAAATTTAACTCTTATTTCCCACCAGGAAGAGGAAATAACCAAAGGCTCAGCATGCCGTGCCGGAACCAGATTAGGGCCTGAAGCCATCCTGCGGTGTTGCGGCCAGCTCACAAGAAAGCGAGTTGAAGAAAGGAGCTCAGGGACACTGTAATTCACAAACCTGCAGAGTTATAAATGACAGCTATCGTCCAAAAATAGACTGAAGTAAGGCTGCCAAGAGGACTTGAAAGCAGGGCAGAATTGCAGGAAACCGATTTCAGGAGGTAGACTGGAATTGCATTGAAAGCATAGGAAAAGAGGCAGAACGTCCACAATGATGCACTTGGCCAAAAAGGGCGTATGCGTTTTTTCCTGAATATATTCAGGAAAAAACGCATACGCCCTTTTTGGCCAACCAAGCAAGCTTGCAAAGGAAATCTGCACTACAATGAAGTCTCACTTCCCCCCGGTCAAAAGGGCCATCTGAAAAAAGTGTAAAATCCAGAAAGGCAGGACAGGCCATGGAGAACTGGGAGCCTTGTTATGCTGATGGGCGGGATGTATATTGCCAACAACCACTAGGGAGAAGTGTATGGTGTTTCCTGAAACATCTAAAAAACAAAGCAACAGAGCCTAGGGCACTGCCACTTATGGTCCTAAGGCTTAGGGAATTTAAAATCAAAAAGACACAGCCACCCCAAAGTTTGGAACGGCTCTGTTCACAAGAACCTCGTTTACAGTACAAGTTCAACATCGCAGAAAGTGAAAAATGGATAAAGAAGTTGTGGTATTTACTTACAAAGCAATATCACTCAGCAATGAAATCTATGTCATCAGGCCCTTAGCAGAACAATGAGTGGATTCAGGTATGATGATTCTAACTGAAATAAGTCACACAGAAAAAGAAACATCATAAGTTATCAGTAATACACGGAATGTAAACTTGGCTACACAGGAACTGAATTACAGAACAGAACAGGGTCTCAAATTTAGAAAACCAACTTATGCTTGCTTAAGGGTAAAGGTGAGTTGGGGTGCTGCATAAAACCAGAGATTGAAATGAGCACAGATAAAGTTCCTTAAGCCAAATATGGAATAGACAAGAGCTACTCCTTGCTCAACGAAATGGACTCAACACCGCATATTAAACGCCTAAGAATGTACCTGACTAGTAAGTATCTTAAAACCTATGGATTGCTATGTCTCCGAAAGAGAATCAAGCATGTGTACAGGGGCATAAACGCAGCAGTGATAGGATTGGAGAGGTTCGGTGAGCACATGAAGACCCTTTGAAGTCATATTGCATGGTACCCATTACACGGGTCTCAACTCTCCAGGTTTAACGTATTCTTCCTTCAGCTAAAACATGCATATGGAACCCAAGTATGATCAACCACGTGAACGGGAGACGTGTTCAAATATGTCTCAGTTTACCTCCCCTGGTACTCGGGTGCAACATTCCAGACGCTTTACTAACACTCTCCCCACTTGGAGAGTCAGCACCTTTAACCTCCTGTTTGGCCCAGTTTGCAATTTCTGCGGAAGATGAACAGGAATAGCGAGAACCAATGAGAGGCTAGCTGGAGGTGTCTGGACGGGCAAATTTAACTCTCATTTCCCACCAGGAAGAGGAAATAACCAAAGGCTCAGTGTGCCGTGCCGGAACCAGATTAGGGCCTGAAGCCATCCTGCGGTGTTGCGGCCAGCTCACAAGAAAGCGAGTTGAAGAAAGGAGCTCAGGGGCACTGTAATTCACAAACCTGCAGAGTTATAAATGACAGCTATCGTCCAAAAATAGACTGAAGTAAGGCTGCCAAGAGGACTTGAAAGCGGGGCAGAATTGCAGGAAACCAATTTCAGGAGGTAGACTGGAATTGCATTGAAAGCATAGGAAAAGAGGCAGAACGTCCACAATGATGCACTTGGCCAAAAAGGGCGTATGCGTTTTTTCCTGAATATATTCAGGAAAAAACGCATACGCCCTTTTTGGCCAACCAAGCAAGCTTGCAAAGGAAATCTGCACTACAATGAAGTCTCACTTCCCCCCGTCAAAAGGGCCATCTGAATAAAGTGTAAAATCCAGAAAGGCAGGACAGGCCATGGAGAACTGGGAGCCTTGTTATGCTGATGGGCGGGATGTAAATTGCCAACAACCACTCGGGAGGAGTGTATGGTGTTTCCTGAAACATCTAAAAAACAAAGCAACAGAACCTAGGGCACTTCCACTTATGGTCCTATAGCTTAGGGAAATTAAAATCAAAAAGACACAGCCACCCCAAAGTTTGGAACGGCTCTGTTTACAAGAACCTCATTTACAGTACAAGTTCAACATCGCAGAAAGTGAAAAATGGATAAAGAAGTTGTGGTATTTACTTACAAAGCAATATCACTCAGCAATGAAATCTGTGTCATCAGGCCCTTAGCAGCACAATGAGTGGATTCAGGTACGATGATTCTAACTGAAATAAGTCACACAGAAAAAGAAACATCATAAGATATCACTAATACACGGAATGTAAACCTGGCTACACAGGAACTGAATTCCAAAACAGAACAGGGTCTCAAATTTAGAAAACCAACTTATGCTTGCTTAAGGGTAAAGGTGAGTTGGGGTGCTGCATAAAACCAGAGATTGAAATGAGCACAGATAAAGTTCCTTAAGCCAAATATGGAATAGACAAGAGCTACTCCTTGCTCAACGAAATGGACTCAACACCCCATATTAAACGCCTAAGAATGTACCTGACTAGTAAGTATCTTAAAACCTATGGATTGCTATGTCTCCAAAAGAGAATCAAGCATGTGTACAGGGGCATAAACGCAGCAGTGATAGGATTGAAGAAGTTCGGTGAGCAAATGAAGACCCTTTGAAGTCATATTGCATGGTACCCATTCCACGGGTCTCAACTCTCCAGGTTTAAGGTATTCTTCCTTCAGCTAAAACATGCATGTGGAACCCAGAGTATGATCAACCGTGTGAACGGGAGACGTGTTCAAATATGTCTCAGTTTTCCTCCCCTGGTACTCGGGTGCAACATTCCAGACGCTTTACTAACACTCTCCCCACTTGGAGAGTCAGCGCCTTTAACCTCCTGTTTGGCCCAGTTTGCAATTTCTGCGGAAGATGAACAGGAATAGCGAGAACCAATGAGAGACTAGCTGGAGGTGTCTGGACGGGCAAATTTAACTCTTATTTCCCACCAGGAAGAGGAAATAACCAAAGGCTCAGCATGCCGTGCCGGAACCAGATTAGGGCCTGAAGCCATCCTGCGGTGTTGCGGCCAGCTCACAAGAAAGCGAGTTGAAGAAAGGAGCTCAGGGACACTGTAATTCACAAACCTGCAGAGTTATAAATGACAGCTATCGTCCAAAAATAGACTGAAGTAAGGCTGCCAAGAGGACTTGAAAGCAGGGCAGAATTGCAGGAAACCGATTTCAGGAGGTAGACTGGAATTGCATTGAAAGCATAGGAAAAGAGGCAGAACGTCCACAATGATGCACTTGGCCAAAAAGGGCGTATGCGTTTTTTCCTGAATATATTCAGGAAAAAACGCATACGCCCTTTTTGGCCAACCAAGCAAGCTTGCAAAGGAAATCTGCACTACAATGAAGTCTCACTTCCCCCCGGTCAAAAGGGCCATCTGAAAAAAGTGTAAAATCCAGAAAGGCAGGACAGGCCATGGAGAACTGGGAGCCTTGTTATGCTGATGGGCGGGATGTATATTGCCAACAACCACTAGGGACAAGTGTATGGTGTTTCCTGAAACATCTAAAAAACAAAGCAACAGAGCCTAGGGCACTGCCACTTATGGTCCTAAGGCTTAGGGAATTTAAAATCAAAAAGACACAGCCACCCCAAAGTTTGGAACGGCTCTGTTCACAAGAACCTCGTTTACAGTACAAGTTCAACATCGCAGAAAGTGAAAAATGGATAAAGAAGTTGTGGTATTTACTTACAAAGCAATATCACTCAGCAATGAAATCTATGTCATCAGGCCCTTAGCAGAACAATGAGTGGATTCAGGTATGATGATTCTAACTGAAATAAGTCACACAGAAAAAGAAACATCATAAGTTATCAGTAATACACGGAATGTAAACTTGGCTACACAGGAACTGAATTACAGAACAGAACAGGGTCTCAAATTTAGAAAACCAACTTATGCTTGCTTAAGGGTAAAGGTGAGTTGGGGTGCTGCATAAAACCAGAGATTGAAATGAGCACAGATAAAGTTCCTTAAGCCAAATATGGAATAGACAAGAGCTACTCCTTGCTCAACGAAATGGACTCAACACCACATATTAAACGCCTAAGAATGTACCTGACTAGTAAGTATCGTAAAACCTATGGATTGCTATGTCTCCAAAAGAGAATCAAGCATGTGTAGAGGGGCATAAACGCAGCAGTCATAGGATTGGAGAGGTTCGGTGAGCAAATGAAGACCCTTTGAAGTCATATTGCATGGTACCCATTACACGGGTCTCAACTCTCCAGGTTTAAGGTATTCTTCCTTCAGCTAAAACATGCATGTGGAACCCAGAGTATGATCAACCATGTGAATGGGAGACGTGTTCAAATATGTCTCAGTTTTCCTCCCCTGGTACTCGGGTGCAACATTCCAGACGCTTTACTAACACTCTCCCGACTTGGAGAGTCAGCGCCTTTAACCTCCTGTTTGGCCCAGTTTGCAATTTCTGCGGAAGATGAACAGGAATAGCGAGAACCAATGAGAGGCTAGCTGGAGGTGTCTGGACGGGCAAATTTAACTCTCATTTCCCACCAGGAAGAGGAAATAACCAAAGGCTCAGCGTGCCGTACCGGAACCAGATTAGGGCCTGAAGCCATCCTGCGGTGTTGCGGCCAGCTCAAAAGAAACCGAGTTGAAGAAAGGAGCTCAGGGGCACTGTAATTCACAAACCTGCAGAGTTATAAATGACAGCTATCGTCCAAAAATAGACTGAAGTAAGGCTGCCAAGAGGACTTGAAAGCGGGGCAGAATTGCAGGAAACCGATTTCAGGAGGTAGACTGGAATTGCATTGAAAGCATAGGAAAAGAGGCAGAACGTCCACAATGATGCACTTGGCCAAAAAGGGCGTATGCGTTTTTTCCTGAATATATTCAGGAAAAAACGCATACGCCCTTTTTGGCCAACCAAGCAAGCTTGCAAAGGAAATCTGCACTACAATGAAGTCTCACTTCCCCCCGGTCAAAAGGGCCATCTGAAAAAAGTGTAAAATCCAGAAAGGCAGGACAGGCCATGGACAACTGGGAGCCTTGTTATGCTGAAGGGCGGGATGTAAATTGCCAAAAACCACTCAGGAGAAGTGTATGGTGTTTCCTGAAACATCTAAAAAACAAAGCAACAGAGCCTAGGGCACTTCCACTTATGGTCCTATAGCTTAGGGAATTCAAAATCAAAAAGACACAGCCACCCCAAAGTTTGGAACGGCTCTGTTTACAAGAACCTCGTTTACAGTACAAGTTCAACATCGCAGAAAGTGAAAAATGGATAAAGAAGTTGTGGTATTTACTTACAAAGCAATATCACTCAGCAATGAAATCTGTGTCATCAGGCCCTTAGCAGCACAATGAGTGGATTCAGGTATGATGATTCTAACTGAAGTAAGTCACACAGAAAAAGAAACATCATAAGATATGAGTAATACACGGAATGTAAACTTGGCTACACAGGAACTGAATTACAGAACAGAACAGGGTCTGAAATTTAGAAAACCAACTTATGCTTGCTTAAGGGTAAAGGTGAGTTGGGGTGCTGCATAAAACCAGAGATTGAAATGAGCACAGATAAAGTTCCTTAAGTCAAATATGGAATAGACAAGAGCTACTCCTTGCTCAACGAAATGGACTCAACACCGCATATTAAACGCCTAAGAATGTACCTGACTAGTAAGTATCTTAAAACCTATGGATTGCTATGTCTCCGAAAGAGAATCAAGCATGTGTACAGGGGCATAAACGCAGCAGTGATAGGATTGGAGAGGTTCGGTGAGCAAATGAAGACCCTTTGAAGTCATATTGCAAGGTACCCATTCCACGGGTTTCAACTACCCAGGTTTTAGGTATTCTTCCTTCAGCTAAAACATGCATGTGGAACCCAGAGTATGATCAACCATGTGATCGGGAGACGTGTTCAAATATGTCTCAGTTTTCGTACCCTGGTACTCGGGTGCAACATTCCAGACGCTTTACTAACACTCTCCCGACTTGGAGAGTCAGTGTCTTTAACCTTCTGTTTGGCCCAGTTTGCAATTTCTGCGGAAGATGAACAGGAATAGCGAGAACCAATGAGAGACTAGCTGGAGGTGTCTGGACGGGCAAATTTAACTCTCATTTCCCACCAGGAAGAGGAATTAACCAAAGGCTCAGCGTGCCGTGCCGGAACCAGATTAGGGCCTGAAGCCATCCTGCGGTGTTGCGGCCAGCTCACAAGAAACCGAGTTGAAGAAAGGAGCTCAGGGGCACTGTAATTCACAAACCTGCAGAGTTATAAATGACAGCTATCGTCCAAAAATAGACTGAAGTAAGGCTGCCAAGAGGACTCAAAGCGGGGCAGAATTGCAGGAAACCGATTTCAGGAGGTAGACTGGAATTGCATTGAATGCATAGGAAAAGAGGCAGAACGTCCACAATGATGCACTTGGCCAAAAAGGGCGTATGCGTTTTTTCCTGAATATATTCAGGAAAAAACGCATACGCCCTTTTTGGCCAACCAAGCAAGCTTGCAAAGGAAATCTGCACTACAATGAAGTCTCACTTCACCCCAGTCAAAAGGGCCATCTGAAAAAAGTGTAAAATCCAGAAAGGCAGGACAGGCCATGGAGAACTGGGAGCGTTGTTATGCTGATGGGCGGGATGTAAATTGCCAACAACCACTCGGGAGAAGTGTATGGTGTTTCCTGAAACATCTAAAAAACAAAGCAACAGAGCCTAGGGCACTTCCACTTATGGTCCTATAGCTTAGGGAATTCAAAATCAAAAAGACACAGCCACCCCAAAGTTTGGAACGGCTCTGTTTACAAGAACCTCGTTTACAGTACAAGTTCAACATCGCAGAAAGTGAAAAATGGATAAAGAAGTTGTGGTATTTACTTACAAAGCAATATCACTCAGCAATGAAATCTGTGTCATCAGGCCCTTAGCAGCACAATGAGTGGATTCAGGTATGATGATTCTAACTGAAATAAGTCACACAGAAAAAGAAACATCATAAGATATCAGTAATACACGGAATGTAAACTTGGCTACACAGGAACTGAATTACAGAACAGAACAGGGTCTCAAATTTCGAAAACCAACTTATGCTTGCTTAAGGGTAAAGGTGAGTTGGGGTGCTGCATAAAACCAGAGATTGAAATGAGCACAGATAAAGTTCCTTAAGCCAAATATGGAATAGACAAGAGCTACTCCTTGCTCAACGAAATGGACTCAACACTGCATATTAAACGCCTAAGAATGTACCTGACTAGTAAGTATCTTAAAACCTATGGATTGCTATGTCTCCGAAAGAGAATCAAGCATGTGTACAGGGGCATAAACGCAGCAGTGATAGGATTGGAGAGGTTCGGTGAGCACATGAAGACCCTTTGAAGTCATATTGCATGGTACCCATTACACGGGTCTCAACTCTCCAGGTTTAAGGTATTCTTCCTTCAGCTAAAACATGCATATGGAACCCAAGTATGATCAACCACGTGAACGGGAGACGTGTTCAAATATGTCTCAGTTTTCCTCCCCTGGTACTCGGGTGCAACATTCCAGACGCTTTACTAACACTCTCCCCACTTGGAGAGTCAGTCCCTTTAACCTCCTGTTTGGCCCAGTTTGCAATTTCTGCGGAAGATGAACAGGAATAGCGAGAACCAATGAGAGGCTAGCTGGAGGTGTCTGGACGGGCAAATTTAACTCTCATTTCCCACCAGGAAGAGGAAATAACCAAAGGCTCAGTGTGCCGTGCCGGAACCAGATTAGGGCCTGAAGCCATCCTGCGGTGTTGCGGCCAGTTCACAAGAAAGCGAGTTGAAGAAAGGAGCTCAGGGGCACTGTAATTCACAAACCTGCAGAGTTATAAATGACAGCTATCATCCAAAAATAGACTGAAGTAAGGCTGCCAAGAGGACTTGAAAGCGGGGCAGAATTGCAGGAAACCGATTTCAGGAGGTAGACTGGAATTGCATTGAAAGCATAGGAAAAGAGGCAGAACGTCCACAATGATGCACTTGGCCAAAAAGGGCGTATGCGTTTTTTCCTGAATATATTCAGGAAAACACGCATACGCCCTTTTTGGCCAACCAAGCAAGCTTGCAAAGGAAATCTGCACTACAATGAAGTCTCACTTCCCCCCGGTCAAAAGGGCCATCTGAAAAAAGTGTAAAATCCAGAAAGGCAGGACAGGCCATGGAGAACTGGGAGCCTTGTTATGCTGATGGGCGGGATGTAAATTGCCAACAACCACTCGGGAGAAGTGTATGGTGTTTCCTGAAACATCTAAAAAACAAAGCAACAGAACCTAGGGCACTTCCACTTATGGTCCTATAGCTTAGGGAAATTAAAATCAAAAAGACACAGCCACCCCAAAGTTTGGAACGGCTCTGTTTACAAGAACCTCGTTTACAGTACAAGTTCAACATCGCAGAAAGTGAAAAATGGATAAAGAAGTTGTGGTATTTACTTACAAAGCAATATCACTCAGCAATGAAATCTATGTCATCAGGCCCTTAGCAGCACAATGAGTGGATTCAGGTATGATGATTCTAACTGAAATAAGTCACACAGAAAAAGAAACATCATAAGTTATCAGTAATACACGGAATGTAAACTTGGCTACACAGGAACTGAATTACAGAACAGAACAGGGTCTCAAATTTAGAAAACCAACTTATGCTTGCTTAAGGGGAAAGGTGAGTTGTGGTGCTGCATAAAACCAGAGATTGAAATGAGCACAGATAAAGTTCCTTAAGCCAAATATGGAATAGACAAGAGCTACTCCTTGCTCAACGAAATGGACTCAACACCCCATATTAAACGCCTAAGAATGTACCTGACTAGTAAGTATCTTAAAACCTATGGATTGCTATGTCTCCAAAAGAGAATCAAGCGTGTGTACAGGGGCATAAACGCAGCAGTGATAGGATTGGAGAGGTTCGGTGAGCAAATGAAGACCCTTTGAAGACATATTACATGGTACCCATTCCACGGGTCTCAACTCTCCAGGTTTAAGGTATTCTTCCTTCAGCTAAAACATGCATGTGGAACCCAGAGTATGATCAACCATGTGAACGGGAGACGTGTTCAAATATGTCTCAGTTTTCCTCCCCTGGTACTCGGGTGCAACATTCCAGACGCTTTACTAACACTCTCCCGACTTGGAGAGTCAGTCCCTTTAACCTCCTGTTTGGCCCAGTTTGCAATTTCTGCGGAAGATGAACAGGAATAGCGAGAACCAATGAGAGGCTAGCTGGAGGTGTCTGGCCGGGCAAATTTAACTCTCATTTCCCACCAGGAAGAGGAATTAACCAAAGGCTCAGCGTGCCGGGCCGGAACCAGATTAGGGCCTGAAGCCATCCTGCGGTGTTGTGGCCAGGTCACAAGAAACCGAGTTGAGGAAAGGAGCTCAGGGGCACTGTAATTCACAAACCTGCAGAGTTATAAATGACAGCTATCGTCCAAAAATAGACTGAAGTAAGGCTGCCAAGAGGACTTGAAAGCGGGGCAGAATTGCAGGAAACCGATTTCAGGAGGTAGACTGGAATTGCATTGAAAGCATAGGAAAAGAGGCAGAACGTCCACAATGATGCACTTGGCCAAAAAGGGCGTATGCGTTTTTTCCTGAATATATTCAGGAAAAAACGCATACGCCCTTTTTGGCCAACCAAGCAAGCTTGCAAAGGAAATCTGCACTACAATGAAGTCTCACTTCCCCCTGGTCAAAAGGGCCATCTGAAAAAAGTGTAAAATCCAGAAAGGCAGGACAGGCCATGGAGAACTGGGAGCCTTGTTATGTTGATGGGCGGGATGTAAATTGCCAACAGACACTCGGGAGAAGTGTATGGTGTTTCCTGAAACATCTAAAAAACAAAGCAACAGAGCCTAGGGCACTGCCACTTGTGGTCCTATAGCTTAGGGAAATCAAAATCAAAAAGACACAGCCACCCCAAAGTTTGGGACGCCTCTGTTTACAAGAACCTCGTTTACAGTACAAGTTCAACATCGCAGAAAGTGAAAAATGGATAAAGAAGTTGTGGTATTTACTTACAAAGCAATATCACTCAGCAATGAAATCTATGTCATCAGGCCCTTAGCAGCACAATGAGTGGATTCAGGTATGAAGATTCTAACTGAAATAAGTCACACAGAAAAAGAAACATCATAAGATATCAGTAATATACGGAATGTAAACTTGGCTACACAGGAACTGAATTCCAGAACAGAACAGGGTCTCAAATTTAGAAAACCAACTTATGCTTGCTTAAGGGTAAAGGTGAGTTGGGGTGCTGCATAAAACCAGAGATTGAAATGAGCACAGATAAAGTTCCTTAAGTCAAATATGGAATAGACAAGAGCTACTCCTTGCTCAACGAAATGGACTCAACACCGCATATTAAACGCCTAAGAATGTACCTGACTAGTAAGTATCTTAAAACCTATGGATTGCTATGTCTCCGAAAGAGAATCAAGCATGTGTACAGGGGCATAAACGCAGCAGTGATAGGATTGGAGAGGTTCGGTGAGCAAATGAAGACCCTTTGACGTCGTATTGCATGGTACCCGTTACACGGGTCTCTACTCTCCAGGTTTAAGGTATTCTTCCTTCAGCTAAAACATGCATGTGGAACCCAAGTATGATCAACCATGTGAACGGGAGACGTGTTCAAATATGTCTCAGTTTTCCTCCCCTGGTACTCGGGTGCAACATTCCAGACGCTTTACTAACACTCTCCCCACTTGGAGAGTTAGCGCCTTTAACCTCCTGTTTGGCCCAGTTTGCAATTTCTGCGGTAGATGAACAGGAATAGCGAGAACCAATGAGAGGCTAGCTGGAGGTGTCTGGACGGGCAAATTTAACTCTCATTTCCCACCAGGAAGAGGAATTAACCAAAGGCTCAGCGTGCCGGGCCGGAACCAGATTAGGGCCTGAAGCCATCCTGTGCTGTTGCGGCCAGCTCAAAAGAAAGCGAGTTGAAGAAAGGAGCTCAGGGGCACTGTAATTCACAAACCTGCAGAGTTATAAATGACAGCTATCGTCCAAAAATAGACTGAAGTAAGGCTGCCAAGAGGACTTGAAAGCGGGGCAGAATTGCAGGAAACCGATTTCAGGAGGTAGACTGGAATTGCATTGAAAGCATAGGAAAAGAGGCAGAACGTCCACAATGATGCACTTGGCCAAAAAGGGCGTATGCGTTTTTTCCTGAATATATTCAGGAAAAAACGCATACGCCCTTTTTGGCCAACCAAGCAAGCTTGCAAAGGAAATCTGCACTACAATGAAGTCTCACTTCCCCCTAGTCAAAAGGGCCATCTGAAAAAAGTGTAAAATCCAGAAAGGCAGGACAGGCCATGGAGAACTGGGAGCCTTGTTATGCTGATGGGCGGGATGTAAATTGCCAACAACCACTCGGGAGAAGTGTATGGTGTTTCCTGAAACATCTAAAAAACAAAGCAACAGAACCTAGGGCACTTCCACTTATGGTCCTATAGCTTAGGGAAATTAAAATCAAAAAGACACAGCCACCCCAACGTTTGGGACGCCTCTGTTTACAGGAACCTCGTTTACAGTACAAGTTCAACATCGCAGAAAGTGAAAAATGGATAAAGAAGTTGTGGTATTCACTTACAAAGCAATATCACTCAGCAATGAAATCTGTGTCATCAGGCCCTTAGCAGCACAATGAGTGGATTCAGGTATGATGATTCTAACTGAAATAAGTCACACAGAAAAAGAAACATCATAAGATATCAGTAATACACGGAATGTAAACTTGGCTACACAGGAACTGAATTACAGAACAGAACAGTGTCTCAAATTTAGAAAAACAACTTATGCTTGCTTAAGGGTAAAGGTGAGTTGGGGTGCTGCATAAAACCAGAGATTGAAATGAGCACAGATAAAGTTCCTTAAGCCAAATATGGAATAGACAAGAGCTA
The DNA here is from genome assembly GCF_951394435.1 of Stenella coeruleoalba. Classification (NCBI taxonomy): domain Eukaryota; kingdom Metazoa; phylum Chordata; class Mammalia; order Artiodactyla; family Delphinidae; genus Stenella; species Stenella coeruleoalba. The sequence continues at coordinate 425,350 of NW_027646009.1, read as the reverse complement.
CTCCTTGCTCAACGAAATGGACTCAACACCGCATATTAAACGCCTAAGAATGTACCTGACTTGTAAGTATCTTAAAACCTATGGATTGCTATGTCTCTGAAAGAGAATCAAGCATGTGTACAGGGGCATAAACGCAGCAGTGATAGGATTGGAGAGGTTCGGTGAGCAAATGAAGACCCTTTGAAGTCATATTGCATGGTACCCATTCCACGGGTTTCAACTACCCAGGTTTAAGGTATTCTTCCTTCAGCTAAAACATGCATGTGGAACCCAAGTATGATCAACCATGTGAATGGGAGACGTGTTCAAATATGTCTCAGTTTTCCTCCCCTGGTACTCGGGTGCAACATTCCAGACGCTTTACTAACACTCTCCCCACTTGGAGAGTCAGTCCCTTTAACCTCCTGTTTGGCCCAGTTTGCAATTTCTGCGGAAGATGAACAGGAATAGCGAGAACCAATGAGAGGCTAGCTGGAGGTGTCTGGACGGGCAAATTTAACCCTCATTTCCCACCAGGAAGAGGAATTAACCAAAGGCTCAGCATGCCGGGCCGGAACCAGATTAGGGCCTGAAGCCATCCTGCGGTGTTGCGGCCAGGTCACAACAAAGCGAGTTGAAGAAAGGAGCTCAGGGGCACTGTAATTCACAAACCTGCAGAGTTATAAATGACAGCTATCGTCCAAAAATAGACTGAAGTAAGGCTGCCAAGAGGACTTGAAAGCGGGGCAGAATTGCAGGAAACCGATTTCAGGAGGTAGACTGGAATTGCATTGAAAGCATAGGAAAAGAGGCAGAACGTCCACAATGATGCACTTGGCCAAAAAGGGCGTATGCGTTTTTTCCTGAATATATTCAGGAAAAAACGCATACGCCCTTTTTGGCCAACCAAGCAAGCTTGCAAAGGAAATCTGCACTACAATGAAGTCTCACTTCCCCCCGGTCAAAAGGGCCATCTGAAAAAAGTGTAAAATCCAGAAAGGCAGGACAGGCCATGGAGAACTGGGAGCCTTGTTATGCTGATGCGCGGGATGTAAATTGCCAACAGACACTCGGGAGAAGTGTATGGTGTTTCCTGAAACATCTAAAAAACAAAGCAACAGAGCCTAGGGCACTTCCACTTATGGTCCTATAGCTTAGGGAAATTAAAATCAAAAAGACACAGCCACCCCAAAGTTTGGGACGCCTCTGTTTACAAGAACCTCGTTTACAGTACAAGTTCAACATTGCAGAAAGTGAAAAATGGATAAAGAAGTTGTGGTATTTACTTACAAAGCAATATCACTCAGCAATGAAATCTATGTCATCAGGCCCTTAGCAGCACAATGAGTGGATTCAGGTATGATGATTCTAACTGAAATAAGTCACACAGAAAAAGAAACATCATAAGATATCAGTAATACACGGAATGGAACCTTGGCTACACAGGAACTGAATTACAGAACAGAACAGGGTCTCAAATTTAGAAAACCAACTTATTCTTGCTTAAGGGTAAAGGTGAGTTGGGGTGCTGCATAAAACCAGAGATTGAAATGAGCACAGATAAAGTTCCTTAAGCCAAATATGGAATAGACAAGAGCTACTCCTTGCTCAACGAAATGGACTCAACACCGCATATTAAACGCCTAAGAATGTACCTGACTTGTAAGTATCTTAAAACCTATGGATTGCTATGTCTCTGAAAGAGAATCAAGCATGTGTACAGGGGCATAAACGCAGCAGTGATAGGATTGGAGAGGTTCGGTGAGCAAATGAAGACCCTTTGAAGTCATATTGCATGGTACCCATTCCACGGGTTTCAACTACCCAGGTTTAAGGTATTCTTCCTTCAGCTAAAACATGCATGTGGAACCCAAGTATGATCAACCATGTGAACGGGAGACGTGTTCAAATATGTCTCAGTTTTCCTCCCCTGGTACTCGGGTGCAACATTCCAGACGCTTTACTAACACTCTCCCCACTTGGAGAGTCAGTCCCTTTAACCTCCTGTTTGGCCCAGTTTGCAATTTCTGCGGAAGATGAACAGGAATAGCGAGAACCAATGAGAGGCTAGCTGGAGGTGTCTGGACGGGCAAATTTAACCCTCATTTCCCACCAGGAAGAGGAATTAACCAAAGGCTCAGCATGCCGGGCCGGAACCAGATTAGGGCCTGAAGCCATCCTGCGGTGTTGCGGCCAGGTCACAAGAAAGCGAGTTGAAGAAAGGAGCTCAGGGGCACTGTAATTCACAAACCTGCAGAGTTATAAATGACAGCTATCGTCCAAAAATAGACTGAAGTAAGGCTGCCAAGAGGACTTGAAAGCGGGGCAGAATTGCAGGAAACCGATTTCAGGAGGTAGACTGGAATTGCATTGAAAGCATAGGAAAAGAGGCAGAACGTCCACAATGATGCACTTGGCCAAAAAGGGCGTATGCGTTTTTTCCTGAATATAATCAGGAAAAAACGCATACGCCCTTTTTGGCCAACCAAGCAAGCTTGCAAAGGAAATCTGCACTACAATGAAGTCTCACTTCCCCCCGGTCAAAAGGGCCATCTGAAAAAAGTGTAAAATCCAGAAAGGCAGGACAGGCCATGGAGAACTGGGAGCCTTGTTATGCTGATGGGCGGGATGTAAATTGCCAACAGACACTCGGGAGAAGTGTATGGTGTTTCCTGAAACATCTAAAAAACAAAGCAACAGAGCCTAGGGCACTTCCACTTATGGTCCTATAGCTTAGGGAAATTAAAATCAAAAAGACACAGCCACCCCAAAGTTTGGGACGCCTCTGTTTACAAGAACCTCGTTTACAGTACAAGTTCAACATCGCAGAAAGTGAAAAATGGATAAAGAATTTGTGGTATTTACTTACAAAGCAATATCACTCAGCAATGAAATCTATGTCATCAGGCCCTTAGCAGCACAATGAGTGGATTCAGGTATGATGATTCTAACTGAAATAAGTCACACAGAAAAAGAAACATCATAAGATATCAGTAATACACGGAATGGAACCTTGGCTACACAGGAACTGAATTACAGAACAGAACAGGGTCTCAAATTTAGAAAACCAACTTATTCTTGCTTAAGGGTAAAGGTGAGTTGGGGTGCTGCATAAAACCAGAGATTGAAATGAGCACAGATAAAGTTCCTTAAGTCAAATATGGAATAGACAAGAGCTACTCCTTGCTCAACGAAATGGACTCAACACCGCATATTAAACGCCTAAGAATGTACCTGACTAGTAAGTATCGTAAAACCTATGGATTGCTATGTCTCCAAAAGAGAATCAAGCATGTGTACAGGGGCATAAACGCAGCAGTGATAGGATTGGAGAGGTTCGGTGAGCAAATGAAGACCCTTTGAAGTCATATTGCATGGTACCCATTACACGGGTCTCAACTCTCCAGGTTTAAGGTATTCTTCCTTCAGCTAAAACATGCATGTGGAACCCAAGTATGATCAACCATGTGAACGGGAGACGTGTTCAAATATGTCTCAGTTTTCCTACGCTGGTACTCGGGTGCAACATTCCAGACGCTTTACTAACACTCTCCCCACTTGGAGAGTCAGCACCTTTAACCTCCTGTTTGGCCCAGTTTGCAATTTCTGCGGAAGATGAACAGGAATAGCGAGAACCAATGAGAGGCTAGCTGGAGGTGTCTGGATGGGCCAATTGAACTCTCATTTCCCACCAGGAAGAGGAATTAACCAAAGGCTCAGTGTGCCGTGCCGAAACCAGATTAGGGCCTGAAGCCATCCTGCGGTGTTGCGGCCAGCTCACAAGAAAGCGAGTTGAAGAAAGGAGCTCAGGGGCACTGTAATTCACAAACCTGCAGAGTTATAAATGACAGCAATCGTCCAAAAATAGACTGAAGTAAGGCTGCCAAGAGGACTTGAAAGCGGGGCAGAATTGCAGGAAACCGATTTCAGGAGGTAGACTGGAATTGCATTGAAAGCATAGGAAAAGAGGCAGAACGTCCACAATGATGCACTTGGCCAAAAAGGGCGTATGCGTTTTTTCCTGAATATAATCAGGAAAAAACGCATACGCCCTTTTTGGCCAACCAAGCAAGCTTGCAAAGGAAATCTGCACTACAATGAAGTCCCACTTCCCCCCGGTCAAAAGGGCCATCTGAAAAAAGTGTAAAATCCAGAAAGGCAGGACAGGCCATGGAGAACTGGGAGCCTTGTTATGCTGATGGGCGGGATGTAAATTGCCAACAGACACTCGGGAGAAGTGTATGGTGTTTCCTGAAACATCTAAAAAACAAAGCAACAGAGCCTAGGGCACTTCCACTTATGGTCCTATAGCTTAGGGAAATTAAAATCAAAAAGACACAGCCACCCCAAAGTTTGGGACGCCTCTGTTTACAAGAACCTCGTTTACAGTACAAGTTCAACATCGCAGAAAGTGAAAAATGGATAAAGAAGTTGTGGTATTTACTTACAAAGCAATATCACTCAGCAATGAAATCTATGTCATCAGGCCCTTAGCAGCACAATGAGTGGATTCAGGTATGATGATTCTAACTGAAATAAGTCACACAGAAAAAGAAACATCATAAGATATCAGTAATACACGGAATGGAACCTTGGCTACACAGGAACTGAATTACAGAACAGAACAGGGTCTCAAATTTAGAAAACCAACTTATTCTTGCTTAAGGGTAAAGGTGAGTTGGGGTGCTGCATAAAACCAGAGATTGAAATGAGCACAGATAAAGTTCCTTAAGTCAAATATGGAATAGACAAGAGCTACTCCTTGCTCAACGAAATGGACTCAACACCGCATATTAAACGCCTAAGAATGTACCTGACTAGTAAGTATCGTAAAACCTATGGATTGCTATGTCTCCAAAAGAGAATCAAGCATGCGTACAGGGGCATAAACGCAGCAGTGATAGGATTGGAGAGGTTCGGTGAGCAAATGAAGACCCTTTGAAGTCATATTGCATGGTACCCATTACACGGGTCTCAACTCTCCAGGTTTAAGGTATTCTTCCTTCAGCTAAAACATGCATGTGGAACCCAAGTATGATCAACCATGTGAACGGGAGACGTGTTCAAATATGTCTCAGTTTTCCTACGCTGGTACTCGGGTGCAACATTCCAGACGCTTTACTAACACTCTCCCCACTTGGAGAGTCAGCACCTTTAACCTCCTGTTTGGCCCAGTTTGCAATTTCTGCGGAAGATGAACAGGAATAGCGAGAACCAATGAGAGGCTAGCTGGAGGTGTCTGGACGGGCCAATTGAACTCTCATTTCCCACCAGGAAGAGGAATTAACCAAAGGCTCAGTGTGCCGTGCCGAAACCAGATTAGGGCCTGAAGCCATCCTGCGGTGTTGCGGCCAGCTCACAAGAAAGCGAGTTGAAGAAAGGAGCTCAGGGGCACTGTAATTCACAAACCTGCAGAGTTATAAATGACAGCAATCGTCCAAAAATAGACTGAAGTAAGGCTGCCAAGAGGACTTGAAAGCGGGGCAGAATTGCAGGAAACCGATTTCAGGAGGTAGACTGGAATTGCATTGAAAGCATAGGAAAAGAGGCAGAACGTCCACAATGATGCACTTGGCCAAAAAGGGCGTATGCGTTTTTTCCTGAATATATTCAGGAAAAAACGCATACGCCCTTTTTGGCCAACCAAGCAAGCTTGCAAAGGAAATCTGCACTACAATGAAGTCTCACTTCCCCCCGGTCAAAAGGGCCATCTGAAAAAAGTGTAAAATCCAGAAAGGCAGGACAGGCCATGGAGAACTGGGAGCCTTGTTATGCTGAAGGGCGGGATGTAAATTGCCAAAAACCACTCAGGAGAAGTGTATGGTGTTTCCTGAAACATCTAAAAAACAAAGCAACAGAGCCTAGGGCACTTCCACTTATGGTCCTATAGCTTAGGGAATTTAAAATCAAAAAGACACAGCCACCCCAAAGTTTGGAACGGCTCTGTTTACAAGAACCTCGTTTACAGTACAAGTTCAACATCGCAGAAAGTGAAAAATGGATAAAAAAGTTGTGGTATTTACTTACAAAGCAATATCACTCAGCAATGAAATCTGTGTCATCAGGCCCTTAGCAGCACAATGAGTGGATTCAGGTATGATGATTCTAACTGAAATAAGTCACACAGTAAAAGAAACATCATAAGATATCAGTAATACACGGAATGTAAACTTGGCTACACAGGAACTGAATTACAGAACAGAACAGGGTCTCAAATTTAGAAAACCAACTTATGCTTGCTTAAGGGTAAAGGTGAGTTGGGGTGCTGCATAAAACCAGAGATTGAAATGAGCACAGATAAAGTTCCTTAAGCCAAATATGGAATAGACAAGAGCTACTCCTTTCTCAACGAAATGGACTCAACACCCCATATTAAACGCCTAAGAATGTTCCTGACTAGTAAGTATCTTAAAACCTATGGATTGCTATGTCTCCGAAAGAGAATCAAGCATGTGTACAGGGGCATAAACGCAGCAGTGATAGGATTGGAGAGGTTCGTGAGCAAATGAAGACCCTTTGAAGTCATATTGCATGGTACCCATTCCACGGGTTTCAACTACCCAGGTTTAAGGTATTCTGCCTTCAGCTAAAACATGCATGTGGAACCTAGAGTATGATCAACCATGTGATCGGGAGACGTGTTCAAATATGTCTCAGTTTTCGTACGCTGGTACTCGGGTGCAACATTCCAGACGCTTTAGTAACACTCTCCCCACTTGGAGAGTCAGTCCCTTTAACCTCCTGTTTGGCCCAGTTTGCAATTTCTGCGGAAGATGAACAGGAATAGCGAGAACCAATGAGAGACTAGGTGGAGGTGTCTGGATGGGCAAATTTAACTCTCATTTCCCACCAGGAAGAGGAATTAACCAAAGGCTCAGCGTGCCGTGCCAGAACCAGATTAGGGCCTGAAGACATCCTGCGGTGTTGCGGCCAGGTCACAAGAAAGCGAGTTGAAGAAAGGAGCTCAGGGGCACTGTAATTCACAAACCTGCAGAGTTATAAATGACAGCTATCGTCCAAAAATAGACTGAAGTAAGGCTGCCAAGAGGACTTTAAAGCGGGGCAGAATTGCAGGAAACCGATTTCAGGAGGTAGACTGGAATTGCATTTCAAGCATAGGAAAAGAGGCAGAACGTCCACAATGATGCACTTGGCCAAAAAGGGCGTATGCGTTTTTTCCTGAATATATTCAGGAAAAAACGCATACGCCCTTTTTGGCCAACCAAGCAAGCTTGCAAAGGAAATCTGCACTACAATGAAGTCTCACTTCCCCCCGGTCAAAAGGGCCATCTGAAAAAAGTGTAAAATCCAGAAAGGCAGGACAGGCCATGGAGAACTGGGAGCCTTGTTATGCTGATGGGCGGGATGTAAATTGCCAACAGACACTCGGGAGAAGTGTATGGTGTTTCCTGAAACATCTAAAAAACAAAGCAACAGAACCTAGGGCACTTCCACTTATGGTCCTATAGCTTAGGGAATTTAAAATCAAAAAGACACAGCCACCCCAAAGTTTGGAACGGCTCTGTTTACAAGAACCTCATTTACAGTACAAGTTCAACATCGCAGAAAGTGAAAAATGGATAAAAAAGTTGTGGTATTTACTTACAAAGCAATATCACTCAGCAATGAAATCTGTGTCATCAGGCCCTTAGCAGCACAATGAGTGGATTCAGGTATGATGATTCTAACTGAAATAAGTCACACAGAAAAAGAAACATCATAAGATATCAGTAGGGCGGAGGTCGGGGCTGCGTAGTGGGAGGCGGACTGGCGAGGGGCGCCGGAAGAGCTGCAGGTGCGGCCCAGCGGCCGATTCCGCGGGCCCGCCGAGCCAGGAGGTACTGAGCCGCCGCCGCCGCCGCCGCCGCCCTCGGCCCGGCCTGCAGCGGGGTATGGGGGCGGTGCGGCCCCTCGGCCCCCTCCCCCTCTCTCCCTCCTCTCCACCCCTCCCCTTCCCGTGGTCCCGGGCTCCCGGACCCTCCCCCAGGGCCGCATTCTCCTCTCCCCGTCTTCCTGTCCTCTTCCGCTGTCCTCTCGTTCCCCACCCCCAAGGATAAACACCCCTCCGCGTCCCAGGCGTCTCCCGTCGCCCCTCCCCCCTCCCCGGGGGTCCGCCCTCCAGCGTTCCGGGGGTTCCCGAGGTCTCTCCAGCGGCAGCTTTCTGTAAGCGCGGTCCCGAAGATGGGAGGCGCGGTGAGTGCTGGTGAAGACAACGACGAGCTGATAGACCATCTGAAGGCGGCGCAGTACATCCGCTCCGAGCTGGTGGAGCAGGCCTTCCGAGCTGTTGACCGCGCCGACTATTACCTCGAGGAGTTTAAGGAGAACGCGTACAAGGACCTGGCGTGGAAGCACGGGAACATCCACCTCTCTGCTCCGTGCATCTATTCGGAGGTGATGGAGGCCCTGGACCTGCAGCCTGGCCTTTCCTTCCTGAACCTGGGCAGCGGCACCGGCTACCTCAGCTCCATGGTGGGGCTCATCCTCGGTCCTTTTGGTGTGAACCACGGGGTGGAACTCCATTCAGATGTGACAGAGTATGCGAAGCAGAAGCTGGACTTTTTCATCAGGACGAGTGACAGCTTCGACAAGTTTGACTTCTGCGAGCCCTCCTTCGTCACCGGCAATTGCCTGGAGATCTCTCCAGGCTGCTCTCAGTATGACCGGGTGTACTGCGGGGCAGGCGTGCAGAAGCAGCACGAGGGGTACATGAAGAGCCTCCTCAAAGTCGGGGGCGTCCTGGTCATGCCGCTGGAAGAGAAGTTGACTAAGATAACTCGGACGGGTCCTTCCGCCTGGGAAACCAAAAAGATTCTGGCTGTGTCTTTTGCTCCACTCGTCCAGCCCTGCCAGTCGGAGTCAGGAGAATCACGACTTGTCCACACCCCTGGCGGTTCGCAGCCTCCAGGACCTGGCGCGCATTGCCATCCGGGGCACCATTAAGAAGGTCATCCACCAGGAAGCTGTGAACAAAAACGGGAACGGACTGAAGAACACTCCCAGGTTTAAACGGAGGAGAGTTCGCCGCCGCCGAATGGAAACGATTGTCTTTTTGGACAAAGAGGTGTTTGCCAGTCGGCTCTCCAACCCCTCTGATGACACCAGCTGCGGAGACCTGGAAGACGAGCGGCAAGAAGAAGAGGTGACAACCCCGCCGGACACCAAGCCCGAGCCCCCGGTGAACTTCCTGCGTGAGAAGGTCCTGAGCCTCCCTCTGCCAGATCCCCTGAAGTACTACCTGCTTTATTACAGAGAAAAGTAAGTCTGTGGTCCAGGGGAGGAGGCCAAGCCTTCCTGGAGGGTTGCCCGCAGCAGGTGCACTGGAGGAGGAAGGGGCTCCCGCTCTGCATCTCGTCTTCTCGTCTGTCCTTGACTGTCCTGTAGAGTTTTCATCCAGTCATCTGATTTCTGTAAACATAGTCTGACAAACATAAGGTGCAAGGGGGAATGTCTCAAAAGGGCGAGAGTCTCCTGGAGGAGGGGTTGACTTCACACTCTCAGGAAATGCTGAGGTCTACACGTGGAGGTGGCCTGGAGACCGTTTCTTACACAAGGTACACGTGTCTGCATCAGAAAGGAAAACTGAAGTTGAAATTAATCTGTGTTTCTTATAAAAGGTGAGACAAAAAGCACAAGTTGCTAAGTGTATGAAATCTTTTCTGAGTGGGACACGCCTATGTGCAAGTTTGAATTTTACGGAATCAACCTCTTAATTACTGGCACCGAGTAATTAAAGATTTATTAAAAGATTAATTTAAAAGATTTAACTAAATGTTTTAGTTATTTGGAACGTGGATACTTGATTGAAAAGCCCTCTCTTATTTTAAGTAAATTAATTACATCTTACGTGAGTTGTCAATTGTAATTTTAAAAAACAAAAATTGTGATGGGGAGAGGAATGAACGTATCAGATTGCCAGGTGTCTTTGTGGAATTGCAAAAGAATTCCAAGGCATTTTTTTCTGACACCTTTTGTTACCTTTAAAGTAACCAACATTGAGTAATCCCGTCAAAGAAAGTCCTGAAGAATGAAACAAGTGTTGTGTGTAAGTAATGAGCTGCATTACTTTTGCCCCAGAGACAGAGAGTACTGTTGACTCAACTTTAAATACAGTCAACGGTGTCTAAGGCTCAGTCCTCAGAGCAGGTGGGAAGTACTGGCTGCAGGAAATGGATTGGGGACGGTGTAGACGGCCTGTGGGTTGGTGTTTTGTTTTTTTTTTCAGTTGGCTATTGTTCTGTAATCACATAACAGTACTGATTCATAGATTTTATCTTTTATAATTCTGGAGAAAAATATTTGTTAGTTTTGTAATTTTTCCTAAGAACAAACGCGTGTTTGGTACATTGCATTAGAACAGTTTCACTCAAGTTTGACTTGTGGAATCCATCTTCTCCAGCGCTGTGTGTTGAGAGCTTCCTGTCTTATTAAGTCGTGGGTCTAGAAGAAGAGGCCGTCCTTTTAGTTAGGTGGCAGGATGTTTACAAGTGACACTGCTTCTTCCAAAACATTGGTTCTTTTCAGACTTTTCAGTTTTAACCAAAGTTAAACCCCAAATCAGAGTCATCCAGATTTTATGATTCATTTGATCTCTCAGCCTCTCAGGAGTTGCTGGATTTCAGTGTCTTTGTGGTTTTACCAGCTTCGCGGAGTTCTGGTTATTTTGTTTTGCCATTTATGCTTTTTTAAAGTAACTGAGTCATTTTATCACAGAACACTGCGTGCACACATAGCTGGGAAAGCGGGTGTATTGCCCTAAATGGGTACCGTTAAGCTGTTGTAAAGAAGGGTTTCTTCATAGTCGTGTTTACCTGCCTTTAACTGAACGTCAAGCCTCATTGTCTCAGAGAGAAAAGCATGAGTCACGTTTACTTGCTAAGACTTCGGTTTGCAGATCTTGTTGACGTCATTCTAATTGATTTGTAGAGACCTCTGCAACACGTGGACGTTTTTGGACATGATATCTGAAATATTTTATATTAGGTGGCTTGACTAAATGTTTTTCTGTAATTGTATATGGATTTCCTTTTTTTTCAACCACATTTGCCTTTATGCTAGATTGTAGAAAGTCTTTGCGAGGCATAAGACATGTTTTCCCCTATGTATGTTAAACCTTTCCTAACATTTTGTATTTACATGTTGGTTTGTGACTTTTAAACCAGAATTTGGTTACAAGATATATATATATAGATATTGAATATAATATATGTGAAATAATTTGGTATTGATCTATCTAATAAACATAAAGGAGAATCATCAGTGAGTTTCCCTGTGTGTCAGCACCTTTCTCCGGAGTCAGTATGAGACACTACTTTCTGTTTTCAGACAGATGACTTATATATATAGTCTGTGTTGTCTGCAAGCTCTGTATTGTAAACCACATTCTAGACAATGGCTGACTTTTGTGTGTTGATTAGTCTGTATTTTTATATGTGACTTTCGTCTTGCAAGTAGTGCAGCCATAGACATGTGCAAAACAAGCAACAAATGTATAATATTAAGCACATAAGACAGAAGCCAGCTGCGTATTTAAAACTATTTTTGCCCATCTGGAACTTTCAGGGGATTAAGGCGAGAAATATGAAACAAAGGTTTTGATGAACTGATACACAAGCGATACCAATAAAGGTAGTTACGGCAAAAAAAAAAAAAAGATATCAGTAATACACGGAATGTAAACTTGGCTACACAGGAACTGAATTACAGAACAGAACAGGGTCTCAAATTTAGAAAACCAACTTATGCTTGCTTAAGGGGAAAGGTGAGTTGGGGTGCTGCATAAAACCAGAGATTGAAATGAGCACAGATAAAGTTCCTTAAGCCAAATATAGAATAGACAAGAGCTACTCCTTGCTCAACGAAATGGACTCAACACCGCATATTAAACGCCTAAGAATGTACCTGACTAGTAAGTATCTTAAAACCTATGGATTGCTATGTCTCTGAAAGAGAATCAAGCATGTGTACAGGGGCATAAACGCAACAGTGATAGGATTGGAGAGGTTCGGTGAGCAAATGAAGACCCTTTGAAGTCATATTGCATGGTACCCATTACACGGGTCTCAACTCTCCAGGTTTAAGGTATTCTTCCTTCAGCTAAAACATGCATGTGGAACTCAAGTATGATCAACCATGTAAACGGGAGACGTGTTCAAATATGTCTCAGTTTTCCTCCCCTGGTACTCGGGTGCAACATTCCAGACGCTTTACTAACACTCTCCCCACTTGGAGAGTCAGCGCCTTTAACCTCCTGTTTGGCCCAGTTTGCAATTTCTGCAGAAGATGAACAGGCATAGCGAGAACCAATGAGAGGCTAGCTGGAGGTGTCTGGACGGGCAAATTTAACTCTCATTTCCCACCAGGAAGAGGAAATAACCAAAGGCTCAGCGTGCCGTGCCGGAAACAGATGAGGGCCTGAAGCCATCATGCGGTGTTGCGGCCAGCTCAAAAGAAAGCGAGTTGAAGAAAGGAGCTCAGGGGCACTGTAATTCACAAACCTGCAGAGTTATAAATGACAGCTATCGTCCAAAAATAGACTGAAGTAAGGCTGCCAAGAGGACTTGAAAGCGGGGCAGAATTGCAGGAAACCGATTTCAGGAGGTAGACTGGAATTGCATTGAAAGCATAGGAAAAGAGGCAGAACGTCCACAATGATGCACTTGGCCAAAAAGGGCGTATGCATTTTTTCCTGAATATATTCAGGAAAAAACGCATACGCCCTTTTTGGCCAACCAAGCAAGCTTGCAAAGGAAATCTGCACTACAATGAAGTCTCACTTCCCCCCGGTCAAAAGGGCCATCTGAAAAAAGTGTAAAATCCAAAAAGGCAGGACAGGCCATGGAGAACTGGGAGCCTTGTTATGCTGATGGGCTGGATGTAAATTGCCAACAGACACTCGGGAGAAGTGTATGGTGTTTCCTGAAACATCTAAAAAACAAAGCAACAGAGCCTAGGGCACTTCCACTTATGGTCCTATAGCTTAGGGAAATTAAAATCAAAAAGACACAGCCACCCCAAAGTTTGGGACGCCTCTGTTTACAAGAACCTCGTTTACCGTACAAGTTCAATATCACAGAAAGTGAAAAATGGATAAAGAACTTGTGGTACTTACGTACAATGCAGTATCACTCAGCAATGAAATCTATGTCATCAGGCCCGTAGCAGCATCATGAGTGGATTCAGGTACGTTGATTCTAACTGAAATAAGTCACACAGAAAAAGAAACATCATAAGATATCACTAATACACGGAATGTAAACTTGGCTACACAGGAACTGAATTACAGAACAGAACAGGTTCTCAAATTTAGAAAACCAACTTATGCTTGCTTAAGGGGAAAGGTGAGTTGGGGTGCTGCATAAAACCAGAGATTGAAATGAGCACAGATAAAGTTCCTTAAGCCAATATGGAATAGACAAGAGCTACTCCTTGCTCAACGAAATGGACTCAACACTGCATATTAAACGCCTAAGAATGTACCTGACTAGTAAGTATCTTAAAACCTATGGATTGCTATGTCTCCGAAAGAGAATCAAGCATGTGTACAGGGGCATAAACGCAGCAGTGATAGGATTGGAGATGTTCGGTGAGCAAATGAAGACCCTTTGAAGTCATATTGCATGGTACCCATTCCACGGGTTTCAACTACCCAGGTTTAAGGTATTCTTCCTTCAGCTAAAACATGCATGTGGAACCCAGAGTATGATCAACCATGTGATCGGGAGACGTGTTCAAATATGTCTCAGTTTTCGTACCCTGGTACTCGGGTGCAACATTCCAGACGCTTTACTAACACTCTCCCGACTTGGAGAGTCAGTCCCTTTAACCTCCTGTTTGGCCCAGTTTGCAATTTCTGTGGAAGATGAACAGGAATAGCGAGAACCAATGAGAGACTAGCTGGAGGTGTCTGGATGGGCAAATTTAACTCTCATTTCCCACCAGGAAGAGGAATTAACCAAAGGCTCAGCGTGCCGTCCCGGAACCAGATTAGGGCCTGAAGACATCCTGCGGTGTTGCGGCCAGGTCACAAGAAAGCGAGTTGAAGAAAGGAGCTCAGGGGCACTGTAATTCACAAACCTGCAGAGTTATAAATGACAGCTATCGTCCAAAAATAGACTGAAGTAAGGCTGCCAAGAGGACTTGAAAGCGGGGCAGAATTGCAGGAAACTGATTTCAGGAGGTAGACTGGAATTGCATTGAAAGCATAGGAAAAGAGGCAGAACGTCCACAATGATGCACTTGGCCAAAAAGGGCGTATGCGTTTTTTCCTGAATATATTCAGGAAAAAACGCATACGCCCTTTTTGGCCAACCAAGCAAGCTTGCAAAGGAAATCTGCACTACAATGAAGTCCCACTTCCCCCCGGTCAAAAGGGCCATCTGAAAAAAGTGTAAAATCCAGAAAGGCAGGACAGGCCATGGAGAACTGGGAGCCTTGTTATGCTGATGGGCAGGATGTAAATTGCCAACAACCACTCGGGAGAAGTGTATGGTGTTTCCTGAAACATCTAAAAAAAAAGGAACAGAGCCTAGGGCACTGCCACTTATGGTCCTATAGCTTAGGGAAATTAAAATCAAAAAGACACAGCCACCCCAAAGTTTGGGACGCCTCTGTTTACAAGAACCTCGGTTACAGTACAAGTTCAACATCGCAGAAAGTGAAAAATGGATAAAGAAGTTGTGGTATTTACTTACAAAGCAATATCACTCAGCAATGAAATCTATGTCATCAGGCCCTTAGCAGCACAATGAGTGGATTCAGGTATGATGATTCTAACTGAAATAAGTCACACAGAAAAAGAAACATCATAAGATATCAGTAATACACGGAATGTAAACTTGGCTACACAGGAACTGAATTACAGAACAGAACAGGGTCTCAAATTTAGAAAACCAACTTATGCTTGCTTAAGGGGAAAGGTGAGTTGGGGTGCTGCATAAAACCAGAGATTGAAATGAGCACAGATAAAGTTCCTTAAGCCAAATATGGAATAGACAAGAGCTACTCCTTGCTCAACGAAATGGACTCAACACCGCATATTAAACGCCTAAGAATGTACCTGACTAGTAAGTATCTTAAAACCTATGGATTGCTATGTCTCCGAAAGAGAATCAAGCATGTGTACAGGGGCATAAACGCAGCAGTGATAGGATTGGAGAGGTTCGTGAGCAAATGAAGACCCTTTGAAGTCATATTGCATGGTACCCATTCCACGGGTTTCAACTACCCAGGTTTAAGGTATTCTTCCTTCAGCTAAAACATGCATATGGAACCTACAGTATGATCAACCATGTGATCGGGAGACGTGTTCAAATATGTCTCAGTTTTCGTACCCTGGAACTCGGGTGCAACATTCCAGACGCTTTACTAACACTCTCCCCACTTGGAGAGTCAGTCCTTTTAACCTCCTGTTTGGCCCAGTTTGCAATTTCTGTGGAAGATGAACAGGAATAGCGAGAACCAATGAGAGACTAGCTGGAGGTGTCTGGATGGGCAAATTTAACTCTCATTTCCCACCAGGAAGAGGAATTAACCAAAGGCTCAGCGTGCCATGCCAGAACCAGATTAGGGCCTGAAGACATCCTGCGGTGTTGCGGCCAGGTCACAAGAAAGCGAGTTGAAGAAAGGAGCTCAGGGGCACTGTAATTCACAAACCTGCAGAGTTATAAATGACAGCTATCGTCCAAAAATAGACTGAAGTAAGGCTGCCAAGAGGACTTGAAAGCGGGGCAGAATTGCAGGAAACCGATTTCAGGAGGTAGACTGGAATTGCATTGAAAGCATAGGAAAAGAGGCAGAACGTCCACAATGATGCACTTGGCCAAAAAGGGCGTATGCGTTTTTTCCTGAATATATTCAGGAAAAAACGCATACGCACTTTTTGGCCAACCAAGCAAGCTTGCAAAGGAAATCTGCACTACAATGAAGTCTCACTTCCCCCCGGTCAAAAGGGCCATCTGAAAAAAGGGTAAAATCCAGAAAGGCAGGACAGGCCATGGAGAACTGGGAGCCTTGTTATGCTGATGGGCGGGATGTAAATTGCCAACAACCACTCGGGAGAAGTGTATGGTGTTTCCTGAAACATCTAAAAAACAAAGCAACAGAACCTAGGGCACTTCCACTTATGGTCCTATAGCTTAGGGAAATTAAAATCAAAAAGACACAGCCACCCCAAAGTTTGGAACGGCTCTGTTTACAAGAACCTCGTTTACAGTACAAGTTCAACATCGCAGAAAGTGAAAAATGGATAAAGAAGTTGTGGTATCTACTTACAAAGCAATATCACTCAGCAATGAAATCTGTGTCATCAGGCCCTTAGCAGCACAATGAGTGGATTCAGGTATGATGATTCTAACTGAAATAAGTCACACAGAAAAAGAAACATCATAAGATATCTGTAATACACGGAATGGAAACTTGGCTACACAGGAACTGAATTACAGAACAGAACAGGGTCTCAAATTTAGAAAACCAACTTATGCTTGCTTAAGGGTAAAGGTGAGTTGGGGTGCTGCATAAAACCAGAGATTGAAATGAGCACAGATAAAGTTCCTTAAGCCAAATATGGAATAGACAAGAGCTACTCCTTGCTCAACGAAATGGACTCAACACCGCATATTAAACGCCTAAGAATGTACCTGACTAGTAAGTATCTTAAAACCTATGGATTGCTATGTCTCCGAAAGAGAATCAAGCATGTGTACAGGGGCATAAAAGCAGCAGTGATAGGATTGGAGAGGTTCGTGAGCAAATGAAGACCCTTTGAAGTCATATTGCATGGTACCCATTCCACGGGTCTCAACTCTCCAGGTTTAAGGTATTCTTCCTTCAGCTAAAACATGCATGTGGAACCTACAGTATGATCAACCATGTGATCGGGAGACGTGTTCAAATATGTCTCAGTTTTCGTACCCTGGTACTCGGGTGCAACATTCCAGACGCTTTACTAACACTCTCCCCACTTGGAGAGTCAGTCCCTTTAACCTCCTGTTTGGCCCAGTTTGCAATTTCTGTGGAAGATGAACAGGAATAGCGAGAACCAATGAGAGACTAGCTGGAGGTGTCTGGATGGGCAAATTTAACTCTCATTTCCTACCAGGAAGAGGAAATAACCAAAGGCTCAGTGTGCCGTGCTGGAACCAGATTAGGGCCTGAAGCCATCCTGCGGTGTTGCGGCCAGGTCACAAGAAAGCGAGTTGAAAAAAGGAGCTCAGGGTCACTGGAATTCACAAACCTGCAGAGTTATAAATGACAGCTATCGTCCAAAAACATACTGAAGTAAGGCTGCCAAGAGGACTTCAAAGCGGGGCAGAATTGCAGGAAACCGATTTCAGGAGGTAGACTGGAATTGCATTGAAAGCATAGGAAAAGAGGCAGAACGTCCACAATGATGCACTTGGCCAAAAATGGCGTATGCGTTTTTTCCTGAATATATTCAGGAAAAAACGCATATGCCCTTTTTGGCCAACCAAGCAAGCTTGCAAAGGAAATCTGCACTACAATGAAGTCTCACTTCCCCCCGGTCAAAAGGGCCATCTAAAAAAGTGTAAAATCCAGAAAGGCAGGACAGGCCATGGAGAACTGGGAGCCTTGTTATGCTGATGGGCGGGATGTAAATTGCCAACAACCACTCGGGAGAAGTGTATGGTGTTTCCTGAAACATCTAAAAAACAAAGCAACAGAACCTAGGGCACTTCCACTTATGGTCCTATAGCTTAGGGAAATTAAAATCAAAAAGACACAGCCACCCCAAAGTTTGGAACGGCTCTGTTTACAAGAACCTCGTTTACAGTACAAGTTCAACATCGCAGAAAGTGAAAAATGGGTAAAGAAGTTGTTGTATTTACTTACAAAGCAATATCACTCAGCAATGAAATCTGTGTCATCAGGCCCTTAGCAGCACAATGAGTGGATTCAGGTATGATGATTCTAACTGAAATAAGTCACACAGAAAAAGAAACATCATAAGATATCAGTAATACACGGAATGGAAACTTGGTTACACAGGAACTGAATTACAGAACAGAGCAGGGTCTCAAATTTAGAAAACCAACTTATGCTTGCTTAAGGGTAAAGGTGAGTTGGGGTGCTGCATAAAACCAGAGATTGAAATGAGCACAGATAAAGTTCCTTAAGCCAAATATGGAATAGACAAGAGCTACTCCTTGCTCAACGAAATGAACTCAACACCCCATATTAAACGCCTAAGAATGTACCTGACTAGTAAGTATCTTAAAACCTATGGATTGCTATGTCTCCGAAAGAGAATCAAGCATGTGTACAGGGGCATAAACGCAGCAGTGATAGGATTGGAGAGGTTCGTGAGCAAATGAAGACCCTTTGAAGTCATATTGCATGGTACCCATTCCACGGGTCTCAACTCTCCAGGTTTAAGGTATTCTTCCTTCAGCTAAAACATGCATGTGGAACCCAGAGTATGATCAACCATGTGAACGGGAGACGTGTTCAAATATGTCTCAGTTTTCCTACCCTGGTACTCGGGTGCAACATTCCAGACGCTTTACTAACACTCTCCCGACTTGGAGAGTCAGTCCCTTTAACCTCCTGTTTGGCCCAGTTTGCAATTTCTGCGGAAGATGAACAGGAATAGCGAGAACCAATGAGAGGCTAGCTGGAGGTGTCTGGACGGGCAAATTTAACTCTCATTTCCCACCAGGAAGAGGAATCAACCAAAGGCTCAGCATGCCGGGCCGGAACCAGATTAGGGCCTGAAGCCATCCTGCGGTGTTGCGGCCAGGTCACAAGAAAGCGAGTTGAAGAAAGGAGCTCAGGGGCACTGTAATTCACAAACCTGCAGAGTTATAAATGACAGCTATCTTCCAAAAATAGACTGAAGTAAGGCTGCCAAGAGGACTTGAAAGCGGGGCAGAATTGCAGGAAACCGATTTCAGGAGGTAGACTGGAATTGCATTGAAAGCATAGGAAAAGAGGCAGAACGTCCACAATGATGCACTTGGCCAAAAAGGGCGTATGCGTTTTTTCCTGAATATATTCAGGAAAAAACGCATACACCCTTTTTGGCCAACCAAGCAAGCTTGCAAAGGAAATCTGCACTACAATGAAGTCTCACTTCCCCCCGGTCAAAAGGGCCATCTGAAAAAAGTGTAAAATCCAGAAAGGCAGGACAGGCCATGGAGAACTGGGAGCCTTGTTATGCTGATGGGCGGGATGTAAATTGCCAACAACCACTCGGGAGAAGTGTATGGTGTTTCCTGAAACATCTAAAAAACAAAGCAACAGAGCCTAGGGCACTTCCACTTATGGTCCTATAGCTTAGGGAAATTAAAATCAAAAAGACACAGCCACCCCAAAGTTTGGAACAGCTCTGTTTACAAGAACCTCGTTTACAGTACAAGTTCAACATCGCAGAAATTGACAAATGGATAAAGAAGTTGTGGTATTCACTTACAAAGCAATATCACTCAGCAATGAAATCTATGTCATCAGGCCCTTAGCAGCACAATGAGTGGATTCAGGTATGATGATTCTAACTGAAATAAGTCACACAGAAAATGAAACATCATAAGATATCAGTAATACACTGAATGGAAACTTGGCTACACAGGAACTGAATTACAGAACAGAACAGGGTCTCAAATTTAGAAAACCAACTTATGCTTGCTTAAGGGTAAAGGTGAGTTGCGGTGCTGCATAAAACCAGAGATTGAAATGAGCACAGATAAAGTTCCTTAAGCCAAATATGGAATAGACAAGAGCTACTCCTTGCTCAACGAAATGGACTCAACACCGCATATTAAACGCCTAAGAATGTACCTGACTAGTAAGTATCTTAAAACCTATGGATTGCTATGTCTCCGAAAGAGAATCAAGCATGTGTACAGGGGCATAAACGCAGCAGTGATAGGATTGGAGAGGTTCGGTGAGCAAATGAAGACCCTTTGAAGTCATATTGCATGGTACCCATTACACGGGTCTTAACTCTCCAGGTTTAAGGTATTCTTCCTTCAGCTAAAACATGCATGTGGAACCCAAGTATGATCAACCATGTGAACGGGAGACGTGTTCAAATATGTCTCAGTTTTCCTCCCCTGGTACTCGGGTGCAACATTCCAGACGCTTTACTAACACTCTCCCCACTTGGAGAGTCAGCGCCTTTAACCTCCTGTTTGGCCCAGTTTGCAATTTCTGCGGAAGATGAACAGGAATAGCGAGAACCAATGAGAGACTAGCTGGAGGTGTCTGGACGGGCAAATTTAACTCTCATTTCCCACCAGGAAGAGGAAATAAACAAAGGCTCAGCGTGCCGTGCCGGAACCAGATTAGGGCCTGAAGCCATCCTGCGGTGTTGCAGCCAGGTCACAAGAAAGCGAGTTGAAGAAAGGAGCTCAGGGGCACTGTAATTCACAAACCTGCAGAGTTATAAATGACAGCTATCGTCCAAAAATAGACTGAAGTAAGGCTGCCAAGAGGACTTGAAAGCGGGGCAGAATTGCAGGAAACCGATTTCAGGAGGTAGACTGGAATTGCATTGAAAGCATAGGAAAAGAGGCAGAACGTCCACAATGATGCACTTGGCCAAAAAGGGCGTATGCGTTTTTTCCTGAATATATTCAGGAAAAAACGCATACGCCCTTTTTGGCCAACCAAGCAAGCTTGCAAAGGAAATCTGCACTACAATGAAGTCTCACTTCCCCCCGGTCAAAAGGGCCATCTGAAAAAAGTGTAAAATCCAGAAAGGCAGGACAGGCCATGGAGAACTGGGAGCCTTGTTATGCTGATGGGCGGGATGTAAATTGCCAACAGACACTCGGGAGAAGTGTATGGTGTTTCCTGAAACATCTAAAATACAAAGCAACAGAGCCTAGGGCACTTCCACTTATGGTCCTATAGCTTAGGGAAATTAAAATCAAAAAGACACAGCCACCCCAAAGTTTGGGACGCCTCCGTTTACAAGAACCTCGTATACCGTACAAGTTCAATATCACAGAAAGTGAAAAATGGATAAAGAACTTGTGGTACTTACGTACAATGCAGTATCACTCAGCAATGAAATCTATGTCATCAGGCCCGTAGCAGCATAATGAGTGGATTCAGGTACGATGATTCTAACTGAAATAAGTCACACAGAAAAAGAAACATCATAAGATATCAGTAATACACGGAATGTAAACTTGGCTACACAGGAACTGAATTACAAAACAGAACAGGGTCTCAAATTTAGAAAACCAACTTATGCTTGCATAAGGGGAAAGGTGAGTTGGGATCTGCATAAAACCAGAGATTGAAATGAGCACAGATAAAGTTCCTTAAGCCAAATATGGAATAGACAAGAGCTACTCCTTGCTCAACGAAATGGACTCAACACCGCATATTAAACGCCTAAGAATGTACCTGACTAGTAAGTATCTTAAAACCTATGGATTGCTATGTCTCCAAAAGAGAATCAAGCGTGTGTACAGGGGCATAAACGCAGTAGTGATAGGATTGTAGAGGTTCGGTGAGCAAATGAAGACCCTTTGAAGTCATATTGCATGGTACCCATTCCACGGGTCTCAACTCTCCAGGTTTAAGGTATTCTTCCTTCAGCTAAAACATGCATGTGGAACCCAGAGTATGATCAACCATGTGAACGGGAGACGTGTTCAAATATGTCTCAGTTTTCCTACCCTGGTACTCGGGTGCAACATTCCAGACGCTTTACTAACACTCTCCCGACTTGGAGAGTCAGTCCCTTTAACCTCCTGTTTGGCCCAGTTTGCAATTTCTGCGGAAGATGAACAGGAATAGCGAGAACCAATGAGAGGCTAGCTGGAGGTGTCTGGACGGGCAAATTTAACTCTCATTTCCCACCAGGAAGAGGAATTAACCAAAGGCTCAGCATGCCGGGCCGGAACCAGATTAGGGCCTGAAGCCATCCTGCGGTGTTGCGGCCAGCTCACAAGAAAGCGAGTTGAAGAAAGGAGCTCAGGGGCACTGTAATTCACAAACCTGCAGAGTTATAAATGACAGCTATCGTCCAAAAATAGACTGAAGTAAGGCTGCCAAGAGGACTTGAAAGCGGGGCAGAATTGCAGGAAACCGATTTCAGGAGGTAGACTGGAATTGCATTGAAAGCATAGGAAAAGAGGCAGAACGTCCACAATGATGCACTTGGCCAAAAAGGGCGTATGCGTTTTTTCCTGAATATATTCAGGAAAAAACGCATACGCCCTTTTTGGCCAACCAAGCAAGCTTGCAAAGGAAATCTGCACTACAATGAAGTCTCACTTCCCCCCGGTCAAAAGGGCCATCTGAAAAAAGTGTAAAATCCAGAAAGGCAGGACAGGCCATGGAGAACTGGGAGCCTTGTTATGCTGATGGGCGGGATGTAAATTGCCAACAACCACTCGGGAGAAGTGTATGGTGTTTCCTGAAACATCTAAAAAACAAAGCAACAGAGCCTAGGGCACTTCCACTTATGGTCCTATAGCTTAGGGAAATTAAAATCAAAAAGACACAGCCACCCCAAAGTTTGGGACGCCTCTGTTTACAAGAACCTCGTTTACCGTACAAGTTCAATATCACAGAAAGTGAAAAATGGATAAAGAACTTGTGGTACTTACGTACAATACAGTATCACTCAGCAATGAAATCTATGTCTTCAGGCCCGTAGCAGCATAATGAGTGGATTCAGGTAGATGATTCTAACTGAAATAAGTCACACAGAAAAAGAAACATCATAAGATATCACTAATACACGGAATGTAAACTTGGCTACACAGGAACTGAATTACAGAACAGAACAGGGTCTCAAATTTAGAAAACCAACTTATGCTTGCTTAAGGGGAAAGGTGAGTTGGGGTGCTGCATAAAACCAGAGATTGAAATGAGCACAGATAAAGTTCCTTAAGCCAAATATGGAATAGACAAGAGCTACTCCTTGCTCAACGAAATGGACTCAACACCGCATATTAAACGCCTAAGAATGTACCTGACTAGTAAGTATCTTAAAACCTATGGATTGCTATGTCTCCAAAAGAGAATCAAGCGTGTGTACAGGGGCATAAACGCAGCAGTGATAGGATTGGAGAAGTTCAGTGAGCAAATGAAGACCCTTTGAAGTCATATTGCATGGTACCCATTCCACGGGTCTCAACTCTCCAGGTTTAAGGTATTCTTCCTTCAGCTAAAACATGCATGTGGAACCCAGAGTATGATCAACCATGTGAACGGGAGACGTGTTCAAATATGTCTCAGTTTTCCTACCCTGGTACTCGGGTGCAACATTCCAGACGCTTTACTAACACTCTCCCGACTTGGAGAGTCAGTCCCTTTAACCTCCTGTTTGGCCCAGTTTGCAATTTCTGCGGAAGATGAACAGGAATAGCGAGAACCAATGAGAGGCTAGCTGGAGGTGTCTGGACGGGCAAATTTAACTCTCATTTCCCACCAGGAAGACGAATTAACCAAAGGCTCAGCATGCCGGGCCGGAACCAGATTAGGGCCTGAAGCCATCCTGCGGTGTTGCGGCCAGCTCACAAGAAAGCGAGTTGAAGAAAGGAGCTCAGGGGCACTGTAATTCACAAACCTGCAGAGTTATAAATGACAGCTATCGTCCAAAAATAGACTGAAGTAAGGCTGCCAAGAGGACTTGAAAGCGGGGCAGAATTGCAGGAAACCGATTTCAGGAGGTAGACTGGAATTGCATTGAAAGCATAGGAAAAGAGGCAGAACGTCCACAATGATGCACTTGGCCAAAAAGGGCGTATGCGTTTTTTCCTGAATATATTCAGGAAAAAACGCATACGCCCTTTTTGGCCAACCAAGCAAGCTTGCAAAGGAAATCTGCACTACAATGAAGTCTCACTTCCCCCCGGTCAAAAGGGCCATCTGAAAAAAGTGTAAAATCCAGAAAGGCAGGACAGGCCATGGAGAACTGGGAGCCTTGTTATGCTGATGGGCGGGATGTAAATTGCCTACAGACACTCCGGAGAAGTGTATGGTGTTTCCTGAAACATCTAAAAAACAAAGCAACAGAGCCTAGGGCACTTCCACTTATGGTCCTATAGCTTAGGGAAATTAAAATCAAAAAGACACAGCCACCCCAAAGTTTGGAACGGCTCTGTTTACAAGAACCTCGTTTACAGTACAAGTTCAACATCGCAGAAATTGACAAATGGATAAAGAAGTTGTGGTATTCACTTACAAAGCAATATCACTCAGCAATGAAATCTATGTCATCAGGCCCTTAGCAGCACAATGAGTGGATTCAGGTATGATGATTCTAACTGAAATAAGTCACACAGAAAAAGAAACATCATAAGATATCAGTAATACACGGAATGGAAACTTGGCTACACAGGAACTGAATTACAGAACAGAACAGGGTCTCAAATTTAGAAAACCAACTTATGCTTGCTTAAGGGTAAAGGTGAGTTGGGTTGCTGCATAAAACCAGAGATTGAAATGAGCACAGATAAAGTTCCTTAAGCCAAATATGGAATAGACAAGAGCTACTCCTTGCTCAACGAAATGGACTCAACACCGCATATTAAACGCCTAAGAATGTACCTGACTAGTAAGTATCTTAAAACCTATGGATTGCTATGTCTCCGAAAGAGAATCAAGCATGTGTACAGGGGCATAAACGCAGCAGTGATAGGATTGGAGAGGTTCGGTGAGCAAATGAAGACCCTTTGAAGTCATATTGCATGGTACCCATTACACGGGTCTTAACTCTCCAGGTTTAAGGTATTCTTCCTTCAGCTAAAACATGCATGTGGAACCCAAGTATGATCAACCATGTGAACGGGAGACGTGTTCAAATATGTCTCAGTTTTCCTCCCCTGGTACTCGGGTGCAACATTCCAGACACTTTACTAACACTCTCCCCACTTGGAGAGTCAGCGCCTTTAACCTCCTGTTTGGCCCAGTTTGCAATTTCTGCGGAAGATGAACAGGAATAGCGAGAACCAATGAGAGACTAGCTGGAGGTGTCTGGACGGGCAAATTTAACTCTCATTTCCCACCAGGAAGAGGAAATAACCAAAGGCTCAGCGTGCCGTGCCGGAACCAGATTAGGGCCTGAAGCCATCCTGCGGTGTTGCAGCCAGGTCACAAGAAAGCGAGTTGAAGAAAGGAGCTCAGGGGCACTGTAATTCACAAACCTGCAGAGTTATAAATGACAGCTATCGTCCAAAAATAGACTGAAGTAAGGCTGCCAAGAGGACTTGAAAGCGGGGCAGAATTGCAGGAAACCGATTTCAGGAGGTAGACTGGAATTGCATTGAAAGCATAGGAAAAGAGGCAGAACGTCCACAATGATGCACTTGGCCAAAAAGGGCGTATGCGTTTTTTCCTGAATATATTCAGGAAAAAACGCATACGCCCTTTTTGGCCAACCAAGCAAGCTTGCAAAGGAAATCTGCACTACAATGAAGTCTCACTTCCCCCCGGTCAAAAGGGCCATCTGAAAAAAGTGTAAAATCCAGAAAGGCAGGACAGGCCATGGAGAACTGGGAGCCTTGTTATGCTGATGGGCGGGATGTAAATTGCCAACAGACACTTGGGAGAAGTGTATGGTGTTTCCTGAAACATCTAAAATACAAAGCAACAGAGCCTAGGGCACTTCCACTTATGGTCCTATAGCTTAGGGAAATTAAAATCAAAAAGACACAGCCACCCCAAAGTTTGGGACGCCTCCGTTTACAAGAACCTCGTATACCGTACAAGTTCAATATCACAGAAAGTGAAAAATGGATAAAGAACTTGTGGTACTTACGTACAATGCAGTATCACTCAGCAATGAAATCTATGTCATCAGGCCGTAGCAGCATAATGAGTGGATTCAGGTACGATGATTCTAACTGAAATAAGTCACACAGAAAAAGAAACATCATAAGATATCACTAATACACGGAATGTAAACTTGGCTACACAGGAACTGCATTCCAAAACAGAACAGGGTCTGAAATTTAGAAAACCAACTTATGCTTGCTTAAGGGGAAAGGTGAGTTGGGGTGCTGCATAAAACCAGAGATTGAAATGAGCACAGATAAAGTTCCTTAAGCCAAATATGGAATAGACAAGAGCTACTCCTTGCTCAACGAAATGGACTCAACACCGCATATTAAACGCCTAAGAATGTACCCCTGACTAGTAAGTATCTTAAAACCTATGGATTGCTATGTCTCCAAAAGAGAATCAAGCGTGTGTACAGGGGCATAAACGCAGTAGTGATAGGATTGGAGAGGTTCGGTGAGCAAATGAAGACCCTTTGAAGTCATATTGCATGGTACCCATTCCACGGGTCTCAACTCTCCAGGTTTAAGGTATTCTTCCTTCAGCTAAAACATGCATGTGGAACCCAGAGTATGATCAACCATGTGAACGGGAGACGTGTTCAAATATGTCTCAGTTTTCCTACCCTGGTACTCGGTGCAACATTCCAGACGCTTTACTAACACTCTCCCGACTTGGAGAGTCAGTCCCTTTAACCTCCTGTTTGGCCAGTTTGCAATTTCTGCGGAAGATGAACAGGAATAGCGAGAACCAATGAGAGGCTAGCTGGAGGTGTCTGGACGGGCAAATTTAACTCTCATTTCCCACCAGGAAGACGAATTAACCAAAGGCTCAGCATGCCGGGCCGGAACCAGATTAGGGCCTGAAGCCATCCTGCGGTGTTGCGGCCAGCTCACAAGAAAGCGAGTTGAAGAAAGGAGCTCAGGGGCACTGTAATTCACAAACCTGCAGAGTTATAAATGACAGCTATCGTCCAAAAATAGACTGAAGTAAGGCTGCCAAGAGGACTTGAAAGCGGGGCAGAATTGCAGGAAACCGATTTCAGGAGGTAGACTGGAATTGCATTGAAAGCATAGGAAAAGAGGCAGAACGTCCACAATGATGCACTTGGCCAAAAAGGGCGTATGCGTTTTTTCCTGAATATATTCAGGAAAAAACGCATACGCCCTTTTTGGCCAACCAAGCAAGCTTGCAAAGGAAATCTGCACTACAATGAAGTCTCACTTCCCCCCGGTCAAAAGGGCCATCTGAAAAAAGTGTAAAATCCAGAAAGGCAGGACAGGCCATGGAGAACTGGGAGCCTTGTTATGCTGATGGGCGGGATGTAAATTGCCAACAACCACTCGGGAGAAGTGTATGGTGTTTCCTGAAACATCTAAAAAACAAAGCAACAGAGCCTAGGGCACTTCCACTTATGGTCCTATAGCTTAGGGAAATTAAAATCAAAAAGACACAGCCACCCCAAAGTTTGGAACGGCTCTGTTTACAAGAACCTCGTTTACAGTACAAGTTCAACATCGCAGAAATTGACAAATGGATAAAGAAGTTGTGGTATTCACTTACAAAGCAATATCACTCAGCAATGAAATCTATGTCATCAGGCCCTTAGCAGCACAATGAGTGGATTCAGGTATGATGATTCTAACTGAAATAAGTCACACAGAAAAAGAAACATCATAAGATATCAGTAATACACGGAATGGAAACTTGGCTACACAGGAACTGAATTACAGAACAGAACAGGGTCTCAAATTTAGAAAACCAACTTATGCTTGCTTAAGGGTAAAGGTGAGTTGGGTTGCTGCATAAAACCAGAGATTGAAATGAGCACAGATAAAGTTCCTTAAGCCAAATATGGAATAGACAAGAGCTACTCCTTGCTCAACGAAATGGACTCAACACCGCATATTAAACGCCTAAGAATGTACCTGACTAGTAAGTATCTTAAAACCTATGGATTGCTATGTCTCCGAAAGAGAATCAAGCATGTGTACAGGGGCATAAACGCAGCAGTGATAGGATTGGAGAGGTTCGGTGAGCAAATGAAGACCCTTTGAAGTCATATTGCATGGTACCCATTACACGGGTCTTAACTCTCCAGGTTTAAGGTATTCTTCCTTCAGCTAAAACATGCATGTGGAACCCAAGTATGATCAACCATGTGAACGGGAGACGTGTTCAAATATGTCTCAGTTTTCCTCCCCTGGTACTCGGGTGCAACATTCCAGACACTTTACTAACACTCTCCCCACTTGGAGAGTCAGCGCCTTTAACCTCCTGTTTGGCCCAGTTTGCAATTTCTGCGGAAGATGAACAGGAATAGCGAGAACCAATGAGAGACTAGCTGGAGGTGTCTGGACGGGCAAATTTAACTCTCATTTCCCACCAGGAAGAGGAAATAACCAAAGGCTCAGCGTGCCGTGCCGGAACCAGATTAGGGCCTGAAGCCATCCTGCGGTGTTGCAGCCAGGTCACAAGAAAGCGAGTTGAAGAAAGGAGCTCAGGGGCACTGTAATTCACAAACCTGCAGAGTTATAAATGACAGCTATCGTCCAAAAATAGACTGAAGTAAGGCTGCCAAGAGGACTTGAAAGCGGGGCAGAATTGCAGGAAACCGATTTCAGGAGGTAGACTGGAATTGCATTGAAAGCATAGGAAAAGAGGCAGAACGTCCACAATGATGCACTTGGCCAAAAAGGGCGTATGCGTTTTTTCCTGAATATATTCAGGAAAAAACGCATACGCCCTTTTTGGCCAACCAAGCAAGCTTGCAAAGGAAATCTGCACTACAATGAAGTCTCACTTCCCCCCGGTCAAAAGGGCCATCTGAAAAAAGTGTAAAATCCAGAAAGGCAGGACAGGCCATGGAGAACTGGGAGCCTTGTTATGCTGATGGGCGGGATGTAAATTGCCAACAGACACTTGGGAGAAGTGTATGGTGTTTCCTGAAACATCTAAAATATAAAGCAACAGAGCCTAGGGCACTTCCACTTATGGTCCTATAGCTTAGGGAAATTAAAATCAAAAAGACACAGCCACCCCAAAGTTTGGGACGCCTCCGTTTACAAGAACCTCGTATACCGTACAAGTTCAATATCACAGAAAGTGAAAAATGGATAAAGAACTTGTGGTACTTACGTACAATGCAGTATCACTCAGCAATGAAATCTATGTCATCAGGCCGTAGCAGCATAATGAGTGGATTCAGGTACGATGATTCTAACTGAAATAAGTCACACAGAAAAAGAAACATCATAAGATATCACTAATACACGGAATGTAAACTTGGCTACACAGGAACTGCATTCCAAAACAGAACAGGGTCTGAAATTTAGAAAACCAACTTATGCTTGCTTAAGGGGAAAGGTGAGTTGGGGTGCTGCATAAAACCAGAGATTGAAATGAGCACAGATAAAGTTCCTTAAGCCAAATATGGAATAGACAAGAGCTACTCCTTGCTCAACGAAATGGACTCAACACCGCATATTAAACGCCTAAGAATGTACCTGACTAGTAAGTATCTTAAAACCTATGGATTGCTATGTCTCCAAAAGAGAATCAAGCGTGTGTACAGGGGCATAAACGCAGTAGTGATAGGATTGGAGAGGTTCGGTGAGCAAATGAAGACCCTTTGAAGTCATATTGCATGGTACCCATTCCACGGGTCTCAACTCTCCAGGTTTAAGGTATTCTTCCTTCAGCTAAAACATGCATGTGGAACCCAGAGTATGATCAACCATGTGAACGGGAGACGTGTTCAAATATGTCTCAGTTTTCCTACCCTGGTACTCGGGTGCAACATTCCAGACGCTTTACTAACACTCTCCCGACTTGGAGAGTCAGTCCCTTTAACCTCCTGTTTGGCCCAGTTTGCAATTTCTGCGGAAGATGAACAGGAATAGCGAGAACCAATGAGAGGCTAGCTGGAGGTGTCTGGACGGGCAAATTTAACTCTCATTTCCCACCAGGAAGACGAATTAACCAAAGGCTCAGCATGCCGGGCCGGAACCAGATTAGGGCCTGAAGCCATCCTGCGGTGTTGCGGCCAGCTCACAAGAAAGCGAGTTGAAGAAAGGAGCTCAGGGGCACTGTAATTCACAAACCTGCAGAGTTATAAATGACAGCTATCGTCCAAAAATAGACTGAAGTAAGGCTGCCAAGAGGACTTGAAAGCGGGGCAGAATTGCAGGAAACCGATTTCAGGAGGTAGACTGGAATTGCATTGAAAGCATAGGAAAAGAGGCAGAACGTCCACAATGATGCACTTGGCCAAAAAGGGCGTATGCGTTTTTTCCTGAATATATTCAGGAAAAAACGCATACGCCCTTTTTGGCCAACCAAGCAAGCTTGCAAAGGAAATCTGCACTACAATGAAGTCTCACTTCCCCCCGGTCAAAAGGGCCATCTGAAAAAAGTGTAAAATCCAGAAAGGCAGGACAGGCCATGGAGAACTGGGAGCCTTGTTATGCTGATGGGCGGGATGTAAATTGCCAACAACCACTCGGGAGAAGTGTATGGTGTTTCCTGAAACATCTAAAAAACAAAGCAACAGAACCTAGGGCCCTTCCACTTATGGTCCTATAGCTTAGGGAAATTAAAATCAAAAAGACACAGCCACCCCAAAGTTTGGGACGCCTCTGTTTACAAGAACCTCGTTTACCGTACAAGTTCAATATCACAGAAAGTGAAAAATGGATAAAGAACTTGTGGTACTTACGTACAATGCAGTATCACTCAGCAATGAAATCTATGTCATCAGGCCCTTAGCAGCACAATGAGTGGATTCAGGTATGATGATTCTAACTGAAATAAGTCACACAGAAAAAGAAACATCATAAGATATCAGTAATACACGGAATGGAAACTTGGCTACACAGGAACTGAATTACAGAACAGAACAGGGTCTCAAATTTAGAAAACCAACTTATGCTTGCTTAAGGGTAAAGGTGAGTTGGGTTGCTGCATAAAACCAGAGATTGAAATGAGCACAGATAAAGTTCCTTAAGCCAAATATGGAATAGACAAGAGCTACTCCTTGCTCAACGAAATGGACTCAACACCGCATATTAAACGCCTAAGAATGTACCTGACTAGTAAGTATCTTAAAACCTATGGATTGCTATGTCTCCAAAAGAGAATCAAGCATGTGTACAGGGGCATAAACGCAGCAGTGATAGGATTGGAGAGGTTCGGTGAGCAAATGAAGACCCTTTGAAGTCATATTGCATGGTACCCATTACACGGGTCTTAACTCTCCAGGTTTAAGGTATTCTTCCTTCAGCTAAAACATGCATGTGGAACCCAAGTATGATCAACCATGTGAACGGGAGACGTGTTCAAATATGTCTCAGTTTTCCTCCCCTGGTACTCGGGTGCAACATTCCAGACACTTTACTAACACTCTCCCCACTTGGAGAGTCAGCGCTTTTAACCTCCTGTTTGGCCCAGTTTGCAATTTCTGCGGAAGATGAACAGGAATAGCGAGAACCAATGAGAGACTAGCTGGAGGTGTCTGGACGGGCAAATTTAACTCTCATTTCCCACCAGGAAGAGGAAATAACCAAAGGCTCAGCGTGCCGTGCCGGAACCAGATTAGGGCCTGAAGCCATCCTGCGGTGTTGCAGCCAGGTCACAAGAAAGCGAGTTGAAGAAAGGAGCTCAGGGGCACTGTAATTCACAAACCTGCAGAGTTATAAATGACAGCTATCGTCCAAAAATAGACTGAAGTAAGGCTGCCAAGAGGACTTGAAAGCGGGGCAGAATTGCAGGAAACCGATTTCAGGAGGTAGACTGGAATTGCATTGAAAGCATAGGAAAAGAGGCAGAACGTCCACAATGATGCACTTGGCCAAAAAGGGCGTATGCGTTTTTTCCTGAATATATTCAGGAAGAAACGCATACGCCCTTTTTGGCCAACCAAGCAAGCTTGCAAAGGAAATCTGCACTACAATGAAGTCTCACTTCCCCCCGGTCAAAAGGGCCATCTGAAAAAAGTGTAAAATCCAGAAAGGCAGGACAGGCCATGGAGAACTGGGAGCCTTGTTATGCTGATGGGCGGGATGTAAATTGCCAACAGACACTTGGGAGAAGTGTATGGTGTTTCCTGAAACATCTAAAATACAAAGCAACAGAGCCTAGGGCACTTCCACTTATGGTCCTATAGCTTAGGGAAATTAAAATCAAAAAGACACAGCCACCCCAAAGTTTGGGACGCCTCCGTTTACAAGAACCTCGTATACCGTACAAGTTCAATATCACAGAAAGTGAAAAATGGATAAAGAACTTGTGGTACTTACGTACAATGCAGTATCACTCAGCAATGAAATCTATGTCATCAGGCCCGTAGCAGCATAATGAGTGGATTCAGGTACGATGATTCTAACTGAAATAAGTCACACAGAAAATGAAACATCATAAGATATCACTAATACACGGAATGTAAACTTGGCTACACAGGAACTGCATTCCAAAACAGAACAGGGTCTCAAATTTAGAAAACCAACTTATGCTTGCTTAAGGGGAAAGGTGAGTTGGGGTGCTGCATAAAACCAGAGATTGAAATGAGCACAGATAAAGTTCCTTAAGCCAAATATGGAATAGACAAGAGCTACTCCTTGCTCAACGAAATGGACTCAACACCGCATATTAAACGCCTAAGAATGTACCTGACTAGTAAGTATCTTAAAACCTATGGATTGCTATGTCTCCGAAAGAGAATCAAGCATGTGTACAGGGGCATAAACGC
The DNA here is from genome assembly GCF_951394435.1 of Stenella coeruleoalba. Classification (NCBI taxonomy): domain Eukaryota; kingdom Metazoa; phylum Chordata; class Mammalia; order Artiodactyla; family Delphinidae; genus Stenella; species Stenella coeruleoalba. The sequence continues at coordinate 392,865 of NW_027646009.1, read as the reverse complement.
AGCAGTGATAGGATTGGAGAGGTTCGGTGAGCAAATGAAGACCCTTTGAAGTCATATTGCATGGTACCCATTCCACGGGTCTCAACTCTCCAGGTTTAAGGTATTCTTCCTTCAGCTAAAACATGCATGTGGAACCCAGAGTATGATCAACCATGTGAACGGGAGACGTGTTCAAATATGTCTCAGTTTTCCTACCCTGGTACTCGGGTGCAACATTCCAGACGCTTTACTAACACTCTCCCGACTTGGAGAGTCAGTCCCTTTAACCTCCTGTTTGGCCCAGTTTGCAATTTCTGCGGAAGATGAACAGGAATAGCGAGAACCAATGAGAGGCTAGCTGGAGGTGTCTGGACGGGCAAATTTAACTCTCATTTCCCACCAGGAAGACGAATTAACCAAAGGCTCAGCATGCCGGGCCGGAACCAGATTAGGGCCTGAAGCCATCCTGTGGTGTTGCGGCCAGCTCACAAGAAAGCGAGTTGAAGAAAGGAGCTCAGGGGCACTGTAATTCACAAACCTGCAGAGTTATAAATGACAGCTATCGTCCAAAAATAGACTGAAGTAAGGCTGCCAAGAGGACTTGAAAGCGGGGCAGAATTGCAGGAAACCGATTTCAGGAGGTAGACTGGAATTGCATTGAAAGCATAGGAAAAGAGGCAGAACGTCCACAATGATGCACTTGGCCAAAAAGGGCGTATGCGTTTTTTCCTGAATATATTCAGGAAAAAACGCATACGCCCTTTTTGGCCAACCAAGCAAGCTTGCAAAGGAAATCTGCACTACAATGAAGTCTCACTTCCCCCCGGTCAAAAGGGCCATCTGAAAAAAGTGTAAAATCCAGAAAGGCAGGACAGGCCATGGAGAACTGGGAGCCTTGTTATGCTGATGGGCGGGATGTAAATTGCCAACAACCACTCGGGAGAAGTGTATGGTGTTTCCTGAAACATCTAAAAAACAAAGCAACAGAGCCTAGGGCACTTCCACTTATGGTCCTATAGCTTAGGGAAATTAAAATCAAAAAGACACAGCCACCCCAAAGTTTGGAACGGCTCTGTTTACAAGAACCTCGTTTACAGTACAAGTTCAACATCGCAGAAATTGACAAATGGATAAAGAAGTTGTGGTATTCACTTACAAAGCAATATCACTCAGCAATGAAATCTATGTCATCAGGCCCTTAGCAGCACAATGAGTGGATTCAGGTATGATGATTCTAACTGAAATAAGTCACACAGAAAAAGAAACATCATAAGATATCAGTAATACACGGAATGGAAACTTGGCTACACAGGAACTGAATTACAGAACAGAACAGGGTCTCAAATTTAGAAAACCAACTTATGCTTGCTTAAGGGTAAAGGTGAGTTGGGTTGCTGCATAAAACCAGAGATTGAAATGAGCACAGATAAAGTTCCTTAAGCCAAATATGGAATAGACAAGAGCTACTCCTTGCTCAACGAAATGGACTCAACACCGCATATTAAACGCCTAAGAATGTACCTGACTAGTAAGTATCTTAAAACCTATGGATTGCTATGTCTCCGAAAGAGAATCAAGCATGTGTACAGGGGCATAAACGCAGCAGTGATAGGATTGGAGAGGTTCGGTGAGCAAATGAAGACCCTTTGAAGTCATATTGCATGGTACCCATTACACGGGTCTTAACTCTCCAGGTTTAAGGTATTCTTCCTTCAGCTAAAACATGCATGTGGAACCCAAGTATGATCAACCATGTGAACGGGAGACGTGTTCAAATATGTCTCAGTTTTCCTCCCCTGGTACTCGGGTGCAACATTCCAGACACTTTACTAACACTCTCCCCACTTGGAGAGTCAGCGCCTTTAACCTCCTGTTTGGCCCAGTTTGCAATTTCTGCGGAAGATGAACAGGAATAGCGAGAACCAATGAGAGACTAGCTGGAGGTGTCTGGACGGGCAAATTTAACTCTCATTTCCCACCAGGAAGAGGAAATAACCAAAGGCTCAGCGTGCCGTGCCGGAACCAGATTAGGGCCTGAAGCCATCCTGCGGTGTTGCAGCCAGGTCACAAGAAAGCGAGTTGAAGAAAGGAGCTCAGGGGCACTGTAATTCACAAACCTGCAGAGTTATAAATGACAGCTATCGTCCAAAAATAGACTGAAGTAAGGCTGCCAAGAGGACTTGAAAGCGGGGCAGAATTGCAGGAAACCGATTTCAGGAGGTAGACTGGAATTGCATTGAAAGCATAGGAAAAGAGGCAGAACGTCCACAATGATGCACTTGGCCAAAAAGGGCGTATGCGTTTTTTCCTGAATATATTCAGGAAAAAACGCATACGCCCTTTTTGGCCAACCAAGCAAGCTTGCAAAGGAAATCTGCACTACAATGAAGTCTCACTTCCCCCCGGTCAAAAGGGCCATCTGAAAAAAGTGTAAAATCCAGAAAGGCAGGACAGGCCATGGAGAACTGGGAGCCTTGTTATGCTGATGGGCGGGATGTAAATTGCCAACAGACACTTGGGAGAAGTGTATGGTGTTTCCTGAAACATCTAAAATATAAAGCAACAGAGCCTAGGGCACTTCCACTTATGGTCCTATAGCTTAGGGAAATTAAAATCAAAAAGACACAGCCACCCCAAAGTTTGGGACGCCTCCGTTTACAAGAACCTCGTATACCGTACAAGTTCAATATCACAGAAAGTGAAAAATGGATAAAGAACTTGTGGTACTTACGTACAATGCAGTATCACTCAGCAATGAAATCTATGTCATCAGGCCGTAGCAGCATAATGAGTGGATTCAGGTACGATGATTCTAACTGAAATAAGTCACACAGAAAAAGAAACATCATAAGATATCACTAATACACGGAATGTAAACTTGGCTACACAGGAACTGCATTCCAAAACAGAACAGGGTCTGAAATTTAGAAAACCAACTTATGCTTGCTTAAGGGGAAAGGTGAGTTGGGGTGCTGCATAAAACCAGAGATTGAAATGAGCACAGATAAAGTTCCTTAAGCCAAATATGGAATAGACAAGAGCTACTCCTTGCTCAACGAAATGGACTCAACACCGCATATTAAACGCCTAAGAATGTACCTGACTAGTAAGTATCTTAAAACCTATGGATTGCTATGTCTCCAAAAGAGAATCAAGCGTGTGTACAGGGGCATAAACGCAGTAGTGATAGGATTGGAGAGGTTCGGTGAGCAAATGAAGACCCTTTGAAGTCATATTGCATGGTACCCATTCCACGGGTCTCAACTCTCCAGGTTTAAGGTATTCTTCCTTCAGCTAAAACATGCATGTGGGACCCAGAGTATGATCAACCATGTGAACGGGAGACGTGTTCAAATATGTCTCAGTTTTCCTACCCTGGTACTCGGGTGCAACATTCCAGACGCTTTACTAACACTCTCCCGACTTGGAGAGTCAGTCCCTTTAACCTCCTGTTTGGCCCAGTTTGCAATTTCTGCGGAAGATGAACAGGAATAGCGAGAACCAATGAGAGGCTAGCTGGAGGTGTCTGGACGGGCAAATTTAACTCTCATTTCCCACCAGGAAGACGAATTAACCAAAGGCTCAGCATGCCGGGCCGGAACCAGATTAGGGCCTGAAGCCATCCTGCGGTGTTGCGGCCAGCTCACAAGAAAGCGAGTTGAAGAAAGGAGCTCAGGGGCACTGTAATTCACAAACCTGCAGAGTTATAAATGACAGCTATCGTCCAAAAATAGACTGAAGTAAGGCTGCCAAGAGGACTTGAAAGCGGGGCAGAATTGCAGGAAACCGATTTCAGGAGGTAGACTGGAATTGCATTGAAAGCATAGGAAAAGAGGCAGAACGTCCACAATGATGCACTTGGCCAAAAAGGGCGTATGCGTTTTTTCCTGAATATATTCAGGAAAAAACGCATACGCCCTTTTTGGCCAACCAAGCAAGCTTGCAAAGGAAATCTGCACTACAATGAAGTCTCACTTCCCCCCGGTCAAAAGGGCCATCTGAAAAAAGTGTAAAATCCAGAAAGGCAGGACAGGCCATGGAGAACTGGGAGCCTTGTTATGCTGATGGGCGGGATGTAAATTGCCTACAGACACTCCGGAGAAGTGTATGGTGTTTCCTGAAACATCTAAAAAACAAAGCAACAGAGCCTAGGGCACTTCCACTTATGGTCCTATAGCTTAGGGAAATTAAAATCAAAAAGACACAGCCACCCCAAAGTTTGGAACGGCTCTGTTTACAAGAACCTCGTTTACAGTACAAGTTCAACATCGCAGAAATTGACAAATGGATAAAGAAGTTGTGGTATTCACTTACAAAGCAATATCACTCAGCAATGAAATCTATGTCATCAGGCCCTTAGCAGCACAATGAGTGGATTCAGGTATGATGATTCTAACTGAAATAAGTCACACAGAAAAAGAAACATCATAAGATATCAGTAATACACGGAATGGAAACTTGGCTACACAGGAACTGAATTACAGAACAGAACAGGGTCTCAAATTTAGAAAACCAACTTATGCTTGCTTAAGGGTAAAGGTGAGTTGGGTTGCTGCATAAAACCAGAGATTGAAATGAGCACAGATAAAGTTCCTTAAGCCAAATATGGAATAGACAAGAGCTACTCCTTGCTCAACGAAATGGACTCAACACCGCATATTAAACGCCTAAGAATGTACCTGACTAGTAAGTATCTTAAAACCTATGGATTGCTATGTCTCCAAAAGAGAATCAAGCATGTGTACAGGGGCATAAACGCAGCAGTGATAGGATTGGAGAGGTTCGGTGAGCAAATGAAGACCCTTTGAAGTCATATTGCATGGTACCCATTACACGGGTCTTAACTCTCCAGGTTTAAGGTATTCTTCCTTCAGCTAAAACATGCATGTGGAACCCAAGTATGATCAACCATGTGAACGGGAGACGTGTTCAAATATGTCTCAGTTTTCCTCCCCTGGTACTCGGGTGCAACATTCCAGACACTTTACTAACACTCTCCCCACTTGGAGAGTCAGCGCTTTTAACCTCCTGTTTGGCCCAGTTTGCAATTTCTGCGGAAGATGAACAGGAATAGCGAGAACCAATGAGAGACTAGCTGGAGGTGTCTGGACGGGCAAATTTAACTCTCATTTCCCACCAGGAAGAGGAAATAACCAAAGGCTCAGCGTGCCGTGCCGGAACCAGATTAGGGCCTGAAGCCATCCTGCGGTGTTGCAGCCAGGTCACAAGAAAGCGAGTTGAAGAAAGGAGCTCAGGGGCACTGTAATTCACAAACCTGCAGAGTTATAAATGACAGCTATCGTCCAAAAATAGACTGAAGTAAGGCTGCCAAGAGGACTTGAAAGCGGGGCAGAATTGCAGGAAACCGATTTCAGGAGGTAGACTGGAATTGCATTGAAAGCATAGGAAAAGAGGCAGAACGTCCACAATGATGCACTTGGCCAAAAAGGGCGTATGCGTTTTTTCCTGAATATATTCAGGAAGAAACGCATACGCCCTTTTTGGCCAACCAAGCAAGCTTGCAAAGGAAATCTGCACTACAATGAAGTCTCACTTCCCCCCGGTCAAAAGGGCCATCTGAAAAAAGTGTAAAATCCAGAAAGGCAGGACAGGCCATGGAGAACTGGGAGCCTTGTTATGCTGATGGGCGGGATGTAAATTGCCAACAGACACTTGGGAGAAGTGTATGGTGTTTCCTGAAACATCTAAAATACAAAGCAACAGAGCCTAGGGCACTTCCACTTATGGTCCTATAGCTTAGGGAAATTAAAATCAAAAAGACACAGCCACCCCAAAGTTTGGGACGCCTCCGTTTACAAGAACCTCGTATACCGTACAAGTTCAATATCACAGAAAGTGAAAAATGGATAAAGAACTTGTGGTACTTACGTACAATGCAGTATCACTCAGCAATGAAATCTATGTCATCAGGCCGTAGCAGCATAATGAGTGGATTCAGGTACGATGATTCTAACTGAAATAAGTCACACAGAAAAAGAAACATCATAAGATATCACTAATACACGGAATGTAAACTTGGCTACACAGGAACTGCATTCCAAAACAGAACAGGGTCTGAAATTTAGAAAACCAACTTATGCTTGCTTAAGGGGAAAGGTGAGTTGGGGTGCTGCATAAAACCAGAGATTGAAATGAGCACAGATAAAGTTCCTTAAGCCAAATATGGAATAGACAAGAGCTACTCCTTGCTCAACGAAATGGACTCAACACCGCATATTAAACGCCTAAGAATGTACCTGACTAGTAAGTATCTTAAAACCTATGGATTGCTATGTCTCCAAAAGAGAATCAAGCGTGTGTACAGGGGCATAAACGCAGTAGTGATAGGATTGGAGAGGTTCGGTGAGCAAATGAAGACCCTTTGAAGTCATATTGCATGGTACCCATTCCACGGGTCTCAACTCTCCAGGTTTAAGGTATTCTTCCTTCAGCTAAAACATGCATGTGGAACCCAGAGTATGATCAACCATGTGAACGGGAGACGTGTTCAAATATGTCTCAGTTTTCCTACCCTGGTACTCGGGTGCAACATTCCAGACGCTTTACTAACACTCTCCCGACTTGGAGAGTCAGTCCCTTTAACCTCCTGTTTGGCCCAGTTTGCAATTTCTACGGAAGATGAACAGGAATAGCGAGAACCAATGAGAGGCTAGCTGGAGGTGTCTGGACGGGCAAATTTAACTCTCATTTCCCACCAGGAAGACGAATTAACCAAAGGCTCAGCATGCCGGGCCGGAACCAGATTAGGGCCTGAAGCCATCCTGCGGTGTTGCGGCCAGCTCACAAGAAAGCGAGTTGAAGAAAGGAGCTCAGGGGCACTGTAATTCACAAACCTGCAGAGTTATAAATGACAGCTATCGTCCAAAAATAGACTGAAGTAAGGCTGCCAAGAGGACTTGAAAGCGGGGCAGAATTGCAGGAAACCGATTTCAGGAGGTAGACTGGAATTGCATTGAAAGCATAGGAAAAGAGGCAGAACGTCCACAATGATGCACTTGGCCAAAAAGGGCGTATGCGTTTTTTCCTGAATATATTCAGGAAAAAACGCATACGCCCTTTTTGGCCAACCAAGCAAGCTTGCAAAGGAAATCTGCACTACAATGAAGTCTCACTTCCCCCCGGTCAAAAGGGCCATCTGAAAAAAGTGTAAAATCCAGAAAGGCAGGACAGGCCATGGAGAACTGGGAGCCTTGTTATGCTGATGGGCGGGATGTAAATTGCCTACAGACACTCCGGAGAAGTGTATGGTGTTTCCTGAAACATCTAAAAAACAAAGCAACAGAGCCTAGGGCACTTCCACTTATGGTCCTATAGCTTAGGGAAATTAAAATCAAAAAGACACAGCCACCCCAAAGTTTGGAACGGCTCTGTTTACAAGAACCTCGTTTACAGTACAAGTTCAACATCGCAGAAATTGACAAATGGATAAAGAAGTTGTGGTATTCACTTACAAAGCAATATCACTCAGCAATGAAATCTATGTCATCAGGCCCTTAGCAGCACAATGAGTGGATTCAGGTATGATGATTCTAACTGAAATAAGTCACACAGAAAAAGAAACATCATAAGATATCAGTAATACACGGAATGGAAACTTGGCTACACAGGAACTGAATTACAGAACAGAACAGGGTCTCAAATTTAGAAAACCAACTTATGCTTGCTTAAGGGTAAAGGTGAGTTGGGTTGCTGCATAAAACCAGAGATTGAAATGAGCACAGATAAAGTTCCTTAAGCCAAATATGGAATAGACAAGAGCTACTCCTTGCTCAACGAAATGGACTCAACACCGCATATTAAACGCCTAAGAATGTACCTGACTAGTAAGTATCTTAAAACCTATGGATTGCTATGTCTCCGAAAGAGAATCAAGCATGTGTACAGGGGCATAAACGCAGCAGTGATAGGATTGGAGAGGTTCGGTGAGCAAATGAAGACCCTTTGAAGTCATATTGCATGGTACCCATTACACGGGTCTTAACTCTCCAGGTTTAAGGTATTCTTCCTTCAGCTAAAACATGCATGTGGAACCCAAGTATGATCAACCATGTGAACGGGAGACGTGTTCAAATATGTCTCAGTTTTCCTCCCCTGGTACTCGGGTGCAACATTCCAGACACTTTACTAACACTCTCCCCACTTGGAGAGTCAGCGCCTTTAACCTCCTGTTTGGCCCAGTTTGCAATTTCTGCGGAAGATGAACAGGAATAGCGAGAACCAATGAGAGACTAGCTGGAGGTGTCTGGACGGGCAAATTTAACTCTCATTTCCCACCAGGAAGAGGAAATAACCAAAGGCTCAGCGTGCCGTGCCGGAACCAGATTAGGGCCTGAAGCCATCCTGCGGTGTTGCAGCCAGGTCACAAGAAAGCGAGTTGAAGAAAGGAGCTCAGGGGCACTGTAATTCACAAACCTGCAGAGTTATAAATGACAGCTATCGTCCAAAAATAGACTGAAGTAAGGCTGCCAAGAGGACTTGAAAGCGGGGCAGAATTGCAGGAAACCGATTTCAGGAGGTAGACTGGAATTGCATTGAAAGCATAGGAAAAGAGGCAGAACGTCCACAATGATGCACTTGGCCAAAAAGGGCGTATGCGTTTTTTCCTGAATATATTCAGGAAGAAACGCATACGCCCTTTTTGGCCAACCAAGCAAGCTTGCAAAGGAAATCTGCACTACAATGAAGTCTCACTTCCCCCCGGTCAAAAGGGCCATCTGAAAAAAGTGTAAAATCCAGAAAGGCAGGACAGGCCATGGAGAACTGGGAGCCTTGTTATGCTGATGGGCGGGATGTAAATTGCCAACAGACACTTGGGAGAAGTGTATGGTGTTTCCTGAAACATCTAAAATACAAAGCAACAGAGCCTAGGGCACTTCCACTTATGGTCCTATAGCTTAGGGAAATTAAAATCAAAAAGACACAGCCACCCCAAAGTTTGGGACGCCTCCGTTTACAAGAACCTCGGATACCGTACAAGTTCAATATCACAGAAAGTGAAAAATGGATAAAGAACTTGTGGTACTTACGTACAATGCAGTATCACTCAGCAATGAAATCTATGTCATCAGGCCCGTAGCAGCATAATGAGTGGATTCAGGTACGATGATTCTAACTGAAATAAGTCACACAGAAAAAGAAACATCATAAGATATCAGTAATACACGGAATGGAAACTTGGCTACACAGGAACTGCATTCCAAAACAGAACAGGGTCTCAAATTTAGAAAACCAACTTATGCTTGCTTAAGGGGAAAGGTGAGTTGGGGTGCTGCATAAAACCAGAGATTGAAATGAGCACAGATAAAGTTCCTTAAGCCAAATATGGAATAGACAAGAGCTACTCCTTGCTCAACGAAATGGACTCAACACCGCATATTAAACGCCTAAGAATGTACCTGACTAGTAAGTATCTTAAAACCTATGGATTGCTATGTCTCCAAAAGAGAATCAAGCGTGTGTACAGGGGCATAAACGCAGTAGTGATAGGATTGGAGAGGTTCGGTGAGCAAATGAAGACCCTTTGAAGTCATATTGCATGGTACCCATTCCACGGGTCTCAACTCTCCAGGTTTAAGGTATTCTTCCTTCAGCTAAAACATGCATGTGGAACCCAGAGTATGATCAACCATGTGAACGGGAGACGTGTTCAAATATGTCTCAGTTTTCCTACCCTGGTACTCGGGTGCAACATTCCAGACGCTTTACTAACACTCTCCCGACTTGGAGAGTCAGTCCCTTTAACCTCCTGTTTGGCCCAGTTTGCAATTTCTGCGGAAGATGAACAGGAATAGCGAGAACCAATGAGAGGCTAGCTGGAGGTGTCTGGACGGGCAAATTTAACTCTCATTTCCCACCAGGAAGACGAATTAACCAAAGGCTCAGCATGCCGGGCCGGAACCAGATTAGGGCCTGAAGCCATCCTGCGGTGTTGCGGCCAGCTCACAAGAAAGCGAGTTGAAGAAAGGAGCTCAGGGGCACTGTAATTCACAAACCTGCAGAGTTATAAATGACAGCTATCGTCCAAAAATAGACTGAAGTAAGGCTGCCAAGAGGACTTGAAAGCGGGGCAGAATTGCAGGAAACCGATTTCAGGAGGTAGACTGGAATTGCATTGAAAGCATAGGAAAAGAGGCAGAACGTCCACAATGATGCACTTGGCCAAAAAGGGCGTATGCGTTTTTTCCTGAATATATTCAGGAAAAAACGCATACGCCCTTTTTGGCCAACCAAGCAAGCTTGCAAAGGAAATCTGCACTACAATGAAGTCTCACTTCCCCCCGGTCAAAAGGGCCATCTGAAAAAAGTGTAAAATCCAGAAAGGCAGGACAGGCCATGGAGAACTGGGAGCCTTGTTATGCTGATGGGCGGGATGTAAATTGCCTACAGACACTCCGGAGAAGTGTATGGTGTTTCCTGAAACATCTAAAAAACAAAGCAACAGAGCCTAGGGCACTTCCACTTATGGTCCTATAGCTTAGGGAAATTAAAATCAAAAAGACACAGCCACCCCAAAGTTTGGAACGGCTCTGTTTACAAGAACCTCGTTTACAGTACAAGTTCAACATCGCAGAAATTGACAAATGGATAAAGAAGTTGTGGTATTCACTTACAAAGCAATATCACTCAGCAATGAAATCTATGTCATCAGGCCCTTAGCAGCACAATGAGTGGATTCAGGTATGATGATTCTAACTGAAATAAGTCACACAGAAAAAGAAACATCATAAGATATCAGTAATACACGGAATGGAAACTTGGCTACACAGGAACTGAATTACAGAACAGAACAGGGTCTCAAATTTAGAAAACCAACTTATGCTTGCTTAAGGGTAAAGGTGAGTTGGGTTGCTGCATAAAACCAGAGATTGAAATGAGCACAGATAAAGTTCCTTAAGCCAAATATGGAATAGACAAGAGCTACTCCTTGCTCAACGAAATGGACTCAACACCGCATATTAAACGCCTAAGAATGTACCTGACTAGTAAGTATCTTAAAACCTATGGATTGCTATGTCTCCGAAAGAGAATCAAGCATGTGTACAGGGGCATAAACGCAGCAGTGATAGGATTGGAGAGGTTCGGTGAGCAAATGAAGACCCTTTGAAGTCATATTGCATGGTACCCATTACACGGGTCTTAACTCTCCAGGTTTAAGGTATTCTTCCTTCAGCTAAAACATGCATGTGGAACCCAAGTATGATCAACCATGTGAACGGGAGACGTGTTCAAATATGTCTCAGTTTTCCTCCCCTGGTACTCGGGTGCAACATTCCAGACACTTTACTAACACTCTCCCCACTTGGAGAGTCAGCGCCTTTAACCTCCTGTTTGGCCCAGTTTGCAATTTCTGCGGAAGATGAACAGGAATAGCGAGAACCAATGAGAGACTAGCTGGAGGTGTCTGGACGGGCAAATTTAACTCTCATTTCCCACCAGGAAGAGGAAATAACCAAAGGCTCAGCGTGCCGTGCCGGAACCAGATTAGGGCCTGAAGCCATCCTGCGGTGTTGCAGCCAGGTCACAAGAAAGCGAGTTGAAGAAAGGAGCTCAGGGGCACTGTAATTCACAAACCTGCAGAGTTATAAATGACAGCTATCGTCCAAAAATAGACTGAAGTAAGGCTGCCAAGAGGACTTGAAAGCGGGGCAGAATTGCAGGAAACCGATTTCAGGAGGTAGACTGGAATTGCATTGAAAGCATAGGAAAAGAGGCAGAACGTCCACAATGATGCACTTGGCCAAAAAGGGCGTATGCGTTTTTTCCTGAATATATTCAGGAAGAAACGCATACGCCCTTTTTGGCCAACCAAGCAAGCTTGCAAAGGAAATCTGCACTACAATGAAGTCTCACTTCCCCCCGGTCAAAAGGGCCATCTGAAAAAAGTGTAAAATCCAGAAAGGCAGGACAGGCCATGGAGAACTGGGAGCCTTGTTATGCTGATGGGCGGGATGTAAATTGCCAACAGACACTTGGGAGAAGTGTATGGTGTTTCCTGAAACATCTAAAATACAAAGCAACAGAGCCTAGGGCACTTCCACTTATGGTCCTATAGCTTAGGGAAATTAAAATCAAAAAGACACAGCCACCCCAAAGTTTGGGACGCCTCCGTTTACAAGAACCTCGGATACCGTACAAGTTCAATATCACAGAAAGTGAAAAATGGATAAAGAACTTGTGGTACTTACGTACAATGCAGTATCACTCAGCAATGAAATCTATGTCATCAGGCCCGTAGCAGCATAATGAGTGGATTCAGGTACGATGATTCTAACTGAAATAAGTCACACAGAAAAAGAAACATCATAAGATATCACTAATACACGGAATGTAAACTTGGCTACACAGGAACTGCATTCCAAAACAGAACAGGGTCTCAAATTTAGAAAACCAACTTATGCTTGCTTAAGGGGAAAGGTGAGTTGGGGTGCTGCATAAAACCAGAGATTGAAATGAGCACAGATAAAGTTCCTTAAGCCAAATATGGAATAGACAAGAGCTACTCCTTGCTCAACGAAATGGACTCAACACCGCATATTAAACGCCTAAGAATGTACCTGACTAGTAAGTATCTTAAAACCTATGGATTGCTATGTCTCCAAAAGAGAATCAAGCGTGTGTACAGGGGCATAAACGCAGTAGTGATAGGATTGGAGAGGTTCGGTGAGCAAATGAAGACCCTTTGAAGTCATATTGCATGGTACCCATTCCACGGGTCTCAACTCTCCAGGTTTAAGGTATTCTTCCTTCAGCTAAAACATGCATGTGGAACCCAGAGTATGATCAACCATGTGAACGGGAGACGTGTTCAAATATGTCTCAGTTTTCCTACCCTTGTACTCGGGTGCAACATTCCAGACGCTTTACTAACACTCTCCCGACTTGGAGAGTCAGTCCCTTTAACCTCCTGTTTGGCCCAGTTTGCAATTTCTGCGGAAGATGAACAGGAATAGCGAGAACCAATGAGAGACTAGCTGGAGGTGTCTGGACGGGCAAATTTAACTCTCATTTCCCACCAGGAAGAGGAATTAACCAAAGGCTCAGCATGCCGGGCCGGAACCAGATTAGGGCCTGAAGCCATCCTGCGGTGTTGCGGCCAGCTCACAAGAAAGCGAGTTGAAGAAAGGAGCTCAGGGGCACTGTAATTCACAAACCTGCAGAGTTATAAATGACAGCTATCGTCCAAAAATAGACTGAAGTAAGGCTGCCAAGAGGACTTGAAAGCGGGGCAGAATTGCAGGAAACCGATTTCAGGAGGTAGACTGGAATTGCATTGAAAGCATAGGAAAAGAGGCAGAACGTCCACAATGATGCACTTGGCCAAAAAGGGCGTATGCGTTTTTTCCTGAATATATTCAGGAAAAAACGCATACGCCCTTTTTGGCCAACCAAGCAAGCTTGCAAAGGAAATCTGCACTACAATGAAGTCTCACTTCCCCCCGGTCAAAAGGGCCATCTGAAAAAAGTGTAAAATCCAGAAAGGCAGGACAGGCCATGGAGAACTGGGAACCTTGTTATGCTGATGGGCGGGATGTAAATTGCCTACAGACACTCCGGAGAAGTGTATGGTGTTTCCTGAAACATCTAAAAAACAAAGCAACAGAGCCTAGGGCACTTCCACTTATGGTCCTATAGCTTAGGGAAATTAAAATCAAAAAGACACAGCCACCCCAAAGTTTGGAACGGCTCTGTTTACAAGAACCTCGTTTACAGTACAAGTTCAACATCGCAGAAATTGACAAATGGATAAAGAAGTTGTGGTATTCACTTACAAAGCAATATCACTCAGCAATGAAATCTATGTCATCAGGCCCTTAGCAGCACAATGAGTGGATTCAGGTATGATGATTCTAACTGAAATAAGTCACACAGAAAAAGAAACATCATAAGATATCTGTAATACACGGAATGGAAACTTGGCTACACAGGAACTGAATTACAGAACAGAACAGGGTCTCAAATTTAGAAAACCAACTTATGCTTGCTTAAGGGTAAAGGTGAGTTGGGTTGCTGCATAAAACCAGAGATTGAAATGAGCACAGATAAAGTTCCTTAAGCCAAATATGGAATAGACAAGAGCTACTCCTTGCTCAACGAAATGGACTCAACACCGCATATTAAACGCCTAAGAATGTACCTGACTAGTAAGTATCTTAAAACCTATGGATTGCTATGTCTCCGAAAGAGAATCAAGCATGTGTACAGGGGCATAAACGCAGCAGTGATAGGATTGGAGAGGTTCGGTGAGCAAATGAAGACCCTTTGAAGTCATATTGCATGGTACCCATTACACGGGTCTTAACTCTCCAGGTTTAAGGTATTCTTCCTTCAGCTAAAACATGCATGTGGAACCCAAGTATGATCAACCACGTGAACGGGAGACGTGTTCAAATATGTCTCAGTTTTCCTCCCCTGGTACTCGGGTGCAACATTCCAGACACTTTACTAACACTCTCCCCACTTGGAGAGTCAGCGCCTTTAACCTCCTGTTTGGCCCAGTTTGCAATTTCTGCGGAAGATGAACAGGAATAGCGAGAACCAATGAGAGACTAGCTGGAGGTGTCTGGACGGGCAAATTTAACTCTCATTTCCCACCAGGAAGAGGAAATAACCAAAGGCTCAGCGTGCCGTGCCGGAAACAGATTAGGGCCTGAAGCCATCCTGCGGTGTTGCAGCCAGGTCACAAGAAAGCGAGTTGAAGAAAGGAGCTCAGGGGCACTGTAATTCACAAACCTGCAGAGTTATAAATGACAGCTATCGTCCAAAAATAGACTGAAGTAAGGCTGCCAAGAGGACTTGAAAGCGGGGCAGAATTGCAGGAAACCGATTTCAGGAGGTAGACTGGAATTGCATTGAAAGCATAGGAAAAGAGGCAGAACGTCCACAATGATGCACTTGGCCAAAAAGGGCGTATGCGTTTTTTCCTGAATATATTCAGGAAGAAACGCATACGCCCTTTTTGGCCAACCAAGCAAGCTTGCAAAGGAAATCTGCACTACAATGAAGTCTCACTTCCCCCCGGTCAAAAGGGCCATCTGAAAAAAGTGTAAAATCCAGAAAGGCAGGACAGGCCATGGAGAACTGGGAGCCTTGTTATGCTGATGGGCGGGATGTAAATTGCCAACAGACACTTGGGAGAAGTGTATGGTGTTTCCTGAAACATCTAAAATACAAAGCAACAGAGCCTAGGGCACTTCCACTTATGGTCCTATAGCTTAGGGAAATTAAAATCAAAAAGACACAGCCACCCCAAAGTTTGGGACGCCTCCGTTTACAAGAACCTCGGATACCGTACAAGTTCAATATCACAGAAAGTGAAAAATGGATAAAGAACTTGTGGTACTTACGTACAATGCAGTATCACTCAGCAATGAAATCTATGTCATCAGGCCCGTAGCAGCATAATGAGTGGATTCAGGTACGATGATTCTAACTGAAATAAGTCACACAGAAAAAGAAACATCATAAGATATCACTAATACACGGAATGTAAACTTGGCTACACAGGAACTGCATTCCAAAACAGAACAGGGTCTCAAATTTAGAAAACCAACTTATGCTTGCTTAAGGGGAAAGGTGAGTTGGGGTGCTGCATAAAACCAGAGATTGAAATGAGCACAGATAAAGTTCCTTAAGCCAAATATGGAATAGACAAGAGCTACTCCTTGCTCAACGAAATGGACTCAACACCGCATATTAAACGCCTAAGAATGTACCTGACTAGTAAGTATCTTAAAACCTATGGATTGCTATGTCTCCAAAAGAGAATCAAGCGTGTGTACAGGGGCATAAACGCAGTAGTGATAGGATTGGAGAGGTTCGGTGAGCAAATGAAGACCCTTTGAAGTCATATTGCATGGTACCCATTCCACGGGTCTCAACTCTCCAGGTTTAAGGTATTCTTCCTTCAGCTAAAACATGCATGTGGAACCCAGAGTATGATCAACCATGTGAACGGGAGACGTGTTCAAATATGTCTCAGTTTTCCTACCCTGGTACTCGGGTGCAACATTCCAGACGCTTTACTAACACTCTCCCGACTTGGAGAGTCAGTCCCTTTAACCTCCTGTTTGGCCCAGTTTGCAATTTCTGCGGAAGATGAACAGGAATAGCGAGAACCAATGAGAGGCTAGCTGGAGGTGTCTGGACGGGCAAATTTAACTCTCATTTCCCACCAGGAAGAGGAATTAACCAAAGGCTCAGCATGCCGGGCCGGAACCAGATTAGGGCCTGAAGCCATCCTGCGGTGTTGCGGCCAGCTCACAAGAAAGCGAGTTGAAGAAAGGAGCTCAGGGGCACTGTAATTCACAAACCTGCAGAGTTATAAATGACAGCTATCGTCCAAAAATAGACTGAAGTAAGGCTGCCAAGAGGACTTGAAAGCGGGGCAGAATTGCAGGAAACCGATTTCAGGAGGTAGACTGGAATTGCATTGAAAGCATAGGAAAAGAGGCAGAACGTCCACAATGATGCACTTGGCCAAAAAGGGCGTATGCGTTTTTTCCTGAATATATTCAGGAAAAAACGCATACGCCCTTTTTGGCCAACCAAGCAAGCTTGCAAAGGAAATCTGCACTACAATGAAGTCTCACTTCCCCCCGGTCAAAAGGGCCATCTGAAAAAAGTGTAAAATCCAGAAAGGCAGGACAGGCCATGGAGAACTGGGAGCCTTGTTATGCTGATGGGCGGGATGTAAATTGCCTACAGACACTCCGGAGAAGTGTATGGTGTTTCCTGAAACATCTAAAAAACAAAGCAACAGAGCCTAAGGCACTTCCACTTATGGTCCTATAGCTTAGGGAAATTAAAATCAAAAAGACACAGCCACCCCAAAGTTTGGAATGGCTCTGTTTACAAGAACCTCGTTTACAGTACAAGTTCAACATCGCAGAAAGTGAAAAATGGATAAAGAAGTTGTGGTATTCACTTACAAAGCAATATCACTCAGCAATGAAATCTATGTCATCAGGCCCTTAGCAGCACAATGAGTGGATTCAGGTATGATGATTCTAACTGAAATAAGTCACACAGAAAAAGAAACATCATAAGATATCAGTAATACACGGAATGGAAACTTGGCTACACAGGAACTGAATTACAGAACAGAACAGGGTCTCAAATTTAGAAAACCAACTTATGCTTGCTTAAGGGTAAAGGTGAGTTGGGGTGCTGCATAAAACCAGAGATTGAAATGAGCACAGATAAAGTTCCTTAAGCCAAATATGGAATAGACAAGAGCTACTCCTTGCTCAACGAAATGGACTCAACACCGCATATTAAACGCCTAAGAATGTACCTGACTAGTAAGTATCTTAAAACCTATGGATTGCTATGTCTCCGAAAGAGAATCAAGCATGTGTACAGGGGCATAAACGCAGCAGTGATAGGATTGGAGAGGTTCGTGAGCAAATGAAGACCCTTTGAAGTCATATTGCATGGTACCCATTCCACGGGTTTCAACTACCCAGGTTTAAGGTATTCTTCCGTCAGCTAAAACATGCATATGGAACCTACAGTATGATCAACCATGTGATCGGGAGACGTGTTCAAATATGTCTCAGTTTTCGTACCCTGGTACTCGGGTGCAACATTCCAGACGCTTTACTAACACTCTCCCCACTTGGAGAGTCAGTCCCTTTAACCTCCTGTTTGGCCCAGTTTGCAATTTCTGTGGAAGATGTACAGGAATAGCGAGAACCAATGAGAGACTAGCTGGAGGTGTCTGGATGGGCAAATTTAACTCTCATTTCCCACCAGGAAGAGGAATTAACCAAAGGCTCAGCGTGCCGTGCCAGAACCAGATTAGGGCCTGAAGACATCCTGCGGTGTTGCGGCCAGGTCACAAGAAAGCGAGTTGAAGAAAGGAGCTCAGGGGCACTGTAATTCACAAACCTGCAGAGTTATAAATGACAGCTATCGTCCAAAAATAGACTGAAGTAAGGCTGCCAAGAGGACTTGAAAGCGGGGCAGAATTGCAGGAAACAGATTTCAGGAGGTAGACTGGAATTGCATTGAAAGCATAGGAAAAGAGGCAGAACGTCCACAATGATGCACTTGGCCAAAAAGGGCGTATGCGTTTTTTCCTGAATATATTCAGGAAAAAACGCATACGCCCTTTTTGGCCAACCAAGCAAGCTTGCAAAGGAAATCTGCACTACAATGAAGTCTCACTTCCCCCCAGTCAAAAGGGCCATCTGAAAAAAGTGTAAAATCCAGAAAGGCAGGACAGGCCATGGAGAACTGGGAGCCTTGTTATGCTGATGGGCGGGATGTAAATTGCCTACAGACACTCGGGAGAAGTGTATGGTGTTTCCTGAAACATCTAAAAAACAAAGCAACAGAGCCTAGGGCACTTCCACTTATGGTCCTATAGCTTAGGGAAATTAAAATCAAAAAGACACAGCCACTCCAAAGTTTGGGACGCCTCTGTTTACAAGAACCTCGTTTACAGTACAAGTTCAATATCACAGAAAGTGAAAAATGGATAAAGAACTTGTGGTACTTACGTACAATACAGTATCACTCAGCAATGAAATCTATGTCTTCAGGCCCGTAGCAGCATAATGAGTGGATTCAGGTACGATGATTCTAACTGAAATAAGTCACACAGAAAAAGAAACATCATAAGATATCACTAATACACGGAATGTAAACTTGGCTACACAGGAACTGAATTACAGAACAGAACAGTGTCTCAAATTTAGAAAACCAACTTATGCTTGCTTAAGGGGAAAGGTGAGTTGGGGTGCTGCATAAAACCAGAGATTGAAATGAGCACAGATAAAGTTCCTTAAGCCAAATATGGAATAGACAAGAGCTACTCCTTGCTCAACGAAATGGACTCAACACCGCATATTAAACGCCTAAGAATGTACCTGACTAGTAAGTATCTTAAAACCTATGGATTGCTATGTCTCCAAAAGAGAATCAAGCGTGTGTACAGGGGCATAAACGCAGTAGTGATAGGATTGGAGAGGTTCGGTGAGCAAATGAAGACCCTTTGAAGTCATATTGCATGGTACCCATTCCACGGGTCTCAACTCTCCAGGTTTAAGGTATTCTTCCTTCAGCTAAAACATGCATGTGGAACCCAGAGTATGATCAACCATGTGAACGGGAGACGTGTTCAAATATGTCTCAGTTTTCGTACCCTGGTACTCGGGTGCAACATTCCAGACGCTTTACTAACACTTTCCCTACTTGGAGAGTCAGTCCCTTTAACCTCCTGTTTGGCCCAGTTTGCAATTTCTGCGGAAGATGAACAGGAATAGCGAGAACCAATGAGAGGCTAGCTGGAGGTGTCTGGACGGGCAAATTTAACTCTCATTTCCCACCAGGAAGAGGAATTAACCAAAGGCTCAGCATGCCGGGCCGGAACCAGATTAGGGCCTGAAGCCATCCTGCGGTGTTGCGGCCAGCTCACAAGAAAGCGAGTTGAAGAAAGGAGCTCAGGGGCACTGTAATTCACAAACCTGCAGAGTTATAAATGACAGCTATCGTCCAAAAATAGACTGAAGTAAGGCTGCCAAGAGGACTTGAAAGCGGGGCAGAATTGCAGGAAACCGATTTCAGGAGGTAGACTGGAATTGCATTGAAAGCATAGGAAAAGAGGCAGAACGTCCACAATGATGCACTTGGCCAAAAAGGGCGTATGCGTTTTTTCCTGAATATATTCAGGAAAAAACGCATACGCCCTTTTTGGCCAACCAAGCAAGCTTGCAAAGGAAATCTGCACTACAATGAAGTCTCACTTCCCCCCGGTCAAAAGGGCCATCTGAAAAAAGTGTAAAATCCAGAAAGGCAGGACAGGCCATGGAGAACTGGGAGCCTTGTTATGCTGATGGGCGGGATGTAAATTGCCTACAGACACTCCGGAGAAGTGTATGGTGTTTCCTGAAACATCTAAAAAACAAAGCAACAGAGCCTAGGGCACTTCCACTTATGGTCCTATAGCTTAGGGAAATTAAAATCAAAAAGACACAGCCACCCCAAAGTTTGGAACGGCTCTGTTTACAAGAACCTCGTTTACAGTACAAGTTCAACATCGCAGAAATTGACAAATGGATAAAGAAGTTGTGGTATTCACTTACAAAGCAATATCACTCAGCAATGAAATCTATGTCATCAGGCCCTTAGCAGCACAATGAGTGGATTCAGGTATGATGATTCTAACTGAAATAAGTCACACAGAAAAAGAAACATCATAAGATATCAGTAATACACGGAATGGAAACTTGGCTACACAGGAACTGAATTACAGAACAGAACAGGGTCTCAAATTTAGAAAACCAACTTATGCTTGCTTAAGGGTAAAGGTGAGTTGGGTTGCTGCATAAAACCAGAGATTGAAATGAGCACAGATAAAGTTCCTTAAGCCAAATATGGAATAGACAAGAGCTACTCCTTGCTCAACGAAATGGACTCAACACCGCATATTAAACGCCTAAGAATGTACCTGACTAGTAAGTATCTTAAAACCTATGGATTGCTATGTCTCCGAAAGAGAATCAAGCATGTGTACAGGGGCATAAACGCAGCAGTGATAGGATTGGAGAGGTTCGGTGAGCAAATGAAGACCCTTTGAAGTCATATTGCATGGTACCCATTACACGGGTCTTAACTCTCCAGGTTTAAGGTATTCTTCCTTCAGCTAAAACATGCATGTGGAACCCAAGTATGATCAACCATGTGAACGGGAGACGTGTTCAAATATGTCTCAGTTTTCCTCCCCTGGTACTCGGGTGCAACATTCCAGACACTTTACTAACACTCTCCCCACTTGGAGAGTCAGCGCCTTTAACCTCCTGTTTGGCCCAGTTTGCAATTTCTGCGGAAGATGAACAGGAATAGCGAGAACCAATGAGAGACTAGCTGGAGGTGTCTGGACGGGCAAATTTAACTCTCATTTCCCACCAGGAAGAGGAAATAACCAAAGGCTCAGCGTGCCGTGCCGGAACCAGATTAGGGCCTGAAGCCATCCTGCGGTGTTGCAGCCAGGTCACAAGAAAGCGAGTTGAAGAAAGGAGCTCAGGGGCACTGTAATTCACAAACCTGCAGAGTTATAAATGACAGCTATCGTCCAAAAATAGACTGAAGTAAGGCTGCCAAGAGGACTTGAAAGCGGGGCAGAATTGCAGGAAACCGATTTCAGGAGGTAGACTGGAATTGCATTGAAAGCATAGGAAAAGAGGCAGAACGTCCACAATGATGCACTTGGCCAAAAAGGGCGTATGCGTTTTTTCCTGAATATATTCAGGAAGAAACGCATACGCCCTTTTTGGCCAACCAAGCAAGCTTGCAAAGGAAATCTGCACTACAATGAAGTCTCACTTCCCCCCGGTCAAAAGGGCCATCTGAAAAAAGTGTAAAATCCAGAAAGGCAGGACAGGCCATGGAGAACTGGGAGCCTTGTTATGCTGATGGGCGGGATGTAAATTGCCAACAGACACTTGGGAGAAGTGTATGGTGTTTCCTGAAACATCTAAAATACAAAGCAACAGAGCCTAGGGCACTTCCACTTATGGTCCTATAGCTTAGGGAAATTAAAATCAAAAAGACACAGCCACCCCAAAGTTTGGGACGCCTCCGTTTACAAGAACCTCGGATACCGTACAAGTTCAATATCACAGAAAGTGAAAAATGGATAAAGAACTTGTGGTACTTACGTACAATGCAGTATCACTCAGCAATGAAATCTATGTCATCAGGCCCGTAGCAGCATAATGAGTGGATTCAGGTACGATGATTCTAACTGAAATAAGTCACACAGAAAAAGAAACATCATAAGATATCAGTAATACACGGAATGGAAACTTGGCTACACAGGAACTGCATTCCAAAACAGAACAGGGTCTCAAATTTAGAAAACCAACTTATGCTTGCTTAAGGGGAAAGGTGAGTTGGGGTGCTGCATAAAACCAGAGATTGAAATGAGCACAGATAAAGTTCCTTAAGCCAAATATGGAATAGACAAGAGCTACTCCTTGCTCAACGAAATGGACTCAACACCGCATATTAAACGCCTAAGAATGTACCTGACTAGTAAGTATCTTAAAACCTATGGATTGCTATGTCTCCAAAAGAGAATCAAGCGTGTGTACAGGGGCATAAACGCAGTAGTGATAGGATTGGAGAGGTTCGGTGAGCAAATGAAGACCCTTTGAAGTCATATTGCATGGTACCCATTCCACGGGTCTCAACTCTCCAGGTTTAAGGTATTCTTCCTTCAGCTAAAACATGCATGTGGAACCCAAGTATGATCAACCATGTGAACGGGAGACGTGTTCAAATATGTCTCAGTTTTCCTCCCCTGGTACTCGGGTGCAACATTCCAGACACTTTACTAACACTCTCCCCACTTGGAGAGTCAGCGCCTTTAACCTCCTGTTTGGCCCAGTTTGCAATTTCTGCGGAAGATGAACAGGAATAGCGAGAACCAATGAGAGACTAGCTGGAGGTGTCTGGACGGGCAAATTTAACTCTCATTTCCCACCAGGAAGAGGAAATAACCAAAGGCTCAGCGTGCCGTGCCGGAACCAGATTAGGGCCTGAAGCCATCCTGCGGTGTTGCAGCCAGGTCACAAGAAAGCGAGTTGAAGAAAGGAGCTCAGGGGCACTGTAATTCACAAACCTGCAGAGTTATAAATGACAGCTATCGTCCAAAAATAGACTGAAGTAAGGCTGCCAAGAGGACTTGAAAGCGGGGCAGAATTGCAGGAAACCGATTTCAGGAGGTAGACTGGAATTGCATTGAAAGCATAGGAAAAGAGGCAGAACGTCCACAATGATGCACTTGGCCAAAAAGGGCGTATGCGTTTTTTCCTGAATATATTCAGGAAGAAACGCATACGCCCTTTTTGGCCAACCAAGCAAGCTTGCAAAGGAAATCTGCACTACAATGAAGTCTCACTTCCCCCCGGTCAAAAGGGCCATCTGAAAAAAGTGTAAAATCCAGAAAGGCAGGACAGGCCATGGAGAACTGGGAGCCTTGTTATGCTGATGGGCGGGATGTAAATTGCCAACAGACACTTGGGAGAAGTGTATGGTGTTTCCTGAAACATCTAAAATACAAAGCAACAGAGCCTAGGGCACTTCCACTTATGGTCCTATAGCTTAGGGAAATTAAAATCAAAAAGACACAGCCACCCCAAAGTTTGGGACGCCTCCGTTTACAAGAACCTCGGATACCGTACAAGTTCAATATCACAGAAAGTGAAAAATGGATAAAGAACTTGTGGTACTTACGTACAATGCAGTATCACTCAGCAATGAAATCTATGTCATCAGGCCCGTAGCAGCATAATGAGTGGATTCAGGTACGATGATTCTAACTGAAATAAGTCACACAGAAAAAGAAACATCATAAGACATCAGTAATACACGGAATGGAAACTTGGCTACACAGGAACTGCATTCCAAAACAGAACAGGGTCTCAAATTTAGAAAACCAACTTATGCTTGCTTAAGGGGAAAGGTGAGTTGGGGTGCTGCATAAAACCAGAGATTGAAATGAGCACAGATAAAGTTCCTTAAGCCAAATATGGAATAGACAAGAGCTACTCCTTGCTCAACGAAATGGACTCAACACCGCATATTAAACGCCTAAGAATGTACCTGACTAGTAAGTATCTTAAAACCTATGGATTGCTATGTCTCCAAAAGAGAATCAAGCGTGTGTACAGGGGCATAAACGCAGTAGTGATAGGATTGGAGAGGTTCGGTGAGCAAATGAAGACCCTTTGAAGTCATATTGCATGGTACCCATTCCACGGGTCTCAACTCTCCAGGTTTAAGGTATTCTTCCTTCAGCTAAAACATGCATGTGGAACCCAGAGTATGATCAACCATGTGAACGGGAGACGTGTTCAAATATGTCTCAGTTTTCCTACCCTGGTACTCGGGTGCAACATTCCAGACGCTTTACTAACACTCTCCCGACTTGGAGAGTCAGTCCCTTTAACCTCCTGTTTGGCCCAGTTTGCAATTTCTGCGGAAGATGAACAGGAATAGCGAGAACCAATGAGAGGCTAGCTGGAGGTGTCTGGACGGGCAAATTTAACTCTCATTTCCCACCAGGAAGACGAATTAACCAAAGGCTCAGCATGCCGGGCCGGAACCAGATTAGGGCCTGAAGCCATCCTGCGGTGTTGCGGCCAGCTCACAAGAAAGCGAGTTGAAGAAAGGAGCTCAGGGGCACTGTAATTCACAAACCTGCAGAGTTATAAATGACAGCTATCGTCCAAAAATAGACTGAAGTAAGGCTGCCAAGAGGACTTGAAAGCGGGGCAGAATTGCAGGAAACCGATTTCAGGAGGTAGACTGGAATTGCATTGAAAGCATAGGAAAAGAGGCAGAACGTCCACAATGATGCACTTGGCCAAAAAGGGCGTATGCGTTTTTTCCTGAATATATTCAGGAAAAAACGCATACGCCCTTTTTGGCCAACCAAGCAAGCTTGCAAAGGAAATCTGCACTACAATGAAGTCTCACTTCCCCCCGGTCAAAAGGGCCATCTGAAAAAAGTGTAAAATCCAGAAAGGCAGGACAGGCCATGGAGAACTGGGAGCCTTGTTATGCTGATGGGCGGGATGTAAATTGCCTACAGACACTCCGGAGAAGTGTATGGTGTTTCCTGAAACATCTAAAAAACAAAGCAACAGAGCCTAGGGCACTTCCACTTATGGTCCTATAGCTTAGGGAAATTAAAATCAAAAAGACACAGCCACCCCAAAGTTTGGAACGGCTCTGTTTACAAGAACCTCGTTTACAGTACAAGTTCAACATCGCAGAAATTGACAAATGGATAAAGAAGTTGTGGTATTCACTTACAAAGCAATATCACTCAGCAATGAAATCTATGTCATCAGGCCCTTAGCAGCACAATGAGTGGATTCAGGTATGATGATTCTAACTGAAATAAGTCACACAGAAAAAGAAACATCATAAGATATCAGTAATACACGGAATGGAAACTTGGCTACACAGGAACTGAATTACAGAACAGAACAGGGTCTCAAATTTAGAAAACCAACTTATGCTTGCTTAAGGGTAAAGGTGAGTTGGGTTGCTGCATAAAACCAGAGATTGAAATGAGCACAGATAAAGTTCCTTAAGCCAAATATGGAATAGACAAGAGCTACTCCTTGCTCAACGAAATGGACTCAACACCGCATATTAAACGCCTAAGAATGTACCTGACTAGTAAGTATCTTAAAACCTATGGATTGCTATGTCTCCGAAAGAGAATCAAGCATGTGTACAGGGGCATAAACGCAGCAGTGATAGGATTGGAGAGGTTCGGTGAGCAAATGAAGACCCTTTGAAGTCATATTGCATGGTACCCATTACACGGGTCTTAACTCTCCAGGTTTAAGGTATTCTTCCTTCAGCTAAAACATGCATGTGGAACCCAAGTATGATCAACCATGTGAACGGGAGACGTGTTCAAATATGTCTCAGTTTTCCTCCCCTGGTACTCGGGTGCAACATTCCAGACACTTTACTAACACTCTCCCCACTTGGAGAGTCAGCGCCTTTAACCTCCTGTTTGGCCCAGTTTGCAATTTCTGCGGAAGATGAACAGGAATAGCGAGAACCAATGAGAGACTAGCTGGAGGTGTCTGGACGGGCAAATTTAACTCTCATTTCCCACCAGGAAGAGGAAATAACCAAAGGCTCAGCGTGCCGTGCCGGAACCAGATTAGGGCCTGAAGCCATCCTGCGGTGTTGCAGCCAGGTCACAAGAAAGCGAGTTGAAGAAAGGAGCTCAGGGGCACTGTAATTCACAAACCTGCAGAGTTATAAATGACAGCTATCGTCCAAAAATAGACTGAAGTAAGGCTGCCAAGAGGACTTGAAAGCGGGGCAGAATTGCAGGAAACCGATTTCAGGAGGTAGACTGGAATTGCATTGAAAGCATAGGAAAAGAGGCAGAACGTCCACAATGATGCACTTGGCCAAAAAGGGCGTATGCGTTTTTTCCTGAATATATTCAGGAAGAAACGCATACGCCCTTTTTGGCCAACCAAGCAAGCTTGCAAAGGAAATCTGCACTACAATGAAGTCTCACTTCCCCCCGGTCAAAAGGGCCATCTGAAAAAAGTGTAAAATCCAGAAAGGCAGGACAGGCCATGGAGAACTGGGAGCCTTGTTATGCTGATGGGCGGGATGTAAATTGCCAACAGACACTTGGGAGAAGTGTATGGTGTTTCCTGAAACATCTAAAATACAAAGCAACAGAGCCTAGGGCACTTCCACTTATGGTCCTATAGCTTAGGGAAATTAAAATCAAAAAGACACAGCCACCCCAAAGTTTGGGACGCCTCCGTTTACAAGAACCTCGGATACCGTACAAGTTCAATATCACAGAAAGTGAAAAATGGATAAAGAACTTGTGGTACTTACGTACAATGCAGTATCACTCAGCAATGAAATCTATGTCATCAGGCCCGTAGCAGCATAATGAGTGGATTCAGGTACGATGATTCTAACTGAAATAAGTCACACAGAAAAAGAAACATCATAAGATATCACTAATACACGGAATGTAAACTTGGCTACACAGGAACTGCATTCCAAAACAGAACAGGGTCTCAAATTTAGAAAACCAACTTATGCTTGCTTAAGGGGAAAGGTGAGTTGGGGTGCTGCATAAAACCAGAGATTGAAATGAGCACAGATAAAGTTCCTTAAGCCAAATATGGAATAGACAAGAGCTACTCCTTGCTCAACGAAATGGACTCAACACCGCATATTAAACGCCTAAGAATGTACCTGACTAGTAAGTATCTTAAAACCTATGGATTGCTATGTCTCCAAAAGAGAATCAAGCGTGTGTACAGGGGCATAAACGCAGTAGTGATAGGATTGGAGAGGTTCGGTGAGCAAATGAAGACCCTTTGAAGTCATATTGCATGGTACCCATTCCACAGGTCTCAACTCTCCAGGTTTAAGGTATTCTTCCTTCAGCTAAAACATGCATGTGGAACCCAAGTATGATCAACCATGTGAACGGGAGACGTGTTCAAATATGTCTCAGTTTTCCTCCCCTGGTACTCGGGTGCAACATTCCAGACACTTTACTAACACTCTCCCCACTTGGAGAGTCAGCGCCTTTAACCTCCTGTTTGGCCCAGTTTGCAATTTCTGCGGAAGATGAACAGGAATAGCGAGAACCAATGAGAGACTAGCTGGAGGTGTCTGGACGGGCAAATTTAACTCTCATTTCCCACCAGGAAGAGGAAATAACCAAAGGCTCAGCGTGCCGTGCCGGAACCAGATTAGGGCCTGAAGCCATCCTGCGGTGTTGCAGCCAGGTCACAAGAAAGCGAGTTGAAGAAAGGAGCTCAGGGGCACTGTAATTCACAAACCTGCAGAGTTATAAATGACAGCTATCGTCCAAAAATAGACTGAAGTAAGGCTGCCAAGAGGACTTGAAAGCGGGGCAGAATTGCAGGAAACCGATTTCAGGAGGTAGACTGGAATTGCATTGAAAGCATAGGAAAAGAGGCAGAACGTCCACAATGATGCACTTGGCCAAAAAGGGCGTATGCGTTTTTTCCTGAATATATTCAGGAAGAAACGCATACGCCCTTTTTGGCCAACCAAGCAAGCTTGCAAAGGAAATCTGCACTACAATGAAGTCTCACTTCCCCCCGGTCAAAAGGGCCATCTGAAAAAAGTGTAAAATCCAGAAAGGCAGGACAGGCCATGGAGAACTGGGAGCCTTGTTATGCTGATGGGCGGGATGTAAATTGCCAACAGACACTTGGGAGAAGTGTATGGTGTTTCCTGAAACATCTAAAATACAAAGCAACAGAGCCTAGGGCACTTCCACTTATGGTCCTATAGCTTAGGGAAATTAAAATCAAAAAGACACAGCCACCCCAAAGTTTGGGACGCCTCCGTTTACAAGAACCTCGGATACCGTACAAGTTCAATATCACAGAAAGTGAAAAATGGATAAAGAACTTGTGGTACTTACGTACAATGCAGTATCACTCAGCAATGAAATCTATGTCATCAGGCCCGTAGCAGCATAATGAGTGGATTCAGGTACGATGATTCTAACTGAAATAAGTCACACAGAAAAAGAAACATCATAAGATATCAGTAATACACGGAATGGAAACTTGGCTACACAGGAACTGCATTCCAAAACAGAACAGGGTCTCAAATTTAGAAAACCAACTTATGCTTGCTTAAGGGGAAAGGTGAGTTGGGGTGCTGCATAAAACCAGAGATTGAAATGAGCACAGATAAAGTTCCTTAAGCCAAATATGGAATAGACAAGAGCTACTCCTTGCTCAACGAAATGGACTCAACACCGCATATTAAACGCCTAAGAATGTACCTGACTAGTAAGTATCTTAAAACCTATGGATTGCTATGTCTCCAAAAGAGAATCAAGCGTGTGTACAGGGGCATAAACGCAGTAGTGATAGGATTGGAGAGGTTCGGTGAGCAAATGAAGACCCTTTGAAGTCATATTGCATGGTACCCATTCCACGGGTCTCAACTCTCCAGGTTTAAGGTATTCTTCCTTCAGCTAAAACATGCATGTGGAACCCAGAGTATGATCAACCATGTGAACGGGAGACGTGTTCAAATATGTCTCAGTTTTCCTACCCTGGTACTCGGGTGCAACATTCCAGACGCTTTACTAACACTCTCCCGACTTGGAGAGTCAGTCCCTTTAACCTCCTGTTTGGCCCAGTTTGCAATTTCTGCGGAAGATGAACAGGAATAGCGAGAACCAATGAGAGGCTAGCTGGAGGTGTCTGGACGGGCAAATTTAACTCTCATTTCCCACCAGGAAGACGAATTAACCAAAGGCTCAGCATGCCGGGCCGGAACCAGATTAGGGCCTGAAGCCATCCTGCGGTGTTGCGGCCAGCTCACAAGAAAGCGAGTTGAAGAAAGGAGCTCAGGGGCACTGTAATTCACAAACCTGCAGAGTTATAAATGACAGCTATCGTCCAAAAATAGACTGAAGTAAGGCTGCCAAGAGGACTTGAAAGCGGGGCAGAATTGCAGGAAACCGATTTCAGGAGGTAGACTGGAATTGCATTGAAAGCATAGGAAAAGAGGCAGAACGTCCACAATGATGCACTTGGCCAAAAAGGGCGTATGCGTTTTTTCCTGAATATATTCAGGAAAAAACGCATACGCCCTTTTTGGCCAACCAAGCAAGCTTGCAAAGGAAATCTGCACTACAATGAAGTCTCACTTCCCCCCGGTCAAAAGGGCCATCTGAAAAAAGTGTAAAATCCAGAAAGGCAGGACAGGCCATGGAGAACTGGGAGCCTTGTTATGCTGATGGGCGGGATGTAAATTGCCTACAGACACTCCGGAGAAGTGTATGGTGTTTCCTGAAACATCTAAAAAACAAAGCAACAGAGCCTAGGGCACTTCCACTTATGGTCCTATAGCTTAGGGAAATTAAAATCAAAAAGACACAGCCACCCCAAAGTTTGGAACGGCTCTGTTTACAAGAACCTCGTTTACAGTACAAGTTCAACATCGCAGAAATTGACAAATGGATAAAGAAGTTGTGGTATTCACTTACAAAGCAATATCACTCAGCAATGAAATCTATGTCATCAGGCCCTTAGCAGCACAATGAGTGGATTCAGGTATGATGATTCTAACTGAAATAAGTCACACAGAAAAAGAAACATCATAAGATATCAGTAATACACGGAATGGAAACTTGGCTACACAGGAACTGAATTACAGAACAGAACAGGGTCTCAAATTTAGAAAACCAACTTATGCTTGCTTAAGGGTAAAGGTGAGTTGGGTTGCTGCATAAAACCAGAGATTGAAATGAGCACAGATAAAGTTCCTTAAGCCAAATATGGAATAGACAAGAGCTACTCCTTGCTCAACGAAATGGACTCAACACCGCATATTAAACGCCTAAGAATGTACCTGACTAGTAAGTATCTTAAAACCTATGGATTGCTATGTCTCCGAAAGAGAATCAAGCATGTGTACAGGGGCATAAACGCAGCAGTGATAGGATTGGAGAGGTTCGGTGAGCAAATGAAGACCCTTTGAAGTCATATTGCATGGTACCCATTACACGGGTCTTAACTCTCCAGGTTTAAGGTATTCTTCCTTCAGCTAAAACATGCATGTGGAACCCAAGTATGATCAACCATGTGAACGGGAGACGTGTTCAAATATGTCTCAGTTTTCCTCCCCTGGTACTCGGGTGCAACATTCCAGACACTTTACTAACACTCTCCCCACTTGGAGAGTCAGCGCCTTTAACCTCCTGTTTGGCCCAGTTTGCAATTTCTGCGGAAGATGAACAGGAATAGCGAGAACCAATGAGAGACTAGCTGGAGGTGTCTGGACGGGCAAATTTAACTCTCATTTCCCACCAGGAAGAGGAAATAACCAAAGGCTCAGCGTGCCGTGCCGGAACCAGATTAGGGCCTGAAGCCATCCTGCGGTGTTGCAGCCAGGTCACAAGAAAGCGAGTTGAAGAAAGGAGCTCAGGGGCACTGTAATTCACAAACCTGCAGAGTTATAAATGACAGCTATCGTCCAAAAATAGACTGAAGTAAGGCTGCCAAGAGGACTTGAAAGCGGGGCAGAATTGCAGGAAACCGATTTCAGGAGGTAGACTGGAATTGCATTGAAAGCATAGGAAAAGAGGCAGAACGTCCACAATGATGCACTTGGCCAAAAAGGGCGTATGCGTTTTTTCCTGAATATATTCAGGAAGAAACGCATACGCCCTTTTTGGCCAACCAAGCAAGCTTGCAAAGGAAATCTGCACTACAATGAAGTCTCACTTCCCCCCGGTCAAAAGGGCCATCTGAAAAAAGTGTAAAATCCAGAAAGGCAGGACAGGCCATGGAGAACTGGGAGCCTTGTTATGCTGATGGGCGGGATGTAAATTGCCAACAGACACTTGGGAGAAGTGTATGGTGTTTCCTGAAACATCTAAAATACAAAGCAACAGAGCCTAGGGCACTTCCACTTATGGTCCTATAGCTTAGGGAAATTAAAATCAAAAAGACACAGCCACCCCAAAGTTTGGGACGCCTCCGTTTACAAGAACCTCGGATACCGTACAAGTTCAATATCACAGAAAGTGAAAAATGGATAAAGAACTTGTGGTACTTACGTACAATGCAGTATCACTCAGCAATGAAATCTATGTCATCAGGCCCGTAGCAGCATAATGAGTGGATTCAGGTACGATGATTCTAACTGAAATAAGTCACACAGAAAAAGAAACATCATAAGATATCACTAATACACGGAATGTAAACTTGGCTACACAGGAACTGCATTCCAAAACAGAACAGGGTCTCAAATTTAGAAAACCAACTTATGCTTGCTTAAGGGGAAAGGTGAGTTGGGGTGCTGCATAAAACCAGAGATTGAAATGAGCACAGATAAAGTTCCTTAAGCCAAATATGGAATAGACAAGAGCTACTCCTTGCTCAACGAAATGGACTCAACACCGCATATTAAACGCCTAAGAATGTACCTGACTAGTAAGTATCTTAAAACCTATGGATTGCTATGTCTCCAAAAGAGAATCAAGCGTGTGTACAGGGGCATAAACGCAGTAGTGATAGGATTGGAGAGGTTCGGTGAGCAAATGAAGACCCTTTGAAGTCATATTGCATGGTACCCATTCCACGGGTCTCAACTCTCCAGGTTTAAGGTATTCTTCCTTCAGCTAAAACATGCATGTGGAACCCAGAGTATGATCAACCATGTGAACGGGAGACGTGTTCAAATATGTCTCAGTTTTCCTACCCTTGTACTCGGGTGCAACATTCCAGACGCTTTACTAACACTCTCCCGACTTGGAGAGTCAGTCCCTTTAACCTCCTGTTTGGCCCAGTTTGCAATTTCTGCGGAAGATGAACAGGAATAGCGAGAACCAATGAGAGACTAGCTGGAGGTGTCTGGACGGGCAAATTTAACTCTCATTTCCCACCAGGAAGAGGAATTAACCAAAGGCTCAGCATGCCGGGCCGGAACCAGATTAGGGCCTGAAGCCATCCTGCGGTGTTGCGGCCAGCTCACAAGAAAGCGAGTTGAAGAAAGGAGCTCAGGGGCACTGTAATTCACAAACCTGCAGAGTTATAAATGACAGCTATCGTCCAAAAATAGACTGAAGTAAGGCTGCCAAGAGGACTTGAAAGCGGGGCAGAATTGCAGGAAACCGATTTCAGGAGGTAGACTGGAATTGCATTGAAAGCATAGGAAAAGAGGCAGAACGTCCACAATGATGCACTTGGCCAAAAAGGGCGTATGCGTTTTTTCCTGAATATATTCAGGAAAAAACGCATACGCCCTTTTTGGCCAACCAAGCAAGCTTGCAAAGGAAATCTGCACTACAATGAAGTCTCACTTCCCCCCGGTCAAAAGGGCCATCTGAAAAAAGTGTAAAATCCAGAAAGGCAGGACAGGCCATGGAGAACTGGGAACCTTGTTATGCTGATGGGCGGGATGTAAATTGCCTACAGACACTCCGGAGAAGTGTATGGTGTTTCCTGAAACATCTAAAAAACAAAGCAACAGAGCCTAGGGCACTTCCACTTATGGTCCTATAGCTTAGGGAAATTAAAATCAAAAAGACACAGCCACCCCAAAGTTTGGAACGGCTCTGTTTACAAGAACCTCGTTTACAGTACAAGTTCAACATCGCAGAAATTGACAAATGGATAAAGAAGTTGTGGTATTCACTTACAAAGCAATATCACTCAGCAATGAAATCTATGTCATCAGGCCCTTAGCAGCACAATGAGTGGATTCAGGTATGATGATTCTAACTGAAATAAGTCACACAGAAAAAGAAACATCATAAGATATCTGTAATACACGGAATGGAAACTTGGCTACACAGGAACTGAATTACAGAACAGAACAGGGTCTCAAATTTAGAAAACCAACTTATGCTTGCTTAAGGGTAAAGGTGAGTTGGGTTGCTGCATAAAACCAGAGATTGAAATGAGCACAGATAAAGTTCCTTAAGCCAAATATGGAATAGACAAGAGCTACTCCTTGCTCAACGAAATGGACTCAACACCGCATATTAAACGCCTAAGAATGTACCTGACTAGTAAGTATCTTAAAACCTATGGATTGCTATGTCTCCGAAAGAGAATCAAGCATGTGTACAGGGGCATAAACGCAGCAGTGATAGGATTGGAGAGGTTCGGTGAGCAAATGAAGACCCTTTGAAGTCATATTGCATGGTACCCATTACACGGGTCTTAACTCTCCAGGTTTAAGGTATTCTTCCTTCAGCTAAAACATGCATGTGGAACCCAAGTATGATCAACCACGTGAACGGGAGACGTGTTCAAATATGTCTCAGTTTTCCTCCCCTGGTACTCGGGTGCAACATTCCAGACACTTTACTAACACTCTCCCCACTTGGAGAGTCAGCGCCTTTAACCTCCTGTTTGGCCCAGTTTGCAATTTCTGCGGAAGATGAACAGGAATAGCGAGAACCAATGAGAGACTAGCTGGAGGTGTCTGGACGGGCAAATTTAACTCTCATTTCCCACCAGGAAGAGGAAATAACCAAAGGCTCAGCGTGCCGTGCCGGAAACAGATTAGGGCCTGAAGCCATCCTGCGGTGTTGCAGCCAGGTCACAAGAAAGCGAGTTGAAGAAAGGAGCTCAGGGGCACTGTAATTCACAAACCTGCAGAGTTATAAATGACAGCTATCGTCCAAAAATAGACTGAAGTAAGGCTGCCAAGAGGACTTGAAAGCGGGGCAGAATTGCAGGAAACCGATTTCAGGAGGTAGACTGGAATTGCATTGAAAGCATAGGAAAAGAGGCAGAACGTCCACAATGATGCACTTGGCCAAAAAGGGCGTATGCGTTTTTTCCTGAATATATTCAGGAAGAAACGCATACGCCCTTTTTGGCCAACCAAGCAAGCTTGCAAAGGAAATCTGCACTACAATGAAGTCTCACTTCCCCCCGGTCAAAAGGGCCATCTGAAAAAAGTGTAAAATCCAGAAAGGCAGGACAGGCCATGGAGAACTGGGAGCCTTGTTATGCTGATGGGCGGGATGTAAATTGCCAACAGACACTTGGGAGAAGTGTATGGTGTTTCCTGAAACATCTAAAATACAAAGCAACAGAGCCTAGGGCACTTCCACTTATGGTCCTATAGCTTAGGGAAATTAAAATCAAAAAGACACAGCCACCCCAAAGTTTGGGACGCCTCCGTTTACAAGAACCTCGGATACCGTACAAGTTCAATATCACAGAAAGTGAAAAATGGATAAAGAACTTGTGGTACTTACGTACAATGCAGTATCACTCAGCAATGAAATCTATGTCATCAGGCCCGTAGCAGGATAATGAGTGGATTCAGGTACGATGATTCTAACTGAAATAAGTCACACAGAAAAAGAAACATCATAAGATATCACTAATACACGGAATGTAAACTTGGCTACACAGGAACTGCATTCCAAAACAGAACAGGGTCTCAAATTTAGAAAACCAACTTATGCTTGCTTAAGGGGAAAGGTGAGTTGGGGTGCTGCATAAAACCAGAGATTGAAATGAGCACAGATAAAGTTCCTTAAGCCAAATATGGAATAGACAAGAGCTACTCCTTGCTCAACGAAATGGACTCAACACCGCATATTAAACGCCTAAGAATGTACCTGACTAGTAAGTATCTTAAAACCTATGGATTGCTATGTCTCCAAAAGAGAATCAAGCGTGTGTACAGGGGCATAAACGCAGTAGTGATAGGATTGGAGAGGTTCGGTGAGCAAATGAAGACCCTTTGAAGTCATATTGCATGGTACCCATTCCACGGGTCTCAACTCTCCAGGTTTAAGGTATTCTTCCTTCAGCTAAAACATGCATGTGGAACCCAGAGTATGATCAACCATGTGAACGGGAGACGTGTTCAAATATGTCTCAGTTTTCCTACCCTGGTACTCGGGTGCAACATTCCAGACGCTTTACTAACACTCTCCCGACTTGGAGAGTCAGTCCCTTTAACCTCCTGTTTGGCCCAGTTTGCAATTTCTGCGGAAGATGAACAGGAATAGCGAGAACCAATGAGAGGCTAGCTGGAGGTGTCTGGACGGGCAAATTTAACTCTCATTTCCCACCAGGAAGAGGAATTAACCAAAGGCTCAGCATGCCGGGCCGGAACCAGATTAGGGCCTGAAGCCATCCTGCGGTGTTGCGGCCAGCTCACAAGAAAGCGAGTTGAAGAAAGGAGCTCAGGGGCACTGTAATTCACAAACCTGCAGAGTTATAAATGACAGCTATCGTCCAAAAATAGACTGAAGTAAGGCTGCCAAGAGGACTTGAAAGCGGGGCAGAATTGCAGGAAACCGATTTCAGGAGGTAGACTGGAATTGCATTGAAAGCATAGGAAAAGAGGCAGAACGTCCACAATGATGCACTTGGCCAAAAAGGGCGTATGCGTTTTTTCCTGAATATATTCAGGAAAAAACGCATACGCCCTTTTTGGCCAACCAAGCAAGCTTGCAAAGGAAATCTGCACTACAATGAAGTCTCACTTCCCCCCGGTCAAAAGGGCCATCTGAAAAAAGTGTAAAATCCAGAAAGGCAGGACAGGCCATGGAGAACTGGGAGCCTTGTTATGCTGATGGGCGGGATGTAAATTGCCTACAGACACTCCGGAGAAGTGTATGGTGTTTCCTGAAACATCTAAAAAACAAAGCAACAGAGCCTAAGGCACTTCCACTTATGGTCCTATAGCTTAGGGAAATTAAAATCAAAAAGACACAGCCACCCCAAAGTTTGGAATGGCTCTGTTTACAAGAACCTCGTTTACAGTACAAGTTCAACATCGCAGAAAGTGAAAAATGGATAAAGAAGTTGTGGTATTCACTTACAAAGCAATATCACTCAGCAATGAAATCTATGTCATCAGGCCCTTAGCAGCACAATGAGTGGATTCAGGTATGATGATTCTAACTGAAATAAGTCACACAGAAAAAGAAACATCATAAGATATCAGTAATACACGGAATGGAAACTTGGCTACACAGGAACTGAATTACAGAACAGAACAGGGTCTCAAATTTAGAAAACCAACTTATGCTTGCTTAAGGGTAAAGGTGAGTTGGGGTGCTGCATAAAACCAGAGATTGAAATGAGCACAGATAAAGTTCCTTAAGCCAAATATGGAATAGACAAGAGCTACTCCTTGCTCAACGAAATGGACTCAACACCGCATATTAAACGCCTAAGAATGTACCTGACTAGTAAGTATCTTAAAACCTATGGATTGCTATGTCTCCGAAAGAGAATCAAGCATGTGTACAGGGGCATAAACGCAGCAGTGATAGGATTGGAGAGGTTCGTGAGCAAATGAAGACCCTTTGAAGTCATATTGCATGGTACCCATTCCACGGGTTTCAACTACCCAGGTTTAAGGTATTCTTCCGTCAGCTAAAACATGCATATGGAACCTACAGTATGATCAACCATGTGATCGGGAGACGTGTTCAAATATGTCTCAGTTTTCGTACCCTGGTACTCGGGTGCAACATTCCAGACGCTTTACTAACACTCTCCCCACTTGGAGAGTCAGTCCCTTTAACCTCCTGTTTGGCCCAGTTTGCAATTTCTGTGGAAGATGTACAGGAATAGCGAGAACCAATGAGAGACTAGCTGGAGGTGTCTGGATGGGCAAATTTAACTCTCATTTCCCACCAGGAAGAGGAATTAACCAAAGGCTCAGCGTGCCGTGCCAGAACCAGATTAGGGCCTGAAGACATCCTGCGGTGTTGCGGCCAGGTCACAAGAAAGCGAGTTGAAGAAAGGAGCTCAGGGGCACTGTAATTCACAAACCTGCAGAGTTATAAATGACAGCTATCGTCCAAAAATAGACTGAAGTAAGGCTGCCAAGAGGACTTGAAAGCGGGGCAGAATTGCAGGAAACAGATTTCAGGAGGTAGACTGGAATTGCATTGAAAGCATAGGAAAAGAGGCAGAACGTCCACAATGATGCACTTGGCCAAAAAGGGCGTATGCGTTTTTTCCTGAATATATTCAGGAAAAAACGCATACGCCCTTTTTGGCCAACCAAGCAAGCTTGCAAAGGAAATCTGCACTACAATGAAGTCTCACTTCCCCCCAGTCAAAAGGGCCATCTGAAAAAAGTGTAAAATCCAGAAAGGCAGGACAGGCCATGGAGAACTGGGAGCCTTGTTATGCTGATGGGCGGGATGTAAATTGCCTACAGACACTCGGGAGAAGTGTATGGTGTTTCCTGAAACATCTAAAAAACAAAGCAACAGAGCCTAGGGCACTTCCACTTATGGTCCTATAGCTTAGGGAAATTAAAATCAAAAAGACACAGCCACTCCAAAGTTTGGGACACCTCTGTTTACAAGAACCTCGTTTACCGTACAAGTTCAATATCACAGAAAGTGAAAAATGGATAAAGAACTTGTGGTACTTACGTACAATACAGTATCACTCAGCAATGAAATCTATGTCTTCAGGCCCGTAGCAGCATAATGAGTGGATTCAGGTACGATGATTCTAACTGAAATAAGTCACACAGAAAAAGAAACATCATAAGATATCACTAATACACGGAATGTAAACTTGGCTACACAGGAACTGAATTACAGAACAGAACAGTGTCTCAAATTTAGAAAACCAACTTATGCTTGCTTAAGGGGAAAGGTGAGTTGGGGTGCTGCATAAAACCAGAGATTGAAATGAGCACAGATAAAGTTCCTTAAGCCAAATATGGAATAGACAAGAGCTACTCCTTGCTCAACGAAATGGACTCAACACCGCATATTAAACGCCTAAGAATGTACCTGACTAGTAAGTATCTTAAAACCTATGGATTGCTATGTCTCCAAAAGAGAATCAAGCGTGTGTACAGGGGCATAAACGCAGTAGTGATAGGATTGGAGAGGTTCGGTGAGCAAATGAAGACCCTTTGAAGTCATATTGCATGGTACCCATTCCACGGGTCTCAACTCTCCAGGTTTAAGGTATTCTTCCTTCAGCTAAAACATGCATGTGGAACCCAGAGTATGATCAACCATGTGAACGGGAGACGTGTTCAAATATGTCTCAGTTTTCGTACCCTGGTACTCGGGTGCAACATTCCAGACGCTTTACTAACACTTTCCCGACTTGGAGAGTCAGTCCCTTTAACCTCCTGTTTGGCCCAGTTTGCAATTTCTGCGGAAGATGAACAGGAATAGCGAGAACCAATGAGAGGCTAGCTGGAGGTGTCTGGACGGGCAAATTTAACTCTCATTTCCCACCAGGAAGAGGAATTAACCAAAGGCTCAGCATGCCGGGCCGGAACCAGATTAGGGCCTGAAGCCATCCTGCGGTGTTGCGGCCAGGTCACAAGAAAGAGAGTTGAAGAAAGGAGCTCAGGGGCACTGTAATTCACAAACCTGCAGAGTTATAAATGACAGCTATCGTCCAAAAATAGACTGAAGTAAGGCTGCCAAGAGGACTTGAAAGCGGGGCAGAATTGCAGGAAACCGATTTCAGGAGGTAGACTGGAATTGCATTGAAAGCATAGGAAAAGAGGCAGAACGTCCACAATGATGCACTTGGCCAAAAAGGGCGTATGCGTTTTTTCCTGAATATATTCAGGAAAAAACGCATACGCCCTTTTTGGCCAACCAAGCAAGCTTGCAAAGGAAATCTGCACTACAATGAAGTCTCACTTCCCCCCGGTCAAAAGGGCCATCTGAAAAAAGTGTAAAATCCAGAAAGGCAGGACAGGCCATGGAGAACTGGGAGCCTTGTTATGCTGATGGGCGGGATGTAAATTGCCAACAACCACTCGGGAGAAGTGTATGGTGTTTCCTGAAACATCTAAAAAACAAAGCAACAGAGCCTAGGGCACTTCCACTTATGGTCCTATAGCTTAGGGAAATTAAAATCAAAAAGACACAGCCACCCCAAAGTTTGGAATGGCTCTGTTTACAAGAACCTCGTTTACAGTACAAGTTCAACATCGCAGAAAGTGAAAAATGGATAAAGAAGTTGTGGTATTCACTTACAAAGCAATATCACTCAGCAATGAAATTTATGTCATCAGGCCCTTAGCAGCACAATGAGTGGATTCAGGTATGATGATTCTAACTGAAATAAGTCACACAGAAAAAGAAACATCATAAGATATCAGTAATACACGGAATGGAAACTTGGCTACACAGGAACTGAATTACAGAACAGAACAGGGTCTCAAATTTAGAAAACCAACTTATGCTTGCTTAAGGGTAAAGGTGAGTTGCGGTGCTGCATAAAACCAGACATTGAAATGAGCACAGATAAAGTTCCTTAAGCCAAATATGGAATAGAAAAGAGCTACTCCTTGCTCAAAGAAATGGACTCAACACCGCATATTAAACGCCTAAGAATGTACCTGACTAGTAAGTATCTTAAAACCTATGGATTGCTATGTCTCCGAAAGAGAATCAAGCATGTGTACAGGGGCATAAACGCAGCAGTCATAGGATTGGAGAGGTTCGGTGAGCAAATGAAGATCCTTTGAAGTCATGTTGCATGGTACCCATTCCACGGGTCTCAACTCTCCAGGTTTAAGGTATTTTTCCTTCAGCTAAAACATGCATGTGGAACCCAGAGTATGATCAACCATGTCAACGGGAGACGTGTTCAAATATGTCTCAGTTTTCCTACCCTGGTACTCAGGTGCAACATTCCAGACGCTTTACTAACACTCTCCCGACTTGGAGAGTCAGTCCCTTTAACCTCCTGTTTGGCCCAGTTTGCAATTTCTGCGGAAGATGAACAGGAATAGCGAGAACCAATGAGAGGCTAGCTGGAGGTGTCTGGACGGGCAAATTTAACTCTCATTTCTCACCAGGAAGAGGAACTAACCAAAGGCTCAGCATGCCGGGCCGGAACCAGATTAGGGCCTGAAGCCATCCTGCGGTGTTGCGGCCAGCTCACAAGGAAGCGAGTTGAAGAAAGGAGCTCAGGGGCACTGTAATTCACAAACCTGCAGAGTTATAAATGACAGCTATCGTCCAAAAATAGACTGAAGTAAGGCTGCCAAGAGGACTTGAAAGCGGGGCAGAATTGCAGGAAACCGATTTCAGGAGGTAGACTGGAATTGCATTGAAAGCATAGGAAAAGAGGCAGAACGTCCACAATGATGCACTTGGCCAAAAAGGGCGTATGCGTTTTTTCCTGAATATATTCAGGAAAAAACGCATACGCCCTTTTTGGCCAACCAAGCAAGCTTGCAAAGGAAATCTGCACTACAATGAAGTCTCACTTCCCCCCGGTCAAAAGGGCCATCTGAAAAAAGTGTAAAATCCAGAAAGGCAGGACAGGCCATGGAGAACTGGGAGCCTTGTTATGCTGATGGGCGGGATGTAAATTCCCAACAGACACTTGGGAGAAGTGTATGGTGTTTCCTGAAACATCTAAAAAACAAAGCAACAGAGCCTAGGGCACTTCCACTTATGGTCCTATAGCTTAGGGAAATTAAAATCAAAAAGACACAGCCACCCCAAAGTTTGGAACGGCTCTGTTTACAAGAACCTCGTTTACAGTACAAGTTCAACATCGCAGAAAGTGAAAAATGGATAAAGAAGTTGTGGTATTCACTTACAAAGCAATATCACTCAGCAATGAAATCTATGTCATCAGGCCCTTAGCAGCACAATGAGTGGATTCAGGTATGATGATTCTAACTGAAATAAGTCACACAAAAAAAGAAACATCATAAGATATCAGTAATACACGGAATGTAAACTTGGCTACACAGGAACTGAATTACAGAACAGAACAGGGTCTCAAATTTAGAAAACCAACTTATGCTTGCTTAAGGGGAAAGGTGAGTTGGGGTGCTGCATAAAACCAGAGATTGAAATGAGCACAGATAAAGTTCCTTAAGCCAAATATGGAATAGACAAGAGCTACTCCTTGCTCAACGAAATGGACTCAACACCGCATATTAAACGCCTAAGAATGTACCTGACTAGTAAGTATCTTAAAACCTATGGATTGCTATGTCTCCAAAAGAGAATCAAGCATGTGTACAGGAGAATAAACGCAGCAGTGATAGGATTGGAGAGGTTCGGTGAGCAAATGAAGACCCTTTGAAGTCATATTGTATGGTACCCATTCCACGGGTTTCACCTACCCAGGTTTAAGGTATTCTTCCTTCAGTTAAAACATGCATGTGGAACCTAGAGTATGATCAACCATGTGATCGGGAGACGTGTTCAAATATGTCTCAGTTTTCGTACCCTGGTACTCGGGTGCAACATTCCAGACACTTTACTAACACTCTCCCGACTTGGAGAGTCAGTCCCTTTAACCTCCTGTTTGGCCCAGTTTGCAATTTCTGTGGAAGATGAACAGGAATAGCGAGAACCAATGAAAGACTAACTGGAGGTGTCTGGATGGGCAAATTTAACTCTCATTTCCCACCAGGAAGAGGAATTAACCAAAGGCTCAGCATGCCATGCCAGAATCAGATTACGGCCTGAAGACATCCTGCGGTGTTGCGGCCAGGTCACAAGAAAGCGAGTTGAAGAAAGGAGCTCAGGGGCACTGTAATTCACAAACCTGCAGAGTTATAAATGACAGCTATCGTCCAAAAATAGACTGAAGTAAGGCTGCCAAGAGGACTTGAAAGCGGGGCAGAATTGCAGGAAACCTATTTCAGGAGGTAGACTGGAATTGCATTGAAAACATAGGAAAAGAGGCAGAACGTCCACAATGATGCACTTGGCCAAAAAGGGTGTATGCGTTTTTTCCTGAATATATTCAGGAAAAAACGCATACGCCCTTTTTGGCCAACCAAGCAAGCTTGCAAAGGAAATCTGCACTACAATGAAGTCTCACTTCCCCCCGGTCAAAAGAGCCATCTGAAAAAAGTGTAAAATCCAGAAAGGCAGGACAGGCCATGGAGAACTGGGAGCCTTGTTATGCTGAAGGGCGGGATGTAAATTGCCAACAGACACTTGGGAGAAGTGTATGGTGTTTCCTGAAACATCTAAAAAACAAAGCAACAGAGCCTAGGGCACTTCCACTTATGGTCCTATAGCTTAGGGAATTCAAAATCAAAAAGACACAGCCACCCCAAAGTTTGGAACGGCTCTGTTTACAAGAACCTCGTTTACAGTACAAGTTCAACATCGCAGAAAGTGAAAAATGGATAAAGAAGTTGTGGTATTCACTTACAAAGCAATATCACTCAGCAATGAAATCTATGTCATCAGGCCCTTAGCAGCACAATGAGTGGATTCAGGTATGATGATTCTAACTGAAATAAGTCACACAGAAAAAGAAACATCATAAGATATCAGTAATACACGGAATGGAAACTTGGCTACACAGGAACTGAATTACAGAACAGAACAGGGTCTCAAATTTAGAAAACCAACTTATGCTTGCTTAAGGGTAAAGGTGAGTTGGGGTGCTGCATAAAACCAGAGATTGAAATGAGCACAGATAAAGTTCCTTAAGCCAAATATGGAATAGACAAGAGCTACTCCTTGCTCAACGAAATGGACTCAACACCGCATATTAAACGCCTAAGAATGTACCTGACTAGTAAGTATCTTAAAACCTATGGATTGCTATGTCTCCGAAAGAGAATCAAGCATGTGTACAGGGGCATAAACGCAGCAGTGATAGGATTGGAGAGGTTCGGTGAGCAAATGAAGACCCTTTGAAGTCATATTGCATGGTACCCATTACACGGGTCTTAACTCTCCAGGTTTAAGGTATTCTTCCTTCAGCTAAAACATGCATGTAGAACCTAGAGTATGATCAACCATGTGATCGGGAGACGTGTTCAAATATGTCTCAGTTTTCGTACCCTGGTACTCGGGTGCAATATTCCAGACGCTTTACTAACACTCTCCCGACTTGGAGAGTCAGTCCCTTAAACCTCCTGTTTGGCCCAGTTTGCAATTTCTGCGG
Organism: Stenella coeruleoalba; assembly: GCF_951394435.1. NCBI lineage: Eukaryota > Metazoa > Chordata > Mammalia > Artiodactyla > Delphinidae > Stenella > Stenella coeruleoalba. Next base: position 349,921 of record NW_027646009.1, on the reverse strand, counting down.
AAGATGAACAGGAATAGCGAGAACCAATGAGAGACTAGCTGGAGGTGTCTGGACGGGCAAATTTAACTCTCATTTCCCACCAGGAAGAGGAAATAACCAAAGGCTCAGCGTGCCGTGCCGGAACCAGATTAGGGCCTGAAGCCATCCTGCGGTGTTGCAGCCAGGTCACAAGAAAGCGAGTTGAAGAAAGGAGCTCAGGGGCACTGTAATTCACAAACCTGCAGAGTTATAAATGACAGCTATCGTCCAAAAATAGACTGAAGTAAGGCTGCCAAGAGGACTTGAAAGCGGGGCAGAATTGCAGGAAACCGATTTCAGGAGGTAGACTGGAATTGCATTGAAAGCATAGGAAAAGAGGCAGAACGTCCACAATGATGCACTTGGCCAAAAAGGGCGTATGCGTTTTTTCCTGAATATATTCAGGAAAAAACGCATACGCCCTTTTTGGCCAACCAAGCAAGCTTGCAAAGGAAATCTGCACTACAATGAAGTCTCACTTCCCCCCGGTCAAAAGGGCCATCTGAAAAAAGTGTAAAATCCAGAAAGGCAGGACAGGCCATGGAGAACTGGGAGCCTTGTTATGCTGATGGGCGGGATGTAAATTGCCAACAACCACTCGGGAGAAGTGTATGGTGTTTCCTGAAACATCTAAAAAACAAAGCAACAGAGCCTAGGGCACTTCCACTTATGGTCTTATAGCTTAGGGAAATTAAAATCAAAAACACACAGCCACCCCAAAGTTTGGGACGCCTCCGTTTACAAGAACCTCATTTACAGTACACGTTCAACATCGCAGAAAGTGAAAAATGGATAAAGAAGTTGTGGTATTTACTTACAAAGCAATATCACTCAGCAATGAAATCTGTGTCATCAGGCCCTTAGCAGCACAATGAGTGGATTAAGGTACGATGATTCTAACTGAAATAAGTCACACAGAAAAAGAAACATCATAAGATATCACTAATACACGGAATGTAAACTTGGCTACACAGGAACTGCATTCCAAAACAGAACAGGGTCTCAAATTTAGAAAACCAACTTATGCTTGCTTAAGGGGAAAGGTGAGTTGGGGTGCTGCATAAAACCAGAGATTGAAATGAGCACAGATAAAGTTCCTTAAGCCAAATATGGAATAGACAAGAGCTACTCCTTGCTCAACGAAATGGACTCAAAACCCCATATTAAACGCCTAAGAATGTACCTGACTAGTAAGTATCTTAACACTATGGATTGCTATGTCTCCAAAAGAGAATCAAGCGTTTGTACAGGGGCATAAACGCAGCAGTGATAGGATTGGAGAGGTTCGGTGAGCAAATGAAGACCCTTTGAAGTCATATTGCATGGTACCCATTCCACGGGTCTCAACTCTCCAGGTTTAAGGTATTCTTCCTTCAGCTAAAACATGCATGTGGAACCCAGAGTATGATCAACCATGTGAACGGGAGACGTGTTCAAATATGTCTCAGTATTCCTCCCCTGGTACTCGGGTGCAACATTCCAGACGCTTTACTAACACTCTCCCCACTTGGAGAGTCAGTCCCTTTAACCTCCTGTTTGGCCCAGTTTGCAATCTCTGCGGAAGATGAACAGGAATAGCGAGAACCAATGAGAGGCTAGCTGGAGGTGTCTGGACGGGCAAATTTAACTCTCATTTCCCACCAGGAAGAGGAATTAACCAAAGGCTCAGCATGCCGGGCCGGAACCAGATTAGGGCCTGAAGCCATCCTGCGGTGTTGCGGCCAGGTCACAAGAAAGCGAGTTGAAGAAAGGAGCTCAGGGGCACTGCAATTCACAAACCTGCAGAGTTATAAATGACAGCTATCGTCCAAAAATAGACTGAAGTTAGGCTGCCCAGAGGACTTGAAAGCGGGGCAGAATTGCAAGAAACCGATTTCAGGAGGTAGACTGGAATTGCATTGAAAGCATAGGAAAAGAGGCAGAACGTCCACAATGATGCACTTGGCCAAAAAGGGCGTATGCGTTTTTTCCTGAATATATTCAGGAAAAAACGCATACGCCCTTTTTGGCCAACCAAGCAAGCTTGCAAAGGAAATCTGCACTACAATGAAGTCTCACTTCCCCCCGGTCAAAAGGGCCATCTGAAAAAAGGGTAAAATCCAGAAAGGCAGGACAGGCCATGGAGAACTGGGAGCCTTGTTATGCTGATGGGCGGGATGTAAATTGCCAACAACCACTCGGGAGAAGTGTATGGTGTTTCCTGAAACATCTAAAAAACAAAGCAACAGAGCCGAGGGCACTTCCACTTATGGTCCTATAGCTTAGGGAAATTAAAATCAAAAAGACACAGCCACCCCAAAGTTTCGAACGGCTCTGTTTACAAGAACCTCGTTTACTGTACAAGTTCAACTTCGCAGAAAGTGAAAAATGGATAAAGAAGTTGTGGTATTTACTTACAAAGCAATATCACTCAGCAATGAAATCTGTGTCACAAGGCCCTTAGCAGCACAATGAGTGGATTCAGGTATGATGATTCTAACTGAAATAAGTCACACAGAAAAAGAAACATCATAAGATATCAGTAATACATGGAATGGAAACTTGGCTACACAGGAACTGAATTACAGAACAGAACAGGGTCTCAAATTTAGAAAACCAACTTATGCTTGCTTAAGGGGAAAGGTGAGTTGGGGTGCTGCATAAAACCAGAGATTGAAATGAGCACAGATAAAGTTCCTTAAGCCAAATATGGAATAGACAAGAGCTACTCCTTGCTCAACGAAATGGACTCAACACCCCATATTAAACGCCTAAGAATGTACCTGACTAGTAAGTATCTTAAAACCTATGGATTGCTATGTCTCCAAAAGAGAATCAAGCGTGTGTACAGGGGTATAAACGCAGCAGTGATAGGATTGGAGAGGTTCGGTGAGCAAATGAAGACCCTTTGAAGTCATATTGCATGGTACCAATTACACGGGTCTCAACTCTCCAGGTTTAAGGTATTCTTCCTTCAGCTAAAACATGCATGTGGAACCCAGAGTATGATCAACCATGTGAACGGGAGACGTGTTCAAATATGTCTCAGTTTTCCTCCCCTGGTACTCGGGTGCAACATTCCAGACGCTTTACTAACACTCTCCCCACTTGGAGAGTCAGCGCCTTTAACCTCCTGTTTGGCCCAGTTTGCAATTTCTGCGGAAGATGAACAGGAATAGCGAGAACCAATGAGAGGCTAGCTGGAGGTGTCTGGACGGGCAAATTTAACTCTCATTTCCCACCAGGAAGAGGAAATAACCAAAGGCTCAGCGTGCCGTACCGGAACCAGATTAGGGCCTGAAGCCATCATGCGGTGTTGCGGCCAGCTCAAAAGAAAGCGAGCTGAAGAAAGGAGCTCAGGGGCACTGTAATTCACAAACCTGCAGAGTTATAAATGACAGCTATCGTCCAAAAATAGACTGAAGTAAGGCTGCCAAGAGGACTTGAAAGCGGGACAGAATTGCAGGAAACCGATTTCAGGAGGTAGACTGGAATTGCATTGAAAGCATAGGAAAAGAGGCAGAACGTCCACAATGATGCACTTGGCCAAAAAGGGCGTATGCGTTTTTTACTGAATATATTCAGGAAAAAACGCATACGGCCTTTTTGGCCAACCAAGCAAGCTTGCAAAGGAAATCTGCACTACAATGAAGTGTCACTTCCCCCGGTCAAAAGGGCCATCTGAAAAAAGTGTAAAATCCAGAAAGGCAGGACAGGCCATGGAGAACTGGGAGCCTTGTTATGCTGAAGGGCGGGATGTAAATTGCCAACAAACACTGGGGAGAAGTGTATGGTGTTTCCTGAAACATCTAAAAAACAAAGCAACAGAGCCTAGGGCACTTCCACTTATGGTCCTATAGCTTAGGGAATTTAAAATCAAAAAGACAGAGCCACCCCAAAGTTTCGAACGGCTCTGTTTACAAGAACCTCGTTTACAGTACAAGTTCAACATCGCAGAAAGTGAAAAATGGATAAAAAAGTTGTGGTATTTACTTACAAAGCAATATCACTCAGCAATGAAATCTGTGTCATCAGGCCCTTAGCAGCACAATGAGTGGATTCAGGTATGATGATTCTAACTGAAATAAGTCACACAGAAAAAGAAACATCATAAGATATCACTAATACATGGAATGTAAACTTGGCTACACAGGAACTCAGTTACAGAACAGAACAGGGTCTCAAATTTAGAAAACCAACTTATGCTTGCTTAAGGGGAAAGGTGAGTTGGGGTGCTGCATAAAACCAGAGATTGAAATGAGCACAGATAAAGTTCCTTAAGCCAAATATGGAATAGACAAGAGCTACTCCTTGCTCAACGAAATGGACTCAACACCGCATATTAAACGCCTAAGAATGTACCTGACTAGTAAGTATCTTAAAACCTATGGATTGCTATGTCTCCGAAAGAGAATCAAGCATGTGTACAGGGGCATAAACGCAGCAGTGATAGGATTGGAGAGGTTCGGTGAGCAAATGAAGACCCTTTGAAGTCATATTGCATGGTACCCATTCCACGGCTTTCAAATACACAGGTTTAAGGTATTCTTCCTTCAGCTAAAACATGCATGTGGAACCCAAGTATGATCAACCATGTGAACGGGAGACGTGTTCAAATATGTCTCAGTTTTCCTCCCCTGGTACTCAGGTGCAACATTCCAGACGCTTTACTAACACTCTCCCGACATGGAGAGTCAGTCCCTTTAACCTCCTGTTTGGCCCAGTTTGCAATTTCTGTGGAAGATGAACAGGAATAGCGAGAACCAATGAGAGGCTAGCTGGAGGTGTCTGGACGGGCAAATTTAACTCTCATTTCCCACCAGGAAGAGGAATTAACCAAAGGCTCAGCATGCCGGGCCGGAACCAGATTAGGGCCTGAAGCCATCCTGCGGTGTTGCGGCCAGGTCACAAGAAAGCGAGTTGAAGAAAGGAGCTCAGGGGCACTGCAATTCACAAACCTGCAGACTTATAAATGACAGCTATCATCCAAAAATAGACTGAAGTAAGGCTGCCAAGAGGACTTGAAAGCGGGGCAGAATTGCAGGAAACCGATTTCAGGAGGTAGACTGGAATTGCATTGAAAGCATAGGAAAAGAGGCAGAACGTCCACAATGATGCACTTGGCCAAAAAGGGCGTATGCGTTTTTTCCTGAATATATTCAGGAAAAAACGCATACGCCCTTTTTGGCCAACCAAGCAGGCTTGCAAAGGAAATCTGCACTACAATGAAGTCTCACTTCCCCCCGGTCAAAAGGGCCATCTGAAAAAAGTGTAAAATCCAGAAAGGCAACAGTCCATTGAGAACTGGGAGCCTTGTTATGCTGATGGGCGGGATGTAAATTGCCAACAGACACTCAGGAGAAGTGTATGGTGTTTCCTGAAACATCTAAAAAACAAAGCAACAGAGCCTAGGGCACTTCCACTTATGGTCCTATAGCTTAGGGAAATTAAAATCAAAAAGACACAGCCACCCCAAAGTTTGGGACGCCTCCGTTTACAAGAACCTCGTTTACCGTACAAGTTCAATATCACAGAAAGTGAAAAATGGATAAAGAACTTGTGGTACTTACGTACAATGCAGTATCACTCAGCAATGAAATCTATGTCATCAGGCCCGTAGCAGCATAATGAGTGGATTCAGGTACGATGATTCTAACTGAAATAAGTCACACAGAAAAAGAAACATCATAAGATATCAGTAATACACGGAATGGAAACTTGGCTACACAGGAACTGCATTCCAAAACAGAACAGGGTCTCAAATTTAGAAAACCAACTTATGCTTGCTTAAGGGGAAAGGTGAGTTGGGGTGCTGCATAAAACCAGAGATTGAAATGAGCACAGATAAAGTTCCTTAAGCCAAATATGGAATAGACAAGAGCTACTCCTTGCTCAACGAAATGGACTCAACACCCCATATTAAACGCCTAAGAATGTACCTGACTAGTAAGTATCTTAAAACCTATGGATTGCTATGTCTCCAAAAGAGAATCAAGCGTGTGTACAGGAGTATAAACGCAGCAGTGATAGGATTGGAGAGGTTCGGTGAGCAAATGAAGACCCTTTGAATTCATATTGCATGGTACCCATTACACGGGTCTCAACTCTCCAGGTTTAAGGTATTCTTCCTTCAGCTAAAACATGCATGTGGAACCCAGAGTATGATCAACCATGTGAACGGGAGACGTGTTCAAATATGTCTCAGTTTTCCTCCCCTGGTACTCGGGTGCAACATTCCAGACGCTTTACTAACACTCTCCCCACTTGGAGAGTCAGTCCCTTTAACCTCCTGTTTGGCCCAGTTTGCAATTTCTGCGGAAGATGAACAGGAATAGCGAGAACCAATGAGAGACTAGCTGGAGGTGTCTGGACGGGCAAATTTAACTCTCATTTCCCACCAGGAAGAGGAAATAACCAAAGGCTCAGCGTGCCGTACCGGAACCAGATTAGGGCCTGAAGCCATCATGCGGTGTTGCGGCCAGCTCAAAAGAAAGCGAGTTGAAGAAAGGAGCTCAGGGGCACTGTAATTCACAAACCTGCAGAGTTATAAATGACAGCTATCGTCCAAAAATAGACTGAAGTAAGGCTGCCAAGAGGACTTGAAAGCGGGGCAGAATTGCAGGAAACCGATTTCAGGAGGTAGACTGGAATTGCATTGAAAGCATAGGAAAAGAGGCAGAACGTCCACAATGATGCACCTGGCCAAGAAGGGCGTATGCGTTTTTTCCTGAATATATTCAGGAAAAAACGCATACGCCCTTTTTGGCCAACCAAGCAAGCTTGCAAAGGAAATCTGCACTACAATGAAGTCTCACTTCCCCCGGTCAAAAGGGCCATCTGAAAAAAGTGTAAAATGCAGAAAGGCAGGACAGGCCATGGAGAACTGGGAGCCTTGTTATGCTGAAGGGCGGGATGTAAATTGCCAACAAACACTCGGGAGAAGTGTATGGTGTTTCCTGAAACATCTAAAAAACAAAGCAACAGAGCCTAGGGCACTTCCACTTATGGTCCTATAGCTTAGGGAATTTAAAATCAAAAAGACACAGCCACCCCAAAGTTTCGAACGGCTCTGTTTACAAGAACCTCGTTTACAGTACAAGTTCAACATCGCAGAAAGTGAAAAATGGATAAAAAAGTTGTGGTATTTACTTACAAAGCAATATCACTCAGCAATGAAATCTGTGTCATCAGGCCCTTAGCAGCACAATGAGTGGATTCAGGTATGATGATTCTAACTGAAATAAGTCACACAGAAAAAGAAACATCATAAGATATCAGTAATACACGGAATGTAAACTTGGCTACACAGGAACTCAGTTACAGAACAGAACAGGGTCTCAAATTTAGAAAACCAACTTATGCTTGCTTAAGGGTAAAGGTGAGTTGGGGTGCTGCATAAAACCAGAGATTGAAATGAGCACAGATAAAGTTCCTTAAGCCAAATATGGAATAGACAAGAGCTACTCCTTGCTCAACGAAATGGACTCAACACCGCATATTAAACGCCTAAGAATGTACCTGACTAGTAAGTATCTTAAAACCTATGGATTGCTATGTCTACGAAAGAGAATCAAGCATGTGTACAGGGGCATAAACGCAGCAGTGATAGGATTGGAGAGGTTCGGTAAGCAAATGAAGACCCTTTGAAGTCATATTGCATGGTACCCATTCCACGGCTTTCAAATACACAGGTTTAAGGTATTCTTCCTTCAGCTAAAACATGCATGTGGAACCCAAGTATGATCAACCATGTGAACGGGAGACGTGTTCAAATATGTCTCAGTTTTCCTCCCCTGGTACTCAGGTGCAACATTCCAGACGTTTTACTAACACTCTCCCGACTTGGAGAGTCAGTCCCTTTAACCTCCTGTTTGGCCCAGTTTGCAATTTCTGTGGAAGATGAACAGGAATAGCGACAACCAATGAGAGACTAGCTGGAGGTGTCTGGACGGGCAAATTTAAATCTCATTTCCCACCAGGAAGAGGAAATAACCAAAGGCTCAGCATGCCGTGCCGGAACCAGATTAGGGCCTGAAGCCATCCTGCGGTGTTGCGGCCAGCTCAAAAGAAAGCGAGTTGAAGAAAGGAGCTCAGGGGCACTGTAATTCACAAAACTGCAGAGTTATAAATGACAGCTATCGTCCAAAAATAGACTGAAGTAAGGCTGCCAAGAGGACTTGAAAGCGGGGCAGAATTGCAGGAAACCGATTTCAGGAGGTAGACTGGAATTACATTGAAAGCATAGGAAAAGAGGCAGAACGTCCACAATGATGCACTTGGCCAAAAAGGGCGTATGCGTTTTTTCCTGAATATATTCAGGAAAAAACGCATACGCCCTTTTTGGCCAACCAAGCAGGCTTGCAAAGGAAATCTGCACTACAATGAAGTCTCACTTCCCCCCGGTCAAAAGGGCCATCTGAAAAAAGTGTAAAATCCAGAAAGGCAACAGGCCATTGAGAACTGGGAGCCTTGTTATGCTGATGGGCGGGATGTAAATTGCCAACAGACACTCAGGAGAAGTGTATGGTGTTTCCTGAAACATCTAAAAAACAAAGCAACAGAGCCTAGGGCACTTCCACTTATGGTCCTATAGCTTAGGGAAATTAAAATCAAAAAGACACAGCCACCCCAATGTTTGGGACGCCTCCGTTTACAAGAACCTCGTTTACCGTACAAGTTCAATATCACAGAAAGTGAAAAATGGATAAAGAACTTGTGGTACTTACGTACAATGCAGTATCACTCAGCAATGAAATCTATGTCATCAGGCCCGTAGCAGCATAATGAGTGGATTCAGGTACGATGATTCTAACTGAAATAAGTCACACAGAAAAAGAAACATCATAAGATATCATTAATACACGGAATGTAAACATGGCTACACAGGAACTGCATTCCAAAACAGAACAGGGTCTCAAATTTAGAAAACCAACTTATGCTTGCTTAAGGGGAAAGGTGAGTTGGGGTGCTGCATAAAACCAGAGACTGAAATGAGTACAGATAAAGTTCCTTAAGCCAAATATGGAATAGACAAGAGCTACTCCTTGCTCAACGAAATGGACTCAACACCCCATATTAAACGCCTAAGAATGTACCTGACTAGTAAGTATCTTAAAACCTATGGTTTGCTATGTCTCCAAAAGAGAATCAAGCGTGTGTACAGGGGTATAAACGCAGCAGTGATAGGATTGGAGAGGTTCGGTGAGCAAATGAAGACCCTTTGAAGTCATATTGCATGGTACCCATTACACGGGTCTCAACTCTCCAGGTTTAAGGTATTCTTCCTTCAGCTAAAACATGCATGTGGAACCCAGAGTATGATCAACCATGTGAACGGGAGACGTGTTCAAATATGTCTCAGTTTTCCTCCCCTGGTACTCGGGTGCAACATTCCAGACGCTTTACTAACACTCTCCCCACTTGGAGAGTCAGCGCCTTTAACCTCCTGTTTGGCCCAGTTTGCAATTTCTGCGGAAGATGAACAGGAATAGCGAGAACCAATGAGAGGCTAGCTGGAGGTGTCTGGACGGGCAAATTTAACTCTCATTTCCCACCAGGAAGAGGAAATAACCAAAGGCTCAGCGTGCCGTACCGGAACCAGATTAGGGCCTGAAGCCATCATGCGGTGTTGCGGCCAGCTCAAAAGAAAGCGAGTTGAAGAAAGGAGCTCAGGGGCACTGTAATTCACAAACCTGCAGAGTTATAAATGACAGCTATCGTCCAAAAATAGACTGAAGTAAGGCTGCCAAGAGGACTTGAAAGCGGGGCAGAATTGCAGGAAACCGATTTCAGGAGGTAGACTGGAATTGCATTGAAAGCATAGGAAAAGAGGCAGAACGTCCACAATGATGCACTTGGCCAAAAAGGGCGTATGCGTTTTTTCCTGAATATATTCAGGAAAAAACGCATACGCCCTTTTTGGCCAACCAAGCAAGCTTGCAAAGGAAATCTGCACTACAATGAAGTCTCACTTCCCCCGGTCAAAAGGGCCATCTGAAAAAAGTGTAAAATGCAGAAAGGCAGGACAGGCCATGGAGAACTGGGAGCCTTGTTATGCTGAAGGGCGGGATGTAAATTGCCAACAAACACTCGGGAGAAGTGTATGGTGTTTCCTGAAACATCTAAAAAACAAAGCAACAGAGCCTAGGGCACTTCCACTTATGGTCTTATAGCTTAGGGAATTTAAAATCAAAAAGACACAGCCACCCCAAAGTTTCGAACGGCTCTGTTTACAAGAACCTCGTTTACAGTACAAGTTCAACATCGCAGAAAGTGAAAAATGGATAAAAAAGTTGTGGTATTTACTTACAAAGCAATATCACTCAGCAATGAAATCTGTGTCATCAGGCCCTTAGCAGCACAATGAGTGGATTCAGGTATGATGATTCTAACTGAAATAAGTCACACAGAAAAAGAAACATCATAAGATATCAGTAATACACGGAATGTAAACTTGGCTACAAGGAACTCAGTTACAGAACAGAACAGGGTCTCAAATTTAGAAAACCAACTTATGCTTGCTTAAGGGTAAAGGTGAGTTGGGGTGCTGCATAAAACCAGAGATTGAAATGAGCACAGATAAAGTTCCTTAAGCCAAATATGGAATAGACAAGAGCTACTCCTTGCTCAACGAAATGGACTCAACACCGCATATTAAACGCCTAAGAATGTACCTGACTAGTAAGTATGTTAAAACCTATGGATTGCTATGTCTACGAAAGAGAATCAAGCATGTGTACAGGGGCATAAACGCAGCAGTGATAGGATTGGCGAGGTTCGGTAAGCAAATGAAGACCCTTTGAAGTCATATTGCATGGTACCCATTCCACGGCTTTCAAATACACAGGTTTAAGGTATTCTTCCTTCAGATAAAACATGCATGTGGAACCCAAGTATGATCAACCATGTGAACGGGAGACGTGTTCAAATATGTCTCAGTTTTCCTCCCCTGGTACTCGTGTGCAACATTCCAGATGCTTTACTAACACTCTCCCGACTTGGAGAGTCAGTCCCTTTAACCTCCTGTTTGGCCCAGTTTGCAATTTCTGTGGAAGATGAACAGGAATAGCGAGAACCAATGAGAGACTAGCTGGAGGTGTCTGGATGGGCAAATTTAACTCTCATTTCCCACCAGGAAGAGGAATTAACCAAAGGCTCAGCGTGCCGTGCCAGAACCAGATTAGGGCCTGAAGACATCCTGCGGTGTTGCGGCCAGGTCACAAGAAAGCGAGTTGAAGAAAGGAGCTCAGGGGCACTGTAATTCACAAACCTGCAGAGTTATAAATGACAGCTATCGTCCAAAAATAGATTGAAGTAAGGCTGCCAAGAGGACTTGAAAGCGGGGCAGAATTGCAGGAAACCGATTTCAGGAGGTAGACTGGAATTGCATTGAAAGCATAGGAAAAGAGGCAGAACGTCCACAATGATGCACTTGGCCAAAAAGGGCGTATGCGTTTTTTCCTGAATATATTCAGGAAAAAACGCATACGCCCTTTTTGGCCAACCAAGCAGGCTTGCAAAGGAAATCTGCACTACAATGAAGTCTCACTTCCCCCCGGTCAAAAGGGCCATCTGAAAAAAGTGTAAAATCCAGAAAGGCAACAGGCCATTGAGAACTGGGAGCCTTGTTATGCTGATGGGCGGGATGTAAATTGCCAACAGACACTCAGGAGAAGTGTATGGTGTTTCCTGAAACATCTAAAAAACAAAGCAACAGAACCGAGGGCACTTCCACTTATGGTCCTATAGCTTAGGGAAATTAAAATAAAAAAGACACAGCCACCCCAAAGTTTGGGACGCCTCCGTTTACAAGAACCTCGTTTACCGTACAAGTTCAATATCACAGAAAGTGAAAAATGGATAAAGAACTTGTGGTACTTACATACAATGCAGTATCACTCAGCAATGAAATCTATGTCATCAGGCCCGTAGCAGCATAATGAGTGGATTCAGGTACGATGATTCTAACTGAAATAAGTCACACAGAAAAAGAAACATCATAAGATATCAGTAATACACGGAATGTAAACTTGGCTACACAGGAACTGCATTCCAAAACAGAACAGGGTCTCAAATTTAGAAAACCAACTTATGCTTGCTTAAGGGGAAAGGTGAGTTGGGGTGCTGCATAAAACCAGAGATTGAAATGAGCACAGATAAAGTTCCTTAAGCCAAATATGGAATAGACAAGAGCTACTCCTTGCTCAACGAAATGGACTCAACACCCCATATTAAACGCCTAAGAATGTACCTGACTAGTAAGTATCTTAAAACCTATGGATTGCTATGTCTCCAAAAGAGAATCAAGCGTGTGTACAGGGGTATAAACGCAGCAGTGATAGGATTGGAGAGGTTCGGTAAGCAAATGAAGACCCTTTGAAGTCATATTGCATGGTACCCATTACACGGGTCTCAACTCTCCAGGTTTAAGGTATTCTTCCTTCAGCTAAAACATGCATGTGGAACCCAGAGTATGATCAACCATGTGAACGGGAGACGTGTTCAAATATGTCTCAGTTTTCCTCCTCTGGTACTCGGGTGCAACATTCCAGACGCTTTACTAACACTCTCCCCACTTGGAGAGTCAGCGCCTTTAACCTCCTGTTTGGCCCAGTTTGCAATTTCTGCGGAAGATGAACAGGAATAGCGAGAACCAATGAGAGGCTAGCTGGAGGTGTCTGGACGGGCAAATTTAACTCTCATTTCCCACCAGGAAGAGGAAATAACCAAAGGCTCAGCGTGCCGTACCGGAACCAGATTAGGGCCTGAAGCCATCATGCGGTGTTGCGGCCAGCTCAAAAGAAAGCGAGTTGAAGAAAGGAGCTCAGGGGCACTGTAATTCACAAACCTGCAGAGTTATAAATGACAGCTATCGTCCAAAAATAGACTGAAGTAAGGCTGCCAAGAGGACTTGAAAGCGGGGCAGAATTGCAGGAAACCGATTTCAGGAGGTAGACTGGAATTGCATTGAAAGCATAGGAAAAGAGGCAGAACGTCCACAATGATGCACTTGGACAAAAAGGGCGTATGCGTTTTTTCCTGAATATATTCAGGAAAAAACGCATACGCCCTTTTTGGCCAACCAAGCAAGCTTGCAAAGGAAATCTGCACTACAATGAAGTCTCACTTCCCCCGGTCAAAAGGGCCATCTGAAAATAGTGTAAAATGCAGAAAGGCAGGACAGGCCATGGAGAACTGGGAGCCTTGTTATGCTGATGGGCGGGATGTAAATTGCCAACAAACACTGGGGAGAAGTGTATGGTGTTTCCTGAAACATCTAAAAAACAAAGCAACAGAGCCTAGGGCACTTCCACTTATGGTCCTATAGCTTAGGGAATTTAAAATCAAAAAGACACAGCCACCCCAAAGTTTCGAACGGCTCTGTTTACAAGAACCTCGTTTACAGTACAAGTTCAACATTGCAGAAAGTGAAAAATGGATAAAAAAGTTGTGGTATTTACTTACAAAGCAATATCACTCAGCAATGAAATCTGTGTCATCAGGCCCTTAGCAGCACAATGAGTGGATTCAGGTATGATGATTCTAACTGAAATAAGTCACACAGAAAAAGAAACATCATAAGATATCAGTAATACACGGAATGTAAACTTGGCTACAAGGAACTCAGTTACAGAACAGAACAGGGTCTCAAATTTAGAAAACCAACTTATGCTTGCTTAAGGGTAAAGGTGAGTTGGGGTGCTGCATAAAACCAGAGATTGAAATGAGCACAGATAAAGTTCCTTAAGCCAAATATGGAATAGACAAGAGCTACTCCTTGCTCAACGAAATGGACTCAACACCGCATATTAAACGCCTAAGAATGTACCTGACTAGTAAGTATCTTAAAACCTATGGATTGCTATGTCTCTGAAAGAGAATCAAGCATGTGTACAGGGGCATAAACGCAGCAGTGATAGGATTGGAGAGGTTCGGTGAGCAAATGAAGACCCTTTGAAGTCATATTGCATGGTACCCATTCCACGGGTTTCAAATACACAGGTTTAAGGTATTCTTCCTTCAGCTAAAACATGCATGTGGAACCCAAGTATGATCAACCATGTGAACGGGAGACGTGTTCAAATATGTCTCAGTTTTCCTCCCCTGGTACGCAGGTGCAACATTCCAGACGCTTTACTAACACTCTCCCGACTTGGAGAGTCAGTCCCTTTAACCTGCTGTTTGGCCCAGTTTGCAATTTCTGTGGAAGATGAACAGGAATAGCGAGAACCAATGAGAGGCTAGCTGGAGGTGTCTGGACGGGCAAATTTAACTCTCATTTCCCACCAGGAAGAGGAATTAACCAAAGGCTCAGCGTGCCGGGCCGGAACCAGATTAGGGCCTGAAGCCATCCTGCGGTGTTGCGGCCAGGTCACAAGAAAGCGAGTTGAAGAAAGGAGCTCAGGGGCACTGCAATTCACAAACCTGCAGACTTATAAATGACAGCTATCGTCCAAAAATAGACTGAAGTAAGGCTGCCAAGAGGACTTGAAAGCGGGGCAGAATTGCAGGAAACCGATTTCAGGAGGTAGACTGGAATTGCATTGAAAGCATAGGAAAAGAGGCAGAACGTCCACAATGATGCACTTGGCCAAAAAGGGCGTATGCGTTTTTTCCTGAATATATTCAGGAAAAAACGCATACGCCCTTTTTGGCCAACCAAGCAGGCTTGCAAAGGAAATCTGCACTACAATGAAGTCTCACTTCCCCCCGGTCAAAAGGGCCATCTGAAAAAAGTGTAAAATCCAGAAAGGCAACAGGCCATTGAGAACTGGGAGCCTTGTAATGCTGATGGGCGGGATGTAAATTGCCAACAGACACTCAGGAGAAGTGTATGGTGTTTCCTGAAACATCTAAAAAACAAAGCAACAGAGCCTAGGGCACTTCCACTTATGGTCCTATAGCTTAGGGAAATTAAAATCAAAAAGACACAGCCACCCCAAAGTTTGGGACGCCTCCATTTACAAGAACCTCGTTTACCGTACAAGTTCAATATCACAGAAAGTGAAAAATGGATAAAGAACTTGTGGTACTTACGTACAATGCAGTATCACTCAGCAATGAAATCTATGTCATCAGGCCCATAGCAGCATAATGAGTGGATTCAGGTACGATGATTCGAACTGAAATAAGTCACACAGAAAAAGAAACATCATAAGATATCACTAATACACGGAATGTAAACTTGGCTACACAGGAACTGCATTCCAAAACAGAACAGGGTCTCAAATTTAGAAAACCAACTTATGCTTGCTTAAGGGGAAAGGTGAGTTGGGGTGCTGCATAAAACCAGAGATTGAAATGAGTACAGATAAAGTTCCTTAAGCCAAATATGGAATAGACAAGAGCTACTCCTTGCTCAACGAAATGGACTCAACACCCCATATTAAACGCCTAAGAATGTACCTGACTAGTAAGTATCTTAAAACCTATGGATTGCTATGTCTCCAAAAGAGAATCAAGCGTGTGTACAGGGGTATAAACGCAGCAGTGATAGGATTGGAGAGGTTCGGTGAGCAAATGAAGACCCTTTGAAGTCATATTGCATGGTACCCATTACACGGGTCTCAACTCTCCAGGTTTAAGGTATTCTTCCTTCAGCTAAAACATGCATGTGGAACCCAGAGTATGATCAACCATGTGAACGGGAGACGTGTTCAAATATGTCTCAGTTTTCCTCCCCTGGTACTCGGGTGCAACATTCCAGACGCTTTACTAACACTCTCCCCACTTGGAGAGTCAGCGCCTTTAACCTCCTGTTTGGCCCAGTTTGCAATTTCTGCGGAAGATGAACAGGAATAGCGAGAACCAATGAGAGACTAGCTGGAGGTGTCTGGACGGGCAAATTTAACTCTCATTTCCCACCAGGAAGAGGAAATAACCAAAGGCTCAGCGTGCCGTACCGGAACCAGATTAGGGCCTGAAGCCATCATGCGGTGTTGCGGCCAGCTCAAAAGAAAGCGAGTTGAAGAAAGGAGCTCAGGGGCACTGTAATTCACAAACCTGCAGAGTTATAAATGACAGCTATCGTCCAAAAATAGACTGAAGTAAGGCTGCCAAGAGGACTTGAAAGCGGGGCAGAATTGCAGGAAACCGATTTCAGGAGGTAGACTGGAATTGCATTGAAAGCATAGGAAAAGAGGCAGAACGTCCACAATGATGCACTTGGCCAAAAAGGGCATATGCGTTTTTTCCTGAATATATTCAGGAAAAAACGCATACGCCCTTTTTGGCCAACAAAGCAAGCTTGCAAGGAAATCTGCACTACAATGAAGTCTCACTTCCCCCGGTCAAAAGGGCCATCTGAAAAAAGTGTAAAATGCAGAAAGGCAGGACAGGCCATGGAGAACTGGGAGCCTTGTTATGCTGAAGGGCGGGATGTAAATTGCCAACAAACACTCAGGAGAAGTGTATGGTGTTTCCTGAAACATCTAAAAAACAAAGCAACAGAGCCTAGGGCACTTCCACTTATGGTCCTATAGCTTAGGGAATTTAAAATCAAAAAGACACAGCCACCCCAAAGTTTCGAACGGCTCTGTTTACAAGAACCTCGTTTACAGTACAAGTTCAACATCGCAGAAAGTGAAAAATGGATAAAAAAGTTGTGGTATTTACTTACAAAGCAATATCACTCAGCAATGAAATCTGTGTCATCAGGCCCTTAGCAGCACAATGAGTGGATTCAGGTATGATGATTCTAACTGAAACAAGTCACACAGAAAAAGAAACATCATAAGATATCAGTAATACACGGAATGTAAACTTGGCTACACAGGAACTCAGTTACAGAACAGAATAGGGTCTCAAATTTAGAAAACCAACTTATGCTTGCTTAAGGGTAAAGGTGAGTTGGGGTGCTGCATAAAACCAGAGATTGAAATGAGCACAGATAAAGTTCCTTAAGCCAAATATGGAATAGACAAGAGCTACTCCTTGCTCAACGAAATGGACTCAACACCGCATATTAAACGCCTAAGAATGTACCTGACTAGTAAGTATGTTAAAACCTATGGATTGCTATGTCTACGAAAGAGAATCAAGCATGTGTACAGGGGCATAAACGCAGCAGTGATAGGATTGGAGAGGTTCGGTAAGCAAATGAAGACCCTTTGAAGTCATATTGCATGGTACCCATTCCACGGCTTTCAAATACACAGGTTTAAGGTATTCTTCCTTCAGCTAAAACATGCATGTGGAACCCAAGTATGATCAACCATGTGAATGGGAGACGTGTTCAAATATGTCTCAGTTTTCCTCCCCTGGTACTCAGGTGCAACATTCCAGACGCTTTACTAACACTCTCCCGACTTGGAGAGTCAGTCCCTTTAACCTCCTGTTTGGCCCAGTTTGCAATTTCTGTGGAAGATGAACAGGAATAGCGACAACCAATGAGAGACTAGCTGGAGGTGTCTGGACGGGCAAATATAACTCTCATTTCCCACCAGGAAGAGGAAATAACCAAAGGCTCAGCATGCCGTGCCGGAACCAGATTAGGGCCTGAAGCCATCCTGCGGTGTTGCGGCCAGGTCACAAGAAAGCTAGTTGAAGAAAGGAGCTCAGGGGCACTGTAATTCACAAACCTGCAGAGTTATAAATGACAGCTATCGTCCAAAAAGAGACTGAAGTAAGGCTGCCAAGAGGACTTGAAAGCGGGGCAGAATTGCAGGAAACCGATTTCAGGAGGTAGACTGGAATTGCATTGAAAGCATAGGAAAAGAGGCAGAACGTCCACAATGATGCACTTGGCCAAAAAGGGCGTATGCGTTTTTTCCTGAATATAATCAGGAAAAAACGCATACGCCCTTTTTGGCCAACCAAGCAGGCTTGCAAAGGAAATCTGCACTACAATGAAGTCTCACTTCCCCCCGGTCAAAAGGGCCATCTGAAAAAAGTGTAAAATCCAGAAAGGCAACAGGCCATTGAGAACTGGGAGCCTTGTTATGCTGATGGGCGGGATGTAAATTGCCAACAGACACTCAGGAGAAGTGTATGGTGTTTCCTGAAACATCTAAAAAACAAAGCAACAGAGCCTAGGGCACTTCCACTTATGGTCCTATAGCTTAGGGAAATTAAAATCAAAAAGACACAGCCACCCCAAAGTTTGGGACGCCTCCGTTTACAAGAACCTCGTTTACCGTACAAGTTCAATATCACAGAAAGTGAAAAATGGATAAAGAACTTGTGGTACTTACGTACAATGCAGTATCACTCAGCAATGAAATCTATGTCATCAGGCCCGTAGCAGCATAATGAGTGGATTCAGGTACGATGATTCTAACTGAAATAAGTCACACAGAAAAAGAAACATCATAAGATATCACTAATACACGGAATGTAAACTTGGTTACACAGGAACTGCATTCCAAAACAGAACAGGGTCTCAAATTTAGAAAACCAACTTATGCTTGCTTAAGGGGAAAGGTGAGTTGGGGTGCTGCATAAAACCAGAGATTGAAATGAGTACAGATAAAGTTCCTTAAGCCAAATATGGAATAGACAAGAGCTACTCCTTGCTCAACGAAATGGACTCAACACCCCATATTAAACGCCTAAGAATGTACCTGACTAGTAAGTATCTTAAAACCTATGGATTGCTATGTCTCCAAAAGAGAATAAAGCATGTGTACAGGGGCATTAACGCAGCAGTGATAGGATTGGAGAGGTTCGGTGAGCAAATGAAGACCCTTTGAAGTCATATTGCATGGTACCCATTACACGGGTCTCAACTCTCCAGGTTTAAGTTATTCTTCCTTCAGCTAAAACATGCATGTGGAACCTAGAGTATGATCAACCATGTGATTGGGAGACGTGTTCAAATATGTCTCAGTTTTCCTCCCCTGGTACTCGGGTGCAACATTCCAGACGCTTTACTAACACTCTCCCCACTTGGAGAGTCAGCGCCTTTAACCTCCTGTTTGGCACAGTTTGCAATTTCTGCGGAAGATGAACAGGAATAGCGAGAACCAATGAGAGACTAGCTGGAGGTGTCTGGACGGGCAAATTTAACTCTCATTTCCCACCAGGAAGAGGAAATAACCAAAGGTTCAGCGTGCCGTACCGGAACCAGATTAGGGCCTGAAGCCATCCTGCGGTGTTGCGGCCAGGTCACAAGAAAGCGAGTTGAAGAAAGGAGCTCAGGGGCACTGTAATTCACAAACCTGCAGAGTTATAAATGACAGCTATCGTCCAAAAATAGACTGAAGTAAGGCTGCCAAGAGGACTTGAAAGCGGGGCAGAATTGCAGGAAACCGATTTCAGGAGGTAGACTGGAATTGCATTGAAAGCATAGGAAAAGAGGCAGAACGTCCACAATGATGCACTTGGCCAAAAAGGGCGTATGCGTTTTTTCCTGAATATATTCAGGAAAAAACGCATACGCCCTTTTTGGCCAACCAAGCAGGCTTGCAAAGGAAATCTGCACTACAATGAAGTCTCACTTCCCCCCGGTCAAAAGGGCCATCTGAAAAAAGTGTAAAATCCAGAAAGGCAACAGGCCATTGAGAACTGGGAGCCTTGTTATGCTGATGGGCGGGATGTAAATTGCCAACAGACACTCAGGAGAAGTGTACGGTGTTTCCTGAAACATCTAAAAAACAAAGCAACAGAGCCTAGGGCACTTCCACTTATGGTCCTATAGCTTAGGGAAATTAAAATCAAAAAGACACAGCCACCCCAAAGTTTGGGACGCCTCCGTTTACAAGAACCTCGTTTACCGTACAAGTTCAATATCACAGAAAGTGAAAAATGGATAAAGAACTTGTGGTACTTACGTACAATGCACTATCACTCAGCAATGAAATCTATGTCATCAGGCCTGTAGCAGCATAATGAGTGGATTCAGGTACGATGATTCTAACTGAAATAAGTCACACAGAAAAAGAAACATCATAAGATATCACTAATACACGGAATGTAAACTTGGCTACACAGGAACTGCATTCCAAAACAGAACAGGGTCTCAAATTTAGAAAACCAACTTATGCTTGCTTAAGGGGAAAGGTGAGTTGGGGTGCTGCATAAAACCAGAGATTGAAATGAGTACAGATAAAGTTCCTTAAGCCAAATATGGAATAGACAAGAGCTACTCCTTGCTCAACGAAATGGACTCAACACCCCATATTAAACGCCTAAGAATGTACCTGACTAGTAAGTATCTTAAAACCTATGGATTGCTATGTCTCCAAAAGAGAATCAAGCGTGTGTACAGGGGTATAAACGCAGCAGTGATAGGATTGGAGAGGTTCGGTGAGCAAATGAAGACCCTTTGAAGTCATATTGCATGGTACCCATTCCACGGGTTTCAACTACCCAGGTTTAAGGTATTCTTCCTTCAGCTAAAACATGCATGTGGAACCTAGAGTATGATCAACCATGTGATCGGGAGACGTGTTCAAATATGTCTCAGTTTTCGTACCCTGGTACTCGGGTGCAACATTCCAGACGCTTTACTAACACTCTCCCCACTTGGAGAGTCAGTCCCTTTAACCTCCTGTTTGGCCCAGTTTGCAATTTCTGTGGAAGATGAACAGGAATAGCGAGAACCAATGAGAGAGTAGCTGGAGGTGTCTGGATGGGCAAATTTAACTCTCATTTCCCACCAGGAAGAGGAATTAACCAAAGGCTCAGCGTGCCGTGCCAGAACCAGATTAGGGCCTGAAGACATCCTGCGGTGTTGCGGCCAGGTCACAAGAAAGCGAGTTAAAGAAAGGAGCTCAGGAGCACTGTAATTCACAAACCTGCAGAGTTATAAATGACAGCTATCGTCCAAAAATAGACTGAAGTAAGGCTGCCAAGAGGACTTGAAAGCGGGGCAGAATTGCAGGAAACCGATTTCAGGAGGTAGATTGGAATTGCATTGAAAGCATAGGAAAAGAGGCAGAACGTCCACAATGATGCACTTGGCCAAAAAGGGCGTATGCGTTTTTTCCTGAATATATTCAGGAAAAAACGCATACGCCCTTTTTGGCCAACCAAGCAAGCTTGCAAAGGAAATCGGCACTACAATGAAGTCTCACTTCCCCCAGGTCAAAAGGGCCATCTGAAAAAAGTGTAAAATCCAGAAAGGCAGGACAGGCCATGGAGAACTGGGAGCCTTGTTATGCTGAAGGGCGGGATGTAAATTGCCAACAACCACTCGGGAGAAGTGTATGGTGTTTCCTGAAACATCTAAAAGACAAAGCAACAGAGCCTAGGGCACTTCCACTTATGGTCCTATAGCTTAGGGAATTTAAAATCAAAAAGACACAGCCACCCCAAAGTTTCGAATGGCTCTGTTTACAAGAACCTCGTTTACAGTACAAGTTCAACATCGCAGAAAGTGAAAAATGGATAAAGAACTTGTGGTACTTACGTACAATGCAGTATCACTCAGCAATGAAATCTATGTCATCAGGCCCGTAGCAGCATAATGAGTGGATTCAGGTACGATGATTCGAACTGAAATAAGTCACACAGAAAAAGAAACATCATAAGATATCACTAATACACAGAATGTAAACTTGGCTACACAGGAACTGAATTACAGAACAGAACAGGGTCTCAAACTTAGAAAACCAACTTATGCTTGCTTAAGGGGAAAGGTGAGTTGGGGTGCTGCATAAAACCAGAGATTGAAATGAGCACAGATAAAGTTCCTTAAGCCAAATATGGAATAGACAAGAGCTACTCCTTGCTCAACGAAATGGACTCAACACCGCATATTAAACGCCTAAGAATGTACCTGACTAGTAAGTATCGTAAAACCTATGGATTGCTATGTCTCCGAAAGAGAATCAAGCATGTGTACAGGGGCATTAACGCAGCAGTGATAGGATTGGAGAGGTTCGGTGAGCAAATGAAGACCCTTTGAAGTCATATTGCATGGTACCCATTACACGGGTCTCAACTCTCCAGGTTTAAGTTATTCTTCCTTCAGCTAAAACATGCATGTGGAACCTAGAGTATGATCAACCATGTGATTGGGAGACGTGTTCAAATATGTCTCAGTTTTCCTCCCCTGGTACTCGGGTGCAACATTCCAGACGCTTTACTAACACTCTCCCCACTTGGAGAGTCAGCGCCTTTAACCTCCTGTTTGGCACAGTTTGCAATTTCTGCGGAAGATGAGCAGGAATAGTGAGAACCAATGAGAGGCTAGCTGGAGGTGTCTGGACGGGCAAATTTAACTCTCATTTCCCACCAGGAAGAGGAAATAACCAAAGGTTCAGCGTGCCGTACCGGAACCAGATTAGGGCCTGAAGCCATCCTGCGGTGTTGCGGCCAGGTCACAAGAAAGCGAGTTGAAGAAAGGAGCTCAGGGGCACTGTAATTCACAAACCTGCAGAGTTATAAATGACAGCTATCGTCCAAAAATAGACTGAAGTAAGGCTGCCAAGAGGACTTGAAAGCGGGGCAGAATTGCAGGAAACCGATTTCAGGAGGTAGACTGGAATTGCATTGAAAGCATAGGAAAAGAGGCAGAACGTCCACAATGATGCACTTGGCCAAAAAGGGCGTATGCGTTTTTTCCTGAATATATTCAGGAAAAAACGCATACGCCCTTTTTGGCCAACCAAGCAAGCTTGCAAAGGAAATCTGCACTACAATGAAGTCTCACTTCCCCCTGGTCAAAAGGGCCATCTGAAAAAAGTGTAAAATCCAGAAAGGCAGGACAGGCCATGGAGAACTGGGAGCCTTGTTATGCTGATGGGCGGGATGTAAATTGCCAACAACCACTCGGGAGAAGTGTATGGTGTTTCCTGAAACATCTAAAAAACAAAGCAACAGAGCCTAGGGCACTTCCACTTATGGTCCTATAGCTTAGGGAAATTAAAATCAAAAAGACACAGCCACCCCAAAGTTTCGAACGGCTCTGTTTACAAGAACCTCGTTTACAGTACAAGTTCAACATCGCAGAAAGTGACAAATGGATAAAGAAGTTGTGGTATTCACTTACAAAGCAATATCACTCAGCAATGAAATCTGTGTCATCAGGCCCTTAGCAGCACAATGAGTGGATTCAGGTATGATGATTCTAACTGAAATAAGTCACACAGAAAAAGAAACATCATAAGATATCAGTAATACACGGAATGGAAACTTGGCTACACAGGAACTGAATTACAGAACAGAACAGGGTCTCAAATTTAGGAAACCAACTTATGCTTGCTTAAGGGTAAAGGTGAGTTGGGGTGCTGCATAAAACCAGAGATTGAAATGAGCACAGATAAAGTTCCTTAAGCCAAATATGGAATAGACAAGAGCTACTCCTTGCTCAACGAAATGGACTCAACACCGCATATTAAACGCCTAAGAATGTACCTGACTAGTAAGTATCTTAAAACCTATGGATTGCTATGTCTCTAAAGGAGAATTAAGCATGTGTACAGGGGCATAAACGCAGCAGTGATAGGATTGGAGAGGTTCGGTGAGCAAATGAAGACCCTTTGAAGTCATATTGCATGGTACGCATTACACGGGTTTCAACTACCCAGGTTTTAGGTATTCTTCCTTCAGCTAAAACATGCATGTGGAACCTAGAGTATGATCAACCATGTGATTGGGAGACGTGTTCAAATATGTCTCAGTTTTCCTCCCCTGGTACTCGGGTGCAACATTCCAGACGCTTTACTAACACTCTCCCCACTTGGAGAGTCAGCGCCTTTAACCTCCTGTTTGGCACAGTTTGCAATTTCTGCGGAAGATGAACAGGAATAGCGAGAACCAATGAGAGGCTAGCTGGAGGTGTCTGGACGGGCAAATTTAACTCTCATTTCCCACCAGGAAGAGGAAATAACCAAAGTTTCAGCGTGCCGTACCGGAACCAGATTAGGGCCTGAAGCCATCCTGCGGTGTTGCGGCCAGCTCAAAAGAAAGCGAGTTGAAGAAAGGAGCTCAGGGGCACTGTAATTCACAAACCTGCAGAGTTATAAATGACAGCTATCGTCCAAAAATAGACTGAAGTAAGGCTGCCAAGAGGACTTGAAAGTGGAGCAGAATTGCAGGAAACCGATTTCAGGAGGTAGACTGGAATTGCATTGAAAGCATAGGAAAAGAGGCAGAACGTCCACAATGATGCACTTGGCCAAAAAGGGCGTATGCGTTTTTTCCTGAATATATTCAGGAAAAAACGCATACGCCCTTTTTGGCCAACCAAGCAAGCTTGCAAAGGAAATCGCACTACAATGAAGTCTCACTTCCCCCCGGTCAAAAGGGCCATCTGAAAAAAGTGTAAAATCCAAAAAGGCAGGACAGGCCATGGAGAACTGGGAGCCTTGTTATGCTGAAGGGCGGGATGTAAATTGCCAACAAACACTCGGGAGAAGTGTATGGTGTTTCCTGAAACATCTAAAAAACAAAGCAACAGAGCCTAGGGCACTTCCACTTATGGTCCTATAGCTTAGGGAAATTAAAATCAAAAAGACACAGCCACCCCAAAGTTTGGAACGGCTCTGTTTACAAGAACCTCGTTTACAGTACAAGTTCAACATCGCAGAAAGTGAAAAATGGATAAAATAGTTGTGGTATTTACTTACAAAGCAATATCACTCAGCAATGAAATCTGTGTCATCAGGCCCTTAGCAGCACAATGAGTGGATTCAGGTATGATGATTCTAACTGAAATAAGTCACACAGAAAAAGAAACATCATAAGATATCAGTAATACACGGAATGTAAACTTGGCTACACAGGATCTGAATTACAGAACAGAACAGGGTCTCAAATTTAGAAAACCAACTTATGCTTCCTTAAGGGGAAAGGTGAGTTGGGGTGCTGCATAAAACCAGAGATTGAAATGAGCACAGATAAAGTTCCTTAGGCCAAATATGGAATAGACAAGAGCTACTCCTTGCTCAACGAAATGGACTCAACACCGCATATTAAACGCCTAAGAATGTACCTGACTAGTAAGTATCGTAAAACCTATGGATTGCTATATCTCCGAAAGAGAATCAAGCATGTGTACAGGGGCATAAACGCAGCAGTGATAGGATTGGAGAGGTTCGGTGAGCAAATGAAGACCCTTTGAAGTCATATTGCATGGTACCCATTACACGGGTCTCAACTCTCCAGGTTTAAGGTATTCTTCCTTCAGCTAAAACATGCATGTGGAACCCAAGTATGATCAACCATGTGAACGGGAGACGTGTTCAAATATGTCTCAGTTTTCCTCCCCTGGTACTCGGGTGCAACATTCCAGACGCTTTACTAACACTCTCCCGACTTGGAGAGTCAGTCCCTTTAACCTCCTGTTTGGCCCAGTTTGCAATTTCTGCGGAAGATGAACAGGAATAGCGAGAACCAATGAGAGGCTAGCTGGAGGTGTCTGGACGGGCAAATTTAACTCTCATTTCCCACCAGGAAGAGGAAATAACCAAAGGCTCAGCGTGCCGTGCCGGAACCAGATTAGGGCCTGAAGCCATCCTGCGGTGTTGCGGCCAGGTCACAAGAAAGCGAGTTGAAGAAAGGAGCTCAGGGGCACTGTAATTCACAAACCTGCAGAGTTATAAATGACAGCTATCGTCCAAAAATAGACTGAAGTAAGGCTGCCAAGAGGACTTGAAAGCGGGGCAGAATTGCAGGAAACCGATTTCAGGAGGTAGACTGGAATTGCATTGAAAGCATAGGAAAAGAGGCAGAACGTCCACAATGATGCACTTGGCCAAAAAGGGCGTATGCGTTTTTTCCTGAATATATTCAGGAAAAAACGCATACGCCCTTTTTGGCCAACCAAGCAAGCTTGCAAAGGAAATCTGCACTACAATGAAGTCTCACTTCCCCCTGGTCAAAAGGGCCATCTGATAAAAGTGTAAAATCCAGAAAGGCAGGACAGGCCATGGAGAACTGGGAGCCTTGTTATGCTGATGGGCGGGATGTAAATTGCCAACAACCACTCGGGAGAAGTGTATGGTGTTTCCTGAAACATCTAAAAAACAAAGCAACAGAGCCTAGGGCACTTCCACTTATGGTCCTATAGCTTAGGGAAATTAAAATCAAAAAGACACAGCCACCCCAAAGTTTCGAACGGCTCTGTTTACAAGAACCTCGTTTACAGTACAAGTTAAACATCGCAGAAAGTGAAAAATGGATAAAGAAGTTGTGGTATTCACTTACAAAGCAATATCACTCAGCAATGAAATCTGTGTCATCAGGCCCTTAGCAGCACAATGAGTGGATTCAGGTATGATGATTCTAACTGAAATAAGTCACACAGAAAAAGAAACATCATAAGATATCAGTAATACACGGAATGTAAACTTGGCTACACAGGAACTGAATTACAGAACAGAACAGGGTCTCAAATTTAGAAAACCAACTTATGCTTGCTTAAGGGTAAAGGTGAGTTGGGGTGCTGCATAAAACCAGAGATTGAAATGAGCACAGATAAAGTTCCTTAAGCCAAATATGGAATAGACAAGAGCTACTCCTTGCTCAACGAAATGGACTCAACACCGCATATTAAACGCCTAAGAATGTACCTGACTAGTAAGTATCTTAAAACCTATGGATTGCTATGTCTCTGAAGGAGAATCAAGCATGTGTACAGGGGCATAAACGCAGCAGTGATAGGATTGGAGAGGTTCGGTGAGCAAATGAAGACCCTTTGAAGTCATATTGCATGGTACCCATTACACGGGTTTCAACTACCCAGGTTTTAGGTATTCTTCCTTCAGCTAAAACATGCATGTGGAACCTAGAGTATGATCAACCATGTGATTGGGAGACGTGTTCAAATATGTCTCAGTTTTCCTCCCCTGGTACTCGGGTGCAACATTCCAGACGCTTTACTAACACTCTCCCCACTTGGAGAGTCAGCGCCTTTAACCTCCTGTTTGGCACAGTTTGCAATTTCTGCGGAAAATGAACAGGAATAGCGAGAACCAATGAGAGGCTAGCTGGAGGTGTCTGGACGGGCAAATTTAACTCTCATTTCCCACCAGGAAGAGGAAATAACCAAAGGTTCAGCGTGCCGTACCGGAACCAGATTAGGGCCTGAAGCCATCCTGCGGTGTTGCGGCCAGCTCAAAAGAAAGCGAGTTGAAGAAAGGAGCTCAGGGGCACTGTAATTCACAAACCTGCAGAGTTATAAATGACAGCTATCGTCCAAAAATAGACTGAAGTAAGGCTGCCAAGAGGACTTGAAAGTGGAGCAGAATTGCAGGAAACCGATTTCAGGAGGTAGACTGGAATTGCATTGAAAGAATAGGAAAAGAGGCAGAACGTCCACAATGATGCACTTGGCCAAAAAGGGCGTATGCGTTTTTTCCTGAATATATTCAGGAAAAAACGCATACGCCCTTTTTGGCCAACCAAGCAAGCTTGCAAAGGAAATCTGCACTACAATGAAGTCTCACTTCCCCCCGGTCAAAAGGGCCATCTGAAAAAAGTGTAAAATCCAGAAAGGCAGGACAGGCCATGGAGAACTGGGAGCCTTGTTATGCTGATGGGCGGGATGTAAATTGCCAACAACCACTCGGGAGAAGTGTATGGTGTTTCCTGAAACATCTAAAAAACAAATCAACAGAACCTAGGGCACTTCCACTTATGGTCCTATAGCTTAGGGAAATTAAAATCAAAAAGACACAGCCACCCCAAAGTTTGGAACGGCTCTGTTTACAAGAACCTCGTTTACAGTACAAGTTCAACATCGCAGAAAGTGAAAAATGGATAAAGAAGTTGTGGTATTTACTTACAAAGCAATATCACTCAGCAATGAAATCTGTGTCATCAGGCCCTTAGCAGCACAATGAGTGGATTCAGGTATGATGATTCTAACTGAAATAAGTCACACAGAAAAAGAAACATCATAAGATATCAGTAATACACGGAATGGAAACTTGGCTACACAGGAACTGAATTACAGAACAGAACAGGGTCTCAAATTTAGAAAACCAACTTATGCTTGCTTAAGGGGAAAGGTGAGTTGGGGTGCTGCATAAAACCAGAGATTGAAATGAGCACAGATAAAGTTCCTTAAGCCAAATATGGAATAAACAAGAGCTACTCCTTGCTCAACGAAATGGACTCAACACCCCATATTAAACGCCTAAGAATGTACCTGACTAGTAAGTATCTTAAAACCTATGGATTGCTATGTCTCCGAAAGAGAATCAAGCATGTGTACAGGGGCATAAACGCAGCAGTGATAGGATTGGAGAGGTTCGGTGAGCAAATGAAGACCCTTTGAAGTCATATTGCATGGTACCCATTCCACGGGTTTCAACCTCCCAGGTTTAAGGTATTCTTCCTTCATCTAAAACATGCATGTGGAACCTAGAGTATGATCAACCATGTGATCGGGAGACGTGTTCAAATATGTCTCAGTTTTCGTACCCTGGTACTCGGGTGCAACATTCCAGACGCTTTACTAACACTCTCCCCACTTGGAGAGTCAGCGCCTTTAACCTCCTGTTTGGCCCAGTTTGCAATTTCTGTGGAAGATGAACAAGAATAGCGAGAACCAATGAAAGACTAGCTGGAGGTGTCTGGATGGGCAAATTTAACTCTCATTTCCCACCAGGAAGAGGAATTAACCAAAGGCTCAGTGTGCCATGCCGGAACCACATTAGGGCCTGAAGACATCCTGCGGTGTTGCGGCCAGCTCACAAGAAAGCGAGTTGAAGAAAGGAGCTCAGGGGCACTGTAATTCACAAACCTGCAGAGTTATAAATGACAGCTATCGTCCAAAAATAGACTGAAGTAAGGCTGCCAAGAGGACTTGAAAGCGGGGCAGAATTGCAGGAAACCGATTTCAGGAGGTAGACTGGAATTGCATTGAAAGCATAGGAAAAGAGGCAGAACGTCCACAATGATGCACTTGGCCAAAAAGGGCGTATGCGTTTTTTCCTGAATATATTCAGGAAAAAACGCATACGCCCTTTTTGGCCAACCAAGCAAGCTTGCAAAGGAAATCTGCACTACAATGAAGTCTCACTTCCCCCCGGTCAAAAGGGCCATCTGAAAAAAGTGTAAAATCCAAAAAGGCAGGACAGGCCATGGAGAACTGGGAGCCTTGTTATGCTGAAGGGCGGGATGTAAATTGCCAACAACCACTCGGGAGAAGTGTATGGTGTTTCCTGAAACATCTAAAAAACAAAGCAACAGAGCCTAGGGCACTTCCACTTATGGTCCTATAGCTTAGGGAATTTAAAATCAAAAAGACACAGCCACCCCAAAGTTTCGAATGGCTCTGTTTACTAGAAACTCGTTTACAGTACAAGTTCAACATCGCAGAAAGTGAAAAATGGATAAAAAAGTTGTGGTATTTACTTACAAAGCAATATCACTCAGCAATGAAATCTGTGTCATCAGGCCCTTAGCAGCACAATGAGTGGATTCAGGTATGATGATTCTAACTGAAATAAGTCACACAGAAAAAGAAACATCATAAGATATCAGTAATACACGGAATGTAAACTTGGCTACACAGGAACTGAATTACAGAACAGAACAGGGTCTCAAATTTAGAAAACCAACTTATGCTAGCTTAAGGGTAAAGGTGAGTTGGGGTGCTGCATAAAACCAGAGATTGAAATGAGCACAGATAAAGTTCCTTAAGCCAAATATGGAATAGACAAGAGCTACTCCTTGCTCAACGAAATGGACTCAACACCGCATATTAAACGCCTAAGAATGTACCTGACTAGTAAGTATCTTAAAACCTATGGATTGCTATGTCTCTGAAGGAGAATCAAGCATGTGTACAGGGGCATAAACGCAGCAGTGATAGGATTGGAGAGGTTCGGTGAGCAAATGAAGACCCTTTGAAGTCATATTGCATGGTACCCATTACACGGGTTTCAACTACCCAGGTTTTAGGTATTCTTCCTTCAGCTAAAACATGCATGTGGAACCTAGAGTATGATCAACCATGTGATTGGGAGACGTGTTCAAATATGTCTCAGTTTTCCTCCCCTGGTACTCGGGTGCAACATTCCAGACGCTTTACTAACACTCTCCCCACTTGGAGAGTCAGCGCCTTTAACCTCCTGTTTGGCACAGTTTGCAATTTCTGCGGAAAATGAACAGGAATAGCGAGAACCAATGAGAGGCTAGCTGGAGGTGTCTGGACGGGCAAATTTAACTCTCATTTCCCACCAGGAAGAGGAAATAACCAAAGGTTCAGCGTGCCGTACCGGAACCAGATTAGGGCCTGAAGCCATCCTGCGGTGTTGCGGCCAGCTCAAAAGAAAGCGAGTTGAAGAAAGGAGCTCAGGGGCACTGTAATTCACAAACCTGCAGAGTTATAAATGACAGCTATCGTCCAAAAATAGACTGAAGTAAGGCTGCCAAGAGGACTTGAAAGTGGAGCAGAATTGCAGGAAACCGATTTCAGGAGGTAGACTGGAATTGCATTGAAAGAATAGGAAAAGAGGCAGAACGTCCACAATGATGCACTTGGCCAAAAAGGGCGTATGCGTTTTTTCCTGAATATATTCAGGAAAAAACGCATACGCCCTTTTTGGCCAACCAAGCAAGCTTGCAAAGGAAATCTGCACTACAATGAAGTCTCACTTCCCCCCGGTCAAAAGGGCCATCTGAAAAAAGTGTAAAATCCAGAAAGGCAGGACAGGCCATGGAGAACTGGGAGCCTTGTTATGCTGATGGGCGGGATGTAAATTGCCAACAAACACTCGGGAGAAGTGTATGGTGTTTCCTGAAACATCTAAAAAACAAATCAACAGAACCTAGGGCACTTCCACTTATGGTCCTATAGCTTAGGGAAATTAAAATCAAAAAGACACAGCCACCCCAAAGTTTGGAACGGCTCTGTTTACAAGAACCTCGTTTACAGTACAAGTTCAACATCGCAGAAAGTGAAAAATGGATAAAGAAGTTGTGGTATTTACTTACAAAGCAATATCACTCAGCAATGAAATCTGTGTCATCAGGCCCTTAGCAGCACAATGAGTGGATTCAGGTATGATGATTCTAACTGAAATAAGTCACACAGAAAAAGAAACATCATAAGATATCAGTAATACACGGAATGGAAACTTGGCTACACAGGAACTGAATTACAGAACAGAACAGGGTCTCAAATTTAGAAAACCAACTTATGCTTGCTTAAGGGGAAAGGTGAGTTGGGGTGCTGCATAAAACCAGAGATTGAAATGAGCACAGATAAAGTTCCTTAAGCCAAATATGGAATAAACAAGAGCTACTCCTTGCTCAACGAAATGGACTCAACACCCCATATTAAACGCCTAAGAATGTACCTGACTAGTAAGTATCTTAAAACCTATGGATTGCTATGTCTCCGAAAGAGAATCAAGCATGTGTACAGGGGCATAAACGCAGCAGTGATAGGATTGGAGAGGTTCGGTGAGCAAATGAAGACCCTTTGAAGTCATATTGCATGGTACCCATTCCACGGGTTTCAACCTCCCAGGTTTAAGGTATTCTTCCTTCATCTAAAACATGCATGTGGAACCTAGAGTATGATCAACCATGTGATCGGGAGACGTGTTCAAATATGTCTCAGTTTTCGTACCCTGGTACTCGGGTGCAACATTCCAGACGCTTTACTAACACTCTCCCCACTTGGAGAGTCAGCGCCTTTAACCTCCTGTTTGGCCCAGTTTGCAATTTCTGTGGAAGATGAACAAGAATAGCGAGAACCAATGAAAGACTAGCTGGAGGTGTCTGGATGGGCAAATTTAACTCTCATTTCCCACCAGGAAGAGGAATTAACCAAAGGCTCAGTGTGCCATGCCGGAACCACATTAGGGCCTGAAGACATCCTGCGGTGTTGCGGCCAGCTCACAAGAAAGCGAGTTGAAGAAAGGAGCTCAGGGGCACTGTAATTCACAAACCTGCAGAGTTATAAATGACAGCTATCGTCCAAAAATAGACTGAAGTAAGGCTGCCAAGAGGACTTGAAAGCGGGGCAGAATTGCAGGAAACCGATTTCAGGAGGTAGACTGGAATTGCATTGAAAGCATAGGAAAAGAGGCAGAACGTCCACAATGATGCACTTGGCCAAAAAGGGCGTATGCGTTTTTTCCTGAATATATTCAGGAAAAAACGCATACGCCCTTTTTGGCCAACCAAGCAAGCTTGCAAAGGAAATCTGCACTACAATGAAGTCTCACTTCCCCCCGGTCAAAAGGGCCATCTGAAAAAAGTGTAAAATCCAAAAAGGCAGGACAGGCCATGGAGAACTGGGAGCCTTGTTATGCTGAAGGGCGGGATGTAAATTGCCAACAACCACTCGGGAGAAGTGTATGGTGTTTCCTGAAACATCTAAAAAACAAAGCAACAGAGCCTAGGGCACTTCCACTTATGGTCCTATAGCTTAGGGAATTTAAAATCAAAAAGACACAGCCACCCCAAAGTTTCGAATGGCTCTGTTTACTAGAAACTCGTTTACAGTACAAGTTCAACATCGCAGAAAGTGAAAAATGGATAAAAAAGTTGTGGTATTTACTTACAAAGCAATATCACTCAGCAATGAAATCTGTGTCATCAGGCCCTTAGCAGCACAATGAGTGGATTCAGGTATGATGATTCTAACTGAAATAAGTCACACAGAAAAAGAAACATCATAAGATATCAGTAATACACGGAATGTAAACTTGGCTACACAGGAACTGAATTACAGAACAGAACAGGGTCTCAAATTTAGAAAACCAACTTATGCTAGCTTAAGGGTAAAGGTGAGTTGGGGTGCTGCATAAAACCAGAGATTGAAATGAGCACAGATAAAGTTCCTTAAGCCAAATATGGAATAGACAAGAGCTACTCCTTGCTCAACGAAATGGACTCAACACCGCATATTAAACGCCTAAGAATGTACCTGACTAGTAAGTATCTTAAAACCTATGGATTGCTATGTCTCTGAAGGAGAATCAAGCATGTGTACAGGGGCATAAACGCAGCAGTGATAGGATTGGAGAGGTTCGGTGAGCAAATGAAGACCCTTTGAAGTCATATTGCATGGTACCCATTACACGGGTTTCAACTACCCAGGTTTTAGGTATTCTTCCTTCAGCTAAAACATGCATGTGGAACCTAGAGTATGATCAACCATGTGATTGGGAGACGTGTTCAAATATGTCTCAGTTTTCCTCCCCTGGTACTCGGGTGCAACATTCCAGACGCTTTACTAACACTCTCCCCACTTGGAGAGTCAGCGCCTTTAACCTCCTGTTTGGCACAGTTTGCAATTTCTGCGGAAAATGAACAGGAATAGCGAGAACCAATGAGAGGCTAGCTGGAGGTGTCTGGACGGGCAAATTTAACTCTCATTTCCCACCAGGAAGAGGAAATAACCAAAGGTTCAGCGTGCCGTACCGGAACCAGATTAGGGCCTGAAGCCATCCTGCGGTGTTGCGGCCAGCTCAAAAGAAAGCGAGTTGAAGAAAGGAGCTCAGGGGCACTGTAATTCACAAACCTGCAGAGTTATAAATGACAGCTATCGTCCAAAAATAGACTGAAGTAAGGCTGCCAAGAGGACTTGAAAGTGGAGCAGAATTGCAGGAAACCGATTTCAGGAGGTAGACTGGAATTGCATTGAAAGAATAGGAAAAGAGGCAGAACGTCCACAATGATGCACTTGGCCAAAAAGGGCGTATGCGTTTTTTCCTGAATATATTCAGGAAAAAACGCATACGCCCTTTTTGGCCAACCAAGCAAGCTTGCAAAGGAAATCTGCACTACAATGAAGTCTCACTTCCCCCCGGTCAAAAGGGCCATCTGAAAAAAGTGTAAAATCCAGAAAGGCAGGACAGGCCATGGAGAACTGGGAGCCTTGTTATGCTGATGGGCGGGATGTAAATTGCCAACAAACACTCGGGAGAAGTGTATGGTGTTTCCTGAAACATCTAAAAAACAAATCAACAGAACCTAGGGCACTTCCACTTATGGTCCTATAGCTTAGGGAAATTAAAATCAAAAAGACACAGCCACCCCAAAGTTTGGAACGGCTCTGTTTACAAGAACCTCGTTTACAGTACAAGTTCAACATCGCAGAAAGTGAAAAATGGATAAAGAAGTTGTGGTATTTACTTACAAAGCAATATCACTCAGCAATGAAATCTATGTCATCAGGCCCTTAGCAGCACAATGAGTGGATTCAGGTATGATGATTCTAACTGAAATAAGTAACACAGAAAAAGAAACATCATAAGATATCAGTAATACACGGAATGGAAACTTGGCTACACAGGAACTGAATTACAGAACAGAACAGGGTCTCAAATTTAGAAAACCAACTTATGCTTGCTTAAGGGGAAAGGTGAGTTGGGGTGCTGCATAAAACCAGAGATTGAAATGAGCACAGATAAAGTTCCTTAAGCCAAATATGGAATAAACAAGAGCTACTCCTTGCTCAACGAAATGGACTCAACACCCCATATTAAACGCCTAAGAATGTACCTGACTAGTAAGTATCTTAAAACCTATGGATTGCTATGTCTCCGAAAGAGAATCAAGCATGTGTACAGGGGCATAAACGCAGCAGTGATAGGATTGGAGAGGTTCGGTGAGCAAATGAAGACCCTTTGAAGTCATATTGCATGGTACCCATTCCACGGGTTTCAACCTCCCAGGTTTAAGGTATTCTTCCTTCATCTAAAACATGCATGTGGAACCTAGAGTATGATCAACCATGTGATCGGGAGACGTGTTCAAATATGTCTCAGTTTTCGTACCCTGGTACTCGGGTGCAACATTCCAGACGCTTTACTAACACTCTCCCCACTTGGAGAGTCAGCGCCTTTAACCTCCTGTTTGGCCCAGTTTGCAATTTCTGTGGAAGATGAACAAGAATAGCGAGAACCAATGAAAGACTAGCTGGAGGTGTCTGGATGGGCAAATTTAACTCTCATTTCCCACCAGGAAGAGGAATTAACCAAAGGCTCAGTGTGCCATGCCGGAACCACATTAGGGCCTGAAGACATCCTGCGGTGTTGCGGCCAGCTCACAAGAAAGCGAGTTGAAGAAAGGAGCTCAGGGGCACTGTAATTCACAAACCTGCAGAGTTATAAATGACAGCTATCGTCCAAAAATAGACTGAAGTAAGGCTGCCAAGAGGACTTGAAAGCGGGGCAGAATTGCAGGAAACCGATTTCAGGAGGTAGACTGGAATTGCATTGAAAGCATAGGAAAAGAGGCAGAACGTCCACAATGATGCACTTGGCCAAAAAGGGCGTATGCGTTTTTTCCTGAATATATTCAGGAAAAAACGCATACGCCCTTTTTGGCCAACCAAGCAAGCTTGCAAAGGAAATCTGCACTACAATGAAGTCTCACTTCCCCCCGGTCAAAAGGGCCATCTGAAAAAAGTGTAAAATCCAAAAAGGCAGGACAGGCCATGGAGAACTGGGAGCCTTGTTATGCTGAAGGGCGGGATGTAAATTGCCAACAACCACTCGGGAGAAGTGTATGGTGTTTCCTGAAACATCTAAAAAACAAAGCAACAGAGCCTAGGGCACTTCCACTTATGGTCCTATAGCTTAGGGAATTTAAAATCAAAAAGACACAGCCACCCCAAAGTTTCGAATGGCTCTGTTTACTAGAAACTCGTTTACAGTACAAGTTCAACATCGCAGAAAGTGAAAAATGGATAAAAAAGTTGTGGTATTTACTTACAAAGCAATATCACTCAGCAATGAAATCTGTGTCATCAGGCCCTTAGCAGCACAATGAGTGGATTCAGGTATGATGATTCTAACTGAAATAAGTCACACAGAAAAAGAAACATCATAAGATATCAGTAATACACGGAATGTAAACTTGGCTACACAGGATCTGAATTACAGAACAGAACAGGGTCTCAAATTTAGAAAACCAACTTATGCTTGCTTAAGGGGAAAGGTGAGTTGTGGTGCTGCATAAAACCAGAGATTGAAATGAGCACAGATAAAGTTCCTTAGGCCAAATATGAAATAGACAAGAGCTACTCCTTGCTCAACGAAATGGACTCAACACCGCATATTAAACGCCTAAGAATGTACCTGACTAGTAAGTATCTTAAAACCTATGGATTGCTATGTCTCCGAAAGAGAATCAAGCATGTGTACAGGGGCATAAACGCAGCAGTGATAGGATTGGAGAGGTTCGGTGAGCAAATGAAGACCCTTTGAAGTCATATTGCATGGTACCCATTCCACGGGTTTCAAATACCCAGGTTTAAGGTATTCTTCCTTCAGCTAAAAGATGCATGTGGAACCCAAGTATGATCAACCATGTGAACGGGAGACGTGTTCAAATATGTCTCAGTTTTCCTCCCCTGGTACTCGGGTGCAACATTCCAGACGCTTTACTAACACTCTCCCCACTTGGAGAGTCAGCGCCTTTAACCTCCTGTTTGGCACAGTTTGCAATTTCTGCGGAAGATGAACAGGAATAGCGAGAACCAATGAGAGGCTAGCTGGAGGTGTCTGGACGGGCAAATTTAACTCTCATTTCCCACCAGGAAGAGGAAATAACCAAAGGTTCAGCGTGCTGTACCGGAACCAGATTAGGGCCTGAAGCCATCCTGCGGTGTTGCGGCCAGCTCAAAAGAAAGCGAGTTGAAGAAAGGAGCTCAGGGGCACTGTAATTCACAAACCTGCAGAGTTATAAATGACAGCTATCATCCAAAAATAGACTGAAGTAAGGCTGCCAAGAGGACTTGAAAGCGGGGCAGAATTGCAGGAAACCGATTTCAGGAGGTAGACTGGAATTGCATTGAAAGCATAGGAAAAGAGGCAGAACGTCCACAATGATGCACTTGGCCAAAAAGGGCGTATGCATTTTTTCCTGAATATATTCAGGAAAAAACGCATACGCCCTTTTTGGCCAACCAAGCAAGCTTGCAAAGGAAATCTGCACTACAATGAAGTCTCACTTCCCCCCGGTCAAAAGGGCCATCTGAAAAAAGTGTAAAATCCAGAAAGGCAGGACAGGCCATGGAGAACTGGGAGCCTTGTTATGCTGATGGGCGGGATGTAAATTGCCAACAACCACTCGGGAGAAGTGTATGGTGTTTCCTGAAACATCTAAAAAACAAAGCAACAGAACCTAGGGCACTTCCACTTATGGTCCTATAGCTTAGGGAAATTAAAATCAAAAAGACACAGCCACCCCAAAGTTTGGAACGGCTCTGTTTACAAGAACCTCGTTTACAGTACAAGTTCAACATCGCAGAAAGTGAAAAATGGATAAAGAAGTTGTGGTATTTACTTACAAAGCAATATCACTCAGCAATGAAATCTGTGTCATCAGGCCCTTAGCAGCACAATGAGTGGATTCAGGTATGATGATTCTAACTGAAATAAGTCACACAGAAAAAGAAACATCATAAGATATCACTAATACACGGAATGGAAACTTGGCTACACAGGAACTGAAATACAGAACAGAACAGGGTCTCAAATTTAGAAAACCAACTTATGCTTCCTTAAGGGTAAAGGTGAGATGGGGTGCTGCATAAAACCAGAGATTGAAATGAGCACAGATAAAGTTCCTTAAGCCAAATATGGAATAGACAAGAGCTACTCCTTGCTCAACGAAATGGACTCAACACCCCATATTAAACGCCTAAGAATGTACCTGACTAGTAAGTATCTTAAAACCTATGGATTGCTATGTCTCCAAAAGAGAATCAAGCATGTGTACAGGGGCATAAACGCAGCAGTGATAGGATTGGAGAGGTTCGTGAGCAAATGAAGACCCTTTGAAGTCATATTGCATGGTACCCATTCCACGGGTTTCAACTACCCAGGTTTAAGGTATTCTTCCTTCATCTAAAACATGCATGTGGAACCTAGAGTATGATCAACCATGTGATCGGGAGACGTGTTCAAATATGTCTCAGTTTTCGTACTCTGGTACTCGGGTGCAACATTCCAGACGCTTTACTAACACTCTCCCCACTTGGAGAGTCAGTCCCTTTAACCACCTGTTTGGCCCAGTTTGCAATTTCTGTGGAAGATGAACAAGAATAGCGAGAACCAATGAAAGACTAGCTGGAGGTGTCTGGATGGGCAAATTTAACTCTCATTTCCCACCAGGAAGAGGAATTAACCAAAGGCTCAGCGTGCCATGCCGGAACCACATTAGGGCCTGAAGACATCCTGCGGTGTTGCGGCCCGCTCACAAGAAAGCGAGTTGAAGAAAGGAGCTCAGGGGCACTGTAATTCACAAACCTGCAGAGTTATAAATGACAGCTATCGTCCAAAAATAGACTGAAGTAAGGCTGCCAAGAGGACTTGAAAGCGGGGCAGAATTGCAGGAAACCGATTTCAGGAGGTAGACTGGAATTGCATTGAAAGCATAGGAAAAGAGGCAGAACGTCCACAATGATGCACTTGGCCAAAAAGGGCGTATGCGTTTTTTCCTGAATATATTCAGGAAAAAACGCATACGCCCTTTTTGGCCAACCAAGCAAGCTTGCAAAGGAAATCTGCACTACAATGAAGTCTCACTTCCCCCCGGTCAAAAGGACCATCTGAAAAAAGTGTAAAATCCAAAAAGGCAGGACAGGCCATGGAGAACTGGGAGCCTTGTTATGCTGAAGGGCGGGATGTAAATTGCCAACAAACACTCGGGAGAAGTGTATGGTGTTTCCTGAAACATCTAAAAAACAAAGCAACAGAGCCTAGGGCACTTCCACTTATGGTCCTATAGCTTAGGGAAATTAAAATCAAAAAGACACAGCCACCCCAAAGTTTGGAACGGCTCTGTTTACAA
Organism: Stenella coeruleoalba; assembly: GCF_951394435.1. Classification (NCBI taxonomy): domain Eukaryota; kingdom Metazoa; phylum Chordata; class Mammalia; order Artiodactyla; family Delphinidae; genus Stenella; species Stenella coeruleoalba. The sequence continues at coordinate 311,269 of NW_027646009.1, read as the reverse complement.
GAACCTCGTTTACAGTACAAGTTCAACATCGCAGAAAGTGAAAAATGGATAAAAAAGTTGTGGTATTTACTTACAAAGCAATATCACTCAGCAATGAAATCTGTGTCATCAGGCCCTTAGCAGCACAATGAGTGGATTCAGGTATGATGATTCTAACTGAAATAAGTCACACAGAAAAAGAAACATCATAAGATATCAGTAATACACGGAATGTAAACTTGGCTACACAGGATCTGAATTACAGAACAGAACAGGGTCTCAAATTTAGAAAACCAACTTATGCTTCCTTAAGGGGAAAGGTGAGTTGGGGTGCTGCATAAAACCAGAGATTGAAATGAGCACAGATAAAGTTCCTTAGGCCAAATATGGAATAGACAAGAGCTACTCCTTGCTCAACGAAATGGACTCAACACCGCATATTAAACGCCTAAGAATGTACCTGACTAGTAAGTATCGTAAAACCTATGGATTGCTATATCTCCGAAAGAGAATCAAGCATGTGAACAGGGGCATAAACGCAGCAGTGATAGGATTGGAGAGGTTCGGTGAGCAAATGAAGACCCTTTGAAGTCATATTGCATGGTACCCATTACACGGGTCTCAACTCTCCAGGTTTAAGGTATTCTTCCTTCAGCTAAAACATGCATGTGGAACCCAAGTATGATCAACCATGTGAACGGGAGACGTGTTCAAATATGTCTCAGTTTTCCTCCCCTGGTACTCGGGTGCAACATTCCAGACGCTTTACTAACACTCTCCCGACTTGGAGAGTCAGTCCCTTTAACCTCCTGTTTGGCCCAGTTTGCAATTTCTGCGGAAGATGAACAGGAATAGCGAGAACCAATGAGAGGCTAGCTGGAGGTGTCTGGACGGGCAAATTTAACTCTCATTTCCCACCAGGAAGAGGAAATAACCAAAGGCTCAGCGTGCCGTGCCGGAACCAGATTAGGGCCTGAAGCCATCCTGCGGTGTTGCGGCCAGCTCACAAGAAAGCGAGTTGAAGAAAGGAGCTCAGGGGCACTGTAATTCACAAACCTGCAGAGTTATAAATGACAGCTATCGTCCAAAAATAGACTGAAGTAAGGCTGCCAAGAGGACTTGAAAGCGGGGCAGAATTGCAGGAAACCGATTTCAGGAGGTAGACTGGAATTGCATTGAAAGCATAGGAAAAGAGGCAGAACGTCCACAATGATGCACTTGGCCAAAAAGGGCGTATGCGTTTTTTCCTGAATATATTCAGGAAAAAACGCATACGCCCTTTTTGGCCAACCAAGCAAGCTTGCAAAGGAAATCTGCACTACAATGAAGTCTCACTTCCCCCTGGTCAAAAGGGCCATCTGATAAAAGTGTAAAATCCAGAAAGGCAGGACAGGCCATGGAGAACTGGGAGCCTTGTTAAGCTGATGGGCGGGATGTAAATTGTCAACAACCACTCGGGAGAAGTGTATGGTGTTTCCTGAAACATCTAAAAAACAAAGCAACAGAGCCTAGGGCACTTCCACTTATGGTCCTATAGCTTAGGGAAATTAAAATCAAAAAGACACAGCCACCCCAAAGTTTCAAACGGCTCTGTTTACAAGAACCTCGTTTACAGTACAAGTTCAACATCGCAGAAAGTGAAAAATGGATAAAGAAGTTGTGGTATTCACTTACAAAGCAATATCACTCAGCAATGAAATCTGTGTCATCAGGCCCTTAGCAGCACAATGAGTGGATTCAGGTATGATGATTCTAACTGAAATAAGTCACACAGAAAAAGAAACATCATAAGATATCAGTAATACACGGAATGTAAACTTGGCTACACAGGAACTGAATTACAGAACAGAACAGGGTCTCAAATTTAGAAAACCAACTTATGCTTGCTTAAGGGTAAAGGTGAGTTGGGGTGCTGCATAAAACCAGAGATTGAAATGAGCACAGATAAAGTTCCTTAAGCCAAATATGGAATAGACAAGAGCTACTCCTTGCTCAACGAAATGGACTCAACACCGCATATTAAACGCCTAAGAATGTACCTGACTAGTAAGTATCTTAAAACCTATGGATTGCTATGTCTCTGAAGGAGAATCAAGCATGTGTACAGGGGCATAAACGCAGCAGTGATAGGATTGGAGAGGTTCGGTGAGCAAATGAAGACCCTTTGAAGTCATATTGCATGGTACCCATTACACGGGTTTCAACTACCCAGGTTTTAGGTATTCTTCCTTCAGCTAAAACATGCATGTGGAACCTAGAGTATGATCAACCATGTGAATGGGAGACGTGTTCAAATATGTCTCAGTTTTCCTCCCCTGGTACTCGGGTGCAACATTCCAGACGCTTTACTAACACTCTCCCCACTTGGAGAGTCAGCGCCTTTAACCTCCTGTTTGGCACAGTTTGCAATTTCTGCGGAAGATGAACAGGAATAGCGAGAACCAATGAGAGGCTAGCTGGAGGTGTCTGGACGGGCAAATTTAACTCTCATTTCCCACCAGGAAGAGGAAATAACCAAAGGCTCAGCGTGCCGTCCCGGAACCAGATTAGGGCCTGAAGCCATCCTGCGGTGTTGCGGCCAGCTCAAAAGAAAGCGAGTTGAAGAAAGGAGCTCAGGGGCACTGTAATTCACAAACCTGCAGAGTTATAAATGACAGCTATCGTCCAAAAATAGACTGAAGTAAGGCTGCCAAGAGGACTTGAAAGTGGAGCAGAATTGCAGGAAACCGATTTCAGGAGGTAGACTGGAATTGCATTGAAAGAATAGGAAAAGAGGCAGAACGTCCACAATGATGCACTTGGCCAAAAAGGGCGTATGCGTTTTTTCCTGAATATATTCAGGAAAAAACGCATACGCCCTTTTTGGCCAACCAAGCAAGCTTGCAAAGGAAATCTGCACTACAATGAAGTCTCACTTCCCCCCGGTCAAAAGGGCCATCTGAAAAAAGTGTAAAATCCAGAAAGGCAGGACAGGCCATGGAGAACTGGGAGCCTTGTTATGCTGATGGGCGGGATGTAAATTGCCAACAAACACTCGGGAGAAGTGTATGGTGTTTCCTGAAACATCTAAAAAACAAATCAACAGAACCTAGGGCACTTCCACTTATGGTCCTATAGCTTAGGGAAATTAAAATCAAAAAGACACAGCCACCCCAAAGTTTGGAACGGCTCTGTTTACAAGAACCTCGTTTACAGTACAAGTTCAACATCGCAGAAAGTGAAAAATGGATAAAGAAGTTGTGGTATTTACTTACAAAGCAATATCACTCAGCAATGAAATCTGTGTCATCAGGCCCTTAGCAGCACAATGAGTGGATTCAGGTATGATGATTCTAACTGAAATAAGTAACACAGAAAAAGAAACATCATAAGATATCAGTAATACACGGAATGGAAACTTGGCTACACAGGAACTGAATTACAGAACAGAACAGGGTCTCAAATTTAGAAAACCAACTTATGCTTGCTTAAGGGGAAAGGTGAGTTGGGGTGCTGCATAAAACCAGAGATTGAAATGAGCACAGATAAAGTTCCTTAAGCCAAATATGGAATAAACAAGAGCTACTCCTTGCTCAACGAAATGGACTCAACACCCCATATTAAACGCCTAAGAATGTACCTGACTAGTAAGTATCTTAAAACCTATGGATTGCTATGTCTCCGAAAGAGAATCAAGCATGTGTACAGGGGCATAAACGCAGCAGTGATAGGATTGGAGAGGTTCGGTGAGCAAATGAAGACCCTTTGAAGTCATATTGCATGGTACCCATTCCACGGGTTTCAACCTCCCAGGTTTAAGGTATTCTTCCTTCATCTAAAACATGCATGTGGAACCTAGAGTATGATCAACCATGTGATCGGGAGACGTGTTCAAATATGTCTCAGTTTTCGTACCCTGGTACTCGGGTGCAACATTCCAGACGCTTTACTAACACTCTCCCCACTTGGAGAGTCAGCGCCTTTAACCTCCTGTTTGGCCCAGTTTGCAATTTCTGTGGAAGATGAACAAGAATAGCGAGAACCAATGAAAGACTAGCTGGAGGTGTCTGGATGGGCAAATTTAACTCTCATTTCCCACCAGGAAGAGGAATTAACCAAAGGCTCAGTGTGCCATGCCGGAACCACATTAGGGCCTGAAGACATCCTGCGGTGTTGCGGCCAGCTCACAAGAAAGCGAGTTGAAGAAAGGAGCTCAGGGGCACTGTAATTCACAAACCTGCAGAGTTATAAATGACAGCTATCGTCCAAAAATAGACTGAAGTAAGGCTGCCAAGAGGACTTGAAAGCGGGGCAGAATTGCAGGAAACCGATTTCAGGAGGTAGACTGGAATTGCATTGAAAGCATAGGAAAAGAGGCAGAACGTCCACAATGATGCACTTGGCCAAAAAGGGCGTATGCGTTTTTTCCTGAATATATTCAGGAAAAAACGCATACGCCCTTTTTGGCCAACCAAGCAAGCTTGCAAAGGAAATCTGCACTACAATGAAGTCTCACTTCCCCCCGGTCAAAAGGGCCATCTGAAAAAAGTGTAAAATCCAAAAAGGCAGGACAGGCCATGGAGAACTGGGAGCCTTGTTATGCTGAAGGGCGGGATGTAAATTGCCAACAACCACTCGGGAGAAGTGTATGGTGTTTCCTGAAACATCTAAAAAACAAAGCAACAGAGCCTAGGGCACTTCCACTTATGGTCCTATAGCTTAGGGAATTTAAAATCAAAAAGACACAGCCACCCCAAAGTTTCGAATGGCTCTGTTTACTAGAAACTCGTTTACAGTACAAGTTCAACATCGCAGAAAGTGAAAAATGGATAAAAAAGTTGTGGTATTTACTTACAAAGCAATATCACTCAGCAATGAAATCTGTGTCATCAGGCCCTTAGCAGCACAATGAGTGGATTCAGGTATGATGATTCTAACTGAAATAAGTCACACAGAAAAAGAAACATCATAAGATATCAGTAATACACGGAATGTAAACTTGGCTACACAGGATCTGAATTACAGAACAGAACAGGGTCTCAAATTTAGAAAACCAACTTATGCTTCCTTAAGGGGAAAGGTGAGTTGGGGTGCTGCATAAAACCAGAGATTGAAATGAGCACAGATAAAGTTCCTTAGGCCAAATATGAAATAGACAAGAGCTACTCCTTGCTCAACGAAATGGACTCAACACCGCATATTAAACGCCTAAGAATGTACCTGACTAGTAAGTATCTTAAAACCTATGGATTGCTATGTCTCCGAAAGAGAATCAAGCATGTGTACAGGGGCATAAACGCAGCAGTGATAGGATTGGAGAGGTTCGGTGAGCAAATGAAGACCCTTTGAAGTCATATTGCATGGTACCCATTCCACGGGTTTCAAATACCCAGGTTTAAGGTATTCTTCCTTCAGCTAAAAGATGCATGTGGAACCCAAGTATGATCAACCATGTGAACGGGAGACGTGTTCAAATATGTCTCAGTTTTCCTCCCCTGGTACTCGGGTGCAACATTCCAGACGCTTTACTAACACTCTCCCCACTTGGAGAGTCAGCGCCTTTAACCTCCTGTTTGGCACAGTTTGCAATTTCTGCGGAAGATGAACAGGAATAGCGAGAACCAATGAGAGGCTAGCTGGAGGTGTCTGGACGGGCAAATTTAACTCTCATTTCCCACCAGGAAGAGGAAATAACCAAAGGTTCAGCGTGCTGTACCGGAACCAGATTAGGGCCTGAAGCCATCCTGCGGTGTTGCGGCCAGCTCAAAAGAAAGCGAGTTGAAGAAAGGAGCTCAGGGGCACTGTAATTCACAAACCTGCAGAGTTATAAATGACAGCTATCGTCCAAAAATAGACTGAAGTAAGGCTGCCAAGAGGACTTGAAAGTGGAGCAGAATTGCAGGAAACCGATTTCAGGAGGTAGACTGGAATTGCATTGAAAGAATAGGAAAAGAGGCAGAACGTCCACAATGATGCACTTGGCCAAAAAGGGCGTATGCGTTTTTTCCTGAATATATTCAGGAAAAAACGCATACGCCCTTTTTGGCCAACCAAGCAAGCTTGCAAAGGAAATCTGCACTACAATGAAGTCTCACTTCCCCCCGGTCAAAAGGGCCATCTGAAAAAAGTGTAAAATCCAGAAAGGCAGGACAGGCCATGGAGAACTGGGAGCCTTGTTATGCTGATGGGCGGGATGTAAATTGCCAACAAACACTCGGGAGAAGTGTATGGTGTTTCCTGAAACATCTAAAAAACAAATCAACAGAACCTAGGGCACTTCCACTTATGGTCCTATAGCTTAGGGAAATTAAAATCAAAAAGACACAGCCACCCCAAAGTTTGGAACGGCTCTGTTTACAAGAACCTCGTTTACAGTACAAGTTCAACATCGCAGAAAGTGAAAAATGGATAAAGAAGTTGTGGTATTTACTTACAAAGCAATATCACTCAGCAATGAAATCTGTGTCATCAGGCCCTTAGCAGCACAATGAGTGGATTCAGGTATGATGATTCTAACTGAAATAAGTAACACAGAAAAAGAAACATCATAAGATATCAGTAATACACGGAATGGAAACTTGGCTACACAGGAACTGAATTACAGAACAGAACAGGGTCTCAAATTTAGAAAACCAACTTATGCTTGCTTAAGGGGAAAGGTGAGTTGGGGTGCTGCATAAAACCAGAGATTGAAATGAGCACAGATAAAGTTCCTTAAGCCAAATATGGAATAAACAAGAGCTACTCCTTGCTCAACGAAATGGACTCAACACCCCATATTAAACGCCTAAGAATGTACCTGACTAGTAAGTATCTTAAAACCTATGGATTGCTATGTCTCCGAAAGAGAATCAAGCATGTGTACAGGGGCATAAACGCAGCAGTGATAGGATTGGAGAGGTTCGGTGAGCAAATGAAGACCCTTTGAAGTCATATTGCATGGTACCCATTCCACGGGTTTCAACCTCCCAGGTTTAAGGTATTCTTCCTTCATCTAAAACATGCATGTGGAACCTAGAGTATGATCAACCATGTGATCGGGAGACGTGTTCAAATATGTCTCAGTTTTCGTACCCTGGTACTCGGGTGCAACATTCCAGACGCTTTACTAACACTCTCCCCACTTGGAGAGTCAGCGCCTTTAACCTCCTGTTTGGCCCAGTTTGCAATTTCTGTGGAAGATGAACAAGAATAGCGAGAACCAATGAAAGACTAGCTGGAGGTGTCTGGATGGGCAAATTTAACTCTCATTTCCCACCAGGAAGAGGAATTAACCAAAGGCTCAGTGTGCCATGCCGGAACCACATTAGGGCCTGAAGACATCCTGCGGTGTTGCGGCCAGCTCACAAGAAAGCGAGTTGAAGAAAGGAGCTCAGGGGCACTGTAATTCACAAACCTGCAGAGTTATAAATGACAGCTATCGTCCAAAAATAGACTGAAGTAAGGCTGCCAAGAGGACTTGAAAGCGGGGCAGAATTGCAGGAAACCGATTTCAGGAGGTAGACTGGAATTGCATTGAAAGCATAGGAAAAGAGGCAGAACGTCCACAATGATGCACTTGGCCAAAAAGGGCGTATGCGTTTTTTCCTGAATATATTCAGGAAAAAACGCATACGCCCTTTTTGGCCAACCAAGCAAGCTTGCAAAGGAAATCTGCACTACAATGAAGTCTCACTTCCCCCCGGTCAAAAGGGCCATCTGAAAAAAGTGTAAAATCCAAAAAGGCAGGACAGGCCATGGAGAACTGGGAGCCTTGTTATGCTGAAGGGCGGGATGTAAATTGCCAACAACCACTCGGGAGAAGTGTATGGTGTTTCCTGAAACATCTAAAAAACAAAGCAACAGAGCCTAGGGCACTTCCACTTATGGTCCTATAGCTTAGGGAATTTAAAATCAAAAAGACACAGCCACCCCAAAGTTTCGAATGGCTCTGTTTACTAGAAACTCGTTTACAGTACAAGTTCAACATCGCAGAAAGTGAAAAATGGATAAAAAAGTTGTGGTATTTACTTACAAAGCAATATCACTCAGCAATGAAATCTGTGTCATCAGGCCCTTAGCAGCACAATGAGTGGATTCAGGTATGATGATTCTAACTGAAATAAGTCACACAGAAAAAGAAACATCATAAGATATCAGTAATACACGGAATGTAAACTTGGCTACACAGGATCTGAATTACAGAACAGAACAGGGTCTCAAATTTAGAAAACCAACTTATGCTTCCTTAAGGGGAAAGGTGAGTTGGGGTGCTGCATAAAACCAGAGATTGAAATGAGCACAGATAAAGTTCCTTAGGCCAAATATGAAATAGACAAGAGCTACTCCTTGCTCAACGAAATGGACTCAACACCGCATATTAAACGCCTAAGAATGTACCTGACTAGTAAGTATCTTAAAACCTATGGATTGCTATGTCTCCGAAAGAGAATCAAGCATGTGTACAGGGGCATAAACGCAGCAGTGATAGGATTGGAGAGGTTCGGTGAGCAAATGAAGACCCTTTGAAGTCATATTGCATGGTACCCATTCCACGGGTTTCAAATACCCAGGTTTAAGGTATTCTTCCTTCAGCTAAAAGATGCATGTGGAACCCAAGTATGATCAACCATGTGAACGGGAGACGTGTTCAAATATGTCTCAGTTTTCCTCCCCTGGTACTCGGGTGCAACATTCCAGACGCTTTACTAACACTCTCCCCACTTGGAGAGTCAGCGCCTTTAACCTCCTGTTTGGCACAGTTTGCAATTTCTGCGGAAGATGAACAGGAATAGCGAGAACCAATGAGAGGCTAGCTGGAGGTGTCTGGACGGGCAAATTTAACTCTCATTTCCCACCAGGAAGAGGAAATAACCAAAGGTTCAGCGTGCTGTACCGGAACCAGATTAGGGCCTGAAGCCATCCTGCGGTGTTGCGGCCAGCTCAAAAGAAAGCGAGTTGAAGAAAGGAGCTCAGGGGCACTGTAATTCACAAACCTGCAGAGTTATAAATGACAGCTATCATCCAAAAATAGACTGAAGTAAGGCTGCCAAGAGGACTTGAAAGCGGGGCAGAATTGCAGGAAACCGATTTCAGGAGGTAGACTGGAATTGCATTGAAAGCATAGGAAAAGAGGCAGAACGTCCACAATGATGCACTTGGCCAAAAAGGGCGTATGCATTTTTTCCTGAATATATTCAGGAAAAAACGCATACGCCCTTTTTGGCCAACCAAGCAAGCTTGCAAAGGAAATCTGCACTACAATGAAGTCTCACTTCCCCCCGGTCAAAAGGGCCATCTGAAAAAAGTGTAAAATCCAGAAAGGCAGGACAGGCCATGGAGAACTGGGAGCCTTGTTATGCTGATGGGCGGGATGTAAATTGCCAACAACCACTCGGGAGAAGTGTATGGTGTTTCCTGAAACATCTAAAAAACAAAGCAACAGAACCTAGGGCACTTCCACTTATGGTCCTATAGCTTAGGGAAATTAAAATCAAAAAGACACAGCCACCCCAAAGTTTGGAACGGCTCTGTTTACAAGAACCTCGTTTACAGTACAAGTTCAACATCGCAGAAAGTGAAAAATGGATAAAGAAGTTGTGGTATTTACTTACAAAGCAATATCACTCAGCAATGAAATCTGTGTCATCAGGCCCTTAGCAGCACAATGAGTGGATTCAGGTATGATGATTCTAACTGAAATAAGTCACACAGAAAAAGAAACATCATAAGATATCACTAATACACGGAATGGAAACTTGGCTACACAGGAACTGAAATACAGAACAGAACAGGGTCTCAAATTTAGAAAACCAACTTATGCTTCCTTAAGGGTAAAGGTGAGATGGGGTGCTGCATAAAACCAGAGATTGAAATGAGCACAGATAAAGTTCCTTAAGCCAAATATGGAATAGACAAGAGCTACTCCTTGCTCAACGAAATGGACTCAACACCCCATATTAAACGCCTAAGAATGTACCTGACTAGTAAGTATCTTAAAACCTATGGATTGCTATGTCTCCAAAAGAGAATCAAGCATGTGTACAGGGGCATAAACGCAGCAGTGATAGGATTGGAGAGGTTCGTGAGCAAATGAAGACCCTTTGAAGTCATATTGCATGGTACCCATTCCACGGGTTTCAACTACCCAGGTTTAAGGTATTCTTCCTTCATCTAAAACATGCATGTGGAACCTAGAGTATGATCAACCATGTGATCGGGAGACGTGTTCAAATATGTCTCAGTTTTCGTACCCTGGTACTCGGGTGCAACATTCCAGACGCTTTACTAACACTCTCCCCACTTGGAGAGTCAGTCCCTTTAACCACCTGTTTGGCCCAGTTTGCAATTTCTGTGGAAGATGAACAAGAATAGCGAGAACCAATGAAAGACTAGCTGGAGGTGTCTGGATGGGCAAATTTAACTCTCATTTCCCACCAGGAAGAGGAATTAACCAAAGGCTCAGCGTGCCATGCCGGAACCACATTAGGGCCTGAAGACATCCTGCGGTGTTGCGGCCCGCTCACAAGAAAGCGAGTTGAAGAAAGGAGCTCAGGGGCACTGTAATTCACAAACCTGCAGAGTTATAAATGACAGCTATCGTCCAAAAATAGACTGAAGTAAGGCTGCCAAGAGGACTTGAAAGCGGGGCAGAATTGCAGGAAACCGATTTCAGGAGGTAGATTGGAATTGCATTGAAAGCATAGGAAAAGAGGCAGAACGTCCACAATGATGCACTTGGCCAAAAAGGGCGTATGCGTTTTTTCCTGAATATATTCAGGAAAAAACGCATACGCCCTTTTTGGCCAACCAAGCAAGCTTGCAAAGGAAATCTGCACTACAATGAAGTCTCACTTCCCCCCGGTCAAAAGGGCCATCTGAAAAAAGTGTAAAATCCAAAAAGGCAGGACAGGCCATGGAGAACTGGGAGCCTTGTTATGCTGAAGGGCGGGATGTAAATTGCCAACAAACACTCGGGAGAAGTGTATGGTGTTTCCTGAAACATCTAAAAAACAAAGCAACAGAGCCTAGGGCACTTCCACTTATGGTCCTATAGCTTAGGGAAATTAAAATCAAAAAGACACAGCCACCCCAAAGTTTGGAACGGCTCTGTTTACAAGAACCTCGTTTACAGTACAAGTTCAACATCGCAGAAAGTGAAAAATGGATAAAAAAGTTGTGGTATTTACTTACAAAGCAATATCACTCAGCAATGAAATCTGTGTCATCAGGCCCTTAGCAGCACAATGAGTGGATTCAGGTATGATGATTCTAACTGAAATAAGTCACACAGAAAAAGAAACATCATAAGATATCAGTAATACACGGAATGTAAACTTGGCTACACAGGATCTGAATTACAGAACAGAACAGGGTCTCAAATTTAGAAAACCAACTTATGCTTCCTTAAGGGGAAAGGTGAGTTGGGGTGCTGCATAAAACCAGAGATTGAAATGAGCACAGATAAAGTTCCTTAGGCCAAATATGGAATAGACAAGAGCTACTCCTTGCTCAACGAAATGGACTCAACACCGCATATTAAACGCCTAAGAATGTACCTGACTAGTAAGTATCGTAAAACCTATGGATTGCTATATCTCCGAAAGAGAATCAAGCATGTGTACAGGGGCATAAACGCAGCAGTGATAGGATTGGAGAGGTTCGGTGAGCAAATGAAGACCCTTTGAAGTCATATTGCATGGTACCCATTACACGGGTCTCAACTCTCCAGGTTTAAGGTATTCTTCCTTCAGCTAAAACATGCATGTGGAACCCAAGTATGATCAACCATGTGAACGGGAGACGTGTTCAAATATGTCTCAGTTTTCCTCCCCTGGTACTCGGGTGCAACATTCCAGACGCTTTACTAACACTCTCCCGACTTGGAGAGTCAGTCCCTTTAACCTCCTGTTTGGCCCAGTTTGCAATTTCTGCGGAAGATGAACAGGAATAGCGAGAACCAATGAGAGGCTAGCTGGAGGTGTCTGGACGGGCAAATTTAACTCTCATTTCCCACCAGGAAGAGGAAATAACCAAAGGCTCAGCGTGCCGTGCCGGAACCAGATTAGGGCCTGAAGCCATCCTGCGGTGTTGCGGCCAGCTCACAAGAAAGCGAGTTGAAGAAAGGAGCTCAGGGGCACTGTAATTCACAAACCTGCAGAGTTATAAATGACAGCTATCGTCCAAAAATAGACTGAAGTAAGGCTGCCAAGAGGACTTGAAAGCGGGGCAGAATTGCAGGAAACCGATTTCAGGAGGTAGACTGGAATTGCATTGAAAGCATAGGAAAAGAGGCAGAACGTCCACAATGATGCACTTGGCCAAAAAGGGCGTATGCGTTTTTTCCTGAATATATTCAGGAAAAAACGCATACGCCCTTTTTGGCCAACCAAGCAAGCTTGCAAAGGAAATCTGCACTACAATGAAGTCTCACTTCCCCCTGGTCAAAAGGGCCATCTGATAAAAGTGTAAAATCCAGAAAGGCAGGACAGGCCATGGAGAACTGGGAGCCTTGTTAAGCTGATGGGCGGGATGTAAATTGCCAACAACCACTCGGGAGAAGTGTATGGTGTTTCCTGAAACATCTAAAAAACAAAGCAACAGAGCCTAGGGCACTTCCACTTATGGTCCTATAGCTTAGGGAAATTAAAATCAAAAAGACACAGCCACCCCAAAGTTTCAAACGGCTCTGTTTACAAGAACCTCGTTTACAGTACAAGTTCAACATCGCAGAAAGTGAAAAATGGATAAAGAAGTTGTGGTATTCACTTACAAAGCAATATCACTCAGCAATGAAATCTGTGTCATCAGGCCCTTAGCAGCACAATGAGTGGATTCAGGTATGATGATTCTAACTGAAATAAGTCACACAGAAAAAGAAACATCATAAGATATCAGTAATACACGGAATGTAAACTTGGCTACACAGGAACTGAATTACAGAACAGAACAGGGTCTCAAATTTAGAAAACCAACTTATGCTTGCTTAAGGGTAAAGGTGAGTTGGGGTGCTGCATAAAACCAGAGATTGAAATGAGCACAGATAAAGTTCCTTAAGCCAAATATGGAATAGACAAGAGCTACTCCTTGCTCAACGAAATGGACTCAACACCGCATATTAAACGCCTAAGAATGTACCTGACTAGTAAGTATCTTAAAACCTATGGATTGCTATGTCTCTGAAGGAGAATCAAGCATGTGTACAGGGGCATAAACGCAGCAGTGATAGGATTGGAGAGGTTCGGTGAGCAAATGAAGACCCTTTGAAGTCATATTGCATGGTACCCATTACACGGGTTTCAACTACCCAGGTTTTAGGTATTCTTCCTTCAGCTAAAACATGCATGTGGAACCTAGAGTATGATCAACCATGTGATTGGGAGACGTGTTCAAATATGTCTCAGTTTTCCTCCCCTGGTACTCGGGTGCAACATTCCAGACGCTTTACTAACACTCTCCCCACTTGGAGAGTCAGCGCCTTTAACCTCCTGTTTGGCACAGTTTGCAATTTCTGCGGAAGATGAACAGGAATAGCGAGAACCAATGAGAGGCTAGCTGGAGGTGTCTGGACGGGCAAATTTAACTCTCATTTCCCACCAGGAAGAGGAAATAACCAAAGGTTCAGCGTGCTGTACCGGAACCAGATTAGGGCCTGAAGCCATCCTGCGGTGTTGCGGCCAGCTCAAAAGAAAGCGAGTTGAAGAAAGGAGCTCAGGGGCACTGTAATTCACAAACCTGCAGAGTTATAAATGACAGCTATCGTCCAAAAATAGACTGAAGTAAGGCTGCCAAGAGGACTTGAAAGTGGAGCAGAATTGCAGGAAACCGATTTCAGGAGGTAGACTGGAATTGCATTGAAAGCATAGGAAAAGAGGCAGAACGTCCACAATGATGCACTTGGCCAAAAAGGGCGTATGCATTTTTTCCTGAATATATTCAGGAAAAAACGCATACGCACTTTTTGGCCAACCAAGCAAGCTTGCAAAGGAAATCTGCACTACAATGAAGTCTCACTTCCCCCCGGTCAAAAGGGCCATCTGAAAAAAGTGTAAAATCCAGAAAGGCAGGACAGGCCATGGAGAACTGGGAGCCTTGTTATGCTGAAGGGCGGGATGTAAATTGCCAACAACCACTCGGGAGAAGTGTATGGTGTTTCCTGAAACATCTAAAAAACAAAGCAACAGAACCTAGGGCACTTCCACTTATGGTCCTATAGCTTAGGGAAATTAAAATCAAAAAGACACAGCCACCCCAAAGTTTGGAACGGCTCTGTTTACAAGAACCTCGTTTACAGTACAAGTTCAACATCGCAGAAAGTGAAAAATGGATAAAGAAGTTGTGGTATTTACTTACAAAGCAATATCACTCAGCAATGAAATCTGTGTCATCAGGCCCTTAGCAGCACAATGAGTGGATTCAGGTATGATGATTCTAACTGAAATAAGTCACACAGAAAAAGAAACATCATAAGATATCACTAATACACGGAATGGAAACTTGGCTACACAGGAACTGAATTACAGAACAGAACAGGGTCTCAAATTTAGAAAACCAACTTATGCTTGCTTAAGGGGAAAGGTGAGTTGGGGTGCTGCATAAAACCAGAGATTGAAATGAGCACAGATAAAGTTCCTTAAGCCAAATATGGAATAGACAAGAGCTACTCCTTGCTCAACGAAATGGACTCAACACCCCATATTAAACGCCTAAGAATGTACCTGACTAGTAAGTATCTTAAAACCTATGGATTGCTATGTCTCCAAAAGAGAATCAAGCATGTGTACAGGGGCATAAACGCAGCAGTGATAGGATTGGAGAGGTTCGTGAGCAAATGAAGACCCTTTGAAGTCATATTGCATGGTACCCATTCCACGGGTTTCAACTACCCAGGTTTAAGGTATTCTTCCTTCATCTAAAACATGCATGTGGAACCTAGAGTATGATCAACCATGTGATCGGGAGACGTGTTCAAATATGTTTCAGTTTTCGTACCCTGGTACTCGGGTGCAACATTCCAGACGCTTTACTAACACTCTCCCCACTTGGAGAGTCAGTCCCTTTAACCACCTGTTTGGCCCAGTTTGCAATTTCTGCGGAAGATGAACAAGAATAGCGAGAACCAATGAAAGACTAGCTGGAGGTGTCTGGATGGGCAAATTTAACTCTCATTTCCCACCAGGAAGAGGAATTAACCAAAGGCTCAGCGTGCCATGCCGGAACCACATTAGGGCCTGAAGACATCCTGCGGTGTTGCGGCCAGCTCACAAGAAAGCGAGTTGAAGAAAGGAGCTCAGGGGCACTGTAATTCACAAACCTGCAGAGTTATAAATGACAGCTATCGTCCAAAAATAGACTGAAGTAAGGCTGCCAAGAGGACTTGAAAGCGGGGCAGAATTGCAGGAAACCGATTTCAGGAGGTAGACTGGAATTGCATTGAAAGCATAGGAAAAGAGGCAGAACGTCCACAATGATGCACTTGGGCAAAAAGGGCGTATGCGTTTTTTCCTGAATATATTCAGGAAAAAACGCATACGCCCTTTTTGGCCAACCAAGCAAGCTTGCAAAGGAAATCTGCACTACAATGAAGTCTCACTTCCCCCCGGTCAAAAGGGCCATCTGAAAAAAGTGTAAAATCCAAAAAGGCAGGACAGGCCATGGAGAACTGGGAGCCTTGTTATGCTGAAGGGCGGGATGTAAATTGCCAACAAACACTCGGGAGAAGTGTATGGTGTTTCCTGAAACATCTAAAAAACAAAGCAACAGAGCCTAGGGCACTTCCACTTATGGTCCTATAGCTTAGGGAATTTAAAATCAAAAAGACACAGCCACCCCAAAGTTTCGAACGTCTCTGTTTACAAAAACCTCGTTTACAGTACAAGTTCAACATCGCAGAAAGTGAAAAATGGATAAAAAAGTTGTGGTATTTACTTACAAAGCAATATCACTCAGCAATGAAATCTGTGTCATCAGGCCCTTAGCAGCACAATGAGTGGATTCAGGTATGATGATTCTAACTGAAGTAAGTCACACAGAAAAAGAAACATCATAAGATATCAGTAATACACGGAATGTAAACTTGGCTACACAGGATCTGAATTACAGAACAGAACAGGGTCTCAAATTTAGAAAACCAACTTATGCTTCCTTAAGGGGAAAGGTGAGTTGGGGTGCTGCATAAAACCAGAGATTGAAATGAGCACAGATAAAGTTCCTTAGGCCAAATATGGAATAGACAAGAGCTACTCCTTGCTCAACGAAATGGACTCAACACCGCATATTAAACGCCTAAGAATGTACCTGACTAGTAAGTATCGTAAAACCTATGGATTGCTATATCTCCGAAAGAGAATCAAGCATGTGTACAGGGGCATAAACGCAGCAGTGATAGGATTGGAGAGGTTCGGTGAGCAAATGAAGACCCTTTGAAGTCATATTGCATGGTACCCATTACACGGGTCTCAACTCTCCAGGTTTAAGGTATTCTTCCTTCAGCTAAAACATGCATGTGGAACCCAAGTATGATCAACCATGTGAACGGGAGACGTGTTCAAATATGTCTCAGTTTTCCTCCCCTGGTACTCGGGTGCAACATTCCAGACGCTTTACTAACACTCTCCCCACTTGGAGAGTCAGCGCCTTTAACCTCCTGTTTGGCCCAGTTTGCAATTTCTGCGGAAGATGAACAGGAATAGCGAGAACCAATGAGAGGCTAGCTGGAGGTGTCTGGACGGGCAAATTTAACTCTCATTTCCCACCAGGAAGAGGAAATAACCAAAGGCTCAGCGTGCTGTACCGGAACCAGATTAGGGCCTGAAGCCATCCTGCGGTGTTGCGGCCAGCTCAAAAGAAAGCGAGTTGAAGAAAGGAGCTCAGGGGCACTGCAATTCACAAACCTGCAGAGTTATAAATGACAGCTATCGTCCAAAAATAGACTGAAGTAAGGCTGCCAAGAGGACTTGAAAGCGGGGCAGAATTGCAGGAAACCGATTTCAGGAGGTAGACTGGAATTGCATTGAAAGCATAGGAAAAGAGGCAGAACGTCCACAATGATGCACTTGGCCAAAAAGGGCGTATGCGTTTTTTCCTGAATATATTCAGGAAAAAACGCATACGCCCTTTTTGGCCAACCAAGCAAGCTTGCAAAGGAAATCTGCACTACAATGAAGTCTCACTTCCCCTCGGTCAAAAGGGCCATCTGAAAAAACCGTAAAATCCAGAAAGGCAACAGGCCATTGAGAACTGGGAGCCTTGTTATGCTGAGGGGCGGGATGTAAATTGCCAACAACCACTCGGGAGAAGTGTATGGTGTTTCCTGAAACATCTAAAAAACAAAGCAACAGAACCTAGGGCACTTCCACTTATGGTCCTATAGCTTAGGGAAATTAAAATCAAAAAGACACAGCCACCCCAAAGTTTGGGACGGCTCTGTTTACAAGAACCTCGTTTACAGTACAAGTTCAACATCGCAGAAAGTGAAAAATGGATAAAGAACTTGAGATACTTACGTACAATGCAGTATCACGCAGCAATGAAATCTATGTCATCAGGCCCGTAGCAGCATGATGAGTAGATTCAGGTACGATGATTCTAACTGAAATAAGTCACACAGAAAAAGAAACATCATAAGATATCAGTAATACACGGAATGTAAACTTGGCTACACAGGAACTGCATTCCAAAACAGAACAGGGTCTCAAATTTAGAAAACCAACTTATGCTTGCTTAAGGGGAAAGGTGAGTTGGGGTGCTGCATAAAACCAGAGATTGAAATGAGCACAGATAAAGTTCCTTATGCCAAATATGGAATAGACAAGAGCTACTCCTTGCTCAACGAAATGGACTCAACACCACATATTAAACGCCTAAGAATGTATCTGACTAGTAAGTATCTTAAAACCTATGGATTGCTATGTCTCCGAAAGAGAATCAAGCATGTGTACAGGGGCATAAACGCAGCAGTGATAGGATTGGAGAGGTTCGGTGAGCAAATGAAGACCCTTTGAAGTCATATTGCATGGTACCCATTACACGGGTCTTAACTCTCCAGGTTTAAGGTATTCTTCCTTCAGCTAAAACATGCATGTGGAACCCAAGTATGATCAACCATGTGAACGGGAGACGTGTTCAAATATGTCTCAGTTTTCGTACCCTGGTACTCGGGTGCAACATTCCAGACGCTTTACTAACACTCTCCCCACTTGGAGAGTCAGCGCCTTTAACCTCCTGTTTGGCCCAGTTTGCAATTTCTGTGGAAGATGAACAGAAATAGCGAGAACCAATGAGAGACTAGCTGGAGGTGTCTGGACGGGCAAATTTAACTCTCATTTCCCACCAGGAAGAGGAAATAACCAAAGGCTCAGCGTGCCGTCCCGGAACCAGATTAGGGCCTGAAGCCATCTTGCGGTGTTGCGGCCAGGTCACAAGAAAGCGAGTTGAAGAAAGGAGCTCAGGGGCACTGTAATTCACAAACCTGCAGAGTTATAAATGACAGCTATCGTCCAAAAATAGACTGAAGTAAGGCTGCCAAGAGGACTTGAAAGCGGGGCAGAATTGCAGGAAACCGATTTCAGGAGGTAGACTGGAATTGCATTGAAAGCATAGGAAAAGAGGCAGAACGTCCACAATGATGCACTTGGCCAAAAAGGGCGTATGCGTTTTTTCCTGAATATATTCAGGAAAAAACGCATACGCCCTTTTTGGCCAACCAAGCAAGCTTGCAAAGGAAATCTGCACTACAATGAAGTCTCACTTCCCCCCGGTCAAAAGGGCCATCTGAAAAAAGTGTAAAATCCAGAAAGGCAGGACAGGCCATGGAGAACTGGGAGCCTTGTTATGCTGATGGGCGGGATGTAAATTGCCAACAGACACTCGGGAGAAGTGTATGGTGTTTCCTGAAACATCTAAAAAACAAAGCAACAGAGCCTAGGGCACTGCCACTTATGGTCCTATAGCTTAGGGAAATTAAAATCAAAAAGACACAGCCACCCCAAAGTTTGGGACGCCTCTGTTTACAAGAACCTCGTTTACAGTACAAGTTCAACATCGCAGAAAGTGAAAAATGGATAAAGAACTTGTGGTACTTACGTACAATGCAGTATCACTCAGCAATGAAATCTATGTCATCAGGCCCGTAGCAGCATAATGAGTGGATTCAGGTACGATGATTCTAACTGAAATAAGTCACACAGAAAAAGAAACATCATAAGATATCACTAATACACGGAATGTAAACTTGGCTACACAGGAACTGCATTCCAAAACAGAACAGGGTCTCAAATTTAGAAAGCCAACTTATGCTTGCTTAAGGGGAAAGGTGAGTTGGGGTGCTGCATAAAACCAGAGATTGAAATGAGCACAGATAAAGTTCCTTAAGCCAAATATGGAATAGACAAGAGCTACTCCTTGCTCAACGAAATGGACTCAAAACCACATATTAAACCCCTAAGAATGTACCTGACTAGTAAGTATCTTAAAACCTATGGATTGCTATGTCTCCGAAAGAGAATCAAGCATGTGTACAGGGGCATAAAAGCAGCAGTGATAGGATTGGAGAGGTTCGGTGAGCAAATGAAGACCCTTTGAAGTCATATTGCATGGTACCCATTACACGGGTCTCAACTCTCCAGGTTTAAGGTATTCTTCCTTCAGCTAAAACATGCATGTGGAACCCAGAGTATGATCAACCATGTGAACGGGAGACGTGTTCAAATATGTCTCAGTTTTCCTCCCCTGGTACTCGGGTGCAACATTCCAGACGCTTTACTAACACTCTCCCGACTTGGAGAGTCAGTCCCTTTAACCTCCTGTTTGGCCCAGTTTGCAATTTCTGCGGAAGATGAACAGGAATAGTGAGAACCAATGAGAGGCTAGCTGGAGGTGTCTGGACGGGCAAATTTAACTCTCATTTCCCACCAGGAAGAGGAATTAACCAAAGGCTCAGCATGCCGGGCCGGAACCAGATTAGGGTCTGAAGCCATCCTGCGGTGTTGCGGCCAGGTCACAAGAAAGCGAGTTGAAGAAAGGAGCTCAGGGGCACTGTAATTCACAAACCTGCAGAGTTATAAATGACAGCTATCGTCCAAAAATAGACTGAAGTAAGGCTGCCAAGAGGACTTGAAAGCGGGGCAGAATGGCAGGAAACCGATTTCAGGAGGTAGACTGGAATTGCATTGAAAGCATAGGAAAAGAGGCAGAACGTCCACAATGATGCACTTGGCCAAAAAGGGCGTATGCGTTTTTTCCTGAATATATTCAGGAAAAAACGCATACGCCCTTTTTGGCCAACCAAGCAAGCTTGCAAAGAAATCTGCACTACAATGAAGTCTCACTTCCCCTCGGTCAAAAGGGCCATCTGAAAAAAGTGTAAAATCCAGAAAGGCAGGACAGGCCATGGAGAACTGGGAGCCTTGTTATGCTGATGGGCGGGATGTAAATTGCCAACAGACACTCGGGAGAAGTGTATGGTGTTTCCTGAAACATCTAAAAAACAAAGCAACAGAGCCTAGGGCACTGCCACTTATGGTCCTATAGCTTAGGGAAATTAAAATCAAAAAGACACAGCCACCCCAAAGTTTGGGACGCCTCCGTTTACAAGAACCTCGTTTACAGTACAAGTTCAACATCGCAGAAAGTGAAAAATGGATAAAGAACTTGAGATACTTACGTACAATGCAGTATCACGCAGCAATGAAATCTATGTCATCAGGCCCGTAGCAGCATGATGAGTAGATTCAGGTACGATGATTCTAACTGAAATAAGTCACACAGAAAAAGAAACATCATAAGATATCAGTAATACACGGAATGTAAACTTGGCTACACAGGAACTGCATTCCAAAACAGAACAGGGTCTCAAATTTAGAAAACCAACTTATGCTTGCTTAAGGGGAAAGGTGAGTTGGGGTGCTGCATAAAACCAGAGATTGAAATGAGCACAGATAAAGTTCCTTATGCCAAATATGGAATAGACAAGAGCTACTCCTTGCTCAACGAAATGGACTCAACACCACATATTAAACGCCTAAGAATGTACCTGACTAGTAAGTATCTTAAAACCTATGGATTGCTATGTCTCCGAAAGAGAATCAAGCATGTGTACAGGGGCATAAACGCAGCAGTGATAGGATTGGAGAGGTTCGGTGAGCAAATGAAGACCCTTTGAAGTCATATTGCATGGTACCCATTACACGGGTCTTAACTCTCCAGGTTTAAGGTATTCTTCCTTCAGCTAAAACATGCATGTGGAACCCAAGTATGATCAACCATGTGAACGGGAGACGTGTTCAAATATGTCTCAGTTTTCGTACCCTGGTACTCGGGTGCAACATTCCAGACGCTTTACTAACACTCTCCCCACTTGGAGAGTCAGCGCCTTTAACCTCCTGTTTGGCCCAGTTTGCAATTTCTGTGGAAGATGAACAGAAATAGCGAGAACCAATGAGAGACTAGCTGGAGGTGTCTGGACGGGCAAATTTAACTCTCATTTCCCACCAGGAAGAGGAAATAACCAAAGGCTCAGCGTGCCGTCCCGGAACCAGATTAGGGCCTGAAGCCATCTTGCGGTGTTGCGGCCAGGTCACAAGAAAGCGAGTTGAAGAAAGGAGCTCAGGGGCACTGTAATTCACAAACCTGCAGAGTTATAAATGACAGCTATCGTCCAAAAATAGACTGAAGTAAGGCTGCCAAGAGGACTTGAAAGCGGGGCAGAATTGCAGGAAACCGATTTCAGGAGGTAGACTGGAATTGCATTGAAAGCATAGGAAAAGAGGCAGAACGTCCACAATGATGCACTTGGCCAAAAAGGGCGTATGCGTTTTTTCCTGAATATATTCAGGAAAAAACGCATACGCCCTTTTTGGCCAACCAAGCAAGCTTGCAAAGGAAATCTGCACTACAATGAAGTCTCACTTCCCCCCGGTCAAAAGGGCCATCTGAAAAAAGTGTAAAATCCAGAAAGGCAGGACAGGCCATGGAGAACTGGGAGCCTTGTTATGCTGATGGGCGGGATGTAAATTGCCAACAGACACTCGGGAGAAGTGTATGGTGTTTCCTGAAACATCTAAAAAACAAAGCAACAGAGCCTAGGGCACTGCCACTTATGGTCCTATAGCTTAGGGAAATTAAAATCAAAAAGACACAGCCACCCCAAAGTTTGGGACGCCTCTGTTTACAAGAACCTCGTTTACAGTACAAGTTCAACATCGCAGAAAGTGAAAAATGGATAAAGAACTTGTGGTACTTACGTACAATGCAGTATCACTCAGCAATGAAATCTATGTCATCAGGCCCGTAGCAGCATAATGAGTGGATTCAGGTACGATGATTCTAACTGAAATAAGTCACACAGAAAAAGAAACATCATAAGATATCACTAATACACGGAATGTAAACTTGGCTACACAGGAACTGCATTCCAAAACAGAACAGGGTCTCAAATTTAGAAAGCCAACTTATGCTTGCTTAAGGGGAAAGGTGAGTTGGGGTGCTGCATAAAACCAGAGATTGAAATGAGCACAGATAAAGTTCCTTAAGCCAAATATGGAATAGACAAGAGCTACTCCTTGCTCAACGAAATGGACTCAAAACCACATATTAAACCCCTAAGAATGTACCTGACTAGTAAGTATCTTAAAACCTATGGATTGCTATGTCTCCGAAAGAGAATCAAGCATGTGTACAGGGGCATAAAAGCAGCAGTGATAGGATTGGAGAGGTTCGGTGAGCAAATGAAGACCCTTTGAAGTCATATTGCATGGTACCCATTACACGGGTCTCAACTCTCCAGGTTTAAGGTATTCTTCCTTCAGCTAAAACATGCATGTGGAACCCAGAGTATGATCAACCATGTGAACGGGAGACGTGTTCAAATATGTCTCAGTTTTCCTCCCCTGGTACTCGGGTGCAACATTCCAGACGCTTTACTAACACTCTCCCGACTTGGAGAGTCAGTCCCTTTAACCTCCTGTTTGGCCCAGTTTGCAATTTCTGCGGAAGATGAACAGGAATAGTGAGAACCAATGAGAGGCTAGCTGGAGGTGTCTGGACGGGCAAATTTAACTCTCATTTCCCACCAGGAAGAGGAATTAACCAAAGGCTCAGCATGCCGGGCCGGAACCAGATTAGGGTCTGAAGCCATCCTGCGGTGTTGCGGCCAGGTCACAAGAAAGCGAGTTGAAGAAAGGAGCTCAGGGGCACTGTAATTCACAAACCTGCAGAGTTATAAATGACAGCTATCGTCCAAAAATAGACTGAAGTAAGGCTGCCAAGAGGACTTGAAAGCGGGGCAGAATTGCAGGAAACCGATTTCAGGAGGTAGACTGGAATTGCATTGAAAGCATAGGAAAAGAGGCAGAACGTCCACAATGATGCACTTGGCCAAAAAGGGCGTATGCGTTTTTTCCTGAATATATTCAGGAAAAAACGCATACGCCCTTTTTGGCCAACCAAGCAAGCTTGCAAAGAAATCTGCACTACAATGAAGTCTCACTTCCCCTCGGTCAAAAGGGCCATCTGAAAAAAGTGTAAAATCCAGAAAGGCAGGACAGGCCATGGAGAACTGGGAGCCTTGTTATGCTGATGGGCGGGATGTAAATTGCCAACAGACACTCGGGAGAAGTGTATGGTGTTTCCTGAAACATCTATAAAACAAAGCAACAGAGCCTAGGGCACTGCCACTTATGGTCCTATAGCTTAGGGAAATTAAAATCAAAAAGACACAGCCACCCCAAAGTTTGGGACGCCTCCGTTTACAAGAACCTCGTTTACAGTACAAGTTCAACATCGCAGAAAGTGAAAAATGGATAAAGAAGTTGTGGTATTTACTTACAAAGCAATATCACTCATCAATGAAATCTATGTCATCAGGCCCTTAGCATCACAATGAGTGGATTCAGGTATGATGATTCTAACTGAAATAAGTCACACAGAAAAAGAAACATCATAAGATATCAGTAATACACGGAATGTAAACTTGGCTACACAGGAACTGAATTACAGAACAGAACAGGGTCTCAAATTTAGAAAACCAACTTATGCTTGCTTAAGGGTAAAGGTGAGGTGGGGTGCTGCATAAAACCAGAGATTGAAATGAGCACAGATAAAGTTCCTTAAGCCAAATATGGAATAGACAAGAGCTACTCCTTTCTCAACGAAATGGACTCAACACCGCATATTAAACGCCTAAGAATGTACCTGACTAGTAAGTATCTTAAAACCTATGGATTGCTATGTCTCTGAAAGAGAATCAAGCATGTGTACAGGGGCATAAACGCAGCAGTGATAGGATTGGAGAGGTTCGGTGAGCAAATGAAGACCCTTTGAAGTCATATTGCATGGTACCCATTCCACAGGTTTCAACTACCCAGGTTTAAGGTATTCTTCCTTCAGCTAAAACATGCATGTGGAACCTAGAGTATGATCAACCATGTGATCGGGAGACGTGTTCAAATATGTCTCAGTTTTCCTCCTCTGGTACTCGGGTGCAACATTCCAGACGCTTTACTAACACTCTCCCCACTTGGAGAGTCAGTCCCTTTAACCTCCTGTTTGGCCCAGTTTGCAATTTCTGTGGAAGATGAACAGGAATAGCGAGAACCAATGAGAGGCTAGCTGGAGGTGTCTGGACGGGCAAATTTAACTCTCATTTCCCACCAGGAAGAGGAATTAACCAAAGGCTCAGCATGCCGGGCCGGAACCAGATTAGGGCCTGAAGCCATCCTGCGGTGTTGCGGCCAGGTCACAAGAAAGCGAGTTGAAGAAAGGAGCTCAGGGGCACTGTAATTCACAAACCTGCAGAGTTATAAATGACAGCTATCGTCCAAAAATAGACTGAAGTAAGGCTGCCAAGAGGACTTGAAAGCGGGGCAGAATTGCAGGAAACCGATTTCAGGAGGTAGACTGGAATTGCATTGAAAGCATAGGAAAAGAGGCAGAACGTCCACAATGATGCACTTGGCCAAAAAGGGCGTATGCGTTTTTTCCTGAATATATTCAGGAAAAAACGCATACGCCCTTTTTGGCCAACCAAGCAAGCTTGCAAAGGAAATCTGCACTACAATGAAGTCTCACTTCCCCCCGGTCAAAAGGGCCATCTGAAAAAAGTGTAAAATCCAGAAAGGCAGGACAGGCCATGGAGAACTGGGAGCCTTGTTATGCTGATGGGCGGGATGTAAATTGCCAACAACCACTCGGGAGAAGTGTATGGTGTTTCCTGAAACATCGAAAAAACAAAGCAACAGAACCTAGGGCACTTCCACTTATGGTCCTATAGCTTAGGGAAATTAAAATCAAAAAGACACAGCCACCCCAAAGTTTGGGACGCCTCCGTTTACAAGAACCTCGTTTACCGTACAAGTTCAATATCACAGAAAGTGAAAAATGGATAAAGAACTTGTGGTACTTACGTACAATGCAGTATCACTCAGCAATGAAATCTATGTCATCAGGCCCGTAGCAGCATAATGAGTGGATTCAGGTACGATGATTCTAACTGAAATAAGTCACACAGAAAAAGAAACATCATAAGATATCACTAATACACGGAATGTAAACTTGGCTACACAGGAACTGCATTCCAAAACAGAACAGGGTCTCAAATTTAGAAAACCAACTTATGCTTGCTTAAGGGGAAAGGTGAGTTGGGGTGCTGTATAAAACCAGAGATTGAAATGAGCACAGATAAAGTTCCTTAAGCCAAATATGGAATAGACAAGAGCTACTCCTTGCTCAACGAAATGGACTCAAAACCCCATATTAAACGCCTAAGAATGTACCTGACTAGTAAGTATCTTAAAACCTATGGATTGCTATGTCTCTGAAGGAGAATCAAGCATGTGTACAGGGGCATAAACGCAGCAGTGATAGGATTGGAGAGGTTCGGTGAGCATATGAAGACCCTTTGAAGTCATATTGCATGGTACCAATTACACGGGTCTCAACTCTCCATGTTTAAGGTATTCTTCCTTCAGCTTAAACGTGCATGTGGAACACAGAGTATGATCAACCATGTGAACGGGAGACGTGTTCAAATATGTCTCAGTTTTCCTCCCCTGGTACTCGGGTGCAACATTCCAGACGCTTTACTAACACTCTCCCCACTTGGAGAGTCAGTCCCTTTAACCTCCTGTTTGGCCCAGTTTGCAATTTCTGCGGAAGATGAACAGGAATAGCGAGAACCAATGAGAGGCTAGCTGGAGGTGTCTGGACGGGCAAATTTAACTCTCATTTCCCACCAGGAAGAGGAATTAACCAAAGGCTCAGCATGCCGGGCCGGAACCAGATTAGGGCCTGAAGCCATCCTGCGGTGTTGCAGCCAGGTCACAAGAAAGCGAGTTGAAGAAAGGAGCTCAGGGGCACTGTAATTCACAAAACTGCAGAGTTATAAATGACAGCTATCGTCCAAAAATAGACTGAAGTAAGGCTGCCAAGAGGACTTGAAAGCGGGGCAGAATTGCAGGAAACCGATTTCAGGAGGTAGACTGGAATTGCATTGAAAGCATAGGAAAAGAGGCAGAACGTCCACAATGATGCACTTGGCCAAAAAGGGCGTATGCGTTTTTTCCTGAATATATTCAGGAAAAAACGCATACGCCCTTTTTGGCCAACCAAGCAAGCTTGCAAAGGAAATCTGCACTACAATGAAGTCTCACTTCCCCCCGGTCAAAAGGGCCATCTGAAAAAAGTGTAAAATCCAAAAAGGCAGGACAGGCCATGGAGAACTGGGAGCCTTGTTATGCTGAAGGGCGGGATGTAAATTGCCAACAAACACTCGGGAGAAGTGTATGGTGTTTCCTGAAACATCTAAAAAACAAAGCAACAGAGCCTAGGGCACTTCCACTTATGGTCCTATAGCTTAGGGAATTTAAAATCAAAAAGACACAGCCACCCCAAAGTTTCGAACGGCTCTGTTTACAAGAACCTCGTTTACAGTACAAGTTCAACATCGCTGAAAGTGAAAAATGGATAAAAAAGTTGTGGTATTTACTTACAAAGCAATATCACTCAGCAATGAAATCTGTGTCATCAGGCCCTTAGCAGCACAATGAGTGGATTCAGGTATGATGATTCTAACTGAAATAAGTCACACAGAAAAAGAAACATCATAAGATATCAGTAATACACGGAATGGAAACTTGGCTACACAGGATCTGAATTACAGAACAGAACAGGGTCTCAAATTTAGAAAACCAACTTATGCTTCCTTAAGGGGAAAGGTGAGTTGGGGTGCTGCATAAAACCAGAGATTGAAATGAGCACAGATAAAGTTCCTTAGGCCAAATATGGAATAGACAAGAGCTACTCCTTGCTCAACGAAATGGACTCAACACCGCATATTAAACGCCTAAGAATGTACCTGACTAGTAAGTATCGTAAAACCTATGGATTGCTATATCTCCGAAAGAGAATCAAGCATGTGTACAGGGGCATAAACGCAGCAGTGATAGGATTGGAGAGGTTCGGTGAGCAAATGAAGACCCTTTGAAGTCATATTGCATGGTACCCATTACACGGGTCTCAACTCTCCAGGTTTAAGGTATTCTTCCTTCAGCTAAAACATGCATGTGGAACCCAAGTATGATCAACCATGTGAACGGGAGACGTGTTCAAATATGTCTCAGTTTTCCTCCCCTGGTACTCGGGTGCAACATTCCAGACGCTTTACTAACACTCTCCCCACTTGGAGAGTCAGCGCCTTTAACCTCCTGTTTGGCCCAGTTTGCAATTTCTGCGGAAGATGAACAGGAATAGCGAGAACCAATGAGAGGCTAGCTGGAGGTGTCTGGACGGGCAAATTTAACTCTCATTTCCCACCAGGAAGAGGAAATAACCAAAGGCTCAGCGTGCTGTACCGGAACCAGATTAGGGCCTGAAGCCATCCTGCGGTGTTGCGGCCAGCTCAAAAGAAAGCGAGTTGAAGAAAGGAGCTCAGGGGCACTGCAATTCACAAACCTGCAGAGTTATAAATGACAGCTATCGTCCAAAAATAGACTGAAGTAAGGCTGCCAAGAGGACTTGAAAGCGGGGCAGAATTGCAGGAAACCGATTTCAGGAGGTAGACTGGAATTGCATTGAAAGCATAGGAAAAGAGGCAGAACGTCCACAATGATGCACTTGGCCAAAAAGGACGTATGCGTTTTTTCCTGAATATATTCAGGAAAAAACGCATACGCCCTTTTTGGCCAACCAAGCAAGCTTGCAAAGGAAATCTGCACTACAATGAAGTCTCACTTCCCCCCGGTCAAAAGGGCCATCTGAAAAAAGTGTAAAATCCAAAAAGGCAGGACAGGCCATGGAGAACTGGGAGCCTTGTTATGCTGAAGGGCGGGATGTAAATTGCCAACAAACACTCGGGAGAAGTGTATGGTGTTTCCTGAAACATCTAAAAAACAAAGCAACAGAGCCTAGGGCACTTCCACTTATGGTCCTATAGCTTAGGGAATTTAAAATCAAAAAGACACAGCCACCCCAAAGTTTCGAACGGCTCTGTTTACAAGAACCTCGTTTACAGTACAAGTTCAACATCGCAGAAAGTGAAAAATGGATAAAAAAGTTGTGGTATTTACTTACAAAGCAATATCACTCAGCAATGAAATCTGTGTCATCAGGCCCTTAGCAGCACAATGAGTGGATTCAGGTATGATGATTCTAACTGAAATAAGTCACACAGAAAAAGAAACATCATAAGATATCACTAATACACGGAATGTAAACTTGGCTACACAGGATCTGAATTACAGAACAGAACAGGGTCTCAAATTTAGAAAACCAACTTATGCTTCCTTAAGGGGAAAGGTGAGTTGGGGTGCTGCATAAAACCAGAGATTGAAATGAGCACAGATAAAGTTCCTTAGGCCAAATATGGAATAGACAAGAGCTACTCCTTGCTCAACGAAATGGACTCAACACCGCATATTAAACGCCTAAGAATGTACCTGACTAGTAAGTATCGTAAAACCTATGGATTGCTATATCTCCGAAAGAGAATCAAGCATGTGTACAGGGGCATAAACGCAGCAGTGATAGGATTGGAGAGGTTCGGTGAGCAAATGAAGACCCTTTGAAGTCATATTGCATGGTACCCATTACACGGGTCTCAACTCTCCAGGTTTAAGGTATTCTTCCTTCAGCTAAAACATGCATGTGGAACCCAAGTATGATCAACCATGTGAACGGGAGACGTGTTCAAATATGTCTCAGTTTTCCTCCTGTGGTACTCGGGTGCAACATTCCAGACGCTTTACTAACACTCTCCCGACTTGGAGAGTCAGTCCCTTTAACCTCCTGTTTGGCCCAGTTTGCAATTTCTGCGGAAGATGAACAGGAATAGCGAGAACCAATGAGAGGCTAGCTGGAGGTGTCTGGACGGGCAAATTTAACTCTCATTTCCCACCAGGAAGAGGAATTAACCAAAGGCTCAGCATGCCGGGCCGGAACCAGATTAGGGTCTGAAGCCATCCTGCGGTGTTGCCACCAGGTCACAAGAAAGCGAGTTGAAGAAAGGAGCTCAGGGGCACTGTAATTCACAAACCTGCAGAGTTATAAATGACAGCTATCGTCCAAAAATAGACTGAAGTAAGGCTGCCAAGAGGACTTGAAAGCGGGGCAGAATTGCAGGAAACCGA
This sequence comes from Stenella coeruleoalba, assembly GCF_951394435.1. Classification (NCBI taxonomy): domain Eukaryota; kingdom Metazoa; phylum Chordata; class Mammalia; order Artiodactyla; family Delphinidae; genus Stenella; species Stenella coeruleoalba. The sequence goes on along the minus strand of NW_027646009.1, from coordinate 281,714 downwards.
TTTCAGGAGGTAGACTGGAATTGCATTGAAAGCATAGGAAAAGAGGCAGAACGTCCACAATGATGCACTTGGCCAAAAAGGGCGTATGCGTTTTTTCCTGAATATATTCAGGAAAAAACGCATACGCCCTTTTTGGCCAACCAAGCAAGCTTGCAAAGGAAATCTGCACTACAATGAAGTCTCACTTCCCCTCGGTCAAAAGGGCCATCTGAAAAAACTGTAAAGTCCAGAAAGGCAACAGGCCATTGAGAACTGGGAGCCTTGTTATGCTGAGGGGCGGGATGTAAATTGCCAACAACCACTCGGGAGAAGTGTATGGTGTTTCCTGAAACATCTAAAAAACAAAGCAACAGAACCTAGGGCACTTCCACTTATGGTCCTATAGCTTAGGGAAATTAAAATCAAAAAGACACAGCCACCCCAAAGTTTGGGACGGCTCTGTTTACAAGAACCTCGTTTACAGTACAAGTTCAACATCGCAGAAAGTGAAAAATGGATAAAGAACTTGAGATACTTACGTACAATGCAGTATCACGCAGCAATGAAATCTATGTCATCAGGCCCGTAGCAGCATAATGAGTAGACTCAGGTACGATGATTCTAACTGAAATAAGTCACACAGAAAAAGAAACATCATAAGATATCAGTAATACACGGAATGTAAACTTGGCTACACAGGAACTGCATTACAAAACAGAACAGGGTCTCAAATTTAGAAAACCAACTTATGCTTGCTTAAGGGGAAAGGTGAGTTGGGGTGCTGCATAAAACCAGAGATTGAAATGAGCACAGATAAAGTTCCTTATGCCAAATATGGAATAGACAAGAGCTACTCCTTGCTCAACGAAATGGACTCAACACCACATATTAAACGCCTAAGAATGTACCTGACTAGTAAGTATCTTAAAACCTATGGATTGCTATGTCTCCGAAAGAGAATCAAGCATGTGTACAGGGGCATAAACGCAGCAGTGATAGGATTGGAGAGGTTCGGTGAGCAAATGAAGACCCTTTGAAGTCATATTGCATGGTACCCATTACACGGGTCTTAACTCTCCAGGTTTAAGGTATTCTTCCTTCAGCTAAAACATGCATGTGGAACCCAAGTATGATCAACCATGTGAACGGGAGACGTGTTCAAATATGTCTCAGTTTTCCTCCCCTGGTACTCGGGTGCAACATTCCAGACGCTTTACTAACACTCTCCCCACTTGGAGAGTCAGCGCCTTTAACCTCCTGTTTGGCCCAGTTTGCAATTTCTGTGGAAGATGAACAGAAATAGCGAGAACCAATGAGAGACTAGCTGGAGGTGTCTGGACGGGCAAATTTAACTCTCATTTCCCACCAGGAAGAGGAAATAACCAAAGGCTCAGCGTGCCGTCCCGGAACCAGATTAGGGCCTGAAGCCATCTTGCGGTGTTGCGGCCAGCTCAAAAGAAAGCGAGTTGAAGAAAGGAGCTCAGGGGCACTGCAATTCACAAACCTGCAGAGTTATAAATGACAGCTATCGTCCAAAAATAGACTGAAGTAAGGCTGCCAAGAGGACTTGAAAGCGGGGCAGAATTGCAGGAAACCGATTTCAGGAGGTAGACTGGAATTGCATTGAAAGCATAGGAAAAGAGGCAGAACGTCCACAATGATGCACTTGGCCAAAAAGGACGTATGCGTTTTTTCCTGAATATATTCAGGAAAAAACGCATACGCCCTTTTTGGCCAACCAAGCAAGCTTGCAAAGGAAATCTGCACTACAATGAAGTCTCACTTCCCCCCGGTCAAAAGGGCCATCTGAAAAAAGTGTAAAATCCAAAAAGGCAGGACAGGCCATGGAGAACTGGGAGCCTTGTTATGCTGAAGGGCGGGATGTAAATTGCCAACAAACACTCGGGAGAAGTGTATGGTGTTTCCTGAAACATCTAAAAAACAAAGCAACAGAGCCTAGGGCACTTCCACTTATGGTCCTATAGCTTAGGGAATTTAAAATCAAAAAGACACAGCCACCCCAAAGTTTCGAACGGCTCTGTTTACAAGAACCTCGTTTACAGTACAAGTTCAACATCGCAGAAAGTGAAAAATGGATAAAAAAGTTGTGGTATTTACTTACAAAGCAATATCACTCAGCAATGAAATCTGTGTCATCAGGCCCTTAGCAGCACAATGAGTGGATTCAGGTATGATGATTCTAACTGAAATAAGTCACACAGAAAAAGAAACATCATAAGATATCACTAATACACGGAATGTAAACTTGGCTACACAGGATCTGAATTACAGAACAGAACAGGGTCTCAAATTTAGAAAACCAACTTATGCTTCCTTAAGGGGAAAGGTGAGTTGGGGTGCTGCATAAAACCAGAGATTGAAATGAGCACAGATAAAGTTCCTTAGGCCAAATATGGAATAGACAAGAGCTACTCCTTGCTCAACGAAATGGACTCAACACCGCATATTAAACGCCTAAGAATGTACCTGACTAGTAAGTATCGTAAAACCTATGGATTGCTATATCTCCGAAAGAGAATCAAGCATGTGTACAGGGGCATAAACGCAGCAGTGATAGGATTGGAGAGGTTCGGTGAGCAAATGAAGACCCTTTGAAGTCATATTGCATGGTACCCATTACACGGGTCTCAACTCTCCAGGTTTAAGGTATTCTTCCTTCAGCTAAAACATGCATGTGGAACCCAAGTATGATCAACCATGTGAACGGGAGACGTGTTCAAATATGTCTCAGTTTTCCTCCTGTGGTACTCGGGTGCAACATTCCAGACGCTTTACTAACACTCTCCCGACTTGGAGAGTCAGTCCCTTTAACCTCCTGTTTGGCCCAGTTTGCAATTTCTGCGGAAGATGAACAGGAATAGCGAGAACCAATGAGAGGCTAGCTGGAGGTGTCTGGACGGGCAAATTTAACTCTCATTTCCCACCAGGAAGAGGAATTAACCAAAGGCTCAGCATGCCGGGCCGGAACCAGATTAGGGTCTGAAGCCATCCTGCGGTGTTGCCACCAGGTCACAAGAAAGCGAGTTGAAGAAAGGAGCTCAGGGGCACTGTAATTCACAAACCTGCAGAGTTATAAATGACAGCTATCGTCCAAAAATAGACTGAAGTAAGGCTGCCAAGAGGACTTGAAAGCGGGGCAGAATTGCAGGAAACCGATTTCAGGAGGTAGACTGGAATTGCATTGAAAGCATAGGAAAAGAGGCAGAACGTCCACAATGATGCACTTGGCCAAAAAGGGCGTATGCGTTTTTTCCTGAATATATTCAGGAAAAAACGCATACGCCCTTTTTGGCCAACCAAGCAAGCTTGCAAAGGAAATCTGCACTACAATGAAGTCTCACTTCCCCTCGGTCAAAAGGGCCATCTGAAAAAACTGTAAAGTCCAGAAAGGCAACAGGCCATTGAGAACTGGGAGCCTTGTTATGCTGAGGGGCGGGATGTAAATTGCCAACAACCACTCGGGAGAAGTGTATGGTGTTTCCTGAAACATCTAAAAAACAAAGCAACAGAACCTAGGGCACTTCCACTTATGGTCCTATAGCTTAGGGAAATTAAAATCAAAAAGACACAGCCACCCCAAAGTTTGGGACGGCTCTGTTTACAAGAACCTCGTTTACAGTACAAGTTCAACATCGCAGAAAGTGAAAAATGGATAAAGAACTTGAGATACTTACGTACAATGCAGTATCACGCAGCAATGAAATCTATGTCATCAGGCCCGTAGCAGCATAATGAGTAGACTCAGGTACGATGATTCTAACTGAAATAAGTCACACAGAAAAAGAAACATCATAAGATATCAGTAATACACGGAATGTAAACTTGGCTACACAGGAACTGCATTACAAAACAGAACAGGGTCTCAAATTTAGAAAACCAACTTATGCTTGCTTAAGGGGAAAGGTGAGTTGGGGTGCTGCATAAAACCAGAGATTGAAATGAGCACAGATAAAGTTCCTTATGCCAAATATGGAATAGACAAGAGCTACTCCTTGCTCAACGAAATGGACTCAACACCACATATTAAACGCCTAAGAATGTACCTGACTAGTAAGTATCTTAAAACCTATGGATTGCTATGTCTCCGAAAGAGAATCAAGCATGTGTACAGGGGCATAAACGCAGCAGTGATAGGATTGGAGAGGTTCGGTGAGCAAATGAAGACCCTTTGAAGTCATATTGCATGGTACCCATTACACGGGTCTTAACTCTCCAGGTTTAAGGTATTCTTCCTTCAGCTAAAACATGCATGTGGAACCCAAGTATGATCAACCATGTGAACGGGAGACGTGTTCAAATATGTCTCAGTTTTCCTCCCCTGGTACTCGGGTGCAACATTCCAGACGCTTTACTAACACTCTCCCCACTTGGAGAGTCAGCGCCTTTAACCTCCTGTTTGGCCCAGTTTGCAATTTCTGTGGAAGATGAACAGAAATAGCGAGAACCAATGAGAGACTAGCTGGAGGTGTCTGGACGGGCAAATTTAACTCTCATTTCCCACCAGGAAGAGGAAATAACCAAAGGCTCAGCGTGCCGTCCCGGAACCAGATTAGGGCCTGAAGCCATCTTGCGGTGTTGCGGCCAGGTCACAAGAAAGCGAGTTGAAGAAAGGAGCTCAGGGGCACTGTAATTCACAAACCTGCAGAGTTATAAATGACAGCTATCGTCCAAAAATAGACTGAAGTAAGGCTGCCAAGAGGACTTGAAAGCGGGGCAGAATTGCAGGAAACCGATTTCAGGAGGTAGACTGGAATTGCATTGAAAGCATAGGAAAAGAGGCAGAACGTCCACAATGATGCACTTGGCCAAAAAGGGCGTATGCGTTTTTTCCTGAATATATTCAGGAAAAAACGCATACGCCCTTTTTGGCCAACCAAGCAAGCTTGCAAAGGAAATCTGCACTACAATGAAGTCTCACTTCCCCCCGGTCAAAAGGGCCATCTGAAAAAAGTGTAAAATCCAGAAAGGCAGGACAGGCCATGGAGAACTGGGAGCCTTGTTATGCTGATGGGCGGGATGTAAATTGCCAACAGACACTCGGGAGAAGTGTATGGTGTTTCCTGAAACATCTAAAAAACAAAGCAACAGAGCCTAGGGCACTGCCACTTATGGTCCTATAGCTTAGAGAAATTAAAATCAAAAAGACACAGCCACCCCAAAGTTTGGGACGCCTCTGTTTACAACAACCTCGTTTACAGTACAAGTTCAACATCGCAGAAAGTGAAAAATGGATAAAGAACTTGTGGTACTTACGTACAATGCAGTATCACTCAGCAATGAAATCTATGTCATCAGGCCCGTAGCAGCATAATGAGTGGATTCAGGTACGATGATTCTAACTGAAATAAGTCACACAGAAAAAGAAACATCATAAGATATCACTAATACACGGAATGTAAACTTGGCTACACAGGAACTGCATTCCAAAACAGAACAGGGTCTCAAATTTAGAAAGCCAACTTATGCTTGCTTAAGGGGAAAGGTGAGTTGGGGTGCTGCATAAAACCAGAGATTGAAATGAGCACAGATAAAGTTCCTTAAGCCAAATATGGAATAGACAAGAGCTACTCCTTGCTCAACGAAATGGACTCAAAACCACATATTAAACCCCTAAGAATGTACCTGACTAGTAAGTATCTTAAAACCTATGGATTGCTATGTCTCCGAAAGAGAATCAAGCATGTGTACAGGGGCATAAAAGCAGCAGTGATAGGATTGGAGAGGTTCGGTGAGCAAATGAAGACCCTTTGAAGTCATATTGCATGGTACCCATTACACGGGTCTCAACTCTCCAGGTTTAAGGTATTCTTCCTTCAGCTAAAACATGCATGTGGAACCCAGAGTATGATCAACCATGTGAACGGGAGACGTGTTCAAATATGTCTCAGTTTTCCTCCCCTGGTACTCGGGTGCAACATTCCAGACGCTTTACTAACACTCTCCCCACTTGGAGAGTCAGTCCCTTTAACCTCCTGTTTGGCCCAGTTTGCAATTTCTGCGGAAGATGAACAGGAATAGCGAGAACCAATGAGAGGCTAGCTGGAGGTGTCTGGACGGGCAAATTTAACTCTCATTTCCCACCAGAGAGGAATTAACCAAAGGCTCAGCGTGCCGTGCCGGAACCAGATTAGGGCCTGAAGCCATCCTGCGGTGTTGCGGCCATCTCAAAAGAAAGCGAGTTGAAGAAAGGAGCTCAGGGGCACTGTAATTCACAAACCTGCAGAGTTATAAATGACAGCTATCGTCCAAAAATAGACTGAAGTAAGGCTGCCAAGAGGACTTGAAAGCGGGGCAGAATTGCAGGAAACCGATTTCAGGAGGTAGACTGGAATTGCATTGAAAGCATAGGAAAAGAGGCAGAACGTCCACAATGATGCACTTGGCCAAAAAGGGCGTATGCGTTTTTTCCTGAATATATTCAGGAAAAAACGCATACGCCCTTTTTGGCCAACCAAGCAAGCTTGCAAAGGAAATCTGCACTACAATGAAGTCTCACTTCCCCCCGGTCAAAAGGGCCATCTGAAAAAAGTGTAAAATCCAGAAAGGCAGGACAGGCCATGGAGAACTGGGAGCCTTGTTATGCTGATGGGCGGGATGTAAATTGCCAACAACCACTCGGGAGAAGTGTATGGTGTTTCCTGAAACATCGAAAAAACAAAGCAACAGAACCTAGGGCACTTCCACTTATGGTCCTATAGCTTAGGGAAATTAAAATCAAAAAGACACAGCCACCCCAAAGTTTGGGACGCCTCCGTTTACAAGAACCTCGTTTACAGTACAAGTTCAATATCACAGAAAGTGAAAAATGGATAAAGAACTTGTGGTACTTACGTACAATGCAGTATCACTCAGCAATGAAATCTATGTCATCAGGCCCGTAGCAGCATAATGAGTGGATTCAGGTACGATGATTCTAACTGAAATAAGTCACACAGAAAAAGAAACATCATAAGATATCACTAATACACGGAATGTAAACTTGGCTACACAGGAACTGCATTCCAAAACAGAACAGGGTCTCAAATTTAGAAAACCAACTTATGCTTGCTTAAGGGGAAAGGTGAGTTGGGGTGCTGTATAAAACCAGAGATTGAAATGAGCACAGATAAAGTTCCTTAAGCCAAATATGGAATAGACAAGAGCTACTCCTTGCTCAACGAAATGGACTCAAAACCCCATATTAAACGCCTAAGAATGTACCTGACTAGTAAGTATCTTAAAACCTATGGATTGCTATGTCTCCAAAAGAGAATCAAGCGTGTGTACAGAGGCATAAACGCAGCACTGATAGGATTGGAGAGGTTCGGTGAGCAAATGAAGACCCTTTGAAGTCATATTGCATGGTACCCATTACACGGGTCTCAACTCTCCATGTTTAAGGTATTCTTCCTTCAGCTTAAACATGCATGTGGAACACAGAGTATGATCAACCATGTGAACGGGAGACGTGTTCAAATATGTCTCAGTTTTCCTCCCCTGGTACTCGGGTGCAACATTCCAGACGCTTTACTAACACTCTCCCGACTTGGAGAGTCAGTCCCTTTAACCTCCTGTTTGGCCCAGTTTGCAATTTCTGCGGAAGATGAACAGGAATAGCGAGAACCAATGAGAGGCTAGCTGGAGGTGTCTGGACGGGCAAATTTAACTCTCATTTCCCACCAGGAAGAGGAATTAACCAAAGGCTCAGCATGCCGGGCCGGAACCAGATTAGGGCCTGAAGCCATCCTGCGGTGTTGCAGCCAGGTCACAAGAAAGCGAGTTGAAGAAAGGAGCTCAGGGGCACTGTAATTCACAAAACTGCAGAGTTATAAATGACAGCTATCGTCCAAAAATAGACTGAAGTAAGGCTGCCAAGAGGACTTGAAAGCGGGGCAGAATTGCAGGAAACCGATTTCAGGAGGTAGACTGGAATTGCATTGAAAGCATAGGAAAAGAGGCAGAACGTCCACAATGATGCACTTGGCCAAAAAGGGCGTATGCGTTTTTTCCTGAATATATTCAGGAAAAAACGCATACGCCCTTTTTGGCCAACCAAGCAAGCTTGCAAAGGAAATCTGCACTACAATGAAGTCTCACTTCCCCCCGGTCAAAAGGGCCATCTGAAAAAAGTGTAAAATCCAGAAAGGCAACAGGCCATTGAGAAGTGGGAGCCTTGTTATGCTGATGGGCGGGATGTAAATTGCCAACAGACACTTGGGAGAAGTGTATGGTGTTTCCTGAAACATCTAAAAAACAAAGCAACAGAGCCTAGGGCACTGCCACTTATGGTCCTATAGCTTAGGGAAATTAAAATCAAAAAGACACAGCCACCCCAAAGTTTGGGACGCCTCCGTTTACAAGAACCTCGTTTACAGTACAAGTTCAACATCGCAGAAAGTGAAAAATGGATAAAGAAGTTGTGGTATTTACTTACTAAGCAATATCACTCAGCAATGAAATCTATGTCATCAGGCCCTTAGCATCACAATGAGTGGATTCAGGTATGATGATTCTAACTGAAATAAGTCACACAGAAAAAGAAACATCATAAGATATCAGTAATACACGGAATGTAAACTTGGCTACACAGGAACTGAATTACAGAACAGAACAGGGTCTCAAATTTAGAAAACCAACTTATGCTTGCTTAAGGGTAAAGGTGAGGTGGGGTGCTGCATAAAACCAGAGATTGAAATGAGCACAGATAAAGTTCCTTAAGCCAAATATGGAATAGACAAGAGCTACTCCTTGCTCAACGAAATGGACTCAACACCGCATATTAAACGCCTAAGAATGTACCTGACTAGTAAGTATCTTAAAACCTATGGATTGCTATGTCTCTGAAAGAGAATCAAGCATGTGTACAGGGGCATAAACGCAGCAGTGATAGGATTGGAGAGGTTCGGTGAGCAAATGAAGACCCTTTGAAGTCATATTGCATGGTACCCATTCCACAGGTTTCAACTACCCAGGTTTAAGGTATTCTTCCTTCAGCTAAAACATGCATGTGGAACCTAGAGTATGATCAACCATGTGATCGGGAGACGTGTTCAAATATGTCTCAGTTTTCCTCCTGTGGTACTCGGGTGCAACATTCCAGACGCTTTACTAACACTCTCCCCACTTGGAGAGTCAGTCCCTTTAACCTCCTGTTTGGCCCAGTTTGCAATTTCTGCGGAAGATGAACAGGAATAGCGAGAACCAATGAGAGGCTAGCTGGAGGTGTCTGGACGGGCAAATTTAACTCTCATTTCCCACCAGGAAGAGGAATTAACCAAAGGCTCAGCTTGCCGGGCCGGAACCAGATTAGGGCCTGAAGCCATCCTGCGGTGTTGCGGCCAGGTCACAAGAAAGCGAGTTGAAGAAAGGAGCTCAGGGGCACTGTAATTCACAAACCTGCAGAGTTATAAATGACAGCTATCGTCCAAAAATAGACTGAAGTAAGGCTGCCAAGAGGACTTGAAAGCGGGGCAGAATTGCAGGAAACCGATTTCAGGAGGTAGACTGGAATTGCATTGAAAGCATAGGAAAAGAGGCAGAACGTCCACAATGATGCACTTGGCCAAAAAGGGCGTATGCGTTTTTTCCTGAATATATTCAGGAAAAAACGCATACGCCCTTTTTGGCCAACCAAGCAAGCTTGCAAAGGAAATCTGCACTACAATGAAGTCTCACTTCCCCCTGGTCAAAAGGGCCATCTGAAAAAAGTGTAAAATCCAGAAAGGCAGGACAGGCCATGGAGAACTGGGAGCCTTGTTATGCTGATGGGCGGGATGTAAATTGCCAACAACCACTCGGGAGAAGTGTATGGTGTTTCCTGAAACATCAAAAAAACAAAGCAACAGAACCTAGGGCACTTCCACTTATGGTCCTATAGCTTAGGGAAATTAAAATCAAAAAGACACAGCCACCCCAAAGTTTGGGACGCCTCCGTTTACAAGAACCTCGTTTACCGTACAAGTTCAATATCACAGAAAGTGAAAAATGGATAAAGAACTTGTGGTACTTACGTACAATGCAGTATCACTCAGCAATGAAATCTATGTCATCAGGCCCGTAGCAGCATAATGAGTGGATTCAGGTACGATGATTCTAACTGAAATAAGTCACACAGAAAAAGAAACATCATAAGATATCACTAATACACGGAATGTAAACTTGGCTACACAGGAACTGCATTCCAAAACAGAACAGGGTCTCAAATTTAGAAAACCAACTTATGCTTGCTTAAGGGGAAAGGTGAGTTGGGGTGCTGTATAAAACCAGAGATTGAAATGAGCACAGATAAAGTTCCTTAAGCCAAATATGGAATAGACAAGAGCTACTCCTTGCTCAACGAAATGGACTCAAAACCCCATATTAAACGCCTAAGAATGTACCTGACTAGTAAGTATCTTAAAACCTATGGATTGCTATGTCTCCAAAAGAGAATCAAGCGTGTGTACAGAGGCATAAACGCAGCACTGATAGGATTGGAGAGGTTTGGTGAGCAAATGAAGACCCTTTGAAGTCATATTGCATGGTACCCATTACACGGGTCTCAACTCTCCATGTTTAAGGTATTCTTCCTTCAGCTTAAACATGCATGTGGAACACAGAGTATGATCAACCATGTGAACGGGAGACGTGTTCAAATATGTCTCAGTTTTCCTCCCCTGGTACTCGGGTGCAACATTCCAGATGCTTTACTAACACTCTCCCCACTTGGAGAGTCAGTCCCTTTAACCTCCTGTTTGGCCCAGTTTGCAATTTCTGCGGAAGATGAACAGGAATAGCGAGAACCAATGAGAGGCTAGCTGGAGGTGTCTGGACGGGCAAATTTAACTCTCATTTCCCACCAGGAAGAGGAATTAACCAAAGGCTCAGCATGCCGGGCCGGAACCAGATTAGGGCCTGAAGCCATCCTGCGGTGTTGCAGCCAGGTCACAAGAAAGCGAGTTGAAGAAAGGAGCTCAGGGGCACTGTAATTCACAAAACTGCAGAGTTATAAATGACAGCTATCGTCCAAAAATAGACTGAAGTAAGGCTGCCAAGAGGACTTGAAAGCGGGGCAGAATTGCAGGAAACCGATTTCAGGAGGTAGACTGGAATTGCATTGAAAGCATAGGAAAAGAGGCAGAACGTCCACAATGATGCAGTTGGGCAAAAAGGGCGTATGCGTTTTTTCCTGAATATATTCAGGAAAAAACGCATACGCCCTTTTTGGCCAACCAAGCAAGCTTGCAAAGGAAATCTGCACTACAATGAAGTCTCACTTCCCCCCGGTCAAAAGGGCCATCTGAAAAAAGTGTAAAATCCAGAAAGGCAACAGGCCATTGAGAAGTGGGAGCCTTGTTATGCTGATGGGCGGGATGTAAATTGCCAACAGACACTCGGGAGAAGTGTATGGTGTTTCCTGAAACATCGAAAAAACAAAGCAACAGAGCCTAGGGCACTTCCACTTATGGTCCTATAGCTTAGGGAATTCAAAATCAAAAAGACACAGCCACCCCAATGTTTGGAACGGCTCTGTTTACAAGAACCTCGTTTACAGTACAAGTTCAACATCGCAGAAAGTGAAAAATGGATAAAGAAGTTGTGGTATTTACTTACAAAGCAATATCACTCAGCAATGAAATCTATGTCATCAGGCCCTTAGCAGAACAATGAGTGGATTCAGGTATGATGATTCTAACTGAAATAAGTTACACAGAAAAAGAAACATCATAAGATATCAGTAATACACGGAATGTAAACTTGGCTACACAGGAACTGAATTACAGAACAGAACAGGGTCTCAAATTTAGAAAACCAACTTATGCTTGCTTAAGGGTAAAGGTGAGGTGGGGTGCTGCATAAAACCAGAGATTGAAATGAGCACAGATAAAGTTCCTTAAGCCAAATATGGAATAGACAAGAGCTACTCCTTGCTCAACGAAATGGACTCAACACCGCATATTAAACGCCTAAGAATGTACCTGACTAGTAAGTATCTTAAAACCTATGGATTGCTATGTCTCCAAAAGAGAATCAAGCATGTGTACAGGGGCATAAACGCAGCAGTGATAGGATTGGAGAGGTTCGGTGAGCAAATGAAGACCCTTTGAAGTCATATTGCATGGTACCCATTCCACAGGTTTCAACTACCCAGGTTTAAGGTATTCTTCCTTCTGCTAAAACATGCATGTGGAACCTAGAGTATGATCAACCATGTGATCGGGAGACGTGTTCAAATATGTCTCAGTTTTCCTCCTCTGGTACTCGGGTGCAACATTCCAGACGCTTTACTAACACTCTCCCCACTTGGAGAGTCAGTCCCTTTAACCTCCTGTTTGGCCCAGTTTGCAATTTCTGCGGAAGATGAACAGGAATAGCGAGAACCAATGAGAGGCTAGCTGGAGGTGTCTGGACGGGCAAATTTAACTCTCATTTCCCACCAGGAAGAGGAATTAACCAAAGGCTCAGCATGCCGGGCCGGAACCAGATTAGGGCCTGAAGCCATCCTGCGGTGTTGCGGCCAGGTCACAAGAAAGCGAGTTGAAGAAAGGAGCTCAGGGGCACTGTAATTCACAAACCTGCAGAGTTATAAATGACAGCTATCGTCCAAAAATAGACTGAAGTAAGGCTGCCAAGAGGACTTGAAAGCGGGGCAGAATTGCAGGAAACCGATTTCAGGAGGTAGACTGGAATTGCATTGAAAGCATAGGAAAAGAGGCAGAACGTCCACAATGATGCACTTGGCCAAAAAGGGCGTATGCGTTTTTTCCTGAATATAATCAGGAAAAAACGCATACGCCCTTTTTGGCCAACCAAGCAAGCTTGCAAAGGAAATCTGCACTACAATGAAGTCTCACTTCCCCCCGGTCAAAAGGGCCATCTGAAAAAAGTGTAAAATCCAGAAAGGCAGGACAGGCCATGGAGAACTGGGAGCCTTGTTATGCTGATGGGCGGGATGTAAATTGCCAACAGACACTCGGGAGAAGTGTATGGTGTTTCCTGAAACATCTAAAAAACAAAGCAACAGAGCCTAGGGCACTGCCACTTATGGTCCTATAGCTTAGGGAAATTAAAATCAAAAAGACACAGCCACCCCAAAGTTTGGGACGCCTCCGTTTACAAGAACCTCGTTTACAGTACAAGTTCAACATCGCAGAAAGTGAAAAATGGATAAAGAAGTTGTGGTATTTACTTACAAAGCAATATCACTCAGCAATGAAATCTATGTCATCAGGCCCTTAGCAGAACAATGAGTGGATTCAGGTATGATGATTCTAACTGAAATAAGTCACACAGAAAAAGAAACATCATAAGATATCAGTAATACACGGAATGTAAACTTGGCTACACAGGAACTGAATTACAGAACAGAACAGGGTCTCAAATTTAGAAAACCAACTTATGCTTGCTTAAGGGTAAAGGTGAGGTGGGGTGCTGCATAAAACCAGAGATTGAAATGAGCACAGATAAAGTTCCTTAAGCCAAATATGGAATAGACAAGAGCTACTCCTTGCTCAACGAAATGGACTCAACACCCCATATTAAACGCCTAAGAATGTACCTGACTAGTAAGTATCTTAAAACCTATGGATTGCTATGTCTCCGAAAGAGAATCAAGCATGTGTACAGGGGCATAAACGCAGCAGTGATAGGATTGGAGAGGTTCGGTGAGCAAATGAAGACCCTTTGAAGTCATATTGCATGGTACCCATTCCACAGGTTTCAACTACCCAGGTTTAAGGTATTCTTCCTTCTGCTAAAACATGCATGTGGAACCTAGAGTATGATCAACCATGTGATCGGGAGACGTGTTCAAATATGTCTCAGTTTTCCTCCTCTGGTACTCGGGTGCAACATTCCAGACGCTTTACTAACACTCTCCCCACTTGGAGAGTCAGTCCCTTTAACCTCCTGTTTGGCCCAGTTTGCAATTTCTGCGGAAGATGAACAGGAATAGCGAGAACCAATGAGAGGCTAGCTGGAGGTGTCTGGACGGGCAAATTTAACTCTCATTTCCCACCAGGAAGAGGAATTAACCAAAGGCTCAGCATGCCGGGCCGGAACCAGATTAGGGCCTGAAGCCATCCTGCGGTGTTGCGGCCAGGTCACAAGAAAGCGAGTTGAAGAAAGGAGCTCAGGGGCACTGTAATTCACAAACCTGCAGAGTTATAAATGACAGCTATCGTCCAAAAATAGACTGAAGTAAGGCTGCCAAGAGGACTTGAAAGCGGGGCAGAATTGCAGGAAACCGATTTCAGGAGGTAGACTGGAATTGCATTGAAAGCATAGGAAAAGAGGCAGAACGTCCACAATGATGCACTTGGCCAAAAAGGGCGTATGCGTTTTTTCCTGAATATATTCAGGAAAAAACGCATACGCCCTTTTTGGCCAACCAAGCAAGCTTGCAAAGGAAATCTGCACTACAATGAAGTCTCACTTCCCCCCGGTCAAAAGGGCCATCTGAAAAAAGTGTAAAATCCAGAAAGGCAGGACAGGCCATGGAGAACTGGGAGCCTTGTTATGCTGATGGGCGGGATGTAAATTGCCAACAGACACTCGGGAGAAGTGTATGGTGTTTCCTGAAACATCTAAAAAACAAAGCAACAGAGCCTAGGGCACTGCCACTTATGGTCCTATAGCTTAGGGAAATTAAAATCAAAAAGACACAGCCACCCCAAAGTTTGGGACGCCTCCGTTTACAAGAACCTCGTTTACAGTACAAGTTCAACATCGCAGAAAGTGAAAAATGGATAAAGAAGTTGTGGTATTTACTTACAAAGCAATATCACTCAGCAATGAAATCTATGTCATCAGGCCCTTAGCATCACAATGAGTGGATTCAGGTATGATGATTCTAACTGAAATAAGTCACACAGAAAAAGAAACATCATAAGATATCAGTAATACACGGAATGTAAACTTGGCTACACAGGAACTGAATTACAGAACAGAACAGGGTCTCAAATTTAGAAAACCAACTTATGCTTGCTTAAGGGTAAAGGTGAGGTGGGGTGCTGCATAAAACCAGAGATTGAAATGAGCACAGATAAAGTTCCTTAAGCCAAATATGGAATAGACAAGAGCTACTCCTTGCTCAACGAAATGGACTCAACACCCCATATTAAACGCCTAAGAATGTACCTGACTAGTAAGTATCTTAAAACCTATGGATTGCTATGTCTCCGAAAGAGAATCAAGCATGTGTACAGGGGCATAAACGCAGCAGTGATAGGATTGGAGAGGTTCGGTGAGCAAATGAAGACCCTTTGAAGTCATATTGCATGGTACCCATTCCACAGGTTTCAACTACCCAGGTTTAAGGTATTCTTCCTTCTGCTAAAACATGCATGTGGAACCTAGAGTATGATCAACCATGTGATCGGGAGACGTGTTCAAATATGTCTCAGTTTTCCTCCTCTGGTACTCGGGTGCAACATTCCAGACGCTTTACTAACACTCTCCCCACTTGGAGAGTCAGTCCCTTTAACCTCCTGTTTGGCCCAGTTTGCAATTTCTGCGGAAGATGAACAGGAATAGCGAGAACCAATGAGAGGCTAGCTGGAGGTGTCTGGACGGGCAAATTTAACTCTCATTTCCCACCAGGAAGAGGAATTAACCAAAGGCTCAGCATGCCGGGCCGGAACCAGATTAGGGCCTGAAGCCATCCTGCGGTGTTGCGGCCAGGTCACAAGAAAGCGAGTTGAAGAAAGGAGCTCAGGGGCACTGTAATTCACAAACCTGCAGAGTTATAAATGACAGCTATCGTCCAAAAATAGACTGAAGTAAGGCTGCCAAGAGGACTTGAAAGCGGGGCAGAATTGCAGGAAACCGATTTCAGGAGGTAGACTGGAATTGCATTGAAAGCATAGGAAAAGAGGCAGAACGTCCACAATGATGCACTTGGCCAAAAAGGGCGTATGCGTTTTTTCCTGAATATATTCAGGAAAAAACGCATACGCCCTTTTTGGCCAACCAAGCAAGCTTGCAAAGGAAATCTGCACTACAATGAAGTCTCACTTCCCCCCGGTCAAAAGGGCCATCTGAAAAAAGTGTAAAATCCAGAAAGGCAGGACAGGCCATGGAGAACTGGGAGCCTTGTTATGCTGATGGGCGGGATGTAAATTGCCAACAGACACTCGGGAGAAGTGTATGGTGTTTCCTGAAACATCTAAAAAACAAAGCAACAGAGCCTAGGGCACTGCCACTTATGGTCCTATAGCTTAGGGAAATTAAAATCAAAAAGACACAGCCACCCCAAAGTTTGGGACGCCTCCGTTTACAAGAACCTCGTTTACAGTACAAGTTCAACATCGCAGAAAGTGAAAAATGGATAAAGAAGTTGTGGTATTTACTTACAAAGCAATATCACTCAGCAATGAAATCTATGTCATCAGGCCCTTAGCATCACAATGAGTGGATTCAGGTATGATGATTCTAACTGAAATAAGTCACACAGAAAAAGAAACATCATAAGATATCAGTAATACACGGAATGTAAACTTGGCTACACAGGAACTGAATTACAGAACAGAACAGGGTCTCAAATTTAGAAAACCAACTTATGCTTGCTTAAGGGTAAAGGTGAGGTGGGGTGCTGCATAAAACCAGAGATTGAAATGAGCACAGATAAAGTTCCTTAAGCCAAATATGGAATAGACAAGAGCTACTCCTTGCTCAACGAAATGGACTCAACACCCCATATTAAACGCCTAAGAATGTACCTGACTAGTAAGTATCTTAAAACCTATGGATTGCTATGTCTCCGAAAGAGAATCAAGCATGTGTACAGGGGCATAAACGCAGCAGTGATAGGATTGGAGAGGTTCGGTGAGCAAATGAAGACCCTTTGAAGTCATATTGCATGGTACCCATTCCACAGGTTTCAACTACCCAGGTTTAAGGTATTCTTCCTTCAGCTAAAACATGCATGTGGAACCTAGAGTATGATCAACCATGTGATCGGGAGACGTGTTCAAATATGTCTCAGTTTTCCTCCTCTGGTACTCGGGTGCAACATTCCAGACGCTTTACTAACACTCTCCCCACTTGGAGAGTCAGTCCCTTTAACCTCCTGTTTGGCCTAGTTTGCAATTTCTGCGGAAGATGAACAGGAATAGCGAGAACCAATGAGAGGCTAGCTGGAGGTGTCTGGACGGGCAAATTTAACTCTCATTTCCCACCAGGAAGAGGAATTAACCAACGGCTCAGCATGCCGGGCCGGAACCAGATTAGGGCCTGAAGCCATCCTGCGGTGTTGCGGCCAGGTCACAAGAAAGCGAGTTGAAGAAAGGAGCTCAGGGGCACTGTAATTCACAAACCTGCAGAGTTATAAATGACAGCTATCGTCCAAAAATAGACTGAAGTAAGGCTGCCAAGAGGACTTGAAAGCGGGGCAGAATTGCAGGAAACCGATTTCAGGAGGTAGACTGGAATTGCATTGAAAGCATAGGAAAAGAGGCAGAACGTCCACAATGATGCACTTGGCCAAAAAGGGCGTATGCGTTTTTTCCTGAATATAATCAGGAAAAAACGCATACGCCCTTTTTGGCCAACCAAGCAAGCTTGCAAAGGAAATCTGCACTACAATGAAGTCTCACTTCCCCCTGGTCAAAAGGGCCATCTGAAAAATGTGTAAAATCCAGAAAGGCAGGACAGGCCATGGAGAACTGGGAGCCTTGTTATGCTGATGGGCGGGATGTAAATTGCCAACAGACACTCGGGAGAAGTGTATGGTGTTTCCTGAAACATCTAAAAAACAAAGCAACAGAGCCTAGGGCACTGCCACTTATGGTCCTATAGCTTAGGGAAATTAAAATCAAAAAGACACAGCCACCCCAAAGTTTGGGACGCCTCCGTTTACAAGAACCTCGTTTACAGTACAAGTTCAACATCGCAGAAAGTGAAAAATGGATAAAGAAGTTGTGGTATTTACTTACAAAGCAATATCACTCAGCAAAGAAATCTATGTCATCAGGCACTTAGCATCACAATGAGTGGATTCAGGTATGATGATTCTAACTGAAATAAGTCACACAGAAAAAGAAACATCATAAGATATCAGTAATACACGGAATGTAAACTTGGCTACACAGGAACTGAATTACAGAACAGAACAGGGTCTCAAATTTAGAAAACCAACTTATGCTTGCTTAAGGGTAAAGGTGAGGTGGGGTGCTGCATAAAACCAGAGATTGAAATGAGCACAGATAAAGTTCCTTAAGCCAAATATGGAATAGACAAGAGCTACTCCTTGCTCAACGAAATGGACTCAACACCCCATATTAAACGCCTAAGAATGTACCTGACTAGTAAGTATCTTAAAACCTATGGATTGCTATGTCTCCGAAAGAGAATCAAGCATGTGTACAGGGGCATAAACGCAGCAGTGATAGGATTGGAGAGGTTCGGTGAGCAAATGAAGACCCTTTGAAGTCATATTGCATGGTACCCATTCCACAGGTTTCAACTACCCAGGTTTAAGGTATTCTTCCTTCAGCTAAAACATGCATGTGGAACCTAGAGTATGATCAACCATGTGATCGGGAGACGTGTTCAAATATGTCTCAGTTTTCCTCCTCTGGTACTCGGGTGCAACATTCCAGACGCTTTACTAACACTCTCCCCACTTGGAGAGTCAGTCCCTTTAACCTCCTGTTTGGCCCAGTTTGCAATTTCTGTGGAAGATGAACAGGAATAGCGAGAACCAATGAGAGGCTAGCTGGAGGTGTCTGGACGGGCAAATTTAACTCTCATTTCCCACCAGGAAGAGGAATTAACCAAAGGCTCAGCATGCCCGGCCGGAACCAGATTAGGGCCTGAAGCTATCCTGCGGTGTTGCGGCCAGGTCACAAGAAAGCGAGTTGAAGAAAGGAGCTCAGGGGCACTGTAATTCACAAACCTGCAGAGTTATAAATGACAGCTATCGTCCAAAAATAGACTGAAGTAAGGCTGCCAAGAGGACTTGAAAGCGGGGCAGAATTGCAGGAAACCGATTTCAGGAGGTAGACTGGAATTGCATTGAAAGCATAGGAAAAGAGGCAGAACGTCCACAATGATGCACTTGGCCAAAAAGGGCGTATGTGTTTTTTCCTGAATATAATCAGGAAAAAACGCATACGCCCTTTTTGGCCAACCAAGCAAGCTTGCAAAGGAAATCTGCACTACAATGAAGTCTCACTTCCCCCCGGTCAAAAGGGCCATCTGAAAAAAGTGTAAAATCCAGAAAGGCAGGACAGGCCATGGAGAACTGGGAGCCTTGTTATGCTGATGGGCGGGATGTAAATTGCCAACAGACACTCGGGAGAAGTGTATGGTGTTTCCTGAAACATCTAAAAAACAAAGCAACAGAGCCTAGGGCACTGCCACTTATGGTCCTATAGCTTAGGGAAATTAAAATAAAAAAGACACAGCCACCCCAAAGTTTGGGACGCCTCCGTTTACAAGAACCTCGTTTACAGTACAAGTTCAACATCGCAGAAAGTGAAAAATGGATAAAGAAGTTGTGGTATTTACTTACAAAGCAATATCACTCAGCAATGAAATCTATGTCATCAGGCCCTTAGCATCACAATGAGTGGATTCAGGTATGATGATTCTAACTGAAATAAGTCACACAGAAAAAGAAACATCATAAGATATCAGTAATACACGGAATGTAAACTTGGCTACACAGGAACTGAATTACAGAACAGAACAGGGTCTCAAATTTAGAAAACCAACTTATGCTTGCTTAAGGGTAAAGGTGAGTTGGGGTGCTGCATAAAACCAGAGATTGAAATGAGCACAGATAAAGTTCCTTAAGTCAAATATGGAATAGACAAGAGCTACTCCTTGCTCAACGAAATGGACTCAACACCGCATATTAAACGCCTAAGAATGTACCTGACTAGTAAGTATCGTAAAACCTATGGATTGCTATGTCTACGAAAGAGAATCAAGCATGTGTACAGGGGCATAAACGCAGCAGTGATAGGATTGGAGAGGTTCGGTGAGCAAATGAAGACCCTTTGAAGTCATATTGCATGGTACCCATTACACGGGTCTCAACTCTCCAGGTTTAAGGTATTCTTCCTTCAGCTAAAACATGCATGTGGAACCCAAGTATGATCAACCATGTGAATGGGAGACGTGTTCAAATATGTCTCAGTTTTCGTACCCTGGTACTCGGGTGCAACATTCCAGACGCTTTACTAACACTCTCCCCACTTGGAGAGTCAGCGCCTTTAACCTCCTGTTTGGCCCAGTTTGCAATTTCTGCGGAAGATGAACAGGAATAGCGAGAACCAATGAGAGGCTAGCTGGAGGTGTCTGGACGGGCAAATTTAACTCTCATTTCCCAACAAGAAGAGGAAATAACCAAAGGCTCAGCGTGCCGTACCGGAGCCAGATTAGGGCCTGAAGCCATCTTGCGGTGTTGCAGCCAGCTCAAAAGAAAGCGAGTTGAAGAAAGGAGCTCAGGGGCACTGTAATTCACAAACCTGCAGAGTTATAAATGACAGCTATCGTCCAAAAATAGACTGAAGTAAGGCTGCCAAGAGGACTTGAAAGCGGGGCAGAATTGCAGGAAACCGATTTCAGGAGGTAGACTGGAATTGCATTGAAAGCATAGGAAAAGAGGCAGAACGTCCACAATGATGCACTTGGCCAAAAAGGGCGTATGCGTTTTTTCCTGAATATATTCAGGAAAAAACGCATACGCCCTTTTTGGCCAACCAAGCAAGCTTGCAAAGGAAATCTGCACTACAATGAAGTCTCACTTCCCCCCGGTCAAAAGGGCCATCTGAAAAAAGTGTAAAATCCAGAAAGGCAGGACAGGCCATGGAGAACTGGGAGCCTTGTTATGCTGATGGGCGGGATGTAAATTGCCAACAACCACTCGGGAGAAGTGTATGGTGTTTCCTGAAACATCTAAAAAACAAAGCAACAGAACCTAGGGCACTTCCACTTATGGTCCTATAGCTTAGGGAAATTAAAATCAAAAAGACACAGCCACCCCAAAGTTTGGAACGGCTCTGTTTACAAGAACCTCGTTTACAGTACAAGTTCAACATCGCAGAAAGTGAAAAATGGATAAAGAAGTTGTGGTATTTACTTACAAAGCAATATCACTCAGCAATGAAATCTGTGTCATCAGGCCCTTAGCAGCACAATGAGTGGATTCAGGTATGATGATTCTAACTGAAATAAGTCACACAGAAAAAGAAACATCATAAGATATCAGTAATACACGGAATGTAAACTTGGCTACACAGGAACTGAATTACAGAACAGAACAGGGTCTCAAATTTAGAAAACCAACTTATGCTTGCTTAAGGGGAAAGGTGAGTTGGGGTGCTGCATAAAACCAGAGATTGAAATGAGCACAGATAAAGTTCCTTAAGCCAAATATGGAATAGACAAGAGCTACTCCTTGCTCAACGAAATGGACTCAACACCGCATATTAAACGCCTAAGAATGTACCTGACTAGTAAGTATCTTAAAACCTATAGATTGCTATGTCTCCGAAAGAGAATCAAGCATGTGTACAGGGGCATAAACGCAGCAGTGATAGGATTGGAGAGGTTCGGTGAGCAAATGAAGACCCTTTGAAGTCATATTGCATGGTACCCATTCCACGGGTTTCAACTACCCAGGTTTTAGGTATTCTTCCTTCAGCTAAAACATGCATGTGGAACCCAGAGTATGATCAACCATGTGATCGGGAGACGTGTTCAAATATGTCTCAGTTTTCCTCCCCTGGTACTCGGGTGCAACATTCCAGACGCTTTACTAACACTCTCCCCACTTGGAGAGTCAGCGCCTTTAACCTCCTGTTTGGCACAGTTTGCAATTTCTGTGGAAGATGAACAGGAATAGCGAGAACCAATGAGAGGCTAGCTGGAGGTGTCTGGACGGGCAAATTTAACTCTCATTTCCCACCAGGAGGAGGAAATAAACAAAGGCTCAGCGTGCCGTGCCAGAACCAGATTAGGGCCTGAAGCCATCCTGCGGTGTTGCGGCCAGGTCACAAGAAAGCGAGTTGAAGAAAGGAGCTCAGGGGCACTGTAATTCACAAACCTGCAGAGTTATAAATGACAGCTATCGTCCAAAAATAGACTGAAGTAAGGCTGCCAAGAGGACTTGAAAGCGGGGCAGAATTGCAGGAAACCGATTTCAGGAGGTAGACTGGAATTGCATTGAAAGCATAGGAAAAGAGGCAGAACGTCCACAATGATGCACTTGGCCAAAAAGGGCGTATGCGTTTTTTCCTGAATATATTCAGGAAAAAACGCATACGCCCTTTTTGGCCAACCAAGCAAGCTTGCAAAGGAAATCTGCACTACAATGAAGTCTCACTTCCCCCCGGTCAAAAGGGCCATCTGAAAAAAGTGTAAAATCCAGAAAGGCAGGACAGGCCATGGAGAACTGGGAGCCTTGTTATGCTGATGGGCGGGATGTAAACTGCCAACAACCACTCGGGAGAAGTGTATGGTGTTTCCTGAAACATGTAAAAAACAAAGCAACAGAACCTAGGGCACTTCCACTTATGGTCCTATAGCTTAGGGAAATTAAAATCAAAAAGACACAGCCACCCCAAAGTTTGGAACGGCTCTGTTTACAAGAACCTCGTTTACAGTACAAGTTCAACATCGCAGAAAGTGAAAAATGGATAAAGAAGTTGTGGTATTTACTTACAAAGCAATATCACTCAGCAATGAAATCTGTGTCATCAGGCCCTTAGCAGCACAATGAGTGGATTCAGGTATGATGATTCTAACTGAAATAAGTCACACAGAAAAAGAAACATCATAAGATATCAGTAATACACGGAATGTAAACTTGGCTACACAGGAACTGAATTACAGAACAGAACAGGGTCTCAAATTTAGAAAACCAACTTATGCTTGCTTAAGGGTAAAGGTGAGTTGGGGTGCTGCATAAAACCAGAGATTGAAATGAGCACAGATAAAGTTCCTTAAGCCAAATATGGAATAGACAAGAGCTACTCCTTGCTCAATGAAATGGACTCAACACCGCATATTAAACGCCTAAGAATGTACCTGACTAGTAAGTATCTTAAAACCTATAGATTGCTATGTCTCCGAAAGAGAATCAAGCATGTGTACAGGGGCATAAACGCAGCAGTGATAGGATTGGAGAGGTTCGGTGAGCAAATGAAGACCCTTTGAAGTCATATTGCATGGTACCCATTCCACGGGTTTCAACTACCCAGGTTTTAGGTATTCTTCCTTCAGCTAAAACATGCATGTGGAACCCAGAGTATGATCAACCATTTGATCGGGAGACGTGTTCAAATATGTCTCAGTTTTCCTCCCCTGGTACTCGGGTGCAACATTCCAGACGCTTTACTAACACTCTCCCCACTTGGAAAGTCAGCGCCTTTAACCTCCTGTTTGGCCCAGTTTGCAATTTCTGTGGAAGATGAACAGGAATAGCGAGAACCAATGAGAGGCTAGCTGGAGGTGTCTGGACGGGCAAATTTAACTCTCATTTCCCACCAGGAGGAGGAAATAAACAAAGGCTCAGCGTGCCGTGCCAGAACCAGATTAGGGCCTGAAGCCATCCTGCGGTGTTGCGGCCAGGTCACAAGAAAGCGAGTTGAAGAAAGGAGCTCAGGGGCACTGTAATTCACAAACCTGCAGAGTTATAAATGACAGCTATCGTCCAAAAATAGACTGAAGTAAGGCTGCCAAGAGGACTTGAAAGCGGGGCAGAATTGCAGGAAACCGATTTCAGGAGGTAGACTGGAATTGCATTGAAAGCATAGGAAAAGAGGCAGAATGTCCACAATGATGCACTTGGCCAAAAAGGGCGTATGCGTTTTTTCCTGAATATATTCAGGAAAAAACGCATACGCCCTTTTTGGCCAACCAAGCAAGCTTGCAAAGGAAATCTGCACTACAATGAAGTCTCACTTCCCCCCGGTCAAAAGGGCCATCTGAAAAAAGTGTAAAATCCAGAAAGGCAGGACAGGCCATGGAGAACTGGGAGCCTTGTTATGCTGATGGGCGGGATGTAAATTGCCAACAGACACTCGGGAGAAGTGTATGGTGTTTCCTGAAACATCTAAAAAACAAAGCAACAGAGCCTAGGGCACTGCCACTTATGGTCCTATAGCTTAGGGAAATTAAAATCAAAAAGACACAGCCACCCCAAAGTTTGGGACGCCTCTGTTTACAACAACCTCGTTTACAGTACAAGTTCAACATCGCAGAAAGTGAGAAATGGATAAAGAAGTTGTGGTATTTACTTACAAAGCAATATCACTCAGCAATGAAATCTATGTCATCAGGCCCTTAGCATCACAATGAGTGGATTCAGGTATGATGATTCTAACTGAAATAAGTCACACAGAAAAAGAAACATCATAAGATATCAGTAATACACGGAATGTAAACTTGGCTACACAGGAACTGAATTACAGAACAGAACAGGGTCTCAAATTTAGAAAACCAACTTATGCTTGCTTAAGGGGAAAGGTGAGTTGGGGTGCTGCATAAAACCAGAGATTGAAATGAGCACAGATAAGGTTCCTTATGCCAAATATGGAATAGACAAGAGCTACTCGTTGCTCAACGAAATGGACTCAACACCGCATATTAAACGCCTAAGATGTACCTGACTAGTAAGTATCTTAAAACCTATGGATTGCTATCTCTCCGAAAGAGAATCAAGCATGTGTACAGGGGCATAAACGCAGCAGTGATAGGATTGGAGAGGTTCGGTGAGCAAATGAAGACCCTTTGAAGTCATATTGCATGGTACCCATTCCACGGGTTTCAACTACCCAGGTTTTAGGTATTCTTCCTTCAGCTAAAACATGCATGTGGAACCCAGAGTATGATCAAACATGTGATCGGGAGACGTGTTCAAATATGTCTCAGTTTTCCTCCCCTGGTACTCGGGTGCAACATTCCAGACGCTTTACTAACACTCTCCCCACTTGGAGAGTCAGTGCCTTTAACCTCCTGTTTGGCACAGTTTGCAATTTCTCGGAAGATGAACAGGAATAGCGAGAACCAATGAGAGACTAGCTGGAGGTGTCTGGACGGGCAAATTTAACTCTCATTTCCCAACAGGAAGAGGAAATAACCAAAGGCTCAGCGTGCCGTACCGGAACCAGATTAGGGCCTGAAGCCATCCTGCGGTGTGGCGGCCAGCTCAAAAGAAAGCGAGTTGAAGAAAGGAGCTCAGGGGCACTGTAATTCACAAACCTGCAGAGTTATAAATGACAGCTATCGTCCAAAAATAGACTGAAGTAAGGCTGCCAAGAGGACTTGAAAGCGGGGCAGAATTGCAGGAAACCGATTTCAGGAGGTAGACTGGAATTGCATTGAAAGCATAGGAAAAGAGGCAGAACGTCCACAATGATGCACTTGGCCAAAAAGGGCGTATGCGTTTTTTCCTGAATATATTCAGGAAAAAACACATACGCCCTTTTTGGCCAACCAAGCAAGCTTGCAAAGGAAATCTGCACTACAATGAAGTCTCACTTCCCCCCGGTCAAAAGGGCCATCTGAAAAAAGTGTAAAATCCAGAAAGGCAGGACAGGCCATGGAGAACTGGGAGCCTTGTTATGCTGATGGGCGGGATGTAAACTGCCAACAACCACTCGGGAGAAGTGTATGGTGTTTCCTGAAACATGTAAAAAACAAAGCAACAGAACCTAGGGCACTTCCACTTATGGTCCTATAGCTTAGGGAAATTAAAATCAAAAAGACACAGCCACCCCAAAGTTTGGAACGGCTCTGTTTACAAGAACCTCGTTTACAGTACAAGTTCAACATCGCAGAAAGTGAAAAATGGATAAAGAAGTTGTGGTATTTACTTACAAAGCAATATCACTCAGCAATGAAATCTATGTCATCAGGCCCTTAGCATCACAATGAGTGGATTCAGGTATGATGATTCTAACTGAAATAAGTCACACAGAAAAAGAAACATCATAAGATATCAGTAATACACGGAATGTAAACTTGGCTACACAGGAACTGAATTACAGAACAGAACAGGGTCTCAAATTTAGAAAACCAACTTATGCTTGCTTAAGGGTAAAGGTGAGTTGGGGTGCTGCATAAAACCAGAGATTGAAATGAGCACAGATAAGGTTCCTTATGCCAAATATGGAATAGACAAGAGCTACTCGTTGCTCAACGAAATGGACTCAACACCGCATATTAAACGCCTAAGATGTACCTGACTAGTAAGTATCTTAAAACCTATGGATTGCTATCTCTCCGAAAGAGAATCAAGCATGTGTACAGGGGCATAAACGCAGCAGTGATAGGATTGGAGAGGTTCGGTGAGCAAATGAAGACCCTTTGAAGTCATATTGCATGGTACCCATTCCACGGGTTTCAACTACCCAGGTTTTAGGTATTCTTCCTTCAGCTAAAACATGCATGTGGAACCCAGAGTATGATCAAACATGTGATCGGGAGACGTGTTCAAATATGTCTCAGTTTTCCTCCCCTGGTACTCGGGTGCAACATTCCAGACGCTTTACTAACACTCTCCCCACTTGGAGAGTCAGTGCCTTTAACCTCCTGTTTGGCACAGTTTGCAATTTCTGCGGAAGATGAACAGGAATAGCGAGAACCAATGAGAGACTAGCTGGAGGTGTCTGGACGGGCAAATTTAACTCTCATTTCCCAACAGGAAGAGGAAATAACCAAAGGCTCAGCGTGCCGTACCGGAACCAGATTAGGGCCTGAAGCCATCCTGCGGTGTGGCGGCCAGCTCAAAAGAAAGCGAGTTGAAGAAAGGAGCTCAGGGGCACTGTAATTCACAAACCTGCAGAGTTATAAATGACAGCTATCGTCCAAAAATAGACTGAAGTAAGGCTGCCAAGAGGACTTGAAAGCGGGGCAGAATTGCAGGAAACCGATTTCAGGAGGTAGACTGGAATTGCATTGAAAGCATAGGAAAAGAGGCAGAACGTCCACAATGATGCACTTGGCCAAAAAGGGCGTATGCGTTTTTTCCTGAATATATTCAGGAAAAAACACATACGCCCTTTTTGGCCAACCAAGCAAGCTTGCAAAGGAAATCTGCACTACAATGAAGTCTCACTTCCCCCCGGTCAAAAGGGCCATCTGAAAAAAGTGTAAAATCCAGAAAGGCAGGACAGGCCATGGAGAACTGGGAGCCTTGTTATGCTGATGGGCGGGATGTAAACTGCCAACAACCACTCGGGAGAAGTGTATGGTGTTTCCTGAAACATGTAAAAAACAAAGCAACAGAACCTAGGGCACTTCCACTTATGGTCCTATAGCTTAGGGAAATTAAAATCAAAAAGACACAGCCACCCCAAAGTTTGGAACGGCTCTGTTTACAAGAACCTCGTTTACAGTACAAGTTCAACATCGCAGAAAGTGAAAAATGGATAAAGAAGTTGTGGTATTTACTTACAAAGCAATATCACTCAGCAATGAAATCTGTGTCATCAGGCCCTTAGCAGCACAATGAGTGGATTCAGGTATGATGATTCTAACTGAAATAAGTCACACAGAAAAAGAAACATCATAAGATATCAGTAATACACGGAATGTAAACTTGGCTACACAGGAACTGAATTACAGAACAGAACAGGGTCTCAAATTTAGAAAACCAACTTATGCTTGCTTAAGGGTAAAGGTGAGTTGGGGTGCTGCATAAAACCAGAGATTGAAATGAGCACAGATAAAGTTCCTTAAGCCAAATATGGAATAGACAAGAGCTACTCGTTGCTCAACGAAATGGACTCAACACCGCATATTAAACGCCTAAGAATGTACCTGACTAGTAAGTATCTTAAAACCTATAGATTGCTATGTCTCCGAAAGAGAATGAAGCATGTGTACAGGGGCATAAACGCAGCAGTGATAGGATTGGAGAGGTTCGGTGAGCAAATGAAGACCCTTTGAAGTCATATTGCATGGTACCCATTCCACGGGTTTCAACTACCCAGGTTTTAGGTATTCTTCCTTCAGCTAAAACATGCATGTGGAACCCAGAGTATGATCAACCATTTGATCGGGAGACGTGTTCAAATATGTCTCAGTTTTCCTCCCCTGGTACTCGGGTGCAACATTCCAGACGCTTTACTAACACTCTCCCCACTTGGAAAGTCAGCGCCTTTAACCTCCTGTTTGGCCCAGTTTGCAATTTCTGTGGAAGATGAACAGGAATAGCGAGAACCAATGAGAGGCTAGCTGGAGGTGTCTGGACGGGCAAATTTAACTCTCATTTCCCACCAGGAGGAGGAAATAAACAAAGGCTCAGCGTGCCGTGCCAGAACCAGATTAGGGCCTGAAGCCATCCTGCGGTGTTGCGGCCAGGTCACAAGAAAGCGAGTTGAAGAAAGGAGCTCAGGGGCACTGTAATTCACAAACCTGCAGAGTTATAAATGACAGCTATCGTCCAAAAATAGACTGAAGTAAGGCTGCCAAGAGGACTTGAAAGCGGGGCAGAATTGCAGGAAACCGATTTCAGGAGGTAGACTGGAATTGCATTGAAAGCATAGGAAAAGAGGCAGAACGTCCACAATGATGCACTTGGCCAAAAAGGGCGTATGCGTTTTTTCCTGAATATATTCAGGAAAAAACGCATACGCCCTTTTTGGCCAACCAAGCAAGCTTGCAAAGGAAATCTGCACTACAATGAAGTCTCACTTCCCCCTGGTCAAAAGGGCCATCTGAAAAAAGTGTAAAATCCAGAAAGGCAGGACAGGCCATGGAGAACTGGGAGCCTTGTTATGCTGATGGGCGGGATGTAAATTGCCAACAGACACTTGGGAGAAGTGTATGGTGTTTCCTGAAACATCTAAAAAACAAAGCAACAGAGCCTAGGGCACTGCCACTTATGGTCCTATAGCTTAGGGAAATTAAAATCAAAAAGACACAGCCACCCCAAAGTTTGGGACGCCTCTGTTTACAACAACCTCGTTTACAGTACAAGTTCAACATCGCAGAAAGTGAAAAATGGATAAAGAAGTTGTGGTATTTACTTACAAAGCAATATCACTCAGCAATGAAATCTATGTCATCAGGCCCTTAGCATCACAATGAGTGGATTCAGGTATGATGATTCTAACTGAAATAAGTCACACAGAAAAAGAAACATCATAAGATATCAATAATACACGGAATGTAAACTTGGCTACACAGGAACTGAATTACAGAACAGAACAGGGTCTCAAATTTAGAAAACCAACTTATGCTTGCTTAAGGGTAAAGGTGAGGTGGGGTGCTGCATAAAACCAGAGATTGAAATGAGCACAGATAAAGTTCCTTAAGTCAAATATGGAATAGACAAGAGCTACTCCTTGCTCAACGAAATGGACTCAACACCGCATATTAAACGCCTAAGAATGTACCTGACTAGTAAGTATCGTAAAACCTATGGATTGCTATGTCTCCAAAAGAGAATCAAGCATGTGTACAGGGGCATAAACGCAGCAGTGATAGGATTGGAGAGGTTCGGTGAGCAAATGAAGACCCTTTGAAGTCATATTGCATGGTACCCATTACACGGGTCTCAACTCTCCAGGTTTAAGGTATTCTTCCTTCAGCTAAAACATGCATGTGGAACCCAAGTATGATCAACCATGTGAACGGGAGACGTGTTCAAATATGTCTCAGTTTTCCTCCCCTGGTACTCGGGTGCAACATTCCAGACGCTTTACTAACACTCTCCCCACTTGGAGAGTCAGCGCCTTTAACCTCCTGTTTGGCCCAGTTTGCAATTTCTGCGGAAGATGAACAGGAATAGCGAGAACCAATGAGAGGCTAGCTGGAGGTGTCTGGACGGGCAAATTTAACTCTCATTTCCCACCAGGAAGAGGAAATAACCAAAGGCTCAGCGTGCCGTACCGGAACCAGATTAGGGCCTGAAGCCATCCTGCGGTGTTGCGGCCAGCTCAAAAGAAAGCGAGTTGAAGAAAGGAGCTCAGGGGCACTGTAATTCACAAACCTGCAGAGTTATAAATGACAGCTATCGTCCAAAAATATACTGAAGTAAGGCTGCCAAGAGGACTTGAAAGCGGGGCAGAATTGCAGGAAACCGATTTCAGGAGGTAGACTGGAATTGCATTGAAAGCATAGGAAAAGAGGCAGAACGTCCACAATGATGCACTTGGCCAAAAAGGGCGTATGCGTTTTTTCCTGACTATATTCAGGAAAAAACGCATACGCCCTTTTTGGCCAACCAAGCAAGCTTGCAAAGGAAATCTGCACTACAATGAAGTCTCTCTTCCCCCCGGTCAAAAGGGCCATCAGAAAAAAGTGTAAAATCCAGAAAGGCAGGACAGGCCATGGAGAACTGGGAGCCTTGTTATGCTGAGGGGCGGGATATAAATTGCCAACAGACACTTGGGAGAAGTGTATGGTGTTTCCTGAAACATCTAAAAAACAAAGCAACAGAGCCTAGGGCACTGCCACTTATGGTCCTATAGCTTAGGGAAATTAAAATCAAAAAGACACAGCCACCCCAAATTTGGGACGCCTCTGTTTACAAGAACCTCGTTTACTGTACAAGTTCAACATCGCAGAAAGTGAAAAATGGATAAAGAAGTTGTGGTATTTACTTACAAAGCAATATCACTCAGCAATGAAATCTATGTCATCAGGCCCTTAGCATCACAATGAGTGGATTCAGGTATGATGATTCTAACTGAAATAAGTCACACAGAAAAAGAAACATCATAAGATATCAGTAATACACGGAATGTAAACTTGGCTACACAGGAACTGAATTACAGAACAGAACAGGGTCTCAAATTTAGAAAACCAACTTATGCTTGCTTAAGGGTAAAGGTGAGTTGGGGTGCTGCATAAAACCAGAGATTGAAATGAGCACAGATAAAGTTCCTTAAGTCAAATATGGAATAGACAAGAGCTACACCTTGCTCAACGAAATGGACTCAACACCACATATTAAACGCCTAAGAATGTACCTGACTAGTAAGTATCGTAAAACCTATGGATTGCTATGTCTCCAAAAGACAATCAAGCATGTGTACAGGGGCATAAACGCAGCAGTGATAGGATTGGAGAGGTTCGGTGAGCAAATGAAGACCCTTTGAAGTCATATTGCATGGTACCCATTACACGGGTCTCAACTCTCCAGGTTTAAGGTATTCTTCCTTCAGCTAAAACATGCATGTGGAACCCAAGTATGATCAACCATGTGAACGGGAGACGTGTTCAAATATGTCTCAGTTTTCCTACCCTGGTACTCGGGTGCAACATTCCAGACGCTTTACTAACACTCTCCCCACTTGGAGAGTCAGCGCCTTTAACCTCCTGTTTGGCCCAGTTTGCAATTTCTGCGGAAGATGAACAGGAATAGCGAGAACCAATGAGAGACTAGCTGGAGGTGTCTGGACGGGCAAATTTAACTCTCATTTCCCACCAGGAAGAGGAAATAACCAAAGGCTCAGCGTGCCGTGCCGGAACCAGATTAGGGCCTGAAGCCATCCTGCGGTGTTGCGGCCAGGTCACAAGAAAGCAAGTTGAAGAAAGGAGCTCAGGGGCACTGTAATTCACAAACCTGCAGAGTTATAAATGACAGCTATCGTCCAAAAATAGACTGAAGTAAGGCTGCCAAGAGGACTTGAAAGCGGGGCAGAATTGCAGGAAACCGATTTCAGGAGGTAGACTGGAATTGCATTGAAAGCATAGGAAAAGAGGCAGAACGTCCACAATGATGCACTTGGCCAAAAAGGGCGTATGCGTTTTTTCCTGACTATATTCAGGAAAAAACGCATACGCCCTTTTTGGCCAACCAAGCAAGCTTGCAAAGGAAATCTGCACTACAATGAAGTCTCTCTTCCCCCCGGTCAAAAGGGCCATCTGAAAAAAGTGTAAAATCCAGAAAGGCAGGACAGGTCATGGAGAACTGGGAGCCTTGTTATGCTGATGGGCGGGATGTAAATTGCCAACAACCACTCGGGAGAAGTGTATGGTGTTTCCTGAAACATCTAAAAAACAAAGCAACAGAGCCTAGGGCACTTCCACTTATGGTCCTATAGCTTAGGGAAATTAAAATCAAAAAGACACAGCCACCCCAAAGTTTGGAACGGCTCTGTTTACAAGAACCTCGTTTACAGTACAAGTTCAACATCGCAGAAAGTGAAAAATGGATAAAGAACTTGTGGTACTTACATACAATGCAGTATCACTCAGCAATGAAATCTATGTCATCAGGCCCATAGCAGCATAATGAGTAGATTCAGGTACGATGATTCTAACTGAAATAAGTCACACAGAAAAAGAAACATCATAAGATATCACTAATACACGGAATGTAAACTTGGCTACACAGGAACTGAATTCCAAAACAGAACAGGTTCTCAAATTTAGAAAACCAACTTATGCTTGCTTAAGGGGAAAGGTGAGTTAGGTTGCTGCATAAAACCAGAGATTGAAATGAGCACAGATAAAGTTCCTTAAGCCAAATATGGAATAGACCAGAGCTACTCCTTGCTCAACGAAATGGACTCAACACCGCATATTAAACGCCTAAGAATGTACCTGACTAGTAAGTATCTTAAAACCTATGGATTGCTATGTCTCCGAAAGAGAATCAAGCATGTGTACAGGGGCATAAACGCAGCAGTGATAGGATTGGAGAGGTTCGGTGAGCAAATGAAGACCCTTTGAAGTCATATTGCATGGTACCCATTCCACGGGTTTCAACTACCCAGGTTTTAGGTATTCTTCCTTCAGCTAAAACATGCATGTGGAACCCAGAGTATGATCAACCATGTGATCGGGAGACTTGTTCAAATATGTCTCAGTTTTCCTCCCCTGGTACTCGGGTGCAACATTCCAGACGCTTTACTAACACTCTCCCCACTTGGAGAGTCAGCGCCTTTAACCTCCTGTTTGGCACAGTTTGCAATTTCTGCGGAAGATGAACAGGAATAGCGAGAACCAATGAGAGGCTAGCTGGAGGTGTCTGGACGGGCAAATTTAACTCTCATTTCCCACCAGGAAGAGGAAATAACCAAAGGCTCAGCGTGCCGTACCGGAACCAGATTAGGGCCTGAAGCCATCCTGCGGTGTTGTGGCCAGCTCTAAAGAAACCAAGTAGAAGAAAGGAGCGCAGGGGCACTGTAATTCACAAACCTGCAGAGTTATAAATGACAGCTATCGTCTAAAAATAGACTGAAGTAAGGCTGCCAAGAGGACTTGAAAGCGGGGCAGAATTGCAGGAAACCGATTTCAGGAGGTAGACTGGAATTGCATTGAAAGCATAGGAAAAGAGGCAGAACGTCCACAATGATGCACTTGGCCAAAAAGGGCGTATGCGTTTTTTCCTGAATATATTCAGGAAAAAACGCATACGCCCTTTTTGGCCAACCAAGCAAGCTTGCAAAGGAAATCTGCACTACAATGAAGTCTCACTTCCCCCTGGTCAAAAGGGCCATCTGAAAAAAGTGTAAAATCCAGAAAGGCAGGACAGGCCATGGAGAACTGGGAGCCTTGTTATGCTGAAGGGCGGGATGTAAATTGCCAACAACCATTCGGGAGAAGTGTATGGTGTTTCCTGAAACATCTAAAAAACAAAGCAACAGAACCTAGGGCACTTCCACTTATGGTCCTATAGCTTAGGGAAATTAAAATCAAAAAGACACAGCCACCCCAAAGTTTGGAACGGCTCTGTTTACAAGAACCTCGTTTACAGTACAAGTTCAACATAGCAGAAAGTGAAAAATGGATAAAGAACTTGTGGTACTTACGTACAATGCAGTATCACTCAGCAATGAAATCTATGTCATCAGGCCCGTAGCAGCATAATGAGTGGATTCAGGTACGATGATTCTAACTGAAATAAGTCACACAGAAAAAGAAACATCATAAGATATCACTAATACACGGAATGTAAACTTGGCTACACAGGAACTGAATTACAGAACAGAACAGGGTCTCAAATTTAGAAAACCAACTTATGCTTGCTTAAGGGGAAAGGTGAGGTGGGGTGCTGCATAAAACCAGAGATTGAAATGAGCACAGATAAAGTTCCTTAAGCCAAATATGGAATAGACAAGAGCTACTCCTTGCTCAATGAAATGGACTCAACACCGCATATTAAACGCCTAAGAGTGTACCTGACTAGTAAGTATCTTAAAACCTATGGATTGCTATGTCTCCGAAAGAGAATCAAGCATGTGTACAGGGGCATAAACGTAGCAGTGATAGGATTGGAGATGTTCAGTGAGCAAATGAAGACCCTTTGAAGTCATATTGCATGATACCCATTCCACGGGTTTCAACTACCCAGGTTTTAGGTATTCTTCCTTCAGCTAAAACATGCATGTGGAACCCAGAGTATGATCAACCATGTGATCGGGAGACGTGTTCAAATATGTCTCAGTTTTCGTACCCTGGTACTCGGGTGCAACATTCCAGACGCTTTACTAACACTCTCCCCACTTGGAGAGTCAGCGCCTTTAACCTCCTGTTTGGCACAGTTTGCAATTTCTGCGGAAGATGAACAGGAATAGCGAGAACCAATGAGAGGCTAGCTGGAGGTGTCTGGACGGGCAAATTTAACTCTCATTTCCCAACAGGAAGAGGAAATAACCAAAGGCTCAGCGTGCCGTACCGGAAACAGATTAGGGCCTGAAGCCCTCCTGCGGTGTTGCGGCCAGCTCACAAGAAAGCGAGTTGAAGAAAGGAGCTCAGGGGCACTGTAATTCACAAACCTGCAGAGTTATAAATGACAGCTATCGTCCAAAAATAGACTGAAGTAAGGCTGCCAAGAGGACTTGAAAGCGGGGCAGAATTGCAGGAAACCGATTTCAGGAGGTAGACTGGAATTGCATTGAAAGCATAGGAAAAGAGGCAGAACGTCCACAATGATGCACTTGGCCAAAAAGGGCGTATGCGTTTTTTCCTGAATATATTCAGGAAAAAACGCATACGCCCTTTTTGGCCAACCAAGCAAGCTTGCAAAGGAAATCTGCACTACAATGAAGTCTCACTTCCCCCCAGTCAAAAGGGCCATCTGAAAAAAGTGTAAAATCCAGAAAGGCAGGACAGGGAATGGAGAACTGGGAGCCTTGTTATGCTGATGGGCAGGATGTAAATTGCCAACAAACACTCAGGAGAAGTGTATGGTGTTTCCTGAAACATCTAAAAAACAAAGCAACAGAGCCTAGGGCACTGCCACTTATGGTCCTATAGCTTAGGGAAATTAAAATCAAAAAGACACAGCCACCCCAAAGTTTGGGATGCCTCTGTTTACAACAACCTCGTTTACAGTACAAGTTCAACATCGCAGAAAGTGAAAAATGGATAAAGAAGTTGTGGTATTTACTTACAAAGCAATATCACTCAGCAATGAAATCTATGTCATCAGGCCCTTAGCAGCACAATGAGTGGATTCAGGTATGATGATTCTAACTGAAATAAGTCACACAGAAAAAGAAACATAATAAGATATCAGTCATACACGGAATGGAAACTTGGCTACACAGGAACTGAATTACAGAACAGAACAGGGTCTCAAATTTAGAAAACCAACTTATGCTTGCTTAAGGGGAAAGGTGAGTTGGGGTGCTGCATAAAACCAGAGATTGAAATGAGCACAGATAAAGTTCCTTAAGCCAAATATGGAATAGACAAGAGCTACTCCTTGCTCAACGAAATGGACTCAACACCGCATATTAAACGCCTAAGAATGTACCTGACTAGTAAGTATCTTAAAACCTATGGATTGCTATGTCTCCGAAAGAGAATCAAGCATGTGTACAGGGGCATAAACGCAGCAGTGATAGGATTGGAGAGGTTCGGTGAGCATATGAAGACCCTTTGAAGTCATATTGCATGGTACCCATTCCACGGGTCTCAACTCTCCAGGTTTAAGGTATTCTTCCTTCAGCTAAAACATGCATGTGGAACCCAGAGTATGATCAACCATGTGAACGGGAGACGTGTTCAAATATGTCTCAGTTTTCCTCCCCTGGTACTCGGGTGCAACATTCCAGACGCTTTACTAACACTCTCCCGACTTGGAGAGTCAGTCCCTTTAACCTCCTGTTTGGCCCAGTTTGCAATTTCTGCGGAAGATGAACAGGAATAGCGAGAACCAATGAGAGGCTAGCTGGAGGTGTCTGGACGGGCAAATTTAACTCTCATTTCCCACCAGGAAGAGGAATTAACCAAAGGCTCAGCATGCCGGGCCGGAACCAGATTAGGGCCTGAAGCCATCCTGCGGTGTTGTGGCCAGGTGACAAGAAAGCGAGTTGAAGAAAGGAGCTCAGGGGCACTGTAATTCACAAACCTGCAGAGTTATAAATGACAGCTATCGTCCAAAAATAGACTGAAGTAAGGCTGCCAAGAGGACTTGAAAGCGGGGCAGAATTGCAGGAAACCGATTTCAGGAGGTAGACTGGAATTGCATTGAAAGCATAGGAAAAGAGGCAGAACGTCCACAATGATGCACTTGGCCAAAAAGGGCGTATGCGTTTTTTCCTGAATATATTCAGGAAAAAACGCATACGCCCTTTTTGGCCAATGAAGCAAGCTTGCAAAGGAAATCTGCACTACAATGAAGTCTCACTTCCCCCGGTCAAAAGGGCCATCTGAAAAAAGTGTAAAATCCAGAAAGGCAACAGGCCATTGAGAACTGGGAGCCTTGTTATGCTGATGGGCGGGATGTAAATTGCCAACAGACACTCAGGAGAAGTGTATGGTGTTTCCTGAAACATCTAAAAAACAAAGCAACAGAGCCTAAGGCACTGCCACTTATGGTCCTATAGCTTAGGGAAATTAAAATCAAAAAGACACAGCCACCCCAAAGTTTGGGACGCCTCTGTTTACAAGAACCTCGTTTACCGTACAAGTTCAATATCACAGAAAGTGAAAAATGGATAAAGAACTTGTGGTACTTACGTACAATGCAGTATCACTCAGCAATGAAATCTATGTCATCAGGCCCGTAGCAGCATCATGAGTGGATTCAGGTATGATGATTCTAACTGAAATAAGTCACACAGAAAAAGAAACATCATAAGATATCACTAATACACGGAATGGAAACTTGGCTACACAGGAACTGCATTCCAAAACAGAACAGGGTCTCAAATTTAGAAAACCAACTTATGCTTGCTTAAGGGGAAAGGTGAGCTGGGGTGCTGCATAAAACCAGAGATTGAAATGAGCACAGATAAAGTTCCTTAAGCCAAATATGGAATAGACAAGAGCTACTCCTTGCTCAACGAAATGGACTCAACACCCCATATTAAACGCCTAAGAATGTACCTGTCTAGTAAGTATCTTAAAACCTATGGATTGCTATGTCTCCAAAAGACAATCAAGCATGTGTACAGGGGCATAAACGCAGCAGTGATAGGATTGGAGAGGTTCGGTGAGCAAATGAAGACCCTTTGAAGTCATATTGCATGGTACCCATTACACGGGTTTCAACTACCCAGGTTTAAGGTATTCTTCCTTCAGCTAAAACATGCATGTGGAACCTAGAGTATGATCAACCATGTGATCGGGAGACGTGTTCAAATATGTCTCAGTTTTCGTACCTTGGTACTCGGGTGCAATATTCCAGACGCTTTACTAATACTCTCCCGACGTGGAGAGTCAGTCCCTTTAACGTCCTGTTTGGCCCAGTTTGCAATTTCTGCGGAAGATGAACAGAAATAGCGAGAACCAATGAGAGAGTAGCTGGAGGTGTCTGGACGGGCAAATTTAACTCTCATTTCCCACCAGGAAGAGGAATTAACCAAAGGCTCAGGGTGCCGTGCCGGAACCAGATTAGGGCCTGAAGCCATCCTGCGGTGTTGCGGCCAGCTCACAAGAAAGCGAGTTGAAGAAAGGAGCTCAGGGGCACTGTAATTCACAAACCTGCAGAGTTATAAATGACAGCTATCGTCCAAAAATAGACTGAAGTAAGGCTGCCAAGAAGACATGAAAGCGGGGCAGAATTGCAGGAAACCGATTTCAGGAGGTAGACTGGAATTGCATTGAAAGCATAGGAAAAGAGGCCTAAGGTCCACAATGATGCACTTGGCCAAAAAGGGCGTATGCGTTTTTTCCTGAATATATTCAGGAAAAAACGCATACGCCCTTTTTGGCCAACCAAGCAAGCTTGCAAAGGAAATCTGCACTACAATGAAGTCTCACTTCCCCCCGGTCAAAAGGGCCATCTGAAAAAATGTAAAATCCAGAAAGGCAGGACAGGCCATGGAGAACTGGGAGCCTTGTAATGTTGATGGGCGGGATGTAAATTGCCAACAACCACTCGGGAGAAGTGTATGGTGTTTCCTGAAACATCTAAAAAACAAAGCAACAGAACCTAGGGCACTTCCACTTATGGTCCTATAGCTTAGGGAAATTAAAATCAAAAAGACACAGCCACCCCAAAGTTTGGAACGGCTCTGTTTACAAGAACCTCGTTTACAGTACAAGTTCAACATCGCAGAAAGTGAAAAATGGATAAAGAAGTTGTGGTATTCACTTACAAAGCAATATCACTCAGCAATGAAATCTATGTCAACAGGCCCGTGGCAGCATAATGAGTGGATTCAGGTATGATGATTCTAACTGAAATAAGTCACACAGAAAAAGAAACATCATAAGATATCAGTAATACACGGAATGTAAACTTGGCTACACAGGAACTGAATTACAGAACAGAACAGGGTCTCAAATTTAGAAAACCAACTTATGCTTGCTTAAGGGGAAAGGTGAGTTGGGGTGCTGCATAAAACCAGAGATTGAAATGAGCACAGATAAAGTTCCTTAAGCCAAATATGGAATAGACAAGAGCTACTCCTGCTCAACGAAATGGACTCAACACCGCATATTAAACGCCTAAGAATGTACCTGACTAGTAATTATCTTAAAACCTATGGATTGCTATGTCTCCGAAAGAGAATCAAGCATGTGTACAGGGGCATAAACGCAGCAGTGATAGGATTGGAGAGGTTCAGTGAGCAAATGAAGACCCTTTGAAGTCATATTGCATGGTACCCATTCCACGGGTTTCAAATACCCAGGTTTAAGGTATTCTTCCTTCAGCTAAAACATGCATGTGGAACCCAAGTATGATCAACCATGTGAACGGGAGACGTGTTGAAATATGTCTCAGTTTTCCTCCCCTGGTACTCGGGTGCAACATTCCAGACGCTTTACTAACACTCTCCGCACTTGGAGAGTCAGCGCCTTTAACCTCCTGTTTGGCCCAGTTTGCAATTTCTGCGGAAGATGAACAGGAATAGCGAAAACCAATGAGAGACTAGCTGGAGGTGTCTGGACGGGCAAATTTAACTCTCATTTCCCACCAGGAAGAGGAAATAACCAAAGGCTCAGCGTGCCGTGCCGGAACCAGATTAGGGCCTGAAGCCATCCTGCGGTGTTGCGGCCTGCTCACAAGAAAGCGAGTTGAAGAAAGGAGCTCAGGGGCACTGTAATTCACAAACCTGCAGAGTTATAAATGACAGCTATCGTCCAAAAATAGACTGAAGTAAGGCTGCCAAGAGGACTTGAGAGCCGGGCAGAATTGCAGGAAACCGATTTCAGGAGGTAGACTGGAATTGCATTGAAAGCATAGGAAAAGAGGCAGAACGTCCACAATGATGCACTTGGCCAAAAAGGGCGTATGCGTTTTTTCCTGAATATATTCAGGAAAAAATGCATACGCCCTTTTTGGCCAACCAAGCAAGCTTGCAAAGGAAATCTGCACTACAATGAAGTCTCACTTCCCCCCGGTCAAAAGGGCCATCTGAAAAAAGTGTAAAATCCAAAAAGGCAGGACAGGCCATGGAGAACTGGGAGCCTTGTTATGCTGAAGGGCGGGTTGTAAATTGCCAACAAACACTCGGGAGAAGTGTATGGTGTTTCCTGAAACATCTAAAAAACAAAGCATCAGAGCCTAGGTCACTTCCACTTATGGTCCTATAGCTTAGGGAATTTAAAATCAAAAAGACACAGCCACCCCAAAGTTTCAAATGGCTCTGTTTACAAGAACTTCGTTTACAGTACAAGTTCAACATCGCAGAAAGTGAAAAATGGATTAAAAAGTTGTGGTATTTACTTACAAAGCAATATCACTCAGCAATGAAATCTGTGTCATCAGGCCCTTAGCAGCACAATGAGTGGATTCAGGTATGATGATTCTAACTGAAATAAGTCACACAGAAAAAGAAACATCATAAGATATCAGTAATACACGGAATGTAAACTTGGCTACACAGGAACTGAATTACAGAACAGAACAGGGTCTCAAATTTAGAAAACCAACTTATGCTTGCTTAAGGGTAAAGGTGAGTTGGGGTGCTGCATAAAACCAGAGATTGAAATGAGCACAGATAAAGTTCCTTAAGCCAAATATGGAATAGACAAGAGCTACTCCTTGCTCAACGAAATGGACTCAACACCGCATATTAAACGCCTAAGAATGTACCTGACTACTAAGTATCTTAAAACCTATGGATTGCTATGTCTCCGAAAGAGAATCAAGCATGTGTACAGGGGCATAAACGCAGCAGTGATAGGATTGGAGAGGTTCAGTGAGCAAATGAAGACCCTTTGAAGTCATATTGCATGGTACCCATTCCACGGGTTTCAAATACCCAGGTTTAAGGTATTCTTCCTTCAGCTAAAACATGCATGTGGAACCCAAGTATGATCAACCATGTGAACGGGAGACGTGTTCAAATATGTCTCAGTTTTCCTCCCCTGGTACTCGGGTGCAACATTCCAGACGCTTTACTAACACTCTCCGCACTTGGAGAGTCAGCGCCTTTAACATCCTGTTTGGCCCAGTTTGCAATTTCTGCGGAAGATGAACAGGAATAGCGAAAACCAATGAGAGACTAGCTGGAGGTGTCTGGACGGGCAAATTTAACTCTCATTTCCCACCAGGAAGAGGAAATAACCAAAGGCTCAGCGTGCCGTGCCGGAACCAGATTAGGGCCTGAAGCCATCCTGCGGTGTTGCGGCCTGCTCACAAGAAAGCGAGTTGAAGAAAGGAGCTCAGGGGCACTGTAATTCACAAACCTGCAGAGTTATAAATGACAGCTATCGTCCAAAAATAGACTGAAGTAAGGCTGCCAAGAGGACTTGAGAGCCGGGCAGAATTGCAGGAAACCGATTTCAGGAGGTAGACTGGAATTGCATTGAAAGCATAGGAAAAGAGGCAGAACGTCCACAATGATGCACTTGGCCAAAAAGGGCGTATGCGTTTTTTCCTGAATATATTCAGGAAAAAACGCATACGCCCTTTTTGGCCAACCAAGCAAGCTTGCAAAGGAAATCTACACTACAATGAAGTCTCACTTCCCCCCGGTCAAAAGGGCCATCTGAAAAAAGTGTAAAATCCAGAAAGGCAGGACAGGCCATGGAGAACTGGGAGCCTTGTTATGCTGATGGGCGGGATGTAAATTGCCAACAACCACTCGGGAGAAGTGTATGGTGTTTCCTGAAACATCTAAAAAACAAAGCAACAGAACCTAGGGCCCTTCCACTTATGGTCCTATAGCTTAGGGAAATTAAAATCAAAAAGACACAGCCACCCCAAAGTTTGGGACGCCTCTGTTTACAAGAACCTCGTTTACCGTACAAGTTCAATATCACAGAAAGTGAAAAATGGATAAAGAACTTGTGGTACTTACGTACAATGCAGTATCACTCAGCAATGAAATCTATGTCATCAGGCCCGTAGCAGCATCATGAGTGGATTCAGGTACGATGATTCTAACTGAAATAAGTCACACAGAAAAAGAAACATCATAAGATATCACTAATACACGGAATGGAAACTTGGCTACACAGGAACTGCATTCCAAAACAGAACAGGGTCTCAAATTTAGAAAACCAACTTATGCTTGCTTAAGGGGAAAGGTGAGTTGGGGTGCTGCATAAAACCAGAGATTGAAATGAGCACAGATAAAGTTCCTTAAGCCAAATATGGAATAGACAAGAGCTACTCCTTGCTCAACGAAATGGACTCAACACCCCATATTAAACGCCTAAGAATGTACCTGACTAGTAAGTATCTTAAAACCTATGGATTGCTATGTCTCCGAAAGAGAATCAAGCATGTGTACAGGGGCATAAACGCAGCAGTGATAGGATTGGAGAGGTTCGGTGAGCAAATGAAGACCCTTTGAAGTCATATTGCAAGGTACCCATTACACGGGTTTCAACTACCCAGGTTTAAGGTATTCTTCCTTCAGCTAAAACATGCATGTGGAACCTAGAGTATGATCAACCATGTGATCGGGAGACGTGTTCAAATATGTCTCAGTTTTCGTACCCTGGTACTCGGGTGCAATATTCCAGACGCTTTACTAATACTCTCCCGACTTGGAGAGTCAGTCCCTTTAACCTCCTGTTTGGCCCAGTTTGCAATTTCTGCGGAAGATGAACAGGAATAGCGAGAACCAATGAGAGACTAGCTGGAGGTGTCTGGACGGGCAAATTTAACTCTCATTTCCCACCAGGAAGAGGAATTAACCAAAGGCTCAGGGTGCCGTGCCGGAACCAGATTAGGGCCTGAAGCCATCCTGCGGTGTTGCGGCCAGCTCACAAGAAAGCGAGTTGAAGAAAGGAGCTCAGGGGCACTGTAATTCACAAACCTGCAGAGTTATAAATGACAGCTATCGTCCAAAAATAGACTGAAGTAAGGCTGCCAAGAGGACTTGAAAGCGGGGCAGAATTGCAGGAAACCGATTTCAGGAGGTAGACTGGAATTGCATTGAAAGCATAGGAAAAGAGGCAGAACGTCCACAATGATGCACTTGGCCAAAAAGGGCGTATGCGTTTTTTCCTGAATATATTCAGGAAAAAACGCATACGCCCTTTTTGGCCAACCAAGCAAGCTTGCAAAGGAAATCTGCACTACAATGAAGTCTCACTTCCCCCCGGTCAAAAGGGCCATCTGAAAAAAGTGTAAAATCCAGAAAGGCAGGACAGGCCATGGAGAACTGGGAGCCTTGTTATGCTGATGGGCGGGATGTAAATTGCCAACAACCACTCGGGAGAAGTGTATGGTGTTTCCTGAAACATCTAAAAAACAAAGCAACAGAACCTAGGGCCCTTCCACTTATGGTTCTATAGCTTAGGGAAATTAAAATCAAAAAGACACAGCCACCCCAAAGTTTGGGACGCCTCTGTTTACAAGAACCTCGTTTACCGTACAAGTTCAATATCACAGAAAGTGAAAAATGGATAAAGAACTTGTGGTACTTACGTACAATGCAGTATCACTCAGCAATGAAATCTATGTCATCAGGCCCGTAGCAGCATCATGAGTGGATTCAGGTACGATGATTCTAACTGAAATAAGTCACACAGAAAAAGAAACATCATAAGATATCACTAATACACGGAATGGAAACTTGGCTACACAGGAACTGCATTCCAAAACAGAACAGGGTCTCAAATTTAGGAAACCAACTTATGCTTGCTTAAGGGGAAAGGTGAGTTGGGGTGCTGCATAAAACCGAGATTGAAATGAGCACAGATAAAGTTCCTTAAGCCAAATATGGAATAGACAAGAGCTACTCCTTGCTCAACGAAATGGACTCAACACCCCATATTAAACGCCTAAGAATGTACCTGACTAGTAAGTATCTTAAAACCTATGGATTGCTATGTCTCCAAAAGACAATCAAGCATGTGTACAGGGGCATAAACGCAGCAGTGATAGGATTGGAGAGGTTCGGTGAGCAAATGAAGACCCTTTGAAGTCATATTGCAAGGTACCCATTACACGGGTTTCAACTACCCAGGTTTAAGGTATTCTTCCTTCAGCTAAAACATGCATGTGGAACCTAGAGTATGATCAACCATGTGATCGGGAGACGTGTTCAAATATGTCTCAGTTTTCGTACCCTGGTACTCGGGTGCAATATTCCAGACGCTTTACTAATACTCTCCCGACTTGGAGAGTCAGTCCCTTTAACCTCCTGTTTGGCCCAGTTTGCAATTTCTGCGGAAGATGAACAGGAATAGCGAGAACCAATGAGAGGCTAGCTGGAGGTGTCTGGACGGGCAAATTTAACTCTCATTTCCCAACAGGAAGAGGAAATAACCAAAGGCTCAGCGTGCCGTACCGGAAACAGATTAGGGCCTGAAGCCCTCCTGCGGTGTTGCGGCCAGCTCACAAGAAAGCGAGTTGAAGAAAGGAGCTCAGGGGCACTGTAATTCACAAACCTGCAGAGTTATAAATGACAGCTATCGTCCAAAAATAGACTGAAGTAAGGCTGCCAAGAGGACTTGAAAGCGGGGCAGAATTGCAGGAAACCGATTTCAGGAGGTAGACTGGAATTGCATTGAAAGCATAGGAAAAGAGGCAGAACGTCCACAATGATGCTCTTGGCCAAAAAGGGCGTATGCGTTTTTTCCTGAATATATTCAGGAAAAAACGCATACGCCCTTTTTGGCCAACCAAGCAAGCTTGCAAAGGAAATCTGCACTACAATGAAGTCTCACTTCCCCCCAGTCAAAAGGGCCATCTGAAAAAAGTGTAAAATCCAGAAAGGCAGGACAGGCAATGGAGAACTGGGAGCCTTGTTATGCTGATGGGCAGGATGTAAATTGCCAACAAACACTCAGGAGAAGTGTATGGTGTTTCCTGAAACATCTAAAAAACAAAGCAACAGAGCCTAGGGCACTGCCACTTATGGTCCTATAGCTTAGGGAAATTAAAATCAAAAAGACACAGCCACCCCAAAGTTTGGCATGCCTCTGTTTACAACAACCTCGTTTACAGTACAAGTTCAACATCGCAGAAAGTGAAAAATGGATAAAGAAGTTGTGGTATTTACTTACAAAGCAATATCACTCAGCAATGAAATCTATGTCATCAGGCCCTTAGCAGCACAATGAGTGGATTCAGGTATGATGATTCTA
The DNA here is from genome assembly GCF_951394435.1 of Stenella coeruleoalba. Taxonomy (NCBI): domain Eukaryota; kingdom Metazoa; phylum Chordata; class Mammalia; order Artiodactyla; family Delphinidae; genus Stenella; species Stenella coeruleoalba. The sequence continues at coordinate 236,897 of NW_027646009.1, read as the reverse complement.
ACTGAAATAAGTCACACAGAAAAAGAAACATAATAAGATATCAGTCATACACGGAATGGAAACTTGGCTACACAGGAACTGAATTACAGAACAGAACAGGGTCTCAAATTTAGAAAACCAACTTATGCTTGCTTAAGGGGAAAGGTGAGTTGGGGTGCTGCATAAAACCAGAGATTGAAATGAGCACAGATAAAGTTCCTTAAGCCAAATATGGAATAGACAAGAGCTACTCCTTGCTCAACGAAATGGACTCAACACCGCATATTAAACGCCTAAGAATGTACCTGACTAGTAAGTATCTTAAAACCTATGGATTGCTATGTCTCCGAAAGAGAATCAAGCATGTGTACAGGGGCATAAACGCAGCAGTGATAGGATTGGAGAGGTTCGGTGAGCATATGAAGACCCTTTGAAGTCATATTGCATGGTACCCATTCCACGGGTCTCAACTCTCCAGGTTTAAGGTATTCTTCCTTCAGCTAAAACATGCATGTGGAACCCAGAGTATGATCAACCATGTGAACGGGAGACGTGTTCAAATATGTCTCAGTTTTCCTCCCCTGGTACTCGGGTGCTACATTCCAGACGCTTTACTAACACTCTCCCGACTTGGAGAGTCAGTCCCTTTAACCTCCTGTTTGGCCCAGTTTGCAATTTCTGCGGAAGATGAACAGGAATAGCGAGAACCAATGAAAGACTAGCTGGAGGTGTCTGGACGGGCAAATTTAACTCTCATTTCCCACCAGGAAGAGGAATTAACCAAAGGCTCAGCATGCCGGGCCGGAACCAGATTAGGGCCTGAAGCCATCCTGCGGTGTTGTGGCCAGGTCACAAGAAAGCGAGTTGAAGAAAGGAGCTCAGGGGCACTGTAATTCACAAACCTGCAGAGTTATAAATGACAGCTATCGTCCAAAAATAGACTGAAGTAAGGCTGCCAAGAGGACTTGAAAGCGGGGCAGAATTGCAGGAAACCGATTTCAGGAGGTAGACTGGAATTGCATTGAAAGCATAGGAAAAGAGGCAGAACGTCCACAATGATGCACTTGGCCAAAAAGGGCGTATGCGTTTCTTCCTGAATATATTCAGGAAAAAACGCATACGCCCTTTTTGGCCAACCAAGCAAGCTTGCAAAGGAAATCTGCACTACAATGAAGTCTCACTTCCCCCGGTCAAAAGGGCCATCTGAAAAAAGTGTAAAATCCAGAAAGGCAACAGGCCATTGAGAACTGGGAGCCTTGTTATGCTGATGGGCGGGATGTAAATTGCCAACAGACACTCAGGAGAAGTGTATGGTGTTTCCTGAAACATCTAAAAAACAAAGCAACAGAGCCTAGGGCACTGCCACTTATGGTCCTATAGCTTAGGGAAATTAAAATCAAAAAGACACAGCCACCCCAAAGTTTGGGACGCCTCTGTTTACAAGAACCTCGTTTACCGTACAAGTTCAATATCACAGAAAGTGAAAAATGGATAAAGAACTTGTGGTACTTACGTACAATGCAGTATCACTCAGCAATGAAATCTATGTCATCAGGCCCGTAGCAGCATCATGAGTGGATTCAGGTACGATGATTCTAACTGAAATAAGTCACACAGAAAAAGAAACATCATAAGATATCACTAATACACGGAATGGAAACTTGGCTACACAGGAACTGCATTCCAAAACAGAACAGGGTCTCAAATTTAGAAAACCAACTTATACTTGCTTAAGGGGAAAGGTGAGCTGGGGTGCTGCATAAAACCAGAGATTGAAATGAGCACAGATAAAGTTCCTTAAGCCAAATATGGAATAGACAAGAGCTACTCCTTGCTCAACGAAATGGACTCAACACCCCATATTAAACGCCTAAGAATGTACCTGTCTAGTAAGTATCTTAAAACCTATGGATTGCTATGTCTCCAAAAGACAATCAAGCATGTGTACAGGGGCATAAACGCAGCAGTGATAGGATTGGAGAGGTTCGGTGAGCAAATGAAGACCCTTTGAAGTCATATTGCATGGTACCCATTACACGGGTTTCAACTACCCAGGTTTAAGGTATTCTTCCTTCAGCTAAAACATGCATGTGGAACCTAGAGTATGATCAACCATGTGATCGGGAGACGTGTTCAAATATGTCTCAGTTTTCGTACCTTGGTACTCGGGTGCAATATTCCAGACGCTTTACTAATACTCTCCCGACGTGGAGAGTCAGTCCCTTTAACCTCCTGTTTGGCCCAGTTTGCAATTTCTGCGGAAGATGAACAGAAATAGCGAGAACCAATGAGAGAGTAGCTGGAGGTGTCTGGACGGGCAAATTTAACTCTCATTTCCCACCAGGAAGAGGAATTAACCAAAGGCTCAGGGTGCCGTGCCGGAACCAGATTAGGGCCTGAAGCCATCCTGCGATGTTGCGGCCAGCTCACAAGAAAGCGAGTTGAAGAAAGGAGCTCAGGGGCACTGTAATTCACAAACCTGCAGAGTTATAAATGACAGCTATCGTCCAAAAATAGACTGAAGTAAGGCTGCCAAGAAGAATTGAAAGCGGGGCAGAATTGCAGGAAACCGATTTCAGGAGGTAGACTGGAATTGCATTGAAAGCATAGGAAAAGAGGCCTAAGGTCCACAATGATGCACTTGGCCAAAAAGGGCGTATGCGTTTTTTCCTGAATATATTCAGGAAAAAACGCATACGCCCTTTTTGGCCAACCAAGCAAGCTTGCAAAGGAAATCTGCACTACAATGAAGTCTCACTTCCCCCCGGTCAAAAGGGCCATCTGAAAAAATGTAAAATCCAGAAAGGCAGGACAGGCCATGGAGAACTGGGAGCCTTGTAATGTTGATGGGCGGGATGTAAATTGCCAACAACCACTCGGGAGAAGTGTATGGTGTTTCCTGAAACATCTAAAAAACAAAGCAACAGAACCTAGGGCACTTCCACTTATGGTCCTATAGCTTAGGGAAATTAAAATCAAAAAGACACAGCCACCCCAAAGTTTGGAACGGCTCTGTTTACAAGAACCTCGTTTACAGTACAAGTTCAACATCGCAGAAAGTGAAAAATGGATAAAGAAGTTGTGGTATTCACTTACAAAGCAATATCACTCAGCAATGAAATCTATGTCAACAGGCCCGTGGCAGCATAATGAGTGGATTCAGGTATGATGATTCTAACTGAAATAAGTCACACAGAAAAAGAAACATCATAAGATATCAGTAATACACGGAATGTAAACTTGGCTACACAGGAACTGAATTACAGAACAGAACAGGGTCTCAAATTTAGAAAACCAACTTATGCTTGCTTAAGGGGAAAGGTGAGTTGGGGTGCTGCATAAAACCAGAGATTGAAATGAGCACAGATAAAGTTCCTTAAGCCAAATATGGAATAGACAAGAGCTACTCCTTGCTCAACGAAATGGACTCAACACCGCATATTAAACGCCTAAGAATGTACCTGACTAGTAATTATCTTAAAACCTATGGATTGCTATGTCTCCGAAAGAGAATCAAGCATGTGTACAGGGGCATAAACGCAGCAGTGATAGGATTGGAGAGGTTCAGTGAGCAAATGAAGACCCTTTGAAGTCATATTGCATGGTACCCATTCCACGGGTTTCAAATACCCAGGTTTAAGGTATTCTTCCTTCAGCTAAAACATGCATGTGGAACCCAAGTATGATCAACCATGTGAACGGGAGACGTGTTGAAATATGTCTCAGTTTTCCTCCCCTGGTACTCGGGTGCAACATTCCAGACGCTTTACTAACACTCTCCGCACTTGGAGAGTCAGCGCCTTTAACCTCCTGTTTGGCCCAGTTTGCAATTTCTGCGGAAGATGAACAGGAATAGCGAAAACCAATGAGAGACTAGCTGGAGGTGTCTGGACGGGCAAATTTAACTCTCATTTCCCACCAGGAAGAGGAAATAACCAAAGGCTCAGCGTGCCGTGCCGGAACCAGATTAGGGCCTGAAGCCATCCTGCGGTGTTGCGGCCTGCTCACAAGAAAGCGAGTTGAAGAAAGGAGCTCAGGGGCACTGTAATTCACAAACCTGCAGAGTTATAAATGACAGCTATCGTCCAAAAATAGACTGAAGTAAGGCTGCCAAGAGGACTTGAGAGCCGGGCAGAATTGCAGGAAACCGATTTCAGGAGGTAGACTGGAATTGCATTGAAAGCATAGGAAAAGAGGCAGAACGTCCACAATGATGCACTTGGCCAAAAAGGGCGTATGCGTTTTTTCCTGAATATATTCAGGAAAAAATGCATACGCCCTTTTTGGCCAACCAAGCAAGCTTGCAAAGGAAATCTGCACTACAATGAAGTCTCACTTCCCCCCGGTCAAAAGGGCCATCTGAAAAAAGTGTAAAATCCAAAAAGGCAGGACAGGCCATGGAGAACTGGGAGCCTTGTTATGCTGAAGGGCGGGTTGTAAATTGCCAACAAACACTCGGGAGAAGTGTATGGTGTTTCCTGAAACATCTAAAAAACAAAGCATCAGAGCCTAGGTCACTTCCACTTATGGTCCTATAGCTTAGGGAATTTAAAATCAAAAAGACACAGCCACCCCAAAGTTTCAAACGGCTCTGTTTACAAGAACTTCGTTTACAGTACAAGTTCAACATCGCAGAAAGTGAAAAATGGATTAAAAAGTTGTGGTATTTACTTACAAAGCAATATCACTCAGCAATGAAATCTGTGTCATCAGGCCCTTAGCAGCACAATGAGTGGATTCAGGTATGATGATTCTAACTGAAATAAGTCACACAGAAAAAGAAACATCATAAGATATCAGTAATACACGGAATGTAAACTTGGCTACACAGGAACTGAATTACAGAACAGAACAGGGTCTCAAATTTAGAAAACCAACTTATGCTTGCTTAAGGGTAAAGGTGAGTTGGGGTGCTGCATAAAACCAGAGATTGAAATGAGCACAGATAAAGTTCCTTAAGCCAAATATGGAATAGACAAGAGCTACTCCTTGCTCAACGAAATGGACTCAACACCGCATATTAAACGCCTAAGAATGTACCTGACTACTAAGTATCTTAAAACCTATGGATTGCTATGTCTCCGAAAGAGAATCAAGCATGTGTACAGGGGCATAAACGCAGCAGTGATAGGATTGGAGAGGTTCAGTGAGCAAATGAAGACCCTTTGAAGTCATATTGCATGGTACCCATTCCACGGGTTTCAAATACCCAGGTTTAAGGTATTCTTCCTTCAGCTAAAACATGCATGTGGAACCCAAGTATGATCAACCATGTGAACGGGAGACGTGTTCAAATATGTCTCAGTTTTCCTCCCCTGGTACTCGGGTGCAACATTCCAGACGCTTTACTAACACTCTCCGCACTTGGAGAGTCAGCGCCTTTAACCTCCTGTTTGGCCCAGTTTGCAATTTCTGCGGAAGATGAACAGGAATAGCGAAAACCAATGAGAGACTAGCTGGAGGTGTCTGGACGGGCAAATTTAACTCTCATTTCCCACCAGGAAGAGGAAATAACCAAAGGATCAGTGTGCCGTGCCGGAACCAGATTAGGGCCTGAAGCCATCCTGCGGTGTTGCGGCCAGCTCACAAGAAAGCGAGTTGAAGAAAGGAGCTCAGGGGCACTGTAATTCACAAACCTGCAGAGTTATAAATGACAGCTATCGTCCAAAAATAGACTGAAGTAAGGCTGCCAAGAGGACTTGAAAGCGGGGCAGAATTGCAGGAAACCGATTTCAGGAGGTAGACTGGAATTGCATTGAAAGCATAGGAAAAGAGGCAGAACGTCCACAATGATGCACTTGGCCAAAAAGGGCGTATGCGTTTTTTCCTGAATATATTCAGGAAAAAACGCATACGCCCTTTTTGGCCAACCAAGCAAGCTTGCAAAGGAAATCTGCACTACAATGAAGTCTCACTTCCCCCCGGTCAAAAGGGCCATCTGAAAAAAGTGTAAAATCCAGAAAGGCAGGACAGGCCATGGAGAACTGGGAGCCTTGTTATGCTGATGGGCGGGATGTAAATTGCCAACAACCACTCGGGAGAAGTGTATGGTGTTTCCTGAAACATCTAAAAAACAAAGCAACAGAACCTAGGGCCCTTCCACTTATGGTCCTATAGCTTAGGGAAATTAAAATCAAAAAGACACAGCCACCCCAAAGTTTGGGACGCCTCTGTTTAGAAGAACCTCGTTTACCGTACAAGTTCAATATCACAGAAAGTGAAAAATGGATAAAGAACTTGTGGTACTTACGTACAATGCAGTATCACTCAGCAATGAAATCTATGTCATCAGGCCCGTAGCAGCATCATGAGTGGATTCAGGTACGACGATTCTAACTGAAATAAGTCACACAGAAAAAGAAACATCATAAGATATCACTAATACACGGAATGGAAACTTGGCTACACAGGAACTGCATTCCAAAACAGAACAGGGTCTCAAATTTAGAAAACCAACTTATGCTTGCTTAAGGGGAAAGGTGAGTTGGGGTGCTGCATAAAACCAGAGATTGAAATGAGCACAGATAAAGTTCCTTAAGCCAAATATGGAATAGACAAGAGCTACTCCTTGCTCAACGAAATGGACTCAACACCCCATATTAAACGCCTAAGAATGTACCTGACTAGTAAGTATCTTAAAACCTATGGATTGCTATGTCTCCGAAAGAGAATCAAGCATGTGTACAGGGGCATAAACGCAGCAGTGATAGGATTGGAGAGGTTCGGTGAGCAAATGAAGACCCTTTGAAGTCATATTGCAAGGTACCCATTACACGGGTTTCAACTACCCAGGTTTAAGGTATTCTTCCTTCAGCTAAAACATGCATGTGGAACCTAGAGTATGATCAACCATGTGATCGGGAGACGTGTTCAAATATGTCTCAGTTTTCGTACCCTGGTACTCGGGTGCAATATTCCAGACGCTTTACTAATACTCTCCCGACTTGGAGAGTCAGTCCCTTTAACCTCCTGTTTGGCCCAGTTTGCAATTTCTGCGGAAGATGAACAGGAATAGCGAGAACCAATGAGAGACTAGCTGGAGGTGTCTGGACGGGCAAATTTAACTCTCATTTCCCACCAGGAAGAGGAATTAACCAAAGGCTCAGGGTGCCGTGCCGGAACCAGATTAGGGCCTGAAGCCATCCTGCGGTGTTGCGGCCAGCTCACAAGAAAGCGAGTTGAAGAAAGGAGCTCAGGGGCACTGTAATTCACAAACCTGCAGAGTTATAAATGACAGCTATCGTCCAAAAATAGACTGAAGTAAGGCTGCCAAGAGGACTTGAAAGCGGGGCAGAATTGCAGGAAACCGATTTCAGGAGGTAGACTGGAATTGCATTGAAAGCATAGGAAAAGAGGCAGAACGTCCACAATGATGCACTTGGCCAAAAAGGGCGTATGCGTTTTTTCCTGAATATATTCAGGAAAAAACGCATACGCACTTTTTGGCCAACCAAGCAAGCTTGCAAAGGAAATCTGCACTACAATGAAGTCTCACTTCCCCCCGGTCAAAAGGGCCATCTGAAAAAAGTGTAAAATCCAGAAAGGCAGGACAGGCCATGGAGAACTGGGAGCCTTGTTATGCTGATGGGCGGGATGTAAATTGCCAACAACCACTCGGGAGAAGTGTATGGTGTTTCCTGAAACATCTAAAAAACAAAGCAACAGAACCTAGGGCCCTTCCACTTATGGTCCTATAGCTTAGGGAAATTAAAATCAAAAAGACACAGCCACCCCAAAGTTTGGGACGCCTCTGTTTACAAGAACCTCGTTTACCGTACAAGTTCAATATCACAGAAAGTGAAAAATGGATAAAGAACTTGTGGTACTTACGTACAATGCAGTATCACTCAGCAATGAAATCTATGTCATCAGGCCCGTAGCAGCATCATGAGTGGATTCAGGTACGATGATTCTAACTGAAATAAGTCACACAGAAAAAGAAACATCATAAGATATCACTAATACACGGAATGGAAACTTGGCTACACAGGAACTGCATTCCAAAACAGAACAGGGTCTCAAATTTAGAAAACCAACTTATGCTTGCTTAAGGGGAAAGGTGAGTTGGGGTGCTGCATAAAACCAGAGATTGAAATGAGCACAGATAAAGTTCCTTAAGCCAAATATGGAATAGACAAGAGCTACTCCTTGCTCAACGAAATGGACTCAACACCCCATATTAAACGCCTAAGAATGTACCTGACTAGTAAGTATCTTAAAACCTATGGATTGCTATGTCTCCAAAAGACAATCAAGCATGTGTACAGGGGCATAAACGCAGCAGTGATAGGATTGGAGAGGTTCGGTGAGCAAATGAAGACCCTTTGAAGTCATATTGCAAGGTACCCATTACACGGGTTTCAACTACCCAGGTTTAAGGTATTCTTCCTTCAGCTAAAACATGCATGTGGAACCTAGAGTATGATCAACCATGTGATCGGGAGACGTGTTCAAATATGTCTCAGTTTTCGTACCCTGGTACTCGGGTGCAATATTCCAGACGCTTTACTAATACTCTCCCGACTTGGAGAGTCAGTCCCTTTAACCTCCTGTTTGGCCCAGTTTGCAATTTCTGCGGAAGATGAACAGGAATAGCGAGAACCAATGAGAGACTAGCTGGAGGTGTCTGGACGGGCAAATTTAACTCTCATTTCCCACCAGGAAGAGGAATTAACCAAAGGCTCAGGGTGCCGTGCCGGAACCAGATTAGGGCCTGAAGCCATCCTGCGGTGTTGCGGCCAGCTCACAAGAAAGCGAGTTGAAGAAAGGAGCTCAGGGGCACTGTAATTCACAAACCTGCAGAGTTATAAATGACAGCTATCGTCCAAAAATAGACTGAAGTAAGGCTGCCAAGAGGACTTGAAAGCGGGGCAGAATTGCAGGAAACCGATTTCAGGAGGTAGACTGGAATTGCATTGAAAGCATAGGAAAAGAGGCCTAAGGTCCACAATGATGCACTTGGCCAAAAAGGGCGTATGCGTTTTTTCCTGAATATATTCAGGAAAAAACGCATACGCCCTTTTTGGCCAACCAAGCAAGCTTGCAAAGGAAATCTGCACTACAATGAAGTCTCACTTCCCCCTGGTCAAAAGGGCCATCTGAAAAAATGTAAAATCCAGAAAGGCAGGACAGGCCATGGAGAACTGGGAGCCTTGTAATGTTGATGGGCGGGATGTAAATTGCCAACAACCACTCGGGAGAAGTGTATGGTGTTTCCTGAAACATCTAAAAAACAAAGCAACAGAACCTAGGGCACTTCCACTTATGGTCCTATAGCTTAGGGAAATTAAAATCAAAAAGACACAGCCACCCCAAAGTTTGGAACGGCTCTGTTTACAAGAACCTCGTTTACAGTACAAGTTCAACATCGCAGAAAGTGAAAAATGGATAAAGAAGTTGTGGTATTCACTTACAAAGCAATATCACTCAGCAATGAAATCTATGTCAACAGGCCCGTGGCAGCATAATGAGTGGATTCAGGTATGATGATTCTAACTGAAATAAGTCACACAGAAAAAGAAACATCATAAGATATCAGTAATACACGGAATGGAAACTTGGCTACACAGGAACTGAATTACAGAACAGAACAGGGTCTCAAATTTAGAAAACCAACTTATGCTTGCTTAAGGGGAAAGGTGAGTTGGGGTGCTGCATAAAACCAGAGATTGAAATGAGCACAGATAAAGTTCCTTAAGCCAAATATGGAATAGACAAGAGCTACTCCTTGCTCAACGAAATGGACTCAACACCGCATATTAAACGCCTAAGAATGTACCTGACTACTAAGTATCTTAAAACCTATGGATTGCTATGTCTCCGAAAGAGAATCAAGCATGTGTACAGGGGCATAAACGCAGCAGTGATAGGATTGGAGAGGTTCAGTGAGCAAATGAAGACCCTTTGAAGTCATATTGCATGGTACCCATTCCACGGGTTTCAAATACCCAGGTTTAAGGTATTCTTCCTTCAGCTAAAACATGCATGTGGAACCCAAGTATGATCAACCATGTGAACGGGAGACGTGTTCAAATATGTCTCAGTTTTCCTCCCCTGGTACTCGGGTGCAACATTCCAGACGCTTTACTAACACTCTCCCCACTTGGAGAGTCAGCGCCTTTAACCTCCTGTTTGGCCCAGTTTGCAATTTCTGCGGAAGATGAACAGGAATAGCGAAAACCAATGAGAGACTAGCTGGAGGTGTCTGGACGGGCAAATTTAACTCTCATTTCCCACCAGGAAGAGGAAATAACCAAAGGCTCAGCGTGCCGTGCCGGAACCAGATTAGGGCCTGAAGCCATCCTGCGGTGTTGCGGCCTGCTCACAAGAAAGCGAGTTGAAGAAAGGAGCTCAGGGGCACTGTAATTCACAAACCTGCAGAGTTATAAATGACAGCTATCGTCCAAAAATAGACTGAAGTAAGGCTGCCAAGAGGACTTGAGAGCCGGGCAGAATTGCAGGAAACCGATTTCAGGAGGTAGACTGGAATTGCATTGAAAGCATAGGAAAAGAGGCAGAACGTCCACAATGATGCACTTGGCCAAAAAGGGCGTATGCGTTTTTTCCTGAATATATTCAGGAAAAAACGCATACGCCCTTTTTGGCCAACCAAGCAAGCTTGCAAAGGAAATCTGCACTACAATGAAGTCTCACTTCCCCCCGGTCAAAAGGGCCATCTGAAAAAAGTGTAAAATCCAAAAAGGCAGGACAGGCCATGGAGAACTGGGAGCCTTGTTATGCTGAAGGGCGGGATGTAAATTGCCAACAAACACTCGGGAGAAGTGTATGGTGTTTCCTGAAACATCTAAAAAACAAAGCATCAGAGCCTAGGTCACTTCCACTTATGGTCCTATAGCTTAGGGAATTTAAAATCAAAAAGACACAGCCACCCCAAAGTTTCGAACGGCTCTGTTTACAAGAACCTCGTTTACAGTACAAGTTCAACATCGCAGAAAGTGAAAAATGGATTAAAAAGTTGTGGTATTTACTTACAAAGCAATATCACTCAGCAATGAAATCTGTGTCATCAGGCCCTTAGCAGCACAATGAGTGGATTCAGGTATGATGATTCTAACTGAAATAAGTCACACAGAAAAAGAAACATCATAAGATATCAGTAATACACGGAATGTAAACTTGGCTACACAGGAACTGAATTACAGAACAGAACAGGGTCTCAAATTTAGAAAACCAACTTATGCTTGCTTAAGGGTAAAGGTGAGTTGGGGTGCTGCATAAAACCAGAGATTGAAATGAGCACAGATAAAGTTCCTTAAGCCAAATATGGAATAGACAAGAGCTACTCCTTGCTCAACGAAATGGACTCAACACCGCATATTAAACGCCTAAGAATGTACCTGACTAGTAAGTATCTTAAAACCTATGGATTGCTATGTCTCCGAAAGAGAATCAAGCATGTGTACAGGGGCATAAACGCAGCAGTGATAGGATTGGAGAGGTTCAGTGAGCAAATGAAGACCCTTTGAAGTCATATTGCATGGTACCCATTCCACGGGTTTCAAATACCCAGGTTTAAGGTATTCTTCCTTCAGCTAAAACATGCATGTGGAACCCAAGTATGATCAACCATGTGAACGGGAGACGTGTTCAAATATGTCTCAGTTTTCCTCCCCTGGTACTCGGGTGCAACATTCCAGACGCTTTACTAACACTCTCCGCACTTGGAGAGTCAGCGCCTTTAACCTCCTGTTTGGCCCAGTTTGCAATTTCTGCGGAAGATGAACAGGAATAGCGAAAACCAATGAGAGACTAGCTGGAGGTGTCTGGACGGGCAAATTTAACTCTCATTTCCCACCAGGAAGAGGAAATAACCAAAGGCTCAGTGTGCCGTGCCGGAACCAGATTAGGGCCTGAAGCCATCCTGCGGTGTTGCGGCCAGCTCAAAAGAAAGCGAGTTGAAGAAAGGAGCTCAGGGTCACTGTATTTCACACACCTGCAGAGTTATAAATGACAGCTATCGTCCAAAAATAGACTGAAGTAAGGCTGCCAAGAGGACTTGAAAGCGGGGCAGAATTGCAGGAAACCGATTTCAGGAGGTAGACTGGAATTGCATTGAAAGCATAGGAAAAGAGGCAGAACGTCCACAATGATGCACTTGGCCAAAAAGGGCGTATGCATTTTTTCCTGAATATATTCAGGAAAAAACGCATACGCCCTTTTTGGCCAACCAAGCAAGCTTGCAAAGGAAATCTGCACTACAATGAAGTCTCACTTCCCCCCGGTCAAAAGGGCCATCTGAAAAAAGTGTAAAATCCAGAAAGGCAGGACAGGCCATGGAGAACTGGGAGCCTTGTTATGCTGATGGGCGGGATGTAAATTGCCAACAAACACTCGGGAGAAGTGTATGGTGTTTCCTGAAACATCTAAAAAACAAAGCAACAGAGCCTAGGGCACTGCCACTTATGGTCCTATAGCTTAGGGAATTTAAAATCAAAAAAACACAGCCACCCCAAAGTTTCGAACGGCTCTGTATACAAGAACCTCGTTTACAGTACAAGTTCAACATCGCAGAAAGTGAAAAATGGATTAAAAAGTTGTGGTATTTACTTACAAAGCAATATCACTCAGCAATGAAATCTGTGTCATCAGGCCCTTAGTAGCACAATGAGTGGATTCAGGTATGATGATTCTAACTGAAATAAGTCACACAGAAAAAGAAACATCATAAGATATCAGTAATACACGGAATGGAAACTTGGCTACACAGGAACTGAATTACAGAACAGAACAGGGTCTCAAATTTAGAAAACCAACTTATGCTTGCTTAAGGGTAAAGGTGAGTTGGGGTGCTGCATAAAACCAGAGATTGAAATGAGCACAGATAAAGTTCCTTAAGCCAAATATGGAATAGACAACAACTACTCCTTGCTCAACGAAATGGACTCAACACCGCATATTGAACGCCTAAGAATGTACCTGACTAGTAAGTATCTTAAAACCTATGGATTGCTATGTCTCCGAAAGAGAATCAAGCATGTGTACAGGGGCATAAATGCAGCAGTGATAGGATTGGAGAGGTTCAGTGAGCAAATGAAGACCCTTTGAAGTCATATTGCATGGTACCCATTCCACGGGTTTCATATACCCAGGTTTAAGGTATTCTTCCTTCAGCTAAAACATGCATGTGGAACCCAAGTATGATCAACCATGTGAACGGGAGACGTGTTCAAATATGTCTCAGTTTTCCTCCCCTGGTACTCGGGTGCAACATTCCAGACGCTTTACTAACAGTCTCCCGACTTGGAGAGTCAGTCCCTTTAACCTCCTGTTTGGCCCAGTTTGCAATTTCTGCGGAAGATGAACAGGAATAGCGAGAACCAATGAGAGGCTAGCTGGAGGTGTCTGGACGGGCAAATTTAACTCTCATTTCCCACCAGGAAGAGGAAATAACCAAAGGCTCAGCGTGCCATACCGGAACCAGATTAGGGCCTGAAGCCATTATGCGGTGTTGCGGCCAGCTCAAAAGAAAGCGAGTTGAAGAAAGGAGCTCAGGGGCACTGTAATTCACAAACCTGCAGAGTTATAAATGACAGCTATCGTCCAAAAATAGACTGAAGTAAGGCTGCCAAGAGGACTTGAAAGCGGGGCAGAATTGCAGGAAACCGATTTCAGGAGGTAGACTGGAATTGCATTGAAAGCATAGGAAAAGAGGCAGAACGTCCACAATGATGCACTTGGCCAAAAAGGGCGTATGCGTTTTTTCCTGAATATATTCAGGAAAAAACGCATACGCCCTTTTTGGCCAACCAAGCAAGCTTGCAAAGGAAATCTGCACTACAATGAAGTCTCACTTCCCCCTGGTCAAAAGGGCCATCTGAAAAAAGTGTAAAATGCAGAAAGGCAGGACAGGCCATGGAGAACTGGGAGCCTTGTTATGCTGAAGGGCGGGATGTAAATTGCCAACAAACACTCGGGAGAAGTGTATGGTGTTTCCTGAAACATCTAAAAAACAAAGCAACAGAGCCTAGGGCACTGCCACTTATGGTCCTATAGCTTAGGGAAATTAAAATCAAAAAGACACAGCCACACCAAAGTTTGGAACGGCTCTGTTTACAAGAACCTCGTTTACAGTACACGTTCAACATCGCAGAAAGTGAAAAATGGATAAAGAACTTGTGGTACTTACGTACAATGCAGTATCACTCAGCAATGAAATCTATGTCATCAGGCCCGTAGCAGCATAATGAGTGGATTAAGGTACGATGATTCTAACTGAAATAAGTCACACAGAAAAAGAAACATCATAAGATATCACTAATACACGGAATGTAAACTTGGCTACACAGGAACTGCATTCCAAAACAGAACAGGGTCTCAAATTTAGAAAACCAACTTATGCTTGCTTAAGGGGAAAGGTGAGTTGGCGTGCTGCATAAAACCAGAGATTGAAATGAGCACAGATAAAGTTCCTTAAGCCAAATATGGAATAGACAAGAGCTACTCCTTGCTCAACGAAATGGACTCAAAACACCATATTAAACGCCTAAGAATGTACCTGACTAGTAAGTATCTTAACACTATGGATTGCTATGTCTCCAAAAGAGAATCAAGCGTTTGTACAGGGGCATAAACGCAGCAGTGATAGGATTGGAGAGGTTCGGTGAGCAAATGAAGACCCTTTGAAGTCATATTGCATGGTACCCATTCCACGGATCTCAACTCTGCAGGTTTAAGGTATTCTTCCTTCAGCTAAAACATGCATGTGGAACCCAGAGTATGATCAACCATGTGAACGGGAGACGTGTTCAAATATGTCTCAGTTTTCCTCCCCTGGTACTCGGGTGCAACATTCCAGACGCTTTACTAACACTCTCCCCACTTGGAGACTCAGCGCCTTTAACCTCCTGTTTGGCCCAGTTTGCAATTTCTGCGGAAGATGAACAGGAATAGCGAGAACCAATGAGAGACTAGCTGGAGGTGTCTGGATGGGCAAATTTAACTCTCATTTCCCACCAGGAAGAGGAATTAACCAAAGGCTCAACGTGCCGTGCCAGAACCAGATTAGGGCCTGAAGCCATCCTGCAGTGTTGCGGCCAGGTCACAAGAAAGCGAGTTGAAGAAAGGAGCTCAGGGGCACTGTAATTCACAAACCTGCAGAGTTATAAATGACAGCTATCGTCCAAAAATAGACTGAAGTAAGGCTGCCAAGAGGACTTGAAAGCGGGGCAGAATTGCAGGAAACCGATTTCAGGAGGTAGACTGGAATTGCATTGAAAGCATAGGAAAAGAGGCAGAACGTCCACAATGATGCACTTGGCCAAAAAGGGCGTATGCGTTTTTTCCTGAATATATTCAGGAAAAAATGCATACGCCCTTTTTGGCCAACCAAGCAAGCTTGCAAAGGAAATCTGCACTACAATGAAGTCTCACTTCCCCCCGGTCAAAAGGGCCATCTGAAAAAAGTGTAAAATCCAGAAAGGCAGGACAAGCCATGGAGAACTGGGAGCCTTGTTATGCTGATGGGCGGGATGTAAATTGCCAACAGACACTCAGGAGAAGTGTATGGTGTTTCCTGAAACATCTAAAAAACAAAGCAACAGAGCCTAGGGCACATCCACTTATGGTCCTATAGCTTAGGGAAATTAAAATCAAAAAGACACAGCCACCCCAAAGTTTGGGACGCCTCCGTTTACAAGAACCTCGTTTACTGTACAACTTCAATATCACAGAAAGTGAAAAATGGATAAAGAACTTGTGGTACTTACGTACAATGCAGTATCACTCAGCAATGAAATCTATGTCATCAGGCCCGTAGCAGCATAATGAGTGGATTCAGGTATGATGATTCTAACTGAAATAAGTCACACAGAAAAAGAAACATCATAAGATATCAGTAATACACGGAATGTAAACTTGGCTACACAGGAACTGCATTCCAAAACAGAACAGGGTCTCAAATTTAGAAAACCAACCTATGCTTGCTTAAGGGGAAAGGTGAGTTGGGGTGCTGCATAAAACCAGAGATTGAAATGAGCACAGATAAAGTTCCTTAAGCCAAATATGGAATAGACAAGAGCTACTCCTGCTCAACGAAATGGACTCAACACCCCATATTAAACGCCTAAGAATGTACCTGACTAGTAAGTATCTTAAAACCTATGGATTGCTATGTCTCCAAAAGAGAATCAAGCGTGTGTACAGGGGCATAAACGCAGCAGTGATAGGATTGGAGAGGTTCGGTGAGCAAATGAAGACCCTTTGAAGTCATATTGCATGGTACCCATTACACGGGTCTCAACTCTCCAGGTTTAAGGTATTCTTCCTTCAGCTAAAACATGCATGTGGAACCCAGAGTATGATCAACCATGTGAACGGGAGACGTGTTCAAATATGTCTCAGTTTTCCTCCCCTGGTACTCGGGTGCAACATTCCAGATGCTTTACTAACACTCTCCCGACTTGGAGAGTCAGTCCCTTTAACCTCCTGTTTGGCCCAGTTTGCAATTTCTGCGGAAGTTGAACAGGAATAGCGAGAACCAATGAGAGGCTAGCTGGAGGTGTCTGGACGGGCAAATTTAACTCTCATTTCCCACCAGGAAGAGGAATTAACGAAAGGCTCAGCATGCCGGGCCGGAACCAGATTAGGTCCTGAAGCCAACATGCGGTGTTGCGGCCAGGTCACAAGAAAGCGAGTTGAAGAAACGAGCTCAGGGGCACTGTAATTCACAAACCTGCAGAGTTATAAATGACAGCTATCGTCCAAAAATAGACTGAAGTAAGGCTGCCAAGAGGACTTGAAAGCGGGGCAGAATTGCAGGAAACCGATTTCAGGAGGTAGACTGGAATTGCATTGAAAGCATAGGAAAAGAGGCAGAACGTCCACAATGATGCACTTGGCCAAAAAGGGCGTATGCGTTTTTTCCTGAATATATTCAGGAAAAAACGCATACGCCCTTTTTGGCCAACCAAGCAAGCTTGCAAAGGAAATCTGCACTACAATGAAGTCTCACTTCCCCCCGGTCAAAAGGGCCATCTGAAAAAAGTGTAAAATCCAGAAAGGCAACAGGCCTTGAGAACTGGGAGCCTTGTTATGCTGATGGGCGGGATGTAAATTGCCAACAGACACTCGGGAGAAGTGTATGGTGTTTCCTGAAACATCTAAAAAACAAAGCAACAGAGCCTAGGGCACTTCCACTTATGGTCCTATAGCTTAGGGAAATTAAAATCAAAAAGACACAGCCACCCCAAAGTTTGGATCGGCTCTGTTTACAAGAACCTCGTTTACAGTACAAGTTCAACATCGCAGAAAGTGAAAAATGGATAAAGAAGTTGTGGTATTTACTTACAAAGCAATATCACTCAGCAATGAAATCTGTGTCATAAGGCCCTTAGCAGCACAATGAGTGGATTCAGGTATGATGATTCTAACTGAAATAAGTCACACAGAAAAAGAAACATCATAAGATATCAGTAATACACGGAATGTAAACTTGGCTACACAGGAACTGAATTACAGAACAGAACAGGGTCTCAAATTTAGAAAACCAACTTATGCTTGCTTAAGGGGAAAGGTGAGTTGGGGTGCTGCATAAAACCAGAGATTGAAATGAGTACAGATAAAGTTCCTTAAGCCAAATATGGAATAGACAAGAGCTACTCCTTGCTCAACGAAATGGACTCAACACCGCATATTAAACGCCTAAGAATGTACCTGACTAGTAAGTATCTTAAAACCTATGGATTGCTATGTCTCCAAAAGAGAATCAAGCGTGTGTACAGGGGTATAAACGCAGCAGTGATAGGATTGGAGAGGTTCGGTGAGCAAATGAAGACCCTTTGAAGTCATATTGCATGGTACCCATTACACGGGTCTCAACTCTCCAGGTTTAAGGTATTCTTCCTTCAGCTAAAACATGCATGTGGAACCCAGAGTATGATCAACCATGTGAACGGGAGACGTGTTCAAATATGTCTCAGTTTTCCTCCCCTGGTACTCGGGTGCAACATTCCAGACGCTTTACTAACACTCTCCCCACTTGGAGAGTCAGCGCCTTTAACCTCCTGTTTGGCCCAGTTTGCAATTTCTGCGGAAGATGAACAGGAATAGCGAGAACCAATGAGAGGCTAGCTGGAGGTGTCTGGACGGGCAAATTTAACTCTCATTTCCCACCAGGAAGAGGAAATAACCAAAGGCTCAGCGTGCCGTCCCGGAACCAGATTAGGGCCTGAAGCCATCATGCGGTGTTGTGGCCAGCTCAAAAGAAAGCGAGTTGAAGAAAGGAGCTCAGGGGCACTGTAATTCACAAACCTGCAGAGTTATAAATGACAGCTATCGTCCAAAAATAGACTGAAGTAAGGCTGCCAAGAGGACTTGAAAGCGGGGCAGAATTGCAGGAAACCGATTTCAGGAGGTAGACTGGAATTGCATTGAAAGCATAGGAAAAGAGGCAGAACGTCCACAATGATGCACTTGGCCAAAAAGGGCGTATGCGTTTTTTCCTGAATATATTCAGGAAAAAACGCATAGGCCCTTTTTGGCCAACCAAGCAAGCTTGCAAAGGAAATCTGCACTACAATGAAGTCTCACTTCCCCCAGTCAAAAGGGCCATCTGAAAAAAGTGTAAAATGCAGAAAGGCAGGACAGGCCATGGAGAACTGGGAGCCTTGTTATGCTGAAGGGCGGGATGTAAATTGCCAACAAACACTCGGGAGAAGTGTATGGTGTTTCCTGAAACATCTAAAAAATAAGCAACAGAGCCTAGGGCACTTCCACTTATGGTCCTATAGCTTAGGGAATTTAAAATCAAAAAGACACAGCCACCCCAAAGTTTTGAACGGCTCTGTTTACAAGAACCTCATTTACAGTACAAGTTCAACATCGCAGAAAGTGAAAAATGGATAAAAAAGTTGTGGTATTTACTTACAAAGCAATATCACTCAGCAATGAAATCTGTGTCATCAGGCCCTTAGCAGCACAATGAGTGGATTCAGGTATGATGATTCTAACTGAAATAAGTCACACAGAAAAAGAAACATCATAAGATATCAGTAATACACGGAATGTAACCTTGGCTACACAGGAACTCAGTTACAGAACAGAACAGGGTCTCAAATTTAGAAAACCAACTTATGCTTGCTTAAGGGGAAAGGTGAGTTGGGGTGCTGCATAAAACCAGAGATTGAAATGAGCACAGATAAAGTTCCTTAAGCCAAATATGGAATAGACAAGAGCTACTCCTTGCTCAGCTAAATGGACTCAACACCGCATATTAAACGCCTAAGAATGTACCTGACTAGTAAGTATCTTAAAACCTATGGATTTCTATGTCTCCGAAAGAGAATCAAGCATGTGTACAGGGGCATAAACGCAGCAGTGATAGGATTGGAGAGGTTCGGTGAGCAAATGAAGACCCTTTGAAGTCATATTGCATGGTACCCATTCCACGGGTTTCAAATACACAGGTTTAAGGTATTCTTCCTTCACCTAAAACATGCATGTGGAAACCAAGTATGATCAACCATGTGAACGGGAGACGTGTTCAAATATGTCTCAGTTTCCCTCCCCTGGTACTCAGGTGCAACATTCCAGACGCTTTACTAACACTCTCCCGACTTGGAGAGTCAGTCCCTTTAACCTCCTGTTTGGCCCAGTTTGCAATTTCTGTGGAAGATGAACAGGAATAGCGACAACCAATCAGAGACTAGCTGGAGGTGTCTGGACAGGCAAATTTAACTCTCATTTCCCACCAGGAAGAGGAAATAACCAAAGGCTCAGCATGCCGTGCCGGAACCAGATTAGGGCCTGAAGCCAACCTGCGGTGTTGCGGCCAGGTCAGAAGAAAGCGAGTTGAAGAAAGGAGCTCAGGGGCACTGTAATTCACAAACCTGCAGAGTTATAAATGACAGCTATCGTCCAAAAATAGACTGAAGTAAGGCTGCCAAGAGGACTTGAAAGCGGGGCAGAATTGCAGGAAACCGATTTCAGGAGGTAGACTGGAATTGCATTGAAAGCATAGGAAAAGAGGCAGAACGTCCACAATGATGCACTTGGCCAAAAAGGGCGTATGCGTTTTTTCCTGAATATATTCAGGAAAAAACGCATACGCCCTTTTTGGCCAACCAAGCAAACTTGCAAAGGAAATCTGCACTACAATGAAGTCTCACTTCCCCCCGGTCAAAAGGGCCATATGAAAAAAGGGTAAAATCCAGAAAGGCAGGACAGGCCATGGAGAACTGGGAGCCTTGTTATGCTGATGGGCGGAATGTAAATTGCCAACAACCACTCGGGAGAAGTGTATGGTGTTTCCTGAAACATCTAAAAAACAAAGCAACAGAACCTAGGGCACTTCCACTTATGGTCCTATAGCTTAGGGAAATTAAAATCAAAAAGACACAGCCACCCCAAAGTTTGGATCGGCTATGTTTACAAGAACCTCGTTTACAGTACAAGTTCAACATCGCAGAAAGTGAAAAATGGATAAAGAAGTTGTGGTATTTACTTACAAAGCAATATCACTCAGCAATGAAATCTGTGTCATCAGGCCCTTAGCAGCACAATGAGTGGATTCAGGTATGATGATTCTAACTGAAATAAGTCACACAGAAAAAGAAATATCATAAGATATCAGTAATACACGGAATGTAAACTTGGCTACACAGGAACTGAATTACAGAACAGAACAGGGTCTCAAATTTAGAAAACCAACTTATGCTTGCTTAAGGAGAAAGGTGAGTTGGGGTGCTGCATAAAACCAGAGATTGAAATGAGCACAGATAAAGTTCCTTAAGCCAAATATGGAATAGACAAGAGCTACTCCTTGCTCAATGAAATGGACTCAACACCCCATATTAAACGCCTAAGAATGTACCTGACTAGTAAGTATCTTAAAACCTATGGATTGCTATGTCTCCGAAAGAGAATCAAGCATGTGTACAGGGGCATAAACGCAGCAGTGATAGGATTGGAGAGGTTCGGTGAGCCAATGAAGACCCTTTGAAGTCATATTGCATGGTACCCATTCCACGGGTTTCAACTACCCAGGTTTAAGGTATTCTTCCTTCAGCTAAAACATGCATGTGGAACCTAGAGTATGATCAACCATGTGATCGGGAGACGTGTTCAAATATGTCTCAGTTTTCGTACCCTGGTACTCGGGTGCAACATTCCAGACGCTTTACTAACACTCTCCCCACTTGGAGAGTCAGTCCCTTTAACCTCCTGTTTGGCCCAGTTTGCAATTTCTGTGGAAGATGAACGGGAATAGCGAGAACCAATGAGAGACTAGCTGGAGGTGTCTGGATGGGCAAATTTAACTCTCATTTCCCACCAGGAAGAGGAATTAACCAAAGGCTCAGCGTGCCGTGCCAGAACCAGATTAGGGCCTGAAGACATCCTGCGGTGTTGCGGCCAGCTCACAAGAAAGCGAGTTGAAGAAAGGAGCTCAGGGGCACTGTAATTCACAAACCTGCAGAGTTATAAATGACAGCTATCGTCCAAAAATAGACTGAAGTAAGGCTGCCAAGAGGACTTGAAAGCGGGGCAGAATTGCAGGAAACCGATTTCAGGAGGTAGACTGGAATTGCATTGAAAGCATAGGAAAAGAGGCAGAACGTCCACAATGATGCACTTGGCCAAAAAGGGCGTATGCGTTTTTTCCTGAATATATTCAGGAAAAAACGCATACGCCCTTTTTGGCCAACCAAGCAAGCTTGCAAAGGAAATCTGCACTACAATGAAGTTTCACTTCCCCCCGGTCAAAAGGGCCATCTGAAAAAAGTGTAAAATCCAGAAAGGCAGGACAGGCCATGGAGAACTGGGAGCCTTGTTATGCTGATGGGCGGGATGTAAATTGCCAACAACCACTCGGGAGAATTGTATGGTGTTTCCTGAAACATCTAAAAAACAAAGCAACAGAACCTAGGGCACTTCCACTTATGGTCCTATAGCTTAGGGAAATTAAAATCAAAAAGACACAGCCACCCCAAAGTTTGGAATGGCTCTGTTTACAAGAACCTCATTTACAGTACAAGTTCAACATCGCAGAAAGTGAAAAATGGATAAAGAAGTTGTGGTATTTACTTACAAAGCAATATCACTCAGCAATGAAATCTGTGTCATAAGGCCCTTAGCAGCACAATGAGTGGATTCAGGTATGATGATTCTAACTGAAATAAGTCACACAGAAAAAGAAACATCATAAGATATCAGTAATACACGG
This sequence comes from Stenella coeruleoalba, assembly GCF_951394435.1. Lineage (NCBI taxonomy): Eukaryota > Metazoa > Chordata > Mammalia > Artiodactyla > Delphinidae > Stenella > Stenella coeruleoalba. The sequence goes on along the minus strand of NW_027646009.1, from coordinate 214,741 downwards.
AATGTAAACTTGGCTACACAGGAACTAAATTACAGAACAGAACAGGGTCTCAAATTTAGAAAACCAACTTATGCTTGCTTAAGGGGAAAGGTGAGTTGGGGTGCTGCATAAAACCAGAGATTGAAATGAGCACAGATAAAGTTCCTTAAGCCAAATATGGAATAGACAAGAGCTACTCCTTGCTCAATGAAATGGACTCAACACCGCATATTAAACGCCTAAGAATGTACCTAACTAGTAAGTATCTTAAAACCTATGGATTGCTATGTCTCCGAAAGAGAATGAAGCATGTGTACAGGGGCATAAACGCAGCAGTGATAGGATTGGAGAGGTTCGGTGAGCAAATGAAGACCCTTTGAAGTCATATTGCATGGTACCCATTCCACGGGTTTCAACTACCCAGGTTTAAGGTATTCTTCCTTCAGCTGAAACATGCATGTGGAACCTAGAGTATGATCAACCATGTGATCAGGAGACGTGTTCAAATATGTCTCAGTTTTCGTACCCCGGTACTCGGGTGCAACATTCCAGACGCTTTACTAACATTCTCCCCACTTGGAGAGTCAGTCCCTTTAACCTCCTGTTTGGCCCAGTTTGCAATTTCTGCGGAAGATGAACAGGAATAGCGAGAACCAATGAGAGGCTAGCTGGAGGTGTCTGGACGGGCAAATTTAACTCTCATTTCCCACCAGGAAGAGGAAATAACCAAAGGCTCAGCGTGCCGTACTGGAACCAGATTAGGGCCTGAAGCCATCCTGCGGTGTTGCGGCCAGCTCAAAAGAAAGCGAGTTGAAGAAAGGAGCTCAGGGGCACTGTAATTCACAAACCTGCAGAGTTATAAATGACAGCTATCGTCCAAAAATAGACTGAAGTAAGGCTGCCAAGAGGACTTGAAAGCGGAGCAGAATTGTAGGAAACCGATTTCAGGAGGTAGACTGGAATTGCATTGAAAGCATAGGAAAAGAGGCAGAACGTCCACAATGATGCACTTGGCCAAAAAGGGCGTATGCGGTTTTTCCTGAATATATTCAGGAAAAAACGCATACGCCCTTTTTGGCCAACCAAGCAAGCTTGCAAAGGAAATCTGCACTACAATGAAGTCTCACTTCCCCCCGGTCAAAAGGGCCATCTGAAAAAAGGGTAAAATCCAGAAAGGCAGGACAGGCCATGGAGAAGTGGGAGCCTTGTTATGCTGATGGGCGGGATGTAAATTGCCAACAACCACTCGGGAGAAGTGTATGGTGTTTCCTGAAACATCTAAAAAACAAAGCAACAGAACCTAGGGCACTTCCACTTATGGTCCTATAGCTTAGGGAAATTAAAATCAAAAAGACACAGCCACCCCAAAGTTTGGGACGGCTCTGTTTACAAGAACCTCGTTTACAGTACAAGTTCAACATCGCAGAAAGTGAAAAATGGATAAAGAACTTGAGATACTTACGTACAATGCAGTATCACGGAGCAATGAAATCTATGTCATCAGGCCCGTAGCAGCATAATGAGTAGATTCAGGTACGATGATTCTAACTGAAATAAGTCACACAGAAAAAGAAACATCATAAGATATCAGTAATACACGGAATGTAAACTTGGCTACACAGGAACTGCATTACAAAACAGAACAGGGTCTCAAATTTAGAAAACCAACTTATGCTTGCTTAAGGGGAAAGGTGAGTTGGGGTGCTGCATAAAACCAGAGATTGAAATGAGCACAGATAAAGTTCCTTATGCCAAATATGGAATAGACAAGAGCTACTCCTTGCTCAACGAAATGGACTCAACACCACATATTAAACGCCTAAGAATGTACCTGACTAGTAAGTATCTTAAAACCTATGGATTGCTATGTCTCCGAAAGAGAATCAAGCATGTGTACAGGGGCATAAACGCAGCAGTGATAGGATTGGAGTGGTTCGGTGAGCAAATGAAGACCCTTTGAAGTCATATTGCATGGTACCCATTCCACGGGTTTCAACTACCCAGGTTTAAGGTATTCTTCCTTCAGCTAAAACATGCATGTGGAACCTAGAGTATGATCAACCATGTGATCGGGAGACGTGTTCATATATGTCTCAGTTTTCGTACCCTGGTACTCGGGTGCAACATTCCAGACGCTTTACTAACACTCTCCCCACTTGGAGAGTCAGTCCCTTTAACCTCCTGTTTGGCCCAGTTTGCAATTTCTGTGGAAGATGAACGGGAATAGCGAGAACCAATGAGAGACTAGCTGGAGGTGTCTGGATGGGCAAATTTAACTCTCATTTCCCACCAGGAAGAGGAATTAACCAAAGGCCCAGCGTGCCGTGCCAGAACCAGATTAGGGCCTGAAGACATCCTGCGGTGTTGCGGCCAGCTCACAAGAAAGCGAGTTGAAGAAAGGAGCTCAGGGGCACTGTAATTCACAAACCTGCAGAGTTATAAATGACAGCTATCGTCCAAAAATAGACTGAAGTAAGGCTGCCAAGAGGACTTGAAAGCGGGGCAGAATTGCAGGAAACCGATTTCAGGAGGTAGACTGGAATTGCATTGAAAGCATAGGAAAAGAGGCAGAACGTCCACAATGATGCACTTGGCCAAAAAGGGCGTATGCGTTTTTTCCTGAATATATTCAGGAAAAAACGCATACGCCCTTTTTGGCCAACCAAGCAAGCTTGCAAAGGAAATCTGCACTACAATGAAGTCTCACTTCCCCCCGGTCAAAAGGGCCATCTGAAAAAAGTGTAAAATCCAGAAAGGCAGGACAGGCCATGGAGAACTGGGAGCCTTGTTATGCTGATGGGCGGGATGTAAATTGTCAACAACCACTCGGGAGAATTGTATGGTGTTTCCTGAAACATCTAAAAAACAAAGCAACAGAACCTAGGGCACTTCCACTTATGGTCCTATAGCTTAGGGAAATTAAAATCAAAAAGACACAGCCACCCCAAAGTTTGGAATGGCTCTGTTTACAAGAACCTCGTTTACAGTACAAGTTCAACATCGCAGAAAGTGAAAAATGGATAAAGAAGTTGTGGTATTTACTTACAAAGCAATATCACTCAGCAATGAAATCTGTGTCATAAGGCCCTTAGCAGCACAATGAGTGGATTCAGGTATGATGATTCTAACTGAAATAAGTCACACAGAAAAAGAAACATCATAAGATATCAGTAATACACGGAATGTAAACTTGGCTACACAGGAACTAAATTACAGAACAGAACAGGGTCTCAAATTTAGAAAACCAACTTATGCTTGCTTAAGGGGAAAGGTGAGTTGGGGTGCTGCATAAAACCAGAGATTGAAATGAGCACAGATAAAGTTCCTTAAGCCAAATATGGAATAGACAAGAGCTACTCCTTGCTCAATGAAATGGACTCAACACCGCATATTAAACGCCTAAGAATGTACCTAACTAGTAAGTATCTTAAAACCTATGGATTGCTATGTCTCCGAAAGAGAATGAAGCATGTGTACAGGGGCATAAACGCAGCAGTGATAGGATTGGAGAGGTTCGGTGAGCAAATGAAGACCCTTTGAAGTCATATTGCATGGTACCCATTCCACGGGTTTCAACTACCCAGGTTTAAGGTATTCTTCCTTCAGCTGAAACATGCATGTGGAACCTAGAGTATGATCAACCATGTGATCAGGAGACGTGTTCAAATATGTCTCAGTTTTCGTACCCTGGTACTCGGGTGCAACATTCCAGACGCTTTACTAACATTCTCCCCACTTGGAGAGTCAGTCCCTTTAACCTCCTGTTTGGCCCAGTTTGCAATTTCTGCGGAAGATGAACAGGAATAGCGAGAACCAATGAGAGGCTAGCTGGAGGTGTCTGGACGGGCAAATTTAACTCTCATTTCCCACCAGGAAGAGGAAATAACCAAAGGCTCAGCGTGCCGTACTGGAACCAGATTAGGGCCTGAAGCCATCCTGCGGTGTTGCGGCCAGCTCAAAAGAAAGCGAGTTGAAGAAAGGAGCTCAGGGGCACTGTAATTCACAAACCTGCAGAGTTATAAATGACAGCTATCGTCCAAAAATAGACTGAAGTAAGGCTGCCAAGAGGACTTGAAAGCGGAGCAGAATTGTAGGAAACCGATTTCAGGAGGTAGACTGGAATTGCATTGAAAGCATAGGAAAAGAGGCAGAACGTCCACAATGATGCACTTGGCCAAAAAGGGCGTATGCGTTTTTTCCTGAATATATTCAGGAAAAAACGCATACGCCCTTTTTGGCCAACCAAGCATGCTTGCAAAGGAAATCTGCACTACAATGAAGTCTCACTTCCCCCCGGTCAAAAGGGCCATCTGAAAAAAGGGTAAAATCCAGAAAGGCAGGACAGGCCATGGAGAAGTGGGAGCCTTGTTATGCTGATGGGCGGGATGTAAATTGCCAACAACCACTCGGGAGAAGTGTATGGTGTTTCCTGAAACATCTAAAAAACAAAGCAACAGAACCTAGGGCACTTCCACTTATGGTCCTATAGCTTAGGGAAATTAAAATCAAAAAGACACAGCCACCCCAAAGTTTGGGACGGCTCTGTTTACAAGAACCTCGTTTACAGTACAAGTTCAACATCGCAGAAAGTGAAAAATGGATAAAGAACTTGAGATACTTACGTACAATGCAGTATCACGGAGCAATGAAATCTATGTCATCAGGCCCGTAGCAGCATAATGAGTAGATTCAGGTACGATGATTCTAACTGAAATAAGTCACACAGAAAAAGAAACATCATAAGATATCAGTAATACACGGAATGTAAACTTGGCTACACAGGAACTGCATTACAAAACAGAACAGGGCCTCAAATTTAGAAAACCAACTTATGCTTGCTTAAGGGGAAAGGTGAGTTGGGGTGCTGCATAAAACCAGAGATTGAAATGAGCACAGATAAAGTTCCTTATGCCAAATATGGAATAGACAAGAGCTACTCCTTGCTCAACGAAATGGACTCAACACCACATATTAAACGCCTAAGAATGTACCTGACTAGTAAGTATCTTAAAACCTATGGATTGCTATGTCTCCGAAAGAGAATCAAGCATGTGTACAGGGGCATAAACGCAGCAGTGATAGGATTGGAGTGGTTCGGTGAGCAAATGAAGACCCTTTGAAGTCATATTGCATGGTACCCATTCCACGGGTTTCAACTACCCAGGTTTAAGGTATTCTTCCTTCAGCTAAAACATGCATGTGGAACCTAGAGTATGATCAACCATGTGATCGGGAGACGTGTTCATATATGTCTCAGTTTTCGTACCCTGGTACTCGGGTGCAACATTCCAGACGCTTTACTAACACTCTCCCCACTTGGAGAGTCAGTCCCTTTAACCTCCTGTTTGGCCCAGTTTGCAATTTCTGTGGAAGATGAACGGGAATAGCGAGAACCAATGAGAGACTAGCTGGAGGTGTCTGGATGGGCAAATTTAACTCTCATTTCCCACCAGGAAGAGGAATTAACCAAAGGCCCAGCGTGCCGTGCCAGAACCAGATTAGGGCCTGAAGACATCCTGCGGTGTTGCGGCCAGCTCACAAGAAAGCGAGTTGAAGAAAGGAGCTCAGGGGCACTGTAATTCACAAACCTGCAGAGTTATAAATGACAGCTATCGTCCAAAAATAGACTGAAGTAAGGCTGCCAAGAGGACTTGAAAGCGGGGCAGAATTGCAGGAAACCGATTTCAGGAGGTAGACTGGAATTGCATTGAAAGCATAGGAAAAGAGGCAGAACGTCCACAATGATGCACTTGGCCAAAAAGGGCGTATGCGTTTTTTCCTGAATATATTCAGGAAAAAACGCATACGCCCTTTTTGGCCAACCAAGCAAGCTTGCAAAGGAAATCTGCACTACAATGAAGTCTCACTTCCCCCCGGTCAAAAGGGCCATCTGAAAAAAGTGTAAAATCCAGAAAGGCAGGACAGGCCATGGAGAACTGGGAGCCTTGTTATGCTGATGGGCGGGATGTAAATTGTCAACAACCACTCGGGAGAATTGTATGGTGTTTCCTGAAACATCTAAAAAACAAAGCAACAGAACCTAGGGCACTTCCACTTATGGTCCTATAGCTTAGGGAAATTAAAATCAAAAAGACACAGCCACCCCAAAGTTTGGAATGGCTCTGTTTACAAGAACCTCGTTTACAGTACAAGTTCAACATCGCAGAAAGTGAAAAATGGATAAAGAAGTTGTGGTATTTACTTACAAAGCAATATCACTCAGCAATGAAATCTGTGTCATAAGGCCCTTAGCAGCACAATGAGTGGATTCAGGTATGATGATTCTAACTGAAATAAGTCACACAGAAAAAGAAACATCATAAGATATCAGTAATACACGGAATGTAAACTTGGCTACACAGGAACTAAATTACAGAACAGAACAGGGTCTCAAATTTAGAAAACCAACTTATGCTTGCTTAAGGGGAAAGGTGAGTTGGGGTGCTGCATAAAACCAGAGATTGAAATGAGCACAGATAAAGTTCCTTAAGCCAAATATGGAATAGACAAGAGCTACTCCTTGCTCAATGAAATGGACTCAACACCGCATATTAAACGCCTAAGAATGTACCTAACTAGTAAGTATCTTAAAACCTATGGATTGCTATGTCTCCGAAAGAGAATGAAGCATGTGTACAGGGGCATAAACGCAGCAGTGATAGGATTGGAGAGGTTCGGTGAGCAAATGAAGACCCTTTGAAGTCATATTGCATGGTACCCATTACACGGGTTTCAACTACCCAGGTTTAAGGTATTCTTCCTTCAGCTGAATCATGCATGTGGAACCTAGAGTATGATCAACCATGTGATCGGGAGACGTGTTCAAATATGTCTCAGTTTTCGTACCCTGGTACTCGGGTGCAACATTCCAGACGCTTTACTAACATTCTCCCCACTTGGAGAGTCAGTCCCTTTAACCTCCTGTTTGGCCCAGTTTGCAATTTCTGCGGAAGATGAACAGGAATAGCGAGAACCAATGAGAGGCTAGCTGGAGGTGTCTGGACGGGCAAATTTAACTCTCATTTCCCACCAGGAAGAGGAAATAACCAAAGGCTCAGCGTGCCGTACTGGAACCAGATTAGGGCCTGAAGCCATCCTGCGGTGTTGCGGCCAGCTCAAAAGAAAGCGAGTTGAAGAAAGGAGCTCAGGGGCACTGTAATTCACAAACCTGCAGAGTTATAAATGACAGCTATCGTCCAAAAATAGACTGAAGTAAGGCTGCCAAGAGGACTTGAAAGCAGAGCAGAATTGTAGGAAACCGATTTCAGGAGGTAGACTGGAATTGCATTGAAAGCATAGGAAAAGAGGCAGAACGTCCACAATGATGCACTTGGCCAAAAAGGGCGTATGCGTTTTTTCCTGAATATATTCAGGAAAAAACGCATACGCCCTTTTTGGCCAACCAAGCAAGCTTGCAAAGGAAATCTGCACTACAATGAAGTCTCACTTCCCCCCGGTCAAAAGGGCCATCTGAAAAAAGGGTAAAATCCAGAAAGGCAGGACAGGCCATGGAGAACTGGGAGCCTTGTTATGCTGATGGGCGGGATGTAAATTGCCAACAACCACTCGGGAGAAGTGTATGGTGTTTCCTGAAACATCTAAAAAACAAAGCAACAGAACCTAGGGCACTTCCACTTATGGTCCTATAGCTTAGGGAAATTAAAATCAAAAAGTCATAGCCACCCCAAAGTTTGCAACGGCTCTGTTTACAAGAACCTCGTTTACAGTACAAGTTCAACATCGCAGAAATTGAAAAATGGATAAAGAAGTTGTGGTATTTACTTACAAAGCAATATCACTCAGCAATGAAATCTGTGTCATCAGGCCCTTAGCAGCACAATGAGTGGATTCAGGTATGATGATTCTAACTGAAATAAGTCACACAGAAAAAGAAACATCATAAGATATCAGTAATACACGGAATGTAAACTTGGCTACACAGGAACTGAATTACAGAACAGAACAGGGTCTCAAATTTAGAAAACCAACTTATGCTTGCTTAAGGGGAAAGGTGAGTTGGGGTGCTGCATAAAACCAGAGATTGAAATGAGCACAGATAAAGTTCCTTAAGCCAAATATGGAATAGACAAGAGCTACTCCTTGCTCAACGAAATGGACTCAACACCCCATATTAAACGCCTAAGAATGTACCTGACTAGTAAGTATCTTAAAACCTATGGATTGCTATGTCTCCGAAAGAGAATCAAACATGTGTACAGGGGCATAAACGCAGCAGTGATAGGATTGGAGAGGTTCGGTGAGCAAATGAAGACGCTTTGAAGTCATATTGCATGGTACCCATTCCACGGGTTTCAACTACCCAGGTTTTAGGTATTCTTCCTTCAGCTAAAACATGCATGTGGAACCCAAGTATGATCAACCATGTGAATGGGAGATGTGTTCAAATATGTCTCAGTTTTCCTCCCCTGGTACTCGGGTGCAACATTCCAGACGCTTTACTAACACTCTCCCCACTTGGAGAGTCAGCGCCTTTAACCTCCTGTTTAGCACAGTTTGCAATTTCTGCGGAAGATGAACAGGAATAGCGAGAACCAATGAGAGGCTAGCTGGAGGTGTCTGGACGGGCAAATTTAACTCTCATTTCCCACCAGGAAGAGGAAATAACCAAAGGCTCAGTGTGCCTTGCCGGAACCAGATTAGGGCCTGAAGCCATCCTGCAGTGTTGCGGCCAGCTCAAAAGAAAGCGAGTTGAAGAAAGGAGCTCAGGGGCACTGTAATTCACAAACCTGCAGAGTTATAAATGACAGCTATCGTCCAAAATATACTGAAGTAAGGCTGCCAAGAGGACTTGAAAGCGGGGCAGAATTGCAGGAAACCGATTTCAGGAGGTAGACTGGAATTGCATTGAAAGCATAGGAAAAGAGGCAGAACGTCCACAATGATGCACTTGGCCAAAAAGGGCGTATGCGTTTTTTCCTGAATATATTCAGTAAAAAACGCATACGCCCTTTTTGGCCAACCAAGCAAGCTTGCAAAGGAAATCTGCACTACAATGAAGTCTCACTTCCCCCCAGTCAAAAGGGCCATCTGAAAAAAGTGTAAAATCCAAAAAGGCAGGACAGGCCATGGAGAACTGGGAGCCTTGTTATGCTGAAGGGCGGGATGTAAATTGCCAACAACCACTCGGGAGAAGTGTATGGTGTTTCCTGAAACATCTAAAAAACAAAGCAACAGAGCCTAGGTCACTTCCACTTATGGTCCTATAGCTTAGGGAAATTAAAATCAAAAAGACACAGCCACCCCAAAGTTTGGATCGGCTATGTTTACAAGAACCTCGTTTACAGTACAAGTTCAACATCGCAGAAAGTGAAAAATGGATAAAGAAGTTGTGGTATTTACTTACAAAGCAATATCACTCAGCAATGAAATCTGTGTCATCAGGCCCTTAGCAGCACAATGAGTGGATTCAGGTATGATGATTCTAACTGAAATAAGTCACACAGAAAAAGAAATATCATAAGATATCAGTAATACACGGAATGTAAACTTGGCTACACAGGAACTGAATTACAGAACAGAACAGGGTCTCAAATTTAGAAAACCAACTTATGCTTGCTTAAGGAGAAAGGTGAGTTGGGGTGCTGCATAAAACCAGAGATTGAAATGAGCACAGATAAAGTTCCTTAAGCCAAATATGGAATAGACAAGAGCTACTCCTTGCTCAATGAAATGGACTCAACACCCCATATTAAACGCCTAAGAATGTACCTGACTAGTAAGTATCTTAAAACCTATGGATTGCTATGTCTCCGAAAGAGAATCAAGCATGTGTACAGGGGCATAAACGCAGCAGTGATAGGATTGGAGAGGTTCGGTGAGCAAATGAAGACCCTTTGAAGTCATATTGCATGGTACCCATTCCACGGGTTTCAACTACCCAGGTTTAAGGTATTCTTCCTTCAGCTAAAACATGCATGTGGAACCTAGAGTATGATCAACCATGTGATCGGGAGACGTGTTCAAATATGTCTCAGTTTTCGTACCCTGGTACTCGGGTGCAACATTCCAGACGCTTTACTAACACTCTCCCCACTTGGAGAGTCAGTCCCTTTAACCTCCTGTTTGGCCCAGTTTGCAATTTCTGTGGAAGATGAACGGGAATAGCGAGAACCAATGAGAGACTAGCTGGAGGTGTCTGGATGGGCAAATTTAACTCTCATTTCCCACCAGGAAGAGGAATTAACCAAAGGCTCAGCGTGCCGTGCCAGAACCAGATTAGGGCCTGAAGACATCCTGCGGTGTTGCGGCCAGCTCACAAGAAAGCGAGTTGAAGAAAGGAGCTCAGGGGCACTGTAATTCACAAACCTGCAGAGTTATAAATGACAGCTATCGTCCAAAAATAGACTGAAGTAAGGCTGCCAAGAGGACTTGAAAGCGGGGCAGAATTGCAGGAAACCGATTTCAGGAGGTAGACTGGAATTGCATTGAAAGCATAGGAAAAGAGGCAGAACGTCCACAATGATGCACTTGGCCAAAAAGGGCGTATGCGTTTTTTCCTGAATATATTCAGGAAAAAACGCATACGCCCTTTTTGGCCAACCAAGCAAACTTGCAAAGGAAATCTGCACTACAATGAAGTTTCACTTCCCCCCGGTCAAAAGGGCCATCTGAAAAAAGTGTAAAATCCAGAAAGGCAGGACAGGCCATGGAGAACTGGGAGCCTTGTTATGCTGATGGGCGGGATGTAAATTGCCAACAACCACTCGGGCGAATTGTATGGTGTTTCCTGAAACATCTAAAAAACAAAGCAACAGAACCTAGGGCACTTCCACTTATGGTCCTATAGCTTAGGGAAATTAAAATCAAAAAGATACAGCCACCCCAAAGTTTGGAATGGCTCTGTTTACAAGAACCTCGTTTACAGTACAAGTTCAACATCGCAGAAAGTGAAAAATGGATAAAGAAGTTGTGGTATTTACTTACAAAGCAATATCACTCAGCAATGAAATCTGTGTCATAAGGCCCTTAGCAGCACAATGAGTGGATTCAGGTATGATGATTCTAACTGAAATAAGTCACACAGAAAAAGAAACATCATAAGATATCAGTAATACACGGAATGTAAACTTGGCTACACAGGAACTAAATTACAGAACAGAACAGGGTCTCAAATTTAGAAAACCAACTTATGCTTGCTTAAGGGGAAAGGTGAGTTGGGGTGCTGCATAAAACCAGAGATTGAAATGAGCACAGATAAAGTTCCTTAAGCCAAATATGGAATAGACAAGAGCTACTCCTTGCTCAATGAAATGGACTCAACACCGCATATTAAACGCCTGAGAATGTACCTAACTAGTAAGTATCTTAAAACCTATGGATTGCTATGTCTCCGAAAGAGAATGAAGCATGTGTACAGGGGCATAAACGCAGCAGTGATAGGATTGGAGAGGTTCGGTGAGCAAATGAAGACCCTTTGAAGTCATATTGCATGGTACCCATTCCACGGGTTTCAACTACCCAGGTTTAAGGTATTCTTCCTTCAGCTGAAACATGCATGTGGAACCTAGAGTATGATCAACCATGTGATCGGGAGACGTGTTCAAATATGTCTCAGTTTTCGTACCCTGGTACTCGGGTGCAACATTCCAGACGCTTTACTAACATTCTCCCCACTTGGAGAGTCAGTCCCTTTAACCTCCTGTTTGGCACAGTTTGCAATTTCTGCGGAAGATGAACAGGAATAGCGAGAACCAATGAGAGGCTAGCTGGAGGTGTCTGGACGGGCAAATTTAACTCTCATTTCCCACCAGGAAGAGGAAATAACCAAAGGCTCAGCGTGCCGTACTGGAACCAGATTAGGGCCTGAAGCCATCCTGCGGTGTTGCGGCCAGCTCAAAAGAAAGCGAGTTGAAGAAAGGAGCTCAGGGGCACTGTAATTCACAAACCTGCAGAGTTATAAATGACAGCTATCGTCCAAAAATAGACTGAAGTAAGGCTGCCAAGAGGACTTGAAAGCGGAGCAGAATTGTAGGAAACCGATTTCAGGAGGTAGACTGGAATTGCATTGAAAGCATAGGAAAAGAGGCAGAACGTCCACAATGATGCACTTGGCCAAAAAGGGCGTATGCGTTTTTTCCTGAATATATTCAGGAAAAAACGCATACGCCCTTTTTGGCCAACCAAGCAAGCTTGCAAAGGAAATCTGCACTACAATGAAGTCTCACTTCCCCCCGGTCAAAAGGGCCATCTGAAAAAAGGGTAAAATCCAGAAAGGCAGGACAGGCCATGGAGAACTGGGAGCCTTGTTATGCTGATGGGCGGGATGTAAATTGCCAACAACCACTCGGGAGAAGTGTATGGTGTTTCCTGAAACATCTAAAAAACAAAGCAACAGAACCTAGGGCACTTCCACTTATGGTCCTATAGCTTAGGGAAATTAAAATCAAAAAGACACAGCCACCCCGAAGTTTGGGACGGCTCTGTTTACAAGAACCTCGTTTACAGTACAAGTTCAACATCGCAGAAAGTGAAAAATGGATAAAGAACTTGAGATACTTACGTACAATGCAGTATCACGCAGCAATGAAATCTATGTCATCAGGCCCGTAGCAGCATAATGAGTAGATTCAGGTACGATGATTCTAACTGAAATAAGTCACACAGAAAAAGAAACATCATAAGATATCAGTAATACACGGAATGTAAACTTGGCTACACAGGAACTGCATTACAAAACAGAACAGGGTCTCAAATTTAGAAAACCAACTTATGCTTGCTTAAGGGGAAAGGTGAGTTGGGGTGCTGCATAAAACCAGAGATTGAAATGAGCACAGATAAAGTTCCTTATGCCAAATATGGAATAGACAAGAGCTACTCCTTGCTCAACGAAATGGACTCAACACCACATATTAAACGCCTAAGAATGTACCTGACTAGTAAGTATCTTAAAACCTATGGATTGCTATGTCTCCGAAAGAGAATCAAGCATGTGTACAGGGGCATAAACGCAGCAGTGATAGGATTGGAGTGGTTCGGTGAGCAAATGAAGACCCTTTGAAGTCATATTGCATGGTACCCATTCCACGGGTTTCAACTACCCAGGTTTAAGGTATTCTTCCTTCAGCTAAAACATGCATGTGGAACCTAGAGTATGATCAACCATGTGATCGGGAGACGTGTTCATATATGTCTCAGTTTTCGTACCCTGGTACTCGGGTGCAACATTCCAGACGCTTTACTAACACTCTCCCCACTTGGAGAGTCAGTCCCTTTAACCTCCTGTTTGGCCCAGTTTGCAATTTCTGTGGAAGATGAACGGGAATAGCGAGAACCAATGAGAGACTAGCTGGAGGTGTCTGGATGGGCAAATTTAACTCTCATTTCCCACCAGGAAGAGGAATTAACCAAAGGCTCAGCGTGCCGTGCCAGAACCAGATTAGGGCCTGAAGACATCCTGCGGTGTTGCGGCCAGCTCACAAGAAAGCGAGTTGAAGAAAGGAGCTCAGGGGCACTGTAATTCACAAACCTGCAGAGTTATAAATGACAGCTATCGTCCAAAAATAGACTGAAGTAAGGCTGCCAAGAGGACTTGAAAGCGGGGCAGAATTGCAGGAAACCGATTTCAGGAGGTAGACTGGAATTGCATTGAAAGCATAGGAAAAGAGGCAGAACGTCCACAATGATGCACTTGGCCAAAAAGGGCGTATGCGTTTTTTCCTGAATATATTCAGGAAAAAACGCATACGCCCTTTTTGGCCAACCAAGCAAGCTTGCAAAGGAAATCTGCACTACAATGAAGTTTCACTTCCCCCCGGTCCAAAGGGCCATCTGAAAAAACTGTAAAATCCAGAAAGGCAGGACAGGCCATGGAGAACTGGGAGCCTTGTTATGCTGATGGGCGGGATGTAAATTGCCAACAACCACTCGGGAGAATTGTATGGTGTTTCCTGAAACATCTAAAAAACAAAGCAACAGAACCTAGGGCACTTCCACTTATGGTCCTATAGCTTAGGGAAATTAAAATCAAAAAGACACAGCCACCCCAAAGTTTGGAATGGCTCTGTTTACAAGAACCTCGTTTACAGTACAAGTTCAACATCGCAGAAAGTGAAAAATGGATAAAGAAGTTGTGGTATTTACTTACAAAGCAATATCACTCAGCAATGAAATCTGTGTCATAAGGCCCTTAGCAGCACAATGAGTGGATTCAGGTATGATGATTCTAACTGAAATAAGTCACACAGAAAAAGAAACATCATAAGATATCAGTAATACACGGAATGTAAACTTGGCTACACAGGAACTAAATTACAGAACAGAACAGGGTCTCAAATTTAGAAAACCAACTTATGCTTGCTTAAGGGGAAAGGTGAGTTGGGGTGCTGCATGAAACCAGAGATTGAAATGAGCACAGATAAAGTTCCTTAAGCCAAATATGGAATAGACAAGAGCTACTCCTTGCTCAATGAAATGGACTCAACACCGCATATTAAACGCCTAAGAATGTACCTAACTAGTAAGTATCTTAAAACCTATGGATTGCTATGTCTCCGAAAGAGAATGAAGCATGTGTACAGGGGCATAAACGCAGCAGTGATAGGATTGGAGAGGTTCGGTGAGCAAATGAAGACCCTTTGAAGTCATATTGCATGGTACCCATTACACGGGTTTCAACTACCCAGGTTTAAGGTATTCTTCCTTCATCTGAATCATGCATGTGGAACCTAGAGTATGATCAACCATGTGATCGGGAGACGTGTTCAAATATGTCTCAGTTTTCGTACCCTGGTACTCGGGTGCAACATTCCAGACGCTTTACTAACATTCTCCCCACTTGGAGAGTCAGTCCCTTTAACCTCCTGTTTGGCCCAGTTTGCAATTTCTGCGGAAGATGAACAGGAATAGCGAGAACCAATGAGAGGCTAGCTGGAGGTGTCTGGACGGGCAAATTTAACTCTCATTTCCCACCAGGAAGAGGAAATAACCAAAGGCTCAGCGTGCCGTACTGGAACCAGATTAGGGCCTGAAGCCATCCTGCGGTGTTGCGGCCAGCTCAAAAGAAAGCGAGTTGAAGAAAGGAGCTCAGGGGCACTGTAATTCACAAACCTGCAGAGTTATAAATGACAGCTATCGTCCAAAAATAGACTGAAGTAAGGCTGCCAAGAGGACTTGAAAGCGGAGCAGAATTGTAGGAAACCGATTTCAGGAGGTAGACTGGAATTGCATTGAAAGCATAGGAAAAGAGGCAGAACGTCCACAATGATGCACTTGGCCAAAAAGGGCGTATGCGTTTTTTCCTGAATATATTCAGGAAAAAACGCATACGCCCTTTTTGGCCAACCAAGCAAGCTTGCAAAGGAAATCTGCACTACAATGAAGTCTCACTTCCCCCCGGTCAAAAGGGCCATCTGAAAAAAGGGTAAAATCCAGAAAGGCAGGACAGGCCATGGAGAACTGGGAGCCTTGTTATGCTGATGGGCGGGATGTAAATTGCCAACAACCACTCGGGAGAAGTGTATGGTGTTTCCTGAAACATCTAAAAAACAAAGCAACAGAACCTAGGGCACTTCCACTTATGGTCCTATAGCTTAGGGAAATTAAAATCAAAAAGTCATAGCCACCCCAAAGTTTGCAACGGCTCTGTTTACAAGAACCTCGTTTACAGTACAAGTTCAACATCGCAGAAATTGAAAAATGGATAAAGAAGTTGTGGTATTTACTTACAAAGCAATATCACTCAGCAATGAAATCTGTGTCATCAGGCCCTTAGCAGCACAATGAGTGGATTCAGGTATGATGATTCTAACTGAAATAAGTCACACAGAAAAAGAAACATCATAAGATATCAGTAATACACGGAATGTAAACTTGGCTACACAGGAACTGAATTACAGAACAGAACAGGGTCTCAAATTTAGAAAACCAACTTATGCTTGCTTAAGGGGAAAGGTGAGTTGGGGTGCTGCATAAAACCAGAGATTGAAATGAGCACAGATAAAGTTCCTTAAGCCAAATATGGAATAGACAAGAGCTACTCCTTGCTCAACGAAATGGACTCAACACCCCATATTAAACGCCTAAGAATGTACCTGACTAGTAAGTATCTTAAAACCTATGGATTGCTATGTCTCCGAAAGAGAATCAAACATGTGTACAGGGGCATAAACGCAGCAGTGATAGGATTGGAGAGGTTCGGTGAGCAAATGAAGACGCTTTGAAGTCATATTGCATGGTAGCCATTCCACGGGTTTCAACTACCCAGGTTTTAGGTATTCTTCCTTCAGCTAAAACATGCATGTGGAACCCAAGTATGATCAACCATGTGAATGGGAGATGTGTTCAAATATGTCTCAGTTTTCCTCCCCTGGTACTCGGGTGCAACATTCCAGACGCTTTACTAACACTCTCCCCACTTGGAGAGTCAGCGCCTTTAACCTCCTGTTTGGCCCAGTTTGCAATTTCTGCGGAAGATGAACAGGAATAGCGAGAACCAATGAGAGGCTAGCTGCAGGTGTCTGGACGGGCAAATTTAACTCTCATTTCCCACCAGGAAGAGGAAATAACCAAAGGCTCAGTGTGCCGTGCCGGAACCAGATTAGGGCCTGAAGCCATCCTGCAGTGTTGCGGCCAGCTCAAAAGAAAGCGAGTTGAAGAAAGGAGCTCTGGGGCACTGTAATTCACAAACCTGCAGAGTTATAAATGACAGCTATCGTCCAAAATATACTGAAGTAAGGCTGCCAAGAGGACTTGAAAGCGGGGCAGAATTGCAGGAAACCGATTTCAGGAGGTAGACTGGAATTGCATTGAAAGCATAGGAAAAGAGGCAGAACGTCCACAATGATGCACTTGGCCAAAAAGGGCGTATGCGTTTTTTCCTGAATATATTCAGGAAAAAACGCATACGCCCTTTTTGGCCAACCAAGCAAGCTTGCAAAGGAAATCTGCACTACAATGAAGTCTCACTTCCCCCCGGTCAAAAGGGCCATCTGAAAAAAGTGTAAAATCCAGAAAGGCAGGACAGGCCATGGAGAACTGGGAGCCTTGTTATGCTGATGGGCGGGATGTAAATTGCCAACAACCACTCGGGAGAAGTGTATGGTGTTTCCTGAAACATCTAAAAAACAAAGCAACAGAGCCTAGGGCACTTCCACTTATGGTCCTATAGCTTAGGGAAATTAAAATCAAAAAGACACAGCCATCCCAATGTTTGGAACGCCTCTGTTTACAAGAACCTCGTTTACAGTACAAGTTCAACATCGCAGAAAGTGAAAAATGGATAAAGAAGTTGTGGTATTCACTTACAAAGCAATATCACTCAGCAGTGAAATCTATGTCATCAGGCCCTTAGCAGCACAATGAGTGGATTCAGGTATGATGATTCTAACTGAAATAAGTCACACAGAAAAAGAAACATCATAAGATATCAGTAATACACGGAATGGAAACTTGGCTACACAGGAACTGAATTACAGAACAGAACAGGGTCTCAAATTTAGAAAACCAACTTATGCTTGCTTAAGGGTAAAGGTGAGTTGGGGTGCTGCATAAAACCAGAGATTGAAATGAGCACAGATAAAGTTCCTTAAGCCAAATATGGAATAGACAAGAGCTACTCCTTGCTCAACGAAATGGACTCAACACCGCATATTAAACGCCTAAGAATGTACCTGACTAGTAAGTATCTTAAAACCTATGGATTGCTATGTCTCCGAAAGAGAATCAAACATGTGTACAGGGGCATAAACGCAGCAGTGATAGGATTGGAGAGGTTCGGTGAGCAAATGAAGACCCTTTGAAATCATATTGCATGGTACCCATTCCACGGGTTTCAACTACCCAGGTTTTCGGTATTCTTCCTTCAGCTAAAACATGCATGTGGAACCTAGAGTATGATCAACCATGTGATCGGGAGACGTGTTCAAATATGTCTCAGTTTTCCTCCCCTGGCACTCGGGTGCAACATTCCAGACGCTTTACTAACACTCTCCCCACTTGGAGAGTCAGCGCCTTTAACCTCCTGTTTGGCACAGTTTGCAATTTCTGCGGAAGATGAACAGGAATAGCGAGAACCAATGAGAGGCTACCTGGAGGTGTCTTGACGGGCAAATTTAACTCTCATTTCCCACCAGGAAGAGGAAATAACCAAAGGCTCAGTGTGCCGTGCCGGAACCAGATTAGGGCCTGAAGCCATCCTGCGGTGTTGCGGCCAGCTCACAAGAAAGCGAGTTGAAGAAAGGAGCTCAGGGGCACTGTAATTCACAAACCTGCAGAGTTATAAATGACAGCTATCGTCCAAAAATAGACTGAAGTAAGGCTGCCAAGAGGACTTGAAAGCAGGGCAGAATTGCAGGAAACCGATTTCAGGAGGTAGACTGGAATTGCATTGAAAGCATAGGAAAAGAGGCAGAACGTCCACAATGATGCACTTGGCCAAAAAGGGCGTATGCGTTTTTTCCTGAATATATTCAGGAAAAAACGCATACGCCCTTTTTGGCCAACCAAGCAAGCTTGCAAAGGAAATCTGCACTACAATGAAGTCTCACTTCCCCCCGGTCAAAAGGGCCATCTGAAAAAGTGTAAAATCCAGAAAGGCAGGACAGGCCATGGAGAACTGGGAGCCTTGTTATGCTGATGGGCGGGATGTAAA
The DNA here is from genome assembly GCF_951394435.1 of Stenella coeruleoalba. NCBI lineage: Eukaryota > Metazoa > Chordata > Mammalia > Artiodactyla > Delphinidae > Stenella > Stenella coeruleoalba. Next base: position 196,155 of record NW_027646009.1, on the reverse strand, counting down.
TTGCCAACAACCACTCGGGAGAAGTGTATGGTGTTTCCTGAAACATCTAAAAAACAAAGCAACAGAGCCTAGGTCACTTCCACTTATGGTCCTATAGCTTAGGGAATTTAAAATCAAAAAGACACAGCCACCCCAATGTTTCGAACGGCTCTGTTTACAAGAACCTCGTTTACAGTACAAGTTCAACATCGCAAAAAGTGAAAAATGGATTAAAAAGTTGTGGTATTTACTTACAAAGCAATATCACTCAGCAATGAAATCTGTGTCATCAGGCCCTTAGCAGCACAATGAGTGGATTCAGGTATGATGATTCTAACTGAAATAAGTCACACAGAAAAAGAAACATCATAAGATATCAGTAATACATGGAATGGAAACTTGGCTACACAGGAACTGAATTACAGAACAGAACAGGGTCTCAAATTTAGAAAACCAACTTATGCTTGCTTAAGGGGAAAGGTGAGTTGGGGTGCTGCATAAAACCAGAGATTGAAATGAGCACAGATAAAGTTCCTTAAGCCAAATATGGAATAGACAAGAGCTACTCCTTGCTCAACGAAATGGACTCAACACCGCATATTAAACGCCTAAGAATGTACCTGACTAGTAAGTATCTTAAAACCTATGGATTGCTATGTCTCCGAAAGAGAATCAAGCATGTGTACAGGGGCATAAACGCAGCTGTGATAAGATTGGAGAGGTTCAGTGAGCAAATGAAGACCCTTTGAAGTCATATTGCATGGTACCCATTCCACAGGTTTCAACTACCCAGGTTTAAGGTATTCTTCCTTCAGCTAAAACATGCATGTGGAACCCAAGTATGATCAACCATGTGAACGGGAGACTTTTTCAAATATGTCTCAGTTTTCCTCCCCTGGTACTCGGGTGCAACATTCCAGACGCTTTACTAACACTCTCCCCACTTGGAGAGTCAGCCCCTTTAACCTCCTGTTTGGCCCAGTTTGCAATTTCTGCGGAAGATGAACAGGAATAGCTAAAACCAATGAGAGACTAGCTGGAGGTGTCTGGACGGGCAAATTTAACTCTCATTTCCCACCAGGAAGAGGAAATAACCAAAGGCTCAGCGTGCCGTGCCGGAACCAGATTAGGGCCTGAAGCCATCCTGCGGTGTTGCGGCCAGGTCACAAGAAAGCGAGTTGAAGAAACGAGCTCAGGGGCACTGAAATTCACAAACCTGCAGAGTTATAAATGACAGCTATCGTCCAAAAATAGACTGAAGTAAGGCTGCCAAGAGGACTTGAAAGCGGGGCAGAATTGCAGGAAACCGATTTCAGGAGGTAGACTGGAATTGCATTGAAAGCATAGGAAAAGAGGCAAAACGTCCACAATGATGCACTTGGCCAAAAAGGGCGTATGCGTTTTTTCCTGAATATATTCAGGAAAAAACGCATACGCCCTTTTTGGCCAACAAAGCAAGCTTGCAAAGGAAATCTGCACTACAATGAAGTCTCACTTCCCCCCGGTCAAAAGGGCCATCTGAAAAAAGTGTAAAATCCAGAAAGGCAGGACAGGCCATGGAGAACTGGGAGCCTTGTTATGCTGATGGGCGGGATGTAAATTGCCAACAACCACTCGGGAGAAGTGTATGGTGTTTCCTGAAACATCTAAAAAACAAAGCAACAGAGCCTAGGGCACTTCCACTTATGGTCCTATAGCTTAGGGAAATTAAAATCAAAAAGACACAGCCATCCCAATGTTTGGAACGCCTCTGTTTACAAGAACCTCGTTTACAGTACAAGTTCAACATCGCAGAAAGTGAAAAATGGATAAAGAAGTTGTGGTATTCACTTACAAAGCAATATCACTCAGCAGTGAAATCTATGTCATCAGGCCCTTAGCAGCACAATGAGTGGATTCAGGTATGATGATTCTAACTGAAATAAGTCACACAGAAAAAGAAACATCATAAGATATCAGTAATACACGGAATGGAAACTTGGCTACACAGGAACTGAATTACAGAACAGAACAGGGTCTCAAATTTAGAAAACCAACTTATGCTTGCTTAAGGGTAAAGGTGAGTTGGGGTGCTGCATAAAACCAGAGATTGAAATGAGCACAGATAAAGTTCCTTAAGCCAAATATGGAATAGACAAGAGCTACTCCTTGCTCAACGAAATGGACTCAACACCCCATATTAAACGCCTAAGAATGTACCTGACTAGTAAGTATCTTAAAACCTATGGATTGCTATGTCTCCGAAAGAGAATCAAACATGTGTACAGGGGCATAAACGCAGCAGTGATAGGATTGGAGAGGGTCGGTGAGCAAATGAAGACCCTTTGAAATCATATTGCATGGTACCCATTCCACGGGTTTCAACTACCCAGGTTTTCGGTATTCTTCCTTCAGCTAAAACATGCATGTGGAACCTAGAGTATGATCAACCATGTGATCGGGAGACGTGTTCAAATATGTCTCAGTTTTCCTCCCCTGGTACTCGGGTGCAACATTCCAGACGCTTTACTAACACTCTCCCCACTTGGAGAGTCAGCGCCTTTAACCTCCTGTTTGGCACAGTTTGCAATTTCTGCGGAAGATGAACAGGAATAGCGAGAACCAATGAGAGGCTACCTGGAGGTGTCTTGACGGGCAAATTTAACTCTCATTTCCCACCAGGAAGAGGAGATAAGCAAAGGCTCAGCGTGCCGTGCCGGAACCTGATTAGCGCCTGAAGCCATCCTGCGGTGTTGCGGCAGGTCACAAGAAAGCGAGTTGAAGAAACGAGCTCAGGGGCACTGTAATTCACAAACCTGCAGAGTTATAAATGACAGCTATCGTCCAAAAATAGACTGAAGTAAGGCTGCCAAGAGGACTTGAAAGCAGGGCAGAATTGCAGGAAACCGATTTCAGGAGGTAGACTGGAATTGCATTGAAAGCATAGGAAAAGAGGCAGAACGTCCACAATGATGCACTTGGCCAAAAAGGGCGTATGCGTTTTTTCCTGAATATATTCAGGAAAAAACGCATACGCCCTTTTTGGCCAACCAAGCAAGCTTGCAAAGGAAATCTGCACTACAATGAAGTCTCACTTCCCCCCGGTCAAAAGGGCCATCTGAAAAAGTGTAAAATCCAGAAAGGCAGGACAGGCCATGGAGAACTGGGAGCCTTGTTATGCTGATGGGCGGGATGTAAAATGCCAACAACCACTCGGGAGAAGTGTATGGTGTTTCCTGAAACATCTAAAAAACAAAGCAACAGAGCCTAGGTCACTTCCACTTATGGTCCTATAGCTTAGGGAATTTAAAATCAAAAAGACACAGCCACCCCAATGTTTCGAACGGCTCTGTTTACAAGAACCTCGTTTACAGTACAAGTTCAACATCGCAAAAAGTGAAAAATGGATTAAAAAGTTGTGGTATTTACTTACAAAGCAATATCACTCAGCAATGAAATCTGTGTCATCAGGCCCTTAGCAGCACAATGAGTGGATTCAGGTATGATGATTCTAACTGAAATAAGTCACACAGAAAAAGAAACATCATAAGATATCAGTAATACATGGAATGGAAACTTGGCTACACAGGAACTGAATTACAGAACAGAACAGGGTCTCAAATTTAGAAAACCAACTTATGCTTGCTTAAGGGGAAAGGTGAGTTGGGGTGCTGCATAAAACCAGAGATTGAAATGAGCACAGATAAAGTTCCTTAAGCCAAATATGGAATAGACAAGAGCTACTCCTTGCTCAACGAAATGGACTCAACACCGCATATTAAACGCCTAAGAATGTACCTGACTAGTAAGTATCTTAAAACCTATGGATTGCTATGTCTCCGAAAGAGAATCAAGCATGTGTACAGGGGCATAAACGCAGCTGTGATAAGATTGGAGAGGTTCAGTGAGCAAATGAAGACCCTTTGAAGTCATATTGCATGGTACCCATTCCACAGGTTTCAACTACCCAGGTTTAAGGTATTCTTCCTTCAGCTAAAACATGCATGTGGAACCCAAGTATGATCAACCATGTGAACGGGAGACTTTTTCAAATATGTCTCAGTTTTCCTCCCCTGGTACTCGGGTGCAACATTCCAGACGCTTTACTAACACTCTCCCCACTTGGAGAGTCAGCCCCTTTAACCTCCTGTTTGGCCCAGTTTGCAATTTCTGCGGAAGATGAACAGGAATAGCTAAAACCAATGAGAGACTAGCTGGAGGTGTCTGGACGGGCAAATTTAACTCTCATTTCCCACCAGGAAGAGGAAATAACCAAAGGCTCAGCGTGCCGTGCCGGAACCAGATTAGGGCCTGAAGCCATCCTGCGGTGTTGCGGCCAGGTCACAAGAAAGCGAGTTGAAGAAACGAGCTCAGGGGCACTGAAATTCACAAACCTGCAGAGTTATAAATGACAGCTATCGTCCAAAAATAGACTGAAGTAAGGCTGCCAAGAGGACTTGAAAGCGGGGCAGAATTGCAGGAAACCGATTTCAGGAGGTAGACTGGAATTGCATTGAAAGCATAGGAAAAGAGGCAAAACGTCCACAATGATGCACTTGGCCAAAAAGGGCGTATGCGTTTTTTCCTGAATATATTCAGGAAAAAACGCATACGCCCTTTTTGGCCAACAAAGCAAGCTTGCAAAGGAAATCTGCACTACAATGAAGTCTCACTTCCCCCCGGTCAAAAGGGCCATCTGAAAAAAGTGTAAAATCCAGAAAGGCAGGACAGGCCATGGAGAACTGGGAGCCTTGTTATGCTGATGGGCGGGATGTAAATTGCCAACAACCACTCGGGAGAAGTGTATGGTGTTTCCTGAAACATCTAAAAAACAAAGCAACAGAGCCTAGGGCACTTCCACTTATGGTCCTATAGCTTAGGGAAATTAAAATCAAAAAGACACAGCCATCCCAATGTTTGGAACGCCTCTGTTTACAAGAACCTCGTTTACAGTACAAGTTCAACATCGCAGAAAGTGAAAAATGGATAAAGAAGTTGTGGTATTCACTTACAAAGCAATATCACTCAGCAGTGAAATCTATGTCATCAGGCCCTTAGCAGCACAATGAGTGGATTCAGGTATGATGATTCTAACTGAAATAAGTCACACAGAAAAAGAAACATCATAAGATATCAGTAATACACGGAATGTAAACTTGGCTACACAGGAACTGAATTACAGAACAGAACAGGGTCTCAAATTTAGAAAACCAACTTATGCTTGCTTAAGGGTAAAGGTGAGTTGGGGTGCTGCATAAAACCAGAGATTGAAATGAGCACAGATAAAGTTCCTTAAGCCAAATATGGAATAGACAAGAGCTACTCCTTGCTCAACGAAATGGACTCAACACCCCATATTAAACGCCTAAGAATGTACCTGACTAGTAAGTATCTTAAAACCTATGGATTGCTATGTCTCCGAAAGAGAATCAAACATGTGTACAGGGGCATAAACGCAGCAGTGATAGGATTGGAGAGGGTCGGTGAGCAAATGAAGACCCTTTGAAATCATATTGCATGGTACCCATTCCACGGGTTTCAACTACCCAGGTTTTCGGTATTCTTCCTTCAGCTAAAACATGCATGTGGAACCTAGAGTATGATCAACCATGTGATCGGGAGACGTGTTCAAATATGTCTCAGTTTTCCTCCCCTGGTACTCGGGTGCAACATTCCAGACGCTTTACTAACACTCTCCCCACTTGGAGAGTCAGCGCCTTTAACCTCCTGTTTGGCACAGTTTGCAATTTCTGCGGAAGATGAACAGGAATAGCGACAACCAATGAGAGGCTACCTGGAGGTGTCTTGACGGGCAAATTTAACTCTCATTTCCCACCAGGAAGAGGAGATAAGCAAAGGCTCAGCGTGCCGTGCCGGAACCTGATTAGCGCCTGAAGCCATCCTGCGGTGTTGCGGCCAGGTCACAAGAAAGCGAGTTGAAGAAACGAGCTCAGGGGCACTGTAATTCACAAACCTGCAGAGTTATAAATGACAGCTATCGTCCAAAAATAGACTGAAGTAAGGCTGCCAAGAGGACTTGAAAGCGGGGCAGAATTGCAGGAAACCGATTTCAGGAGGTAGACTGGAATTGCATTGAAAGCATAGGAAAAGAGGCAGAACGTCCACAATGATGCACTTGGCCAAAAAGGGCATATGCGTTTTTTCCTGAATATATTCAGGAAAAAACGCATACGCACTTTTTGGCCAACCAAGCAAGCTTGCAAAGGAAATCTGCACGACAATGAAGTCTCACTTCCCCCCGGTCAAAAGGGCCATCTGAAAAAAGTGTAAAATCCAGAAAGGATGGACAGGCCATGGAGAACTGGGAGCCTTGTTATGCTGATGGGCGGGATGTAAATTGCCAACAACCACTCGGGAGAAGTGTATGGTGTTTCCTGAAACATCTAAAAAACAAAGCAACAGAGCCTAGGGCACTTCCACTTATGGTCCTATAGCTTAGGGAAATTAAAATCAAAAAGACACATCCACCCCAAAGTTTGGGACGCCTCCGTTTACAAGAACCTCGTTTACAGTACAAGTTCAACATCGCAGAAAGTGAAAAATGGATAAAGAACATGTGGTACTTACGTACAATGCAGTATCACTCAGCAATGAAATCTGTGTCATCAGGCCCTTAGCAGCACAATGAGTGGATTCAGGTATGATGATTCTAACTGAAATAAGTCACACAGAAAAAGAAACATCATAAGATATCACTAATACACGGAATGTAAACTTGGCTACACAGGAACTGAATTACAGAACAGAACAGGGTCTCAAATTTAGAAAACCAACTTATGCTTGCTTAAGGGGAAAGGTGAGTTGGGGTGCTGCATAAAACCAGAGATTGAAATGAGCACAGATAAAGTTCCTTAAGCCAAATATGGAATAGACAAGAGCTACTCCTTGCTCAACGAAATGGACTCAACACCCCATATTAAACGCCCAAGAATGTACCTGACTAGTAAGTATCTTAAAACCTATGGATTGCTATGTCTCCAAAAGACAATCAAGCGTGTGTACAGGGGCATAAACGCAGCAGTGATAGGATTGGAGAGGTTCGGTGAGCAAATGAAGACCCTTTGAAGTCATATTGCATGGTACCCATTCCACGGGTTTCAACTACCCAGGTTTAAGGTATTCTTCCTTCATCTAAAACATGCATGTGGAACCTAGAGTATGATCAACCATGTGATCGGGAGACGTGTTCAAATATGTCTCAGTTTTCGTACCCTGATACTCGGGTGCAACATTCCAGACGCTTTACTAACACTCTCCCCACTTGGAGAGTCAGTCCCTTTAACCTCCTGTTTGGCCCAGTTTGCAATTTCTGTGGAAGATGAACAGGAATATTGAGAACCAATGAGAGACTAGCTGGAGGTGTCTGGATGGGCAAATTTAACTAGCATTTCCCACCAGGAAGAGGAATTAACCAAAGGCTCAGCGTGCCGTGCCAGAACCAGATTAGGGCCTGAAGCCATCCTGCGGTGTTGCGGCCAGGTCACAAGAAAGCGAGTTGAAGAAAGGAGCTCAGGGGCACTGTAATTCACAAACCTGCAGAGTTATAAATGACAGCTATCGTCCAAAAATAGACTGAAGTAAGGCTGCCAAGAGGACTTGAAAGTGGGGCAGAATTGCAGGAAACCGATTTCAGGAGGTAGACTGGAATTGCATTGAAAGCATAGGAAAAGAGGCAGAACGTCCACAATGATGCACTTGGCCAAAAAGGGCGTATGCGTTTTTTCCTGAATATATTCAGGAAAAAACGCATACGCCCTTTTTGGCCAACCAAGCAAGCTTGCAAAGGAAATCTGCACTACAATGAAGTCTCACTTCCCCCCGGTCAAAAGGGCCATCTGAAAAAAGTGTAAAATCCAGAAAGGCAGGATAGGCCATGGAGAACTGGGAGCCTTGTTATGCTGATGGGCGGGATGTAAATTGCCAACAGACACTCAGGAGAAGTGTATGGTGTTTCCTGAAACATCTAAAAAACAAAGCAACAGAGCCTAGGGCACTGCCACTTATGGTCCTATAGCTTAGGGAAATTAAAATCAAAAAGACACAGCCACCCCAAAGTTTGGGACGCCTCCATTTACAAGAACCTCGGTTACTGTACAAGTTCAATATCACAGAAAGTGAAAAATGGATAAAGAACTTTTGGTACTTACGTACAATGCAGTATCACTCAGCAATGAAATCTATGTCATCAGGCCCGTAGCAGCATAATGAGTGGATTCAGGTACGATGATTCTAACTGAAATAAGTCACACTGAAAAAGAAACATCATAAGATATCAGTAATACACGGAATGTAAACTTGGCTACACAGGAACTGCATTCCAAAACAGAACAGGGTCTCAAATTTAGAAAACCAACTTATGCTTGCTTAAGGGGAAAGGTGAGTTGGGGTGCTGCATAAAACCAGAGATTGAAATGAGCACAGATAAAGTTCCTTAAGCCAAATATGGAATAGACAAGAGCTACTCCTGCTCAACGAAATGGACTCAACACCCCATATTAAACGCCTAAGAATGTACCTGACTAGTAAGTATCTTAAAACCTATGGATTGCTATGTCTCCAAAAGAGAATCAAGCGTGTGTACAGGGGCATAAACGCAGCAGTGATAGGATTGGAGAGGTTCGGTGAGCAAATGAAGACCCTTTGAAGTCATATTGCATGGTACCCATTACACGGGTCTCAACTCTCCAGGTTTAAGGTATTCTTCCTTCAGCTAAAACATGCATGTGGAACCCAGAGTATGATCAACCATGTGAACGGGAGACGTGTTCAAATATGTCTCAGTTTTCCTCCCCTGGTACTCGGGTGCAACATTCCAGACGCTTTACTAACACTCTCCCGACTTGGAGAGTCAGTCCCTTTAACCCCCGGTTTGGCCCAGTTTGCAATTTCTGCGGAAGATGAACAGGAATAGCGAGAACCAATGAGAGACTACCTGGAGGTGTCTGGACGGGCAAATTTAACTCTCATTTCAAACCAGGAAGAGGAAATAACCAAAGGCTCAGCGTGCCGTGCCGGAACCAGATTAGGGCCTGCAGCCATCCTGCGGTGTTGCGGCCAGCTCAAAAGAAAGCGAGTTGAAGAAAGGAGCTCAGGGGCACTGTAATTCACAAACCTGCAGAGTTATAAATGACAGCTATCGTCCAAAAATAGACTGAAGTAAGGCTGCCAAGAGGACTTGAAAGCAGGGCAGAATTGCAGGAAACCGATTTCAGGAGGTAGACTGGAATTGCATTGAAAGCATAGGAAAAGAGGCAGAACGTCCACAATGATGCACTTGGCCAAAAAGGGCGTATGCGTTTTTTCCTGAATATATTCAGGAAAAAACGCATACGCCCTTTTTGGCCAACCAAGCAAGCTTGCAAAGGAAATCTGCACTACAATGAAGTCTCACTTCCCCCCGGTCAAAAGGGCCATCTGAAAAAAGTGTAAAATCCAGAAAGGCAGGACAGGCCATGGAGAACTGGGAGCCTTGTTATGCTGATGGGCGGGATGTAAATTGCCAACAACCACTCGGGAGAAGTGTATGGTGTTTCCTGAAACATCTAAAAAACAAAGCAACAGAACCTCGGGCACTTCCACTTATGGTCCTATAGCTTAGGGAATTTAAAATCAAAAAGACACAGCCACCCCAAAGTTTGGAACGGCTCTGTTTACAAGAACCTCATTTACAGTACAAGTTCAACATCGCAGAAAGTGACAAATGGATAAAAAAGTTGTGGTATTTACTTACAAAGCAATATCACTCAGCAATGAAATCTGTGTCATCAGGCCCTTAGCAGCACAATGAGTGGATTCAGGTATGATGATTCTAACTGAAATAAGTCACACAGAAAAAGAAACATCATAAGATATCAGTAATACACGGAATGTAAACTTGGCTACACAGGAACTCAGTTACAGAACAGAACAGGGTCTCAAATTTAGAAAACCAACTTATGCTTGCTTAAGGGTAAAGGTGAGTTGGGGTGCTGCATAAAACCAGAGATTGAAATGAGCACAGATAAAGTTCCTTAAGCCAAATATGGAATAGACAAGAGCTACTCCTTGCTCAACGAAATGGACTCAACACCGCATATTAAACGCCTAAGAATGTACCTGACTAGTAAGTATCTTAAAACCTATGGATTGCTATGTCTCCGAAAGAGAATCAAGCATGTGTACAGGGGCATAAACGCAGCAGTGATAGGATTGGAGAGGTTCGGTGAGCAAATGAAGACCCTTTGAAGTCATATTGCATGGTACCCATTCCACGGCTTTCAAATACACAGGTTTAAGGTATTCTTCCTTCAGCTAAAACATGCATGTGGAACCCAAGTATGATCAACCATGTGAACGGGAGACGTGTTCAAATATGTCTCAGTTTTCCTCCCCTGGTACTCAGGTGCAACATTCCAGACGCTTTACTAACACTCTCCCGACTTGGAGAGTCAGTCCCTTTAACCTCCTGTTTGGCCCAGTTTGCAATTTCTGTGGAAGATGAACAGGAATAGCGACACCCAATGAGAGACTAGCTGGAGGTGTCTGGACGGGCAAATTTAACTCTCATTTCCCACCAGGAAGAGGAAATAACCAAAGGCTCAGCATGCCGTGCCGGAACCAGATTAGGGCCTGAAGCCATCCTGCGGTGTTGCGGCCAGCTCACAAGAAAGCGAGTTGAAGAAAGGAGCTCAGGGGCACTGTAATTCACAAACCTGCAGAGTTATAAATGACAGCTATCGTCCAAAAATAGACTGAAGTAAGGCTGCCAAGAGGACTTGAAAGCGGGGCAGAATTGCAGGAAACCGATTTCAGGAGGTAGACTGGAATTGCATTGAAAGCATAGGAAAAGAGGCAGAACGTCCACAATGATGCACTTGGCCAAAAAGGGCGTATGCGTTTTTTCCTGAATATATTCAGGAAAAAACGCATACGCCCTTTTTGGCCAACCAAGCAAGCTTGCAAAGGAAATCTGCACTACAATGAAGTCTCACTTCCCCCGGTCAAAAGGGCCATCTGAAAAAAGTGTAAAATCCAGAAAGGCAGGACAGGCCATGGAGAACTGGGAGCCTTGTTATGCTGATGGGCGGGATGTAAATTGCCAACAACCACTCGGGAGAAGTGTATGGTGTTTCCTGAAACATCTAAAAAACAAAGCAACAGAGCCTAGGGCACTTCCACTTATGGTCCTATAGCTTAGGGAAATTAAAATCAAAAAGACACAGCCACCCCAAAGTTTGGAACGGCTCTGTTTACAAGAACCTCGTTTACAGTACAAGTTCAACATCGCAGAAAGTGAAAAATGGATAAAGAACTTGTGGTACTTACGTACAATGCAGTATCACTCAGCAATGAAATCTATGTCATCAGGCCCGTAGCAGCATAATGAGTGGATTCAGGTACGATGATTCTAACTGATATAAGTCACACAGAAAAAGAAACATCATAAGATATCACTAATACACGGAATGTAACCTTGGCTACACAGGAATTGCATTCCAAAACAGAAGAGGGTCTCAAATTTAGAAAACCAACTTATGCTTGCTTAAGGGGAAAGGTGAGTTGGGGTGCTGCATAAAACCAGAGATTGAAATGAGCACAGATAAAGTTCCTTAAGCCAAATATGGAATAGACAAGAGCTACTCCTTGCTCAACGAAATGGACTCAAAACCCCATATTAAACGCCTAAGAATGTACCTGACTCGTAAGTATCTTAAAACCTATGGATTGCTATGCCTCCAAAAGAGAATCAAGCATGTGTACAGGGGCATAAACGCAGCAGTGATAGGATTGGAGAGGTTCGGTGAGCAAATGAAGACCCTTTGAAGTCATATTGCATGGTACCCATTCCACGGGTTTCAACTACCCAGGTTTAAGGTATTCTTCCTTCAGCTAAAAGATGCATGTGGAAACCAAGTATGATCAACCATGTGAACGGGAGACGTGTTCAAATATTTCTCAGTTTTCCTCCCCTGGTACTCGGGTGCAACATTCCAGACGCTTTACTAACACTCTCCCCACTTGGAGAGTCAGCGCCTTTAACCTCCTGTTTGGCCCAGTTTGCAATTTCTGTGGAAGATGAACAGGAATAGCGAGAACCAATGAGAGACTAGCTGGAGGTGTCTGGACGGGCAAATTTAACTCTCATTTCCCACCAGGAAGAGGAAATAACCAAAGGCTCAGCGGGCCGTGCCGGAACCAGATTAGGGCCTGAAGCCATCCTGCGGTGTTGCGGCCAGGTCACAAGAAAGCGAGTTGAAGAAAGGAGCTCAGGGGCACTGTAATTCACAAACCTGCAGAGTTATAAATGACAGCTATCGTCCAAAAATAGACTGAAGTAAGGCTGCCAAGAGGACTTGAAAGCGGGGCAGAATTGCAGGAAACCGATTTCAGGAGGTAGACTGGAATTGCATTGAAAGCATAGGAAAAGAGGCAGAACGTCCACAATGATGCACTTGGCCAAAAAGGGTGTATGCGTTTTTTCCTGAATATATTCAGGAAAAAACGCATACGCCCTTTTTGGCCAACCAAGCAAGCTTGCAAAGATAATCTGCACGACAAAGAAGTCTCACTTCCCCCCGGTCAAAAGGGCCATCTGAAAAAAGTGTAAAATCCAGAAAGGCAGGACAGGCCATGGAGAACTGGGAGCCTTGTTATGCTGATGGGCGGGATGTAAATTGCCAACAACCACTCGGGAGAATTGTATGGTGTTTCCTGAAACATCTAAAAAACAAAGCAACAGAACCTCGGGCACTTCCACTTATGGTCCTATAGCTTAGGGAAATTAAAATCAAAAAGACACAGCCACCCCAAAGTTTGGAACGGCTCTGTTTACAAGAACCTCGTTTACAGTTCAAGTTCAACATCGCAGAAAGTGAAACATGGATAAAGAAGTTGTGGTATTTACTTACAAAGCAATATCACTCAGCAATGAAATCTGTGTCATCAGGCCCTTAGCAGCACAATGAGTGGATTCAGGTATGATGATTCTAACTGAAATAAGTCACACAGAAAAAGAAACATCATAAGATATCAGTAATACACGGAATGGAAACTTGGCTACACAGGAACTGAATTACAGAACAGAACAGGGTCTCAAATTTAGAAAACCAACTTATGCTTGCTTAAGGGGAAAGGTGAGTTGGGGTGCTGCATAAAACCAGAGATTGAAATGAGCACAGATAAAGTTCCTTAAGCCAAATATGGAATAGACAAGAGCTACTCCTTGCTCAACGAAATGGACTCAACACCCCATATTAAACGCCTAAGAATGTACCTGACTAGTAATTATCTTAAAACCTATGGATTGCTATGTCTCCGAAAGAGAATCAAGCATGTGTACAGGGGCATAAACACAGCAGTGATAGGATTGGAGAGGTTCGGTGAGCCAATGAAGACCCTTTGAAGTCATATTGCATGGTACCCATTCCACGGGTTTCAACTACCCAGGTTTTAGGTATTCTTCCTTCAGCTAAAACATGCATGTGGAACCTAGAGTATGATCAACCATGAGATCGGGAGACGTGTTCAAATATGTCCCAGTTTTCGTAAACTGGTACTCGGGTGCAACATTCCAGACGCTTTACTAACACTCTCCCGACTTGGAGAGTCAGTCCCTTTAACCTCCTGTTTGGCCCAGTTTGCAATTTCTGCGGAAGATGAACAGGAATAGCGAGAACCAATGAGAGGCTAGCTGGAGGTGTCTGGACGGGCAAATTTAACTCTCATTTCCCACCAGGAAGAGGAATTAACCAAAGGCTCAGCGTGCCGTGCCGGAACCAGATTAGGGCCTGAAGCCATCCTGCGGTGTTGCGGCCAGCTCAAAAGAAAGCGAGTTGAAGAAAGGAGCTCAGGGGCACTGTAATTCACAAACCTGCAGAGTTATAAATGACAGCTATCGTCCAAAAAGAGACTGAAGTAAGGCTGCCAAGAGGACTTGAAAGCGGGGCAGAATGGCAGGAAACCGATTTCAGGAGGTAGACTGGAATTGCATTGAAAGCATAGGAAAAGAGGCAGAACGTCCACAATGATGCACTTGGCCAAAAAGGGCGTATGCGTTTTTTCCTGAATATATTCAGGAAAAAACGCATACGCCCTTTTTGGCCAACCAAGCAAGCTTGCAAAGGAAATCTGCACTACAATGAAGTCTCACTTCCCCCAGGTCAAAAGGGCCATCTGAAAAAAGTGTAAAATCCAGAAAGGCAGGACAGGCCATGGAGAACTGGGAGCCTTGTTATGCTGAAGGGCGGGATGTAAATTGCCAACAAACACTCGGGAGAAGTGTATGGTGTTTCCTGAAACATCTAAAAAACAAAGCAACAGAGCCTAGGGCACTTCCACTTATGGTCCTATAGCTTAGGGAATTTAAAATCAAAAAGACACAGCCACCCCAAAGTTTCGAACGGCTCTGTTTACAAGAACCTCGTTTACAGTACAAGTTCAACATTGCAGAAATTGAAAAATGGATAAAGAAGTTGTGGTATTTACTTACAAAGCAATATCACTCAGCAATGAAATCTGTGTCATCAGGCCCTTAGCAGCACAATGAGTGGATTCAGGTATGATGATTCTAACTGAAATAAGTCACACAGAAAAAGAAACATCATAAGATATCACTAATACACGGAATGTAAACTTGGCTACACAGGAACTGAATTACAGAACAGAACAGTGTCTCAAATTTAGAAAACCAACTTATGCTTGCTTAAGGGGAAAGGTGAGTTGGGGTGCTGCATAAAACCAGAGATTGAAATGAGCACAGATAAAGTTCCTTAAGCCAAATATGGAATAGACAAGAGCTACTCCTTGCTCAACGAAATGGACTCAACACACCATATTAAACGCCTAAGAATGTACCTGACTAGTAAGTATCTTAAAACCTATGGATTGCTATGTCTCCAAAAGAGAATCAAGCATGTGTACAGGGGCATAAACGCAGCAGTGATAGGATTGGAGAGGTTCGGTGAGCAAATGAAGACCCTTTGAAGTCATATTGCATGGTACCCATTCCACGGGTTTCAAATACCCAGGTTTAAGGTATTCTTCCTTCAGCTAAAAGATGCATGTGGAAACCAAGTATGATCAACCATGTGAACGGGAGACGTGTTCAAATATTTCTCAGTTTTCCTCCCCTGGTACTCGGGTGCAACATTCCAGACGCTTTATTAACACTCTCCCCACTTGGAGAGTCAGCGCCTTTAACCTCCTGTTTGGCCCAGTTTGCAATTTCTGCGGAAGATGAACAGGAATAGCGAGAACCAATGAGAGACTAGCTGGAGGTGTCTGGACGGGCAAATTTAACTCTCATTTCCCACCAGGAAGAGGAAATAACCAAAGGCTCAGCGTGCCGTGCCGGAACCAGATTAGGGCCTGAAGCCATCCTGCGGTGTTGTGGCCAGGTCACAAGAAAGCGAGTTGAAGAAAGGAGCTCAGGGGCACTGTAATTCACAAACCTGCAGAGTTATAAATGACAGCTATCGTCCAAAAATAGACTGAAGTAAGGCTGCCAAGAGGACTTGAAAGCGGGGCAGAATTGCAGGAAACCGATTTCAGGAGGTAGACTGGAATTGCATTGAAAGCATAGGAAAAGAGGCAGAACGTCCACAATGATGCACTTGGCCAAAAAGGGTGTATGCGTTTTTTCCTGAATATATTCAGGAAAAAACGCATATGCCCTTTTTGGCCAACCAAGCAAGCTTGCAAAGGAAATCTGCACGACAAAGAAGTCTCACTTCCCCCCGGTCAAAAGGGCCATCTGAAAAAAGTGTAAAATCCAGAAAGGCAGGACAGGCCATGGAGAACTGGGAGCCTTGTTATGCTGATGGGCGGGATGTAAATTGCCAACAACCACTCGGGAGAATTGTATGGTGTTTCCTGAAACATCTAAAAAACAAAGCAACAGAACCTCGGGCACTTCCACTTATGGTCCTATAGCTTAGGGAAATTAAAATCAAAAAGACACAGCCACCCCAAAGTTTGGAACGGCTCTGTTTACAAGAACCTCGTTTACAGTTCAAGTTCAACATCGCAGAAAGTGAAAAATGGATAAAGAAGTTGTGGTATTTACTTACAAAGCAATATCACTCAGCAATGAAATCTGTGTCATCAGGCCCTTAGCAGCACAATGAGTGGATTCAGGTATGATGATTCTAACTGAAATAAGTCACACAGAAAAAGAAACATCATAAGATATCAGTAATACACGGAATGGAAACTTGGCTACACAGGAACTGCATTCCAAAACAGAACAGGGTCTCAAATTTAGAAAACCAACTTATGCTTGCTTAAGGGGAAAGGTGAGTTGGGGTGCTGCATAAAACCAGAGATTGAAATGAGCACAGATAAAGTTCCTTAAGCCAAATATGGAATAGACAAGAGCTACTCCTTGCTCAATGAAATGGACTCAACACCCCATATTAAACGCCTAAGAATGTACCTGACTAGTAAGTATCTTAAAACCTATGGATTGCTATGTCTCCGAAAGAGAATCAAGCATGTGTACAGGGGCATAAACACAGCAGTGATAGGATTGGAGAGGTTCGGTGAGCCAATGAAGACCCTTTGAAGTCATATTGCATGGTACCCATTCCACGGGTTTCAACTACCCAGGTTTTAGGTATTCTTCCTTCAGCTAAAACATGCATGTGGAACCTAGAGTATGATCAACCATGAGATCGGGAGACGTGTTCAAATATGTCCCAGTTTTCGTACCCTGGTACTCGGGTGCAACATTCCAGACGCTTTACTAACACTCTCCCGACTTGGAGAGTCAGTCCCTTTAACCTCCTGTTTGGCCCAGTTTGCAATTTCTGTGGAAGATGAACAGGAATAGCGAGAACCAATGAGAGGCTAGCTGGAGGTGTCTGGACGGGCAAATTTAACTCTCATTTCCCACCAGGAAGAGGAATTAACCAAAGGCTCAGCGTGCCGTGCCGGAACCAGATTAGGGCCTGAAGCCATCCTGCGGTGTTGCGGCCAGCTCAAAAGAAAGCAAGTTGAAGAAAGGAGCTCAGGGGCACTGTAATTCACAAACCTGCAGAGTTATAAATGACAGCTATCGTCCAAAAATAGACTGAAGTAAGGCTGCCAAAGGACTTGAAAGCAGGGCACAATTGCAGGAAACCGATTTCAAGAGGTAGACTGGAATTGCATTGAAAGCATAGGAAAAGAGGCCTAAGTTCCACAATGATGCACTTGGCCAAAAAGGGCGTATGCGTTTTTTCCTGAATATATTCAGGAAAAAACGCATACGCCCTTTTTGGCCAACCAAGCAAGCTTGCAAAGGAAATCTGCACTACAATGAAGTCTCACTTCCCCCCGGTCAAAAGGGCCATCTGAAAAAGTGTAAAATCCAGAAAGGCAGGACAGGCCATGGAGAACTGGGAGCCTTGTTATGCTGATGGGCGGGATGTAAATTGCCAACAACCACTCGGGAGAAGTGTATGGTGTTTCCTGAAACATCTAAAAAACAAAGCAACAGAGCCTAGGTCACTTCCACTTATGGTCCTATAGCTTAGGGAATTTAAAATCAAAAAGACACAGCCACCCCAATGTTTCAAACGGCTCTGTTTACAAGAACCTCGTTTACAGTACAAGTTCAACATCGCAAAAAGTGAAAAATGGATTAAAAAGTTGTGGTATTTACTTACAAAGCAATATCACTCAGCAATGAAATCTGTGTCATCAGGCCCTTAGCAGCACAATGAGTGGATTCAGGTATGATGATTCTAACTGAAATAAGTCACACAGAAACAGAAACATCATAAGATATCAGTAATACATGGAATGGAAACTTGGCTACACAGGAACTGAATTACAGAACAGAACAGGGTCTCAAATTTAGAAAACCAACTTATGCTTGCTTAAGGGGAAAGGTGAGTTGGGGTGCTGCATAAAACCAGAGATTGAAATGAGCACAGATAAAGTTACTTAAGCCAAATATGGAATAGACAAGAGCTACTCCTTGCTCAACGAAATGGACTCAACACCGCATATTAAACGCCTAAGAATGTACCTGACTAGTAAGTATCTTAAAACCTATGGATTGCTATGTCTCCGAAAGAGAATCAAGCATGTGTACAGGGGCATAAACGCAGCTGTGATAAGATTGGAGAGGTTCAGTGAGCAAATGAAGACCCTTTGAAGTCATATTGCATGGTACCCATTCCACAGGTTTCAACTACCCAGGTTTAAGGTATTCTTCCTTCAGCTAAAACATGCATGTGGAACCCAAGTATGATCAACCATGTGATCGGGAGACGTGTTCAAATATGTCTCAGTTTTCCTCCCCTGGTACTCGGGTGCAACATTCCAGACGCTTTACTAACACTCTCCCCACTTGGAGAGTCAGTCCCTTTAACCTCCTGTTTGGCCCAGTTTGCAATTTCTGTGGAAGATGAACAGGAATATTGAGAACCAATGAGAGACTAGCTGGAGGTGTCTGGATGGGCAAATTTAACTAGCATTTCCCACCAGGAAGAGGAATTAACCAAAGGCTCAGCGTGCCGTGCCAGAACCAGATTAGGGCCTGAAGCCATCCTGCGGTGTTGCGGCCAGGTCACAAGAAAGCGAGTTGAAGAAAGGAGCTCAGGGGCACTGTAATTCACAAACCTGCAGAGTTATAAATGACAGCTATCGTCCAAAAATAGACTGAAGTAAGGCTGCCAAGAGGACTTGAAAGTGGGGCAGAATTGCAGGAAACCGATTTCAGGAGGTAGACTGGAATTGCATTGAAAGCATAGGAAAAGAGGCAGAACGTCCACAATGATGCACTTGGCCAAAAAGGGCGTATGCGTTTTTTCCTGAATATATTCAGGAAAAAACGCATACGCCCTTTTTGGCCAACCAAGCAAGCTTGCAAAGGAAATCTGCACTACAATGAAGTCTCACTTCCCCCCGGTCAAAAGGGCCATCTGAAAAAAGTGTAAAATCCAGAAAGGCAGGACAGGCCATGGAGAACTGGGAGCCTTGTTATGCTGAAGGGCGGGATGTAAATTGCCAACAAACACTCGGGAGAAGTGTATGGTGTTTCCTGAAACATCTAAAAAACAAAGCAACAGAGCCTAGGGCACTTCCACTTATGGTCCTATAGCTTAGGGAATTTAAAATCAAAAAGACACAGCCACCCCAAAGTTTCGAACGGCTCTGTTTACAAGAACCTCGTTTACAGTACAAGTTCAACATTGCAGAAATTGAAAAATGGATAAAGAAGTTGTGGTATTTACTTACAAAGCAATATCACTCAGCAATGAAATCTGTGTCATCAGGCCCTTAGCAGCACAATGAGTGGATTCAGGTATGATGATTCTAACTGAAATAAGTCACACAGAAAAAGAAACATCATAAGATATCACTAATACACGGAATGTAAACTTGGCTACACAGGAACTGAATTACAGAACAGAACAGTGTCTCAAATTTAGAAAACCAACTTATGCTTGCTTAAGGGGAAAGGTGAGTTGGGGTGCTGCATAAAACCAGAGATTGAAATGAGCACAGATAAAGTTCCTTAAGCCAAATATGGAATAGACAAGAGCTACTCCTTGCTCAACGAAATGGACTCAACACACCATATTAAACGCCTAAGAATGTACCTGACTAGTAAGTATCTTAAAACCTATGGATTGCTATGTCTCCAAAAGAGAATCAAGCATGTGTACAGGGGCATAAACGCAGCAGTGATAGGATTGGAGAGGTTCGGTGAGCAAATGAAGACCCTTTGAAGTCATATTGCATGGTACCCATTCCACGGGTTTCAAATACCCAGGTTTAAGGTATTCTTCCTTCAGCTAAAAGATGCATGTGGAAACCAAGTATGATCAACCATGTGAACGGGAGACGTGTTCAAATATTTCTCAGTTTTCCTCCCCTGGTACTCGGGTGCAACATTCCAGACGCTTTATTAACACTCTCCCCACTTGGAGAGTCAGCGCCTTTAACCTCCTGTTTGGCCCAGTTTGCAATTTCTGCGGAAGATGAACAGGAATAGCGAGAACCAATGAGAGACTAGCTGGAGGTGTCTGGATGGGCAAATTTAACTCTCATTTCCCACCAGGAAGAGGAAATAACCAAAGGCTCAGCGTGCCGTGCCGGAACCAGATTAGGGCCTGAAGCCATCCTGCGGTGTTGCGGCCAGCTCACAAGAAAGCGAGTTGAAGAAAGGAGCTCAGGGGCACTGTAATTCACAAACCTGCAGAGTTATAAATGACAGCTATCGTCCAAAAATAGACTGAAGTAAGGCTGCCAAGAGGACTTGAAAGCGGGGCAGAATTGCAGGAAACCGATTTCAGGAGGTAGACTGGAATTGCATTGAAAGCATAGGAAAAGAGGCAGAACGTCCACAATGATGCACTTGGCCAAAAAGGGTGTATGCGTTTTTTCCTGAATATATTCAGGAAAAAACGCATATGCCCTTTTTGGCCAACCAAGCAAGCTTGCAAAGGAAATCTGCACGACAAAGAAGTCTCACTTCCCCCCGGTCAAAAGGGCCATCTGAAAAAAGTGTAAAATCCAGAAAGGCAGGACAGGCCATGGAGAACTGGGAGCCTTGTTATGCTGATGGGCGGGATGTAAATTGCCAACAACCACTCGGGAGAATTGTATGGTGTTTCCTGAAACATCTAAAAAACAAAGCAACAGAACCTCGGGCACTTCCACTTATGGTCCTATAGCTTAGGGAAATTAAAATCAAAAAGACACAGCCACCCCAAAGTTTGGAACGGCTCTGTTTACAAGAACCTCGTTTACAGTTCAAGTTCAACATCGCAGAAAGTGAAAAATGGATAAAGAAGTTGTGGTATTTACTTACAAAGCAATATCACTCAGCAATGAAATCTGTGTCATCAGGCCCTTAGCAGCACAATGAGTGGATTCAGGTATGATGATTCTAACTGAAATAAGTCACACAGAAAAAGAAACATCATAAGATATCAGTAATACACGGAATGGAAACTTGGCTACACAGGAACTGCATTCCAAAACAGAACAGGGTCTCAAATTTAGAAAACCAACTTATGCTTGCTTAAGGGGAAAGGTGAGTTGGGGTGCTGCATAAAACCAGAGATTGAAATGAGCACAGATAAAGTTCCTTAAGCCAAATATGGAATAGACAAGAGCTACTCCTTGCTCAATGAAATGGACTCAACACCCCATATTAAACGCCTAAGAATGTACCTGACTAGTAAGTATCTTAAAACCTATGGATTGCTATGTCTCCGAAAGAGAATCAAGCATGTGTACAGGGGCATAAACACAGCAGTGATAGGATTGGAGAGGTTCGGTGAGCCAATGAAGACCCTTTGAAGTCATATTGCATGGTACCCATTCCACGGGTTTCAACTACCCAGGTTTTAGGTATTCTTCCTTCAGCTAAAACATGCATGTGGAACCTAGAGTATGATCAACCATGAGATCGGGCGACGTGTTCAAATATGTCCCAGTTTTCGTACCCTGGTACTCGGGTGCAACATTCCAGACGCTTTACTAACACTCTCCCGACTTGGAGAGTCAGTCCCTTTAACCTCCTGTTTGGCCCAGTTTGCAATTTCTGCGGAAGATGAACAGGAATAGCGAGAACCAATGAGAGGCTAGCTGGAGGTGTCTGGACGGGCAAATTTAACTCTCATTTCCCACCAGGAAGAGGAATTAACCAAAGGCTCAGCGTGCCGTGCCGGAACCAGATTAGGGCCTGAAGCCATCCTGCGGTGTTGCGGCCAGCTCAAAAGAAAGCAAGTTGAAGAAAGGAGCTCAGGGGCACTGTAATTCACAAACCTGCAGAGTTATAAATGACAGCTATCGTCCAAAAATAGACTGAAGTAAGGCTGCCAAAGGACTTGAAAGCAGGGCACAATTGCAGGAAACCGATTTCAAGAGGTAGACTGGAATTGCATTGAAAGCATAGGAAAAGAGGCCTAAGTTCCACAATGATGCACTTGGCCAAAAAGGGCGTATGCGTTTTTTCCTGAATATATTCAGGAAAAAACGCATACGCCCTTTTTGGCCAACCAAGCAAGCTTGCAAAGGAAATCTGCACTACAATGAAGTCTCACTTCCCCCCGGTCAAAAGGGCCATCTGAAAAAGTGTAAAATCCAGAAAGGCAGGACAGGCCATGGAGAACTGGGAGCCTTGTTATGCTGATGGGCGGGATGTAAATTGCCAACAACCACTCGGGAGAAGTGTATGGTGTTTCCTGAAACATCTAAAAAACAAAGCAACAGAGCCTAGGTCACTTCCACTTATGGTCCTATAGCTTAGGGAATTTAAAATCAAAAAGACACAGCCACCCCAATGTTTCAAACGGCTCTGTTTACAAGAACCTCGTTTACAGTACAAGTTCAACATCGCAAAAAGTGAAAAATGGATTAAAAAGTTGTGGTATTTACTTACAAAGCAATATCACTCAGCAATGAAATCTGTGTCATCAGGCCCTTAGCAGCACAATGAGTGGATTCAGGTATGATGATTCTAACTGAAATAAGTCACACAGAAACAGAAACATCATAAGATATCAGTAATACATGGAATGGAAACTTGGCTACACAGGAACTGAATTACAGAACAGAACAGGGTCTCAAATTTAGAAAACCAACTTATGCTTGCTTAAGGGGAAAGGTGAGTTGGGGTGCTGCATAAAACCAGAGATTGAAATGAGCACAGATAAAGTTACTTAAGCCAAATATGGAATAGACAAGAGCTACTCCTTGCTCAACGAAATGGACTCAACACCGCATATTAAACGCCTAAGAATGTACCTGACTAGTAAGTATCTTAAAACCTATGGATTGCTATGTCTCCGAAAGAGAATCAAGCATGTGTACAGGGGCATAAACGCAGCTGTGATAAGATTGGAGAGGTTCAGTGAGCAAATGAAGACCCTTTGAAGTCATATTGCATGGTACCCATTCCACAGGTTTCAACTACCCAGGTTTAAGGTATTCTTCCTTCAGCTGAAACATGCATGTGGAACCCAAGTATGATCAACCATGTGATCGGGAGACGTGTTCAAATATGTCTCAGTTTTCCTCCCCTGGTACTCGGGTGCAACATTCCAGACGCTTTACTAAAACTCTCCCCACTTGGAGAGTCAGTCCCTTTAACCTCCTGTTTGGCCCAGTTTGCAATTTCTGTGGAAGATGAACAGGAATATTGAGAACCAATGAGAGACTAGCTGGAGGTGTCTGGATGGGCAAATTTAACTAGCATTTCCCACCAGGAAGAGGAATTAACCAAAGGCTCAGCGTGCCGTGCCAGAACCAGATTAGGGCCTGAAGCCATCCTGCGGTGTTGCGGCCAGGTCACAAGAAAGCGAGTTGAAGAAAGGAGCTCAGGGGCACTGTAATTCACAAACCTGCAGAGTTATAAATGCAGCTATCGTCCAAAAATAGACTGAAGTAAGGCTGCCAAGAGGACTTGAAAGTGGGGCAGAATTGCAGGAAACCGATTTCAGGAGGTAGACTGGAATTGCATTGAAAGCATAGGAAAAGAGGCAGAACGTCCACAATGATGCACTTGGCCAAAAAGGGCGTATGCGTTTTTTCCTGAATATATTCAGGAAAAAACGCATACGCCCTTTTTGGCCAACCAAGCAAGCTTGCAAAGGAAATCTGCACTACAATGAAGTCTCACTTCCCCCCGGTCAAAAGGGCCATCTGAAAAAAGTGTAAAATCCAGAAAGGCAGGATAGGCCATGGAGAACTGGGAGCCTTGTTATGCTGATGGGCGGGATGTAAATTGCCAACAGACACTCAGGAGAAGTGTATGGTGTTTCCTGAAACATCTAAAAAACAAAGCAACAGAGCCTAGGGCACTGCCACTTATGGTCCTATAGCTTAGGGAAATTAAAATCAAAAAGACACAGCCACCCCAAAGTTTGGGACGCCTCCATTTACAAGAACCTCGGTTACTGTACAAGTTCAATATCACAGAAAGTGAAAAATGGATAAAGAACTTTTGGTACTTACGTACAATGCAGTATCACTCAGCAATGAAATCTATGTCATCAGGCCCGTAGCAGCATAATGAGTGGATTCAGGTACGATGATTCTAACTGAAATAAGTCACACTGAAAAAGAAACATCATAAGATATCAGTAATACACGGAATGTAAACTTGGCTACACAGGAACTGCATTCCAAAACAGAACAGGGTCTCAAATTTAGAAAACCAACTTATGCTTGCTTAAGGGGAAAGGTGAGTTGGGGTGCTGCATAAAACCAGAGATTGAAATGAGCACAGATAAAGTTCCTTAAGCCAAATATGGAATAGACAAGAGCTACTCCTGCTCAACGAAATGGACTCAACACCCCATATTAAACGCCTAAGAATGTACCTGACTAGTAAGTATCTTAAAACCTATGGATTGCTATGTCTCCAAAAGAGAATCAAGCGTGTGTACAGGGGCATAAACGCAGCAGTGATAGGATTGGAGAGGTTCGGTGAGCAAATGAAGACCCTTTGAAGTCATATTGCATGGTACCCATTACACGGGTCTCAACTCTCCAGGTTTAAGGTATTCTTCCTTCAGCTAAAACATGCATGTGGAACCCAGAGTATGATCAACCATGTGAACGGGAGACGTGTTCAAATATGTCTCAGGGTTCCTCCCCTGGTACTCGGGTGCAACATTCCAGACGCTTTACTAACACTCTCCCGACTTGGAGAGTCAGTCCCTTTAACCCCCGGTTTGGCCCAGTTTGCAATTTCTGCGGAAGATGAACAGGAATAGCGAGAACCAATGAGAGACTACCTGGAGGTGTCTGGACGGGCAAATTTAACTCTCATTTCCCACCAGGAAGAGGAAATAACCAAAGGCTCAGCGTGCCGTGCCGGAACCAGATTAGGGTCTGCAGCCATCCTGCGGTGTTGCGGCCAGCTCAAAAGAAAGCGAGTTGAAGAAAGGAGCTCAGGGGCACTGTAATTCACAAACCTGCAGAGTTATAAATGACAGCTATCGTCCAAAAATAGACTGAAGTAAGGCTGCCAAGAGGACTTGAAAGCGGGGCAGAATTGCAGGAAACCGATTTCAGGAGGTAGACTGGAATTGCATTGAAAGCATAGGAAAAGAGGCAGAACGTCCACAATGATGCACTTGGCCAAAAAGGGCGTATGCGTTTTTTCCTGAATATATTCAGGAAAAAACGCATACGCCCTTTTTGGCCAACCAAGCAAGCTTGCAAAGGAAATCTGCACTACAATGAAGTCTCACTTCCCCCCGGTCAAAAGGGCCATCTGAAAAAAGTGTAAAATCCAGAAAGGCAGGACAGGCCATGGAGAACTGGGAGCCTTGTTATGCTGAAGGGCGGGATGTAAATTGCCAACAAACACTCGGGAGAAGTGTATGGTGTTTCCTGAAACATCTAAAAAACAAAGCAACAGAGCCTAGGGCACTTCCACTTATGGTCCTATAGCTTAGGGAATTTAAAATCAAAAAGACACAGCCACCCCAAAGTTTCGAACGGCTCTGTTTACAAGAACCTCGTTTACAGTACAAGTTCAACATTGCAGAAATTGAAAAATGGATAAAGAAGTTGTGGTATTTACTTACAAAGCAATATCACTCAGCAATGAAATCTGTGTCATCAGGCCCTTAGCAGCACAATGAGTGGATTCAGGTATGATGATTCTAACTGAAATAAGTCACACAGAAAAAGAAACATCATAAGATATCACTAATACACGGAATGTAAACTTGGCTACACAGGAACTGAATTACAGAACAGAACAGTGTCTCAAATTTAGAAAACCAACTTATGCTTGCTTAAGGGGAAAGGTGAGTTGGGGTGCTGCATAAAACCAGAGATTGAAATGAGCACAGATAAAGTTCCTTAAGCCAAATATGGAATAGACAAGAGCTACTCCTTGCTCAACGAAATGGACTCAACACACCATATTAAACGCCTAAGAATGTACCTGACTAGTAAGTATCTTAAAACCTATGGATTGCTATGTCTCCAAAAGAGAATCAAGCATGTGTACAGGGGCATAAACGCAGCAGTGATAGGATTGGAGAGGTTCGGTGAGCAAATGAAGACCCTTTGAAGTCATATTGCATGGTACCCATTCCACGGGTTTCAACTACCCAGGTTTAAGGTATTCTTCCTTCAGCTAAAAGATGCATGTGGAAACCAAGTATGATCAACCATGTGAACGGGAGACGTGTTCAAATATTTCTCAGTTTTCCTCCCCTGGTACTCGGGTGCAACATTCCAGACGCTTTATTAACACTCTCCCCACTTGGAGAGTCAGCGCCTTTAACCTCCTGTTTGGCCCAGTTTGCAATTTCTGCGGAAGATGAACAGGAATAGCGAGAACCAATGAGAGACTAGCTGGAGGTGTCTGGACGGGCAAATTTAACTCTCATTTCCCACCAGGAAGAGGAAAT
Source organism: Stenella coeruleoalba (assembly GCF_951394435.1). NCBI lineage: Eukaryota > Metazoa > Chordata > Mammalia > Artiodactyla > Delphinidae > Stenella > Stenella coeruleoalba. The sequence continues at coordinate 169,822 of NW_027646009.1, read as the reverse complement.
AACCAAAGGCTCAGCGTGCCGTGCCGGAACCAGATTAGGGCCTGAAGCCATCCTGCGGTGTTGCGGCCAGGTCACAAGAAAGCGAGTTGAAGAAAGGAGCTCAGGGGCACTGTAATTCACAAACCTGCAGAGTTATAAATGACAGCTATCGTCCAAAAATAGACTGAAGTAAGGCTGCCAAGAGGACTTGAAAGCGGGGCAGAATTGCAGGAAACCGATTTCAGGAGGTAGACTGGAATTGCATTGAAAGCATAGGAAAAGAGGCAGAACGTCCACAATGATGCACTTGGCCAAAAAGGGTGTATGCGTTTTTTCCTGAATATATTCAGGAAAAAACGCATATGCCCTTTTTGGCCAACCAAGCAAGCTTGCAAAGGAAATCTGCACGACAAAGAAGTCTCACTTCCCCCCGGTCAAAAGGGCCATCTGAAAAAAGTGTAAAATCCAGAAAGGCAGGACAGGCCATGGAGAACTGGGAGCCTTGTTATGCTGATGGGCGGGATGTAAATTGCCAACAACCACTCGGGAGAATTGTATGGTGTTTCCTGAAACATCTAAAAAACAAAGCAACAGAACCTCGGGCACTTCCACTTATGGTCCTATAGCTTAGGGAAATTAAAATCAAAAAGACACAGCCACCCCAAAGTTTGGAACGGCTCTGTTTACAAGAACCTCGTTTACAGTTCAAGTTCAACATCGCAGAAAGTGAAAAATGGATAAAGAAGTTGTGGTATTTACTTACAAAGCAATATCACTCAGCAATGAAATCTGTGTCATCAGGCCCTTAGCAGCACAATGAGTGGATTCAGGTATGATGATTCTAACTGAAATAAGTCACACAGAAAAAGAAACATCATAAGATATCAGTAATACACGGAATGGAAACTTGGCTACACAGGAACTGCATTCCAAAACAGAACAGGGTCTCAAATTTAGAAAACCAACTTATGCTTGCTTAAGGGGAAAGGTGAGTTGGGGTGCTGCATAAAACCAGAGATTGAAATGAGCACAGATAAAGTTCCTTAAGCCAAATATGGAATAGACAAGAGCTACTCCTTGCTCAATGAAATGGACTCAACACCCCATATTAAACGCCTAAGAATGTACCTGACTAGTAAGTATCTTAAAACCTATGGATTGCTATGTCTCCGAAAGAGAATCAAGCATGTGTACAGGGGCATAAACACAGCAGTGATAGGATTGGAGAGGTTCGGTGAGCCAATGAAGACCCTTTGAAGTCATATTGCATGGTACCCATTCCACGGGTTTCAACTACCCAGGTTTTAGGTATTCTTCCTTCAGCTAAAACATGCATGTGGAACCTAGAGTATGATCAACCATGAGATCGGGAGACGTGTTCAAATATGTCCCAGTTTTCGTACCCTGGTACTCGGGTGCAACATTCCAGACGCTTTACTAACACTCTCCCGACTTGGAGAGTCAGTCCCTTTAACCTCCTGTTTGGCCCAGTTTGCAATTTCTGCGGAAGATGAACAGGAATAGCGAGAACCAATGAGAGGCTAGCTGGAGGTGTCTGGACGGGCAAATTTAACTCTCATTTCCCACCAGGAAGAGGAATTAACCAAAGGCTCAGCGTGCCGTGCCGGAACCAGATTAGGGCCTGAAGCCATCCTGCGGTGTTGCGGCCAGCTCAAAAGAAAGCAAGTTGAAGAAAGGAGCTCAGGGGCACTGTAATTCACAAACCTGCAGAGTTATAAATGACAGCTATCGTCCAAAAATAGACTGAAGTAAGGCTGCCAAAGGACTTGAAAGTGGGGCACAATTGCAGGAAACCGATTTCAAGAGGTAGACTGGAATTGCATTGAAAGCATAGGAAAAGAGGCCTAAGTTCCACAATGATGCACTTGGCCAAAAAGGGCGTATGCGTTTTTTCCTGAATATATTCAGGAAAAAACGCATACGCCCTTTTTGGCCAACCAAGCAAGCTTGCAAAGGAAATCTGCACTACAATGAAGTCTCACTTCCCCCCGGTCAAAAGGGCCATCTGAAAAAGTGTAAAATCCAGAAAGGCAGGACAGGCCATGGAGAACTGGGAGCCTTGTTATGCTGATGGGCGGGATGTAAATTGCCAACAACCACTCGGGAGAAGTGTATGGTGTTTCCTGAAACATCTAAAAAACAAAGCAACAGAGCCTAGGTCACTTCCACTTATGGTCCTATAGCTTAGGGAATTTAAAATCAAAAAGACACAGCCACCCCAATGTTTCAAACGGCTCTGTTTACAAGAACCTCGTTTACAGTACAAGTTCAACATCGCAAAAAGTGAAAAATGGATTAAAAAGTTGTGGTATTTACTTACAAAGCAATATCACTCAGCAATGAAATCTGTGTCATCAGGCCCTTAGCAGCACAATGAGTGGATTCAGGTATGATGATTCTAACTGAAATAAGTCACACAGAAACAGAAACATCATAAGATATCAGTAATACATGGAATGGAAACTTGGCTACACAGGAACTGAATTACAGAACAGAACAGGGTCTCAAATTTAGAAAACCAACTTATGCTTGCTTAAGGGGAAAGGTGAGTTGGGGTGCTGCATAAAACCAGAGATTGAAATGAGCACAGATAAAGTTACTTAAGCCAAATATGGAATAGACAAGAGCTACTCCTTGCTCAACGAAATGGACTCAACACCGCATATTAAACGCCTAAGAATGTACCTGACTAGTAAGTATCTTAAAACCTATGGATTGCTATGTCTCCGAAAGAGAATCAAGCATGTGTACAGGGGCATAAACGCAGCTGTGATAAGATTGGAGAGGTTCAGTGAGCAAATGAAGACCCTTTGAAGTCATATTGCATGGTACCCATTCCACAGGTTTCAACTACCCAGGTTTAAGGTATTCTTCCTTCAGCTAAAACATGCATGTGGAACCCAAGTATGATCAACCATGTGATCGGGAGACGTGTTCAAATATGTCTCAGTTTTCCTCCCCTGGTACTCGGGTGCAACATTCCAGACGCTTTACTAACACTCTCCCCACTTGGAGAGTCAGTCCCTTTAACCTCCTGTTTGGCCCAGTTTGCAATTTCTGTGGAAGATGAACAGGAATATTGAGAACCAATGAGAGACTAGCTGGAGGTGTCTGGACGGGCAAATTTAACTCTCATTTCCCACCAGGAAGAGGAAATAACCAAAGGCTCAGCGTGCCGTGCCGGAACCAGATTAGGGCCTGAAGCCATCCTGCGGTGTTGCGGCCAGGTCACAAGAAAGCGAGTTGAAGAAAGGAGCTCAGGGGCACTGTAATTCACAAACCTGCAGAGTTATAAATGACAGCTATCGTCCAAAAATAGACTGAAGTAAGGCTGCCAAGAGGACTTGAAAGCGGGGCAGAATTGCAGGAAACCGATTTCAGGAGGTAGACTGGAATTGCATTGAAAGCATAGGAAAAGAGGCAGAACGTCCACAATGATGCACTTGGCCAAAAAGGGTGTATGCGTTTTTTCCTGAATATATTCAGGAAAAAACGCATATGCCCTTTTTGGCCAACCAAGCAAGCTTGCAAAGGAAATCTGCACGACAAAGAAGTCTCACTTCCCCCCGGTCAAAAGGGCCATCTGAAAAAAGTGTAAAATCCAGAAAGGCAGGACAGGCCATGGAGAACTGGGAGCCTTGTTATGCTGATGGGCGGGATGTAAATTGCCAACAACCACTCGGGAGAATTGTATGGTGTTTCCTGAAACATCTAAAAAACAAAGCAACAGAACCTCGGGCACTTCCACTTATGGTCCTATAGCTTAGGGAAATTAAAATCAAAAAGACACAGCCACCCCAAAGTTTGGAACGGCTCTGTTTACAAGAACCTCGTTTACAGTTCAAGTTCAACATCGCAGAAAGTGAAAAATGGATAAAGAAGTTGTGGTATTTACTTACAAAGCAATATCACTCAGCAATGAAATCTGTGTCATCAGGCCCTTAGCAGCACAATGAGTGGATTCAGGTATGATGATTCTAACTGAAATAAGTCACACAGAAAAAGAAACATCATAAGATATCAGTAATACACGGAATGGAAACTTGGCTACACAGGAACTGCATTCCAAAACAGAACAGGGTCTCAAATTTAGAAAACCAACTTATGCTTGCTTAAGGGGAAAGGTGAGTTGGGGTGCTGCATAAAACCAGAGATTGAAATGAGCACAGATAAAGTTCCTTAAGCCAAATATGGAATAGACAAGAGCTACTCCTTGCTCAATGAAATGGACTCAACACCCCATATTAAACGCCTAAGAATGTACCTGACTAGTAAGTATCTTAAAACCTATGGATTGCTATGTCTCCGAAAGAGAATCAAGCATGTGTACAGGGGCATAAACACAGCAGTGATAGGATTGGAGAGGTTCGGTGAGCCAATGAAGACCCTTTGAAGTCATATTGCATGATACCCATTCCACGGGTTTCAACTACCCAGGTTTTAGGTATTCTTCCTTCAGCTAAAACATGCATGTGGAACCTAGAGTATGATCAACCATGAGATCGGGAGACGTGTTCAAATATGTCCCAGTTTTCGTACCCTGGTACTCGGGTGCAACATTCCAGACGCTTTACTAACACTCTCCCGACTTGGAGAGTCAGTCCCTTTAACCTCCTGTTTGGCCCAGTTTGCAATTTCTGCGGAAGATGAACAGGAATAGCGAGAACCAATGAGAGGCTAGCTGGAGGTGTCTGGACGGGCAAATTTAACTCTCATTTCCCACCAGGAAGAGGAATTAACCAAAGGCTCAGCGTGCCGTGCCGGAACCAGATTAGGGCCTGAAGCCATCCTGCGGTGTTGCGGCCAGCTCAAAAGAAAGCAAGTTGAAGAAAGGAGCTCAGGGGCACTGTAATTCACAAACCTGCAGAGTTATAAATGACAGCTATCGTCCAAAAATAGACTGAAGTAAGGCTGCCAAAGGACTTGAAAGCAGGGCACAATTGCAGGAAACCGATTTCAAGAGGTAGACTGGAATTGCATTGAAAGCATAGGAAAAGAGGCCTAAGTTCCACAATGATGCACTTGGCCAAAAAGGGCGTATGCGTTTTTTCCTGAATATATTCAGGAAAAAACGCATACGCCCTTTTTGGCCAACCAAGCAAGCTTGCAAAGGAAATCTGCACTACAATGAAGTCTCACTTCCCCCCGGTCAAAAGGGCCATCTGAAAAAGTGTAAAATCCAGAAAGGCAGGACAGGCCATGGAGAACTGGGAGCCTTGTTATGCTGATGGGCGGGATGTAAATTGCCAACAACCACTCGGGAGAAGTGTATGGTGTTTCCTGAAACATCTAAAAAACAAAGCAACAGAGCCTAGGTCACTTCCACTTATGGTCCTATAGCTTAGGGAATTTAAAATCAAAAAGACACAGCCACCCCAATGTTTCAAACGGCTCTGTTTACAAGAACCTCGTTTACAGTACAAGTTCAACATCGCAAAAAGTGAAAAATGGATTAAAAAGTTGTGGTATTTACTTACAAAGCAATATCACTCAGCAATGAAATCTGTGTCATCAGGCCCTTAGCAGCACAATGAGTGGATTCAGGTATGATGATTCTAACTGAAATAAGTCACACAGAAACAGAAACATCATAAGATATCAGTAATACATGGAATGGAAACTTGGCTACACAGGAACTGAATTACAGAACAGAACAGGGTCTCAAATTTAGAAAACCAACTTATGCTTGCTTAAGGGGAAAGGTGAGTTGGGGTGCTGCATAAAACCAGAGATTGAAATGAGCACAGATAAAGTTACTTAAGCCAAATATGGAATAGACAAGAGCTACTCCTTGCTCAACGAAATGGACTCAACACCGCATATTAAACGCCTAAGAATGTACCTGACTAGTAAGTATCTTAAAACCTATGGATTGCTATGTCTCCGAAAGAGAATCAAGCATGTGTACAGGGGCATAAACGCAGCTGTGATAAGATTGGAGAGGTTCAGTGAGCAAATGAAGACCCTTTGAAGTCATATTGCATGGTACCCATTCCACAGGTTTCAACTACCCAGGTTTAAGGTATTCTTCCTTCAGCTGAAACATGCATGTGGAACCCAAGTATGATCAACCATGTGATCGGGAGACGTGTTCAAATATGTCTCAGTTTTCCTCCCCTGGTACTCGGGTGCAACATTCCAGACGCTTTACTAAAACTCTCCCCACTTGGAGAGTCAGTCCCTTTAACCTCCTGTTTGGCCCAGTTTGCAATTTCTGTGGAAGATGAACAGGAATATTGAGAACCAATGAGAGACTAGCTGGAGGTGTCTGGATGGGCAAATTTAACTAGCATTTCCCACCAGGAAGAGGAATTAACCAAAGGCTCAGCGTGCCGTGCCAGAACCAGATTAGGGCCTGAAGCCATCCTGCGGTGTTGCGGCCAGGTCACAAGAAAGCGAGTTGAAGAAAGGAGCTCAGGGGCACTGTAATTCACAAACCTGCAGAGTTATAAATGACAGCTATCGTCCAAAAATAGACTGAAGTAAGGCTGCCAAGAGGACTTGAAAGTGGGGCAGAATTGCAGGAAACCGATTTCAGGAGGTAGACTGGAATTGCATTGAAAGCATAGGAAAAGAGGCAGAACGTCCACAATGATGCACTTGGCCAAAAAGGGCGTATGCGTTTTTTCCTGAATATATTCAGGAAAAAACGCATACGCCCTTTTTGGCCAACCAAGCAAGCTTGCAAAGGAAATCTGCACTACAATGAAGTCTCACTTCCCCCCGGTCAAAAGGGCCATCTGAAAAAAGTGTAAAATCCAGAAAGGCAGGATAGGCCATGGAGAACTGGGAGCCTTGTTATGCTGATGGGCGGGATGTAAATTGCCAACAGACACTCAGGAGAAGTGTATGGTGTTTCCTGAAACATCTAAAAAACAAAGCAACAGAGCCTAGGGCACTGCCACTTATGGTCCTATAGCTTAGGGAAATTAAAATCAAAAAGACACAGCCACCCCAAAGTTTGGGACGCCTCCATTTACAAGAACCTCGGTTACTGTACAAGTTCAATATCACAGAAAGTGAAAAATGGATAAAGAACTTTTGGTACTTACGTACAATGCAGTATCACTCAGCAATGAAATCTATGTCATCAGGCCCGTAGCAGCATAATGAGTGGATTCAGGTACGATGATTCTAACTGAAATAAGTCACACTGAAAAAGAAACATCATAAGATATCAGTAATACACGGAATGTAAACTTGGCTACACAGGAACTGCATTCCAAAACAGAACAGGGTCTCAAATTTAGAAAACCAACTTATGCTTGCTTAAGGGGAAAGGTGAGTTGGGGTGCTGCATAAAACCAGAGATTGAAATGAGCACAGATAAAGTTCCTTAAGCCAAATATGGAATAGACAAGAGCTACTCCTGCTCAACGAAATGGACTCAACACCCCATATTAAACGCCTAAGAATGTACCTGACTAGTAAGTATCTTAAAACCTATGGATTGCTATGTCTCCAAAAGAGAATCAAGCGTGTGTACAGGGGCATAAACGCAGCAGTGATAGGATTGGAGAGGTTCGGTGAGCAAATGAAGACCCTTTGAAGTCATATTGCATGGTACCCATTACACGGGTCTCAACTCTCCAGGTTTAAGGTATTCTTCCTTCAGCTAAAACATGCATGTGGAACCCAGAGTATGATCAACCATGTGAACGGGAGACGTGTTCAAATATGTCTCAGGGTTCCTCCCCTGGTACTCGGGTGCAATATTCCAGACGCTTTACTAACACTCTCCCGACTTGGAGAGTCAGTCCCTTTAACCCCCGGTTTGGCCCAGTTTGCAATTTCTGCGGAAGATGAACAGGAATAGCGAGAACCAATGAGAGACTACCTGGAGGTGTCTGGACGGGCAAATTTAACTCTCATTTCCCACCAGGAAGAGGAAATAACCAAAGGCTCAGCGTGCCGTGCCGGAACCAGATTAGGGCCTGCAGCCATCCTGCGGTGTTGCGGCCAGCTCAAAAGAAAGCGAGTTGAAGAAAGGAGCTCAGGGGCACTGTAATTCACAAACCTGCAGAGTTATAAATGACAGCTATCGTCCAAAAATAGACTGAAGTAAGGCTGCCAAGAGGACTTGAAAGCGGGGCAGAATTGCAGGAAACCGATTTCAGGAGGTAGACTGGAATTGCATTGAAAGCATAGGAAAAGAGGCAGAACGTCCACAATGATGCAGTTGGCCAAAAAGGGCGTATGCGTTTTTTCCTGAATATATTCAGGAAACAACGCATACGCCCTTTTTGGCCAACCAAGCAAGCTTGCAAAGGAAATCTGCACTACAATGAAGTCTCACTTCCCCCCGGTCAAAAGGGCCATCTGAAAAAAGTGTAAAATCCAGAAAGGCAGGACAGGCCATGGAGAACTGGGAGCCTTGTTATGCTGATGGGCGGGATGTAAATTGCCAACAACCACTCGGGAGAAGTGTATGGTGTTTCCTGAAACATCTAAAAAACAAAGCAACAGAACCTCGGGCACTTCCACTTATGGTCCTATAGCTTAGGGAATTTAAAATCAAAAAGACACAGCCACCCCAAAGTTTGGAACAGCTCTGTTTACAAGAACCTCGTTTACAGTACAAGTTCAACATCGCAGAAAGTGACAAATGGATAAAAAAGTTGTGGTATTTACTTACAAAGCAATATCACTCAGCAATGAAATCTGTGTCATCAGGCCCTTAGCAGCACAATGAGTGGATTCAGGTATGATGATTCTAACTGAAATAAGTCACACAGAAAAAGAAACATCATAAGATATCAGTAATACACGGAATGTAAACTTGGCTACACAGGAACTCAGTTACAGAACAGAACAGGGTCTCAAATTTAGAAAACCAACTTATGCTTGCTTAAGGGTAAAGGTGAGTTGGGGTGCTGCATAAAACCAGAGATTGAAATGAGCACAGATAAAGTTCCTTAAGCCAAATATGGAATAGACAAGAGCTACTCCTTGCTCAACGAAATGGACTCAACACCGCATATTAAACGCCTAAGAATGTACCTGACTAGTAAGTATCTTAAAACCTATGGATTGCTATGTCTCCGAAAGAGAATCAAGCATGTGTACAGGGGCATAAACGCAGCAGTGATAGGATTGGAGAGGTTCGGTGAGCAAATGAAGACCCTTTGAAGTCATATTGCATGGTACCCATTCCACGGCTTTCAAATACACAGGTTTAAGGTATTCTTCCTTCAGCTAAAACATGCATGTGGAACCCAAGTATGATCAACCATGTGAACGGGAGACGTGTTCAAATATGTCTCAGTTTTCCTCCCCTGGTACTCAGGTGCAACATTCCAGACGCTTTACTAACACTCTCCCGACTTGGAGAGTCAGTCCCTTTAACCTCCTGTTTGGCCCAGTTTGCAATTTCTGTGGAAGATGAACAGGAATAGCGACACCCAATGAGAGACTAGCTGGAGGTGTCTGGACGGGCAAATTTAACTCTCATTTCCCACCAGGAAGAGGAAATAACCAAAGGCTCAGCATGCCGTGCCGGAACCAGATTAGGGCCTGAAGCCATCCTGCGGTGTTGCGGCCAGGTCACAAGAAAGCGAGTTGAAGACAGGAGCTCAGGGGCACTGTAATTCACAAACCTGCAGAGTTATAAATGACAGCTATCGTCCAAAAATAGACTGAAGTAAGGCTGCCAAGGGGACTTGAAAGTGGGGCAGAATTGCAGGAAACCGATTTCAGGAGGTAGACTGGAATTGCATTGAAAGCATAGGAAAAGAGGCAGAACGTCCACAATGATGCACTTGGCCAAAAAGGGCGTATGCGTTTTTTCCTGAATATATTCAGGAAAAAACGCATACGCCCTTTTTGGCCAACCAAGCAAGCTTGCAAAGGAAATCTGCACTACAATGAAGTCTCACTTCCCCCGGTCAAAAGGGCCATCTGAAAAAAGTGTAAAATCCAGAAAGGCAGGACAGGCCATGGAGAACTGGGAGCCTTGTTATGCTGATGGGCGGGATGTAAATTGCCAACAACCACTCGGGAGAAGTGTATGGTGTTTCCTGAAACATCTAAAAAACAAAGCAACAGAGCCTAGGGCACTTCCACTTATGGTCCTATAGCTTAGGGAAATTAAAATCAAAAAGACACAGCCACCCCAAAGTTTGGAACGGCTCTGTTTACAAGAACCTCGTTTACAGTACAAGTTCAACATCGCAGAAAGTGAAAAATGGATAAAGAACTTGTGGTACTTACGTACAATGCAGTATCACTCAGCAATGAAATCTATGTCATCAGGCCCGTAGCAGCATAATGAGTGGATTCAGGTACGATGATTCTAACTGATATAAGTCACACAGAAAAAGAAACATCATAAGATATCACTAATACACGGAATGTAAACTTGGCTACACAGGAACTGAATTACAGAACAGAACAGGAACTCAAATTTAGAAAACCAACTTATGCTTGCTTAAGGGGAAAGGTGAGTTGGGGTGCTGCATAAAACCAGAGATTGAAATGAGCACAGATAAAGTTCCTTAAGCCAAATATGGAATAGACAAGAGCTACTCCTTGCTCAACGAAATGGACTCAACACACCATATTAAACGCCTAAGAATGTACCTGACTAGTAAGTATCTTAAAACCTATGGATTGCTAGGTCTCCGAAAGAGAATCAAGCATGTGTACAGGGGCATAAACGCAGCAGTGATAGGATTGGAGAGGTTCGGTGAGCAAATGAAGACCCTTTGAAGTCATATTGCATGGTACCCATTCCACGGGTTTCAAATACCCAGGTTTAAGGTATTCTTCCTTCAGCTAAAAGATGCATGTGGAAACCAAGTATGATCAACCATGTGAACGGGAGACGTGTTCAAATATTTCTCAGTTTTCCTCCCCTGGTACTCGGGTGCAACATTCCAGACGCTTTATTAACACTCTCCCCACTTGGAGAGTCAGCGCCTTTAACCTCCTGTTTGGCCCAGTTTGCAATTTCTGCGGAAGATGAACAGGAATAGCGAGAAACAATGAGAGACTAGCTGGAGGTGTCTGGACGGGCAAATTTAACTCTCATTTCCCACCAGGAAGAGGAAATAACCAAAGGCTCAGCGTGCCGTGCCGGAACCAGATTAGGGCCTGAAGCCATCCTGCGGTGTTGCGGCCAGGTCACAAGAAAGCGAGTTGAAGAAAGGAGCTCAGGGGCACTGTAATTCACAAACCTGCAGAGTTATAAATGACAGCTATCGTCCAAAAAGACACTGAAGTAAGGCTGCCAAGAGGACTTGGAAGCGGGGCAGAATTGCAGGAAACCGATTTCAGGAGGTAGACTGGAATTGCATTGAAAGCATAGGAAAAGAGGCAGAACGTCCACAATGATGCACTTGGCCAAAAAGGGTCTATGCGTTTTTTCCTGAATATATTCAGGAAAAAACGCATATGCCCTTTTTGGCCAACCAAGCAAGCTTGCAAAGGAAATCTGCACGACAAAGAAGTCTCACTTCCCCCCGGTCAAAAGGGCCATCTGAAAAAAGTGTAAAATCCAGAAAGGCAGGACAGGCCATGGAGAACTGGGAGCCTTGTTATGCTGATGGGCGGGATGTAAATTGCCAACAACCACTCGGGAGAATTGTATGGTGTTTCCTGAAACATCTAAAAAACAAAGCAACAGAACCTCGGGCACTTCCACTTATGGTCCTATAGCTTAGGGAAATTAAAATCAAAAAGACACAGCCACCCCAAAGTTTGGAACGGCTCTGTTTACAAGAACCTCGTTTACAGTTCAAGTTCAACATCGCAGAAAGTGAAAAATGGATAAAGAAGTTGTGGTATTTACTTACAAAGCAATATCACTCAGCAATGAAATCTGTGTCATCAGGCCCTTAGCAGCACAATGAGTGGATTCAGGTATGATGATTCTAACTGAAATAAGTCACACAGAAAAAGAAACATCATAAGATATCAGTAATACACGGAATGGAAACTTGGCTACACAGGAACTGCATTCCAAAACAGAACAGGGTCTCAAATTTAGAAAACCAACTTATTCTTGCTTAAGGGGAAAGGTGAGTTGGGGTGCTGCATAAAACCAGAGATTGAAATGAGCACAGATAAAGTTCCTTAAGCCAAATATGGAATAGACAAGAGCTACTCCTTGCTCAATGAAATGGACTCAACACCCCATATTAAACGCCTAAGAATGTACCTGACTAGTAAGTATCTTAAAACCTATGGATTGCTATGTCTCCGAAAGAGAATCAAGCATGTGTACAGGGGCATAAACACAGCAGTGATAGGATTGGAGAGGTTCGGTGAGCCAATGAAGACCCTTTGAAGTCATATTGCATGGTACCCATTCCACGGGTTTCAACTACCCAGGTTTTAGGTATTCTTCCTTCAGCTAAAACATGCATGTGGAACCTAGAGTATGATCAACCATGAGATCGGGCGACGTGTTCAAATATGTCCCAGTTTTCGTACCCTGGTACTCGGGTGCAACATTCCAGACGCTTTACTAACACTCTCCCGACTTGGAGAGTCAGTCCCTTTAACCTCCTGTTTGGCCCAGTTTGCAATTTCTGCGGAAGATGAACAGGAATAGCGAGAACCAATGAGAGGCTAGCTGGAGGTGTCTGGACGGGCAAATTTAACTCTCATTTCCCACCAGGAAGAGGAATTAACCAAAGGCTCAGCGTGCCGTGCCGGAACCAGATTAGGGCCTGAAGCCATCCTGCGGTGTTGCGGCCAGCTCAAAAGAAAGCAAGTTGAAGAAAGGAGCTCAGGGGCACTGTAATTCACAAACCTGCAGAGTTATAAATGACAGCTATCGTCCAAAAAGACACTGAAGTAAGGCTGCCAAAAGGACTTGAAAGCGGGGCAGAATTGCAGGAAACCGATTTCAGGAGGTAGACTGGAATTGCATTGAAAGCATAGGAAAAGAGGCAGAACGTCCACAATGATGCACTTGGCCAAAAAGGGCGTATGCGTTTTTTCCTGAATATATTCAGGAAAAAACGCATACGCCCTTTTTGGCCAACCAAGCAAGCTTGCAAAGGAAATCTGCACTACAATGAAGTCTCACTTCCCCCAGGTCAAAAGGGCCATCTGAAAAAAGTGTAAAATCCAGAAAGGGAGGACAGGCCATGGAGAACTGGGAGCCTTGTTATGCTGAAGGGCGGGATGTAAATTGCCAACAAACACTCGGGAGAAGTGCATGGTGTTTCCTGAAACATCTAAAAGACAAAGCAACAGAGCCTAGGGCACTTCCACTTATGGTCCTATAGCTTAGGGAATTTAAAATCAAAAAGACACAGCCACCCCAAAGTTTGGAACGGCTCTGTTTACAAGAACCTCGTTTACAGTACAAGTTCAACATCGCAGAAAGTGAAAAATGGATAAAGAACTTGTGGTACTTACGTACAATGCAGTATCACTCAGCAATGAAATCTATGTCATCAGGCCCGTAGCAGCATAATGAGTGGATTCAGGTACGATGATTCTAACTGAAATAAGTCACACAGAAAAAGAAACATCATAAGATATCACTAATACACGGAATGTAAACTTGGCTACACAGGAACTGAATTACGGAACAGAACAGAGTCTCAAATTTAGAAAACCAACTTATGCTTGCTTAAGGGGAAAGGTGAGTAGGGGTGCTGCATAAAACCAGAGATTGAAATGAGCACAGATAAAGTTCCTTAAGCCAAATATGGAATAGACAAGAGCTACTCCTTGCTCAACGAAATGGACTCAAAGCCCCATATTAAATGCCTAAGAATGTACCTGACTAGTAAGTATCTTAAAACCTATGGATTGCTATGCCTCCAAAACAGAATAAAGCATGTGTACAGGGGCATAAACGCAGCAGTGATAGGATTGGAGAGGTTCGGTGAGCAAATGAAGACCCTTTGAAGTCATATTGCATGGTACCCATTCCACGGGTCTCAACTCTCCAGGTTTAAGGTATTCTTCCTTCAGCTAAAACATGCATGTGGAACCCAGAGTATGATCAACCATGTGAACGGGAGACGTGTTCAAATATGTCTCAGTTTTCCTCCCCTGGTACTCGGGTGCAACATTCCAGACGCTTTACTAACACTCTCCCCACTTGGAGAGTCAGCGCCTTTAACCTCCTGTTTGGCACAGTTTGCAATTTCTGCGGAAGATGAACAGGAATAGCGAGAACCAATGAGAGGCTAGCTGGAGGTGTCTGGACGGGCAAATTTAACTCTCATTTCCCACCAGGAAGAGGAAATAACCAAAGGCTCAGCGTGCCGTACCGGAACCAGATTAGGGCCTGAAGCCATCCTGCGGTGTTGCGGCCAGCTCAAAAGAAAGCGAGTTGAAGAAAGGAGCTCAGGGGCACTGTAATTCACAAACCTGCAGAGTTATAAATGACAGCTATCGTCCCAAAATATACTGAAGTAAGGCTGCCAAGAGGACTTGAAAGCGGAGCAGAATTGTAGGAATCCGATTTCAGGAGGTAGACAGGAATTGCACTGAAAGCATAGGAAAAGAGGCAGAACGTCCACAATGATGCACTTGGCCAAAAAGGGCGTATGCGTTTTTTCCTGAATATATTCAGGAAGAAACGCATACGCACTTTTTGGCAAACCAAGCAAGCTTGCAAAGGAAATCTGCACTACAATGAAGTCTCACTTCCCCCTGGTCAAAAGGGCCATCTGAAAAAAGTGTAAAATCCAGAAAGGCAGGACAGGCCATGGAGAACTGGGAGCCTTGTTATGCTGATGGGCGGGATGTAAATTGCCAACAACCACTCGGGAGAAGTGTATGGTGTTTCCTGAAACATCTAAAAAACAAAGCAACAGAACCTAGGGCACTTCCACTTATGGTCCTATAGCTTAGGGAAATTAAAATCAAAAAGACACAGCCACCCCAAAGTTTGGAATGGCTCTGTTTACAAGAACCTCGTTTACAGTACAAGTTCAACATCGCAGAAAGTGAAAAATGGATAAAGAAGTTGTGGTATTTACTTACAAAGCAATATCACGCAGCAATGAAATCTGTGTCATCAGGCCCTTAGCAGCACAATGAGTGGATTCAGGTATGATGATTCTAACTGAAATAAGTCACACAGAAAAAGAAACATCATAAGATATCAGTAATACACGGAATGGAAACTTGGCTACACAGGAACTGAATTACAGAACAGAACAGGGTCTCAAATTTAGAAAACCAACTTATGCTTGCTTAAGGGGAAAGGTGAGTTGGGGTGTTGCATAAAACCAGAGATTGAAATGAGCACAGATAAAGTTCCTTAAGCCAAATATGGAATAGACAAGAGCTACTCCTTGCTCAACGAAATGGACTCAACACCCCATATTAAACGCCTAAGAATGTACCTGACTAGTAAGTATCTTAAAACCTATGGATTGCTATGTCTCCGAAAGAGAATCAAGCATGTGTACAGGGGCATAAACGCAGCAGTGATAGGATTGGAGAGGTTCGGTGAGCAAATGAAGACCCTTTGAAGTCATATTGCATGGTACCCATTACACGGGTTTCAACTCTCCAGCTTTAAGGTATTCTTCCTTCAGCTAAAACATGCATGTGGAACCCAAGTATGATCAACCATGTGAATGGGAGACGTGTTCAAATATGTCTCAGTTTTCCTCCCCTGGTACTCGGGTGCAACATTCCAGACGCTTACTAACACTCTCCCCACTTGGAGAGTCAGTGCCTTTAACCTCCTGTTTGGCCCAGTTTGCAATTTCTGCGGAAGATGAACAGGAATAGCGAGAACCAATGAGAGGCTAGCTGGAGGTGTCTGGACGGGCAAATTTAACTCTCATTTCCCACCAGGAAGAGGAAATAACCAAAGGCTCAGTGTGCCGTGCCGGAACAAGATTAGGGCCTGAAGCCATCCTGCAGTGTTGCGGCCAGCTCAAAAGAAAGCGAGTTGAAGAAAGGAGCTCAGGGGCACTGTAATTCACAAACCTGCAGAGTTATAAATGAGAGCTATCGTCCAAAATATACTGAAGTAAGGCTGCCAAGAGGACTTGAAAGCGGGGCAGAATTGCAGGAAACCGATTTCAGGAGGTAGACTGGAATTGCATTGAAAGCATAGGAAAAGAGGCAGAACGTCCACAATGATGCACTTGGCCAAAAAGGGCGTATGCGTTTTTTCCTGAATATATTCAGGAAAAAACGCATACGCCCTTTTTGGCCAACCAAGCAAGCTTGCAAAGGAAATCTGCACTACAATGAAGTCTCACTTCCCCCCAGTCAAAAGGGCCATCTGAAAAAAGTGTAAAATCCAGAAAGGCAGGACAGGCCATGGAGAACTGGGAGCCTTGTTATGCTGATGGGCGGGATGGAAATTGCCAACAACCACTCGGGAGAAGTGTATGGTGTTTCCTGAAACATCTAAAAAACAAAGCAACAGAGCCTAGGGCACTTCCACTTATGGTCCTATAGCTTAGGGAAATTAAAATCAAAAAGACACAGCCACCCCAAAGTTTCAAACGGCTCTGTTTACAAGAACCTCGTTTACAGTACAAGTTCAACATCGCAGAAAGTGAAAAATGGATAAAGAAGTTGTGGTATTCACTTACAAAGCAATATCACTCAGCAATGAAATCTATGTCATCAGGCCCTTAGCAGCACAATGAGTGGATTCAGGTATGATGATTCTAACTGAAATAAGTCACACAGAAAAAGAAACATCATAAGATATCAGTAATACACGGAATGGAAACTTGGCTACACAGGAACTGAATTACAGAACAGAACAGGGTCTCAAATTTAGAAAACCAACTTATGCTTGCTTAAGGGGAAAGGTGAGTTGGGGTGCTGCATAAAACCAGAGATTGAAATGAGCACAGATAAAGTTCCTTAAGCCAAATATGGAATAGACAAGAGCTACTCCTTGCTCAACGAAATGGACTCAACACCGCATATTAAACGCCTAAGAATGTACCTGACTAGTAAGTATCTTAAAACCTATGGATTGCTATGTCTCCGAAGGAGAATCAAGCATGTGTACAGGGGCATAAACGCAGCAGTGATAGGATTGGAGAGGTTCGGTGAGCAAATGAAGACCCTTTGAAGTCATATTGCATGGTACCCATTACACGGGTTTCAACTACCCAGGTTTTAGGTATTCTTCCTTCAGCTAAAACATGCATGTGGAACCTAGAGTATGATCAACCATGTGATTGGGAGACGAGTTCAAATATGTCTCAGTTTTCCTCCCCTGGTACTCGGGTGCAACAATCCAGACGCTTTACTAACACTCTCCCCACTTGGAGAGTCAGCGCCTTTAACCTCCTGTTTGGCACAGTTTGCAATTTCTGCGGAAGATGAACAGGAATAGCGAGAACCAATGAGAGGCTAGCTGGAGGTGTCTGGACGGGCAAATTTAACTCTCATTTCCCACCAGGAAGAGGAAATAACCAAAGGCTCAGCGTGCCATACCGGAACCAGATTAGGGCCTGAAGCCATCCTGCGGTGTTGCGGCCAGCTCAAAAGAAAGCGAGTTGAAGAAAGGAGCTCAGGGGCACTGTAATTCACAAACCTGCAGAGTTATAAATGACAGCTATCGTCCAAAAATAGACTGAAGTAAGGCTGCCAAGAGGACTTGAAAGCGGAGCAGAATTGCAGGAAACCGATTTCAGGAGGTAGACTGGAATTGCATTGAAAGCATAGGAAAAGAGGCAGAACGTCCACAATGATGCACTTGGCCAAAAAGGGCATATGCGTTTTTTCCTGAATATATTCAGGAAAAAACGCATATGCCCTTTTTGGCCAACCAAGCAAGCTTGCAAAGGAAATCTGCACTACAATGAAGTCTCACTTCCCCCCAGTCAAAAGGGCCATCTGAAAAAAGTGTAAAATCCAGAAAGGCAGGACAGGCCATGGAGAACTGGGAGCCTTGTTATGCTGATGGGCGGGATGTAAATTGCCAACAACCACTCGGGAGAAGTGTATGGTGTTTCCTGAAACATCTAAAAAACAAAGCAACAGAACCTAGGGCACTTCCACTTATGGTCCTATAGCTTAGGGAAATTAAAATCAAAAAGACACAGCCACCCCAAAGTTTCAAACGGCTCTGTTTACAAGAACCTCGTTTACAGTACAAGTTCAACATCGCAGAAAGTGAAAAATGGATAAAGAAGTTGTGGTATTCACTTACAAAGCAATATCACTCAGCAATGAAATCTATGTCATCAGGCCCTTAGCAGCACAATGAGTGGATTCAGGTATGATGATTCTAACTGAAATAAGTCACACAGAAAAAGAAACATCATAAGATATCAGTAATACACGGAATGGAAACTTGGCTACACAGGAACTGAATTACAGAACAGAACAGGGTCTCAAATTTAGAAAACCAACTTATGCTTGCTTAAGGGGAAAGGTGAGTTGGGGTGTTGCATAAAACCAGAGATTGAAATGAGCACAGATAAAGTTCCTTAAGCCAAATATGGAATAGACAAGAGCTACTCCTTGCTCAACGAAATGGACTCAACACCCCATATTAAACGCCTAAGAATGTACCTGACTAGTAAGTATCTTAAAACCTATGGATTGCTATGTCTCCGAAAGAGAATCAAGCATGTGTACAGGGGCATAAACGCAGCAGTGATAGGATTGGAGAGGTTCGGTGAGCAAATGAAGACCCTTTGAAGTCATATTGCATGGTACCCATTCCACGGGTTTCAACTCTCCAGCTTTAAGGTATTCTTCCTTCAGCTAAAACATGCATGTGGAACCCAAGTATGATCAACCATGTGAATGGGAGACGTGTTCAAATATGTCTCAGTTTTCCTCCCCTGGTACTCGGGTGCAACATTCCAGACGCTTACTAACACTCTCCCCACTTGGAGAGTCAGTGCCTTTAACCTCCTGTTTGGCCCAGTTTGCAATTTCTGCGGAAGATGAACAGGAATAGCGAGAACCAATGAGAGGCTAGCTGGAGGTGTCTGGACGGGCAAATTTAACTCTCATTTCCCACCAGGAAGAGGAAATAATCAAAGGCTCAGTGTGCCGTGCCGGAACAAGATTAGGGCCTGAAGCCATCCTGCAGTGTTGCGGCCAGCTCAAAAGAAAGCGAGTTGAAGAAAGGAGCTCAGGGGCACTGTAATTCACAAACCTGCAGAGTTATAAATGAGAGCTATCGTCCAAAATATACTGAAGTAAGGCTGCCAAGAGGACTTGAAAGCGGGGCAGAATTGCAGGAAACCGATTTCAGGAGGTAGACTGGAATTGCATTGAAAGCATAGGAAAAGAGGCAGAACGTCCACAATGATGCACTTGGCCAAAAAGGGCGTATGCGTTTTTTCCTGAATATATTCAGGAAAAAACGCATACGCCCTTTTTGGCCAACCAAGCAAGCTTGCAAAGGAAATCTGCACTACAATGAAGTCTCACTTCCCCCCAGTCAAAAGGGCCATCTGAAAAAAGTGTAAAATCCAGAAAGGCAGGACAGGCCATGGAGAACTGGGAGCCTTGTTATGCTGATGGGCGGGATGGAAATTGCCAACAACCACTCGGGAGAAGTGTATGGTGTTTCCTGAAACATCTAAAAAACAAAGCAACAGAGCCTAGGGCACTTCCACTTATGGTCCTATAGCTTAGGGAAATTAAAATCAAAAAGACACAGCCACCCCAAAGTTTCAAACGGCTCTGTTTACAAGAACCTCGTTTACAGTACAAGTTCAACATCGCAGAAAGTGAAAAATGGATAAAGAAGTTGTGGTATTCACTTACAAAGCAATATCACTCAGCAATGAAATCTATGTCATCAGGCCCTTAGCAGCACAATGAGTGGATTCAGGTATGATGATTCTAACTGAAATAAGTCACACAGAAAAAGAAACATCATAAGATATCAGTAATACACGGAATGGAAACTTGGCTACACAGGAACTGAATTACAGAACAGAACAGGGTCTCAAATTTAGAAAACCAACTTATGCTTGCTTAAGGGGAAAGGTGAGTTGGGGTGCTGCATAAAACCAGAGATTGAAATGAGCACAGATAAAGTTCCTTAAGCCAAATATGGAATAGACAAGAGCTACTCCTTGCTCAACGAAATGGACTCAACACCGCATATTAAACGCCTAAGAATGTACCTGACTAGTAAGTATCTTAAAACCTATGGATTGCTATGTCTCCGAAGGAGAATCAAGCATGTGTACAGGGGCATAAACGCAGCAGTGATAGGATTGGAGAGGTTCGGTGAGCAAATGAAGACCCTTTGAAGTCATATTGCATGGTACCCATTACACGGGTTTCAACTACCCAGGTTTTAGGTATTCTTCCTTCAGCTAAAACATGCATGTGGAACCTAGAGTATGATCAACCATGTGATTGGGAGACGAGTTCAAATATGTCTCAGTTTTCCTCCCCTGGTACTCGGGTGCAACAATCCAGACGCTTTACTAACACTCTCCCCACTTGGAGAGTCAGCGCCTTTAACCTCCTGTTTGGCACAGTTTGCAATTTCTGCGGAAGATGAACAGGAATAGCGAGAACCAATGAGAGGCTAGCTGGAGGTGTCTGGACGGGCAAATTTAACTCTCATTTCCCACCAGGAAGAGGAAATAACCAAAGGCTCAGCGTGCCATACCGGAACCAGATTAGGGCCTGAAGCCATCCTGCGGTGTTGCGGCCAGCTCAAAAGAAAGCGAGTTGAAGAAAGGAGCTCAGGGGCACTGTAATTCACAAACCTGCAGAGTTATAAATGACAGCTATCGTCCAAAAATAGACTGAAGTAAGGCTGCCAAGAGGACTTGAAAGCGGAGCAGAATTGCAGGAAACCGATTTCAGGAGGTAGACTGGAATTGCATTGAAAGCATAGGAAAAGAGGCAGAACGTCCACAATGATGCACTTGGCCAAAAAGGGCATATGCGTTTTTTCCTGAATATATTCAGGAAAAAACGCATATGCCCTTTTTGGCCAACCAAGCAAGCTTGCAAAGGAAATCTGCACTACAATGAAGTCTCACTTCCCCCCAGTCAAAAGGGCCATCTGAAAAAAGTGTAAAATCCAGAAAGGCAGGACAGGCCATGGAGAACTGGGAGCCTTGTTATGCTGATGGGCGGGATGTAAATTGCCAACAACCACTCGGGAGAAGTGTATGGTGTTTCCTGAAACATCTAAAAAACAAAGCAACAGAACCTAGGGCACTTCCACTTATGGTCCTATAGCTTAGGGAAATTAAAATCAAAAAGACACAGCCACCCCAAAGTTTCAAACGGCTCTGTTTACAAGAACCTCGTTTACAGTACAAGTTCAACATCGCAGAAAGTGAAAAATGGATAAAGAAGTTGTGGTATTCACTTACAAAGCAATATCACTCAGCAATGAAATCTATGTCATCAGGCCCTTAGCAGCACAATGAGTGGATTCAGGTATGATGATTCTAACTGAAATAAGTCACACAGAAAAAGAAACATCATAAGATATCAGTAATACACGGAATGGAAACTTGGCTACACAGGAACTGAATTACAGAACAGAACAGGGTCTCAAATTTAGAAAACCAACTTATGCTTGCTTAAGGGGAAAGGTGAGTTGGGGTGCTGCATAAAACCAGAGATTGAAATGAGCACAGATAAAGTTCCTTAAGCCAAATATGGAATAGACAAGAGCTACTCCTTGCTCAACGAAATGGACTCAACACCGCATATTAAACGCCTAAGAATGTACCTGACTAGTAAGTATCTTAAAACCTATGGATTGCTATGTCTCCGAAGGAGAATCAAGCATGTGTACAGGGGCATAAACGCAGCAGTGATAGGATTGGAGAGGTTCGGTGAGCAAATGAAGACCCTTTGAAGTCATATTGCATGGTACCCATTACACGGGTTTCAACTACCCAGGTTTTAGGTATTCTTCCTTCAGCTAAAACATGCATGTGGAACCTAGAGTATGATCAACCATGTGATTGGGAGACGAGTTCAAATATGTCTCAGTTTTCCTCCCCTGGTACTCGGGTGCAACAATCCAGACGCTTTACTAACACTCTCCCCACTTGGAGAGTCAGCGCCTTTAACCTCCTGTTTGGCACAGTTTGCAATTTCTGCGGAAGATGAACAGGAATAGCGAGAACCAATGAGAGGCTAGCTGGAGGTGTCTGGACGGGCAAATTTAACTCTCATTTCCCACCAGGAAGAGGAAATAACCAAAGGCTCAGCGTGCCGTACCGGAACCAGATTAGGGCCTGAAGCCATCCTGCGGTGTTGCGGCCAGCTCAAAAGAAAGCGAGTTGAAGAAAGGAGCTCAGGGGCACTGTAATTCACAAACCTGCAGAGTTATAAATGACAGCTATCGTCCAAAAATAGACTGAAGTAAGGCTGCCAAGAGGACTTGAAAGCGGAGCAGAATTGCAGGAAACCGATTTCAGGAGGTAGACTGGAATTGCATTGAAAGCATAGGAAAAGAGGCAGAACGTCCACAATGATGCACTTGGCCAAAAAGGGCATATGCGTTTTTTCCTGAATATATTCAGGAAAAAACGCATATGCCCTTTTTGGCCAACCAAGCAAGCTTGCAAAGGAAATCTGCACTACAATGAAGTCTCACTTCCCCCCAGTCAAAAGGGCCATCTGAAAAAAGTGTAAAATCCAGAAAGGCAGGACAGGCCATGGAGAACTGGGAGCCTTGTTATGCTGATGGGCGGGATGTAAATTGCCAACAACCACTCGGGAGAAGTGTATGGTGTTTCCTGAAACATCTAAAAAACAAAGCAACAGAACCTAGGGCACTTCCACTTATGGTCCTATAGCTTAGGGAAATTAAAATCAAAAAGACACAGCCACCCCAAAGTTTGGAACGCCTCTGTTTACAAGAACCTCGTTTACAGTACAATTTCAACATCGCAGAAAGTGAAAAATGGATAAAAAAGTTGTGGTATTTACTTACAAAGCAATATCACTCAGCAATGAAATCTGTGTCATCAGGCCCTTAGCAGCACAATGAGTGGATTCAGGTATGATGATTCTAACTGAAATAAGTCACACAGAAAAAGAAACATCATAAGATATCAGTAATACACGGAATGGAAACTTGGCTACACAGGAACTGAATTACAGAACAGAACAGGGTCTCAAATTTAGAAAACCAACTTATGCTTGCTTAAGGGTAAAGGTGAGTTGGGGTGCTGCATAAAACCAGAGATTGAAATGAGCACAGATAAAGTTCCTTAAGCCAAATATGGAATAGACAAGAGCTACTCCTTGCTCAACGAAATGGACTCAACACCGCATATTAAACGTCTAAGAATGTACCTGACTAGTAAGTATCTTAAAACCTATGGATTGCTATGTCTCCGAAAGAGAATCAAGCATGTGTACAGGGGCATAAACGCAGCAGTGATAGGATTGGAGAGGTTCGGTGAGCCAATGAAGACCCTTTGAAGTCATATTGCATGGTACCCATTCCACGGGTTTCAACTACCCAGGTTTAAGGTATTCTTCCTTCAGCTAAAAGATGCATGTGGAACCCAAGTATGATCAACCATGTGAACGGGAGACGTGTTCAAATATGTCTCAGATTTCCTCCCCTGGTACTCGGGTGCAACATTCCAGACGCTTTACTAACACTCTCCCCACTTGGAGAGTCAGCGCCTTTAACCTCCTGTTTGGCCCAGTTTGCAATTTCTTGGAAGATGAACAGGAATAGTGAGAACCAATGAGAGACTAGCTGGAGGTGTCTGGACGGGCAAATTTAACTCTCATTTCCCACCAGGAAGAGGAAATAACCAAAGGCTCAGCGTGCCGTGCCGGAACCAGATTATGGCCTGAAGCCATCCTGCGGTGTTGCGGCCAGGTCACAAGAAAGCGAGTTGAAGAAAGGAGCTCAGGGGCACTGTAATTCACAAACCTGCAGAGTTATAAATGACAGCTATCGTCCAAAAATAGACTGAAGTAAGGCTGCCAAGAGGACTTGAAAGCGGGGCAGAATTGCAGGAAACCGATTTCAGGAGGTAGACTGGAATTGCATTGAAAGCATAGGAAAAGAGGCAGAACGTCCACAATGATGCACTTGGCCAAAAAGGGCGTATGCGTTTTTTCCTGAATATATTCAGGAAAAAACGCATACGCCCTTTTTGGCCAACCAAGCAAGCTTGCAAAGGAAATCTGCACTACAATGAAGTCTCACTTCCCCCCGGTCAAAAGGGCCATCTGAAAAAAGTGTAAAATCCAGAAAGGCAGGACAGGCCATGGAGAACTGGGAGCCTTGTTCTGCTGATGGGCGGGATGTAAATTGCTAACAACCACTCGGGAGAAGTGTATGGTGTTTCCTGAAACATCTAAAAAACAAAGCAACAGAAGCTAGGGCACTTCCACTGATGGTCCTATAGTTTAGGGAAATTAAAATCAAAAAGACACAGCCACCCCAAAGTTTGGGACGCCTCTGTTTACAAGAACCTCGTTTACAGTACAAGTTCAACATCGCAGAAAGTGAAAAATGGATAAAGAACTTGTGGTACTTATGTACAATGCAGTATCACTCAGCAATGAAATCTATGTCATCAGGCCCGTAGCATCATAATGAGTGGATTCAGGTACGATGATTCTAACTGAAATAAGTCACACAGAAAAAGAAACATCAAAAGATATCACTAATACACAGAATGTAAACTTGGCTACACAGGAACTGAATTCCAAAACAGAACAGGGTCTCAAATTTAGAAAACCAACTTCTGCTTGCTTAAGGGGAAAGGTGAGGTGGGGTGCTGCATAAAACCAGAGATTGAAATGAGCACAGATAAAGTTCCTTAAGCCAAATATGGAATAGACAAGAGCTACTCCTTGCTCAACGAAATGGACTCAACACCCCATATTAAATGCCTAAGAATGTACCTGACTAGTAAGTATCTTAAAACCTAGGGATTGCTATGTCTCCGAAAGAGAATCAAGTGTGTGTTCTGGGGCATAAATGCAGCAGTGATAGGATTGGAGAGGTTCGGTGAGCAAATGAAGACCCTTTGAAGTCATATTGCATGGTACCCATTCCACGGGTCTCAACTCTCCAGGTTTAAGGTATTCTTCCTTCAGCTAAAACATGCATGTGGAACCCAGAGTATGATCAACCGTGTGATCGGGAGACGTGTTCAAATATGTCTCAGTTTTCCTCCCCTGGTACTCGGGTGCAACATTCCAGACGCTTTACTAACACTCTCCCGACTTGGACAGTCCGTGCCTTTAACCTCCTGTTTGGCCCAGTTTGCAATTTCTGCGGAAGATGAACAGGAATAGGGAGAACCAATGAGAGACTAGCTGGAGGTGTCTGGACGGGCAAATTTAACTCTCATTTCCCACTAGGAAGAGGAATTAACCAAAGGCTCAGCGTGCCGTGGCGGAACCAGATT
Organism: Stenella coeruleoalba; assembly: GCF_951394435.1. Lineage (NCBI taxonomy): Eukaryota > Metazoa > Chordata > Mammalia > Artiodactyla > Delphinidae > Stenella > Stenella coeruleoalba. Next base: position 144,524 of record NW_027646009.1, on the reverse strand, counting down.
AGGGCCTGAAGCCATCCTGCAGTGTTGCGGCCAGCTCACAAGAAAGTGAGTTGAAGAAAGGAGCTCAGGGGCTCTGTAATTCACAAACCTGCAGAGTTATAAATGACAGCTATCGTCCAAAAATATACTGAAGTAAGGCTGCCAAGAGGACTTGAAAGCGGGGCAGAATTGCAGGATACCGATTTCAGGAGGTAGACTGGAATTGCATTGAAAGCGTAGGAAAAGAGGCAGAACGTCCACAATGATGCACTTTGCCAAAAGGGCATATGCGTTTTTTCCTGAATATATTCAGGAAAAAACGCATACGCACTTTTTGGCAAACCAAGCAAGCTTGCAAAGGAAATCTGCACTACAATGAAGTCTCACTTCCCCCCGGTCAAAAGGGCCATCAGAATAAAGTGTAAAATCCAGAAAGGCAGGACAGGCCATGGAGAACTGGGAGCCTTGTTATGCTGATGGGCGGGATGTAAATTGCCAACAACCACTCGGGAGAAGTGTATGGTGTTTCCTGAAACATCTAAAAAACAAAGCAACAGAGCCTAGGGCACTTCCACTTATGGTCCTATAGCTTAGGGAAATTAATATCAAAAAGACACAGCAACCCCAAAATTTGGGACGGCTCTTTTTACAGGAATCTCTTCTACGGCACAAGTTAAATATCCCAGAGAGCAAATAATGGATAAAGAAGTTGCGGTACTTCTGTACAACAGAATACCACTCAGCAATGAAATCTATGTCACCAGGCCCGTACCAGCATAATGAGTGGATTGAGGCACGATGATTCTAAGTGAAATAAGTCACACAGAAAAAGAAACATCATAAGGTATCACTAATACACGGAATGTGAACTTGGCTACACATGAACTGAATTACAAAACAGAACAGGGTCTCAAGTTTAGAAAACCAACTTATGCCTGCTTAAGGGGGAAGGTGAGTTGGGGTGCTGCATAAAAGCAGAGTTTGAAATTAGCACAGATACCATTCCATAAGCCAAATATGTAATAGACAAGAGCTACCCCTTGCTCAACGAAATGGATTCAACAATGAGGTATCACCTCACACCTGGTAGAATAGGCATCATTGAAAATCTACAAACAAAAAATGCTGGAAAGGGTCTGGAGAAAAGGAACCCTCTTCCACTATTGTTGGGAATATAAATTGATACAGTCATTATGGAGAACAATATGGAATTTCTTAAGAAACTAACAATAGAATTACCATATGATACAGCAATCCCAGTACTGGACATATACCCAGACAAAACCATAAATCAAAAAGAGTCATTCACCGCAATGTTCATTGCATCACTATTTACAATATCGAGGTAATGGAAGCAACCTAAATGCCCACAGACAGACGAATGCATAAAGCTGTGGTACATATATAAAATGGAATATTACTAAGCCATGAAAAGGAATGAAATTGGGTCATTTGTAGAGACGTCGATGGATCTAGAGACTGTCATACAGAGTGAAGTAAGTCAGAAAGAGAAAAACAAATCTTGTATATTCATGCATATATGTGGAACCTAGAAAAACTGTACAGATTAACCATTTTGCAAGGCATAAATAGAGCAACAGATGTAGACAACAAACGTATGGACAACAAGGGGGGAAAGCTGTTGGGGGGGTGGTGGTGGGAGGAGTTGAGAGACTGGGATTGGCATGTATACATTTATATGTATAAAATAGATAACCAATAAGAACCTGCTGTATAAAAATATAAAATAAAATTCAAAATTAAAAAGAAGTAAAATTTAAAAAATAAAACAGAAAAAACAATTATTCCCTGCACATACATGTATTTATATGAATAAATTATTTCCATGCTTATATCTGTAAATACAAAAAAGAGGAATAAAATCTACCTTGAACCAAAAACGAAAAAGAGAAAAAAACACAGAACCCACCAGTTCCACAGAGGAAAACCGTATCAGGGCACTTGCTCCAGTTGTAAACAATTCTGAAGTTGGTCAGTGGTGGGGAATCGTCTCCCATTCAGCCAGCAGCCCCCACGCAACAAGCGTCCTCATTGCAAAGCTGGGGCACCGTGCCGAGGCATCTGTGAGTAAACGTGAGCTGAGCCCCAGGCCAGTTGCTGCTGAACTATTCCCACCTGTCCCAGGTAAAACACCTGAATATATACAAGGACTTGAAAGCCTAGAGGAAGGGCCATAGAGCCACACGAGTGACAGCATGCCGGCCGACTTGGTGCCTGCAGGCCAGCCAGGATGGTCCTGGCCCTGGGTGCTCTTCTGGAAGATTTCCATTTCCCTGCCTGAGATACCCGTCCTGTCCCTGCCCCCACTGCTTTTTTCCTTCCTCACCTCTGCCCAGGGAGAAATTCCAGCAGCAGGTATGGGTGACACATCCTCTTCTTTAGCAGGTGGCAGCCTGGCAACTGCTGCAGAAAGTCCAGCAGAGCCCCACTCACACTGGGCCACCCACAAAGCCGTGGCCTCTCACTCCCTCCCACCAGCCCAGCCCCGAGACTGCTGACAGGGCAGAGAAAATGGCGTCAGGCACGGCTGCAGGGGCTCTTGCTGCCTGGAGTGGTATTTATATTGATCTCAACCCAGGCACACCTGGGGAGGGCTGGCCGGCACGGTAAGGCTGCCCAGGTCAGCCAATCATCACCCCTCAGGGGCTCACAGTTGCAGAAAATGGAACTTGCTGAACCGGCCAGGTCCAAGGAACAGGTGTGGGCTCCTGAGAGTCAGGATAGACAAGGGGCTGCAGCTTTGGCTTGTTTTCTAATCATTTTATCTGGCCCATGAGTGGGAGACAACTTCAAGAAAACCCTCTCCTAATGAGAGGAACCCAGGAGTCAGGGAGAGGAGGGGTGGGTGGTGGTTGGAGACAGAGGCCTGGTGCCCCGGGTGCAGTGGAAGTCTCTGGAAGACCAGGTGGAGGGAGGCCTCACGGAGTGATGCCCAGGGTCACAGACCTGTCGCAGCTGCTGTTTGTTAGTTCAAGTCCTGCTCTGAGGTGCTCTGTGTCAGCTCTGAGCGACAGGTGAGCTGGGGGTGCTCTGCAATGAGGGCTATGTGCACGGTTCCTGTGTGCCCAGCCCTGCCACGGTACCTGCAAGGGTAGCTCTGTATCCTGGGAGGGGCCTGACCACGAGAGCCCCATGGGCTGGGGTGGGGGTGGGGTACCTGCCCAGGTGAGCTCCATATTCTGGGATTGGTCTGACCACGAGAGCCCCATGGGCTGCTGGGGACCTGGTAAAGGATGTCAGGACAGTCAGTGAAGCCACCGAGGATATACCTCCAGTTGCTCCTAATTCCTACACCCTGCTGGTCATTCTACCAACCACCAGGACATGGTATTCTGTATTAGTCTTCAATGATGCCTTCTTTTGTATTCCATTAGTCCCAGAGTCACAAGAAATTTTGGCTTGTGAGTGGCAGGACTCAACATACAACTAAAACAATACTTCCGGGCCGTCTGGCCCCAAGGGTGCAAAAATTCCCACACCATCTTTGGGGAAAGCTTAGCTAAAGACCTAAAAGTTCTACCTCTGGAAAAGGAAACCCTCCTTCAATATGCAGACGACATTCTGATCACCAGCCCTACTAAGGAGGCCTCTGAACTACCAAGCCAATAAAGGATAGAAGTTGTCCAAGAAAAAGCTCAAATATCACAGACTGCGGTGACCTGCCTGGGCTTCATTCTCACAGAAGGTCAGAGAAGCCCATCCCAGGAAAGGGAAGAAACCATTTTCAGCCTTACCCCTTTCTAAAACTAGAAGACAGCTTAGGGGTTCCTGGGGAGGCCAGGGTTTGCTGCTTCTGGATCCCTAACTACAGTCTACTAGCTGGGCCTCTATATGAAACACTGAAAGGAAAAGATGATGATCCTTTTGAATAGAATCCAGAAGTGGCCTTTCAAGAATGGAAAGAGCAGTCAATTCAGACCCTTGCCCTGGAACTCCCTAATTTAGCTAAACCCTTTGACCTTTACATTCCCGGTGAAAGGTGAATCGCCATTGGAGAATTAGTGCAAAAACTGGGACCACTTGAAATGGAACAATGCAAGAATGCCATCCAGGTAGGATAAACTACAGTCACTAAGGGGCTTGGCCCACTGCCACATCTGGCCAAGATACTGGCGGTATCTAAAAACCTGGAAATCAGCAGCCCAAAAGGCCACCTCCCTCCTAAGGGAAAAGGACCCCACGTGGTGATGCTAACCACCAACCATGCCCTGAAGTTGCAGGGTTCGCTCCGTGGGCACACCGACCTCGAGTGAGGAGGCCCTCCAACTCCAACATCCAGAGAGATAACCGGGGGCAACAGGGCACCATGACGACTCGTGTGAACATCACTTGACCTGGAGTTTCTCTCATAAAACAACAAGAGTGTGTCCCAAAAGAGTAGACTACTGCTTGCAGGACTTACTGCACCCAGAGGGGAGCTAATAATCTTGGCGGGGGAACAGTATACCACACTGTCACCATAGAAAAGCCTACAGACACCGTGATGATGGTGGCCAATAAGACCGGCTGGACTCCTGTTTACTTCAAAAGGCTGTTGACTCAGTAGCCATCATGGTCCTTGGTCACCACTGACCCTGGACTGTCTGGGAGTTGAGCGGGCAGGGCTCTGACACCTGGTGCTGTTTGTACGTTAATTCAGGGGCCTAATTGAAGAAAGCGCAGACTACTGGTCAGAGCATCTAGGCTGGCAGAGACGGTCAGCCTAAGGTGGCCGAACAAATGTGGGGCGGGGTGAAACCGGCCCCCACAGCGTCTCTGCACATCTCTTTCCTGGACCCTTAAAGGTCATTAGAATCTATAACACTTCCAATGCTGGTGCTCAGGTGGACGAGCAGGGAGGCAGGGGTCCTGGGGACAATCAACGTCACCGGGAGGCTGCTGGGGAGAAGCTCTGACCCTCGCCCCAGGGTATGAGGGCTCCCAACTCAGCACTCAGCAGTTACAGAAGAAGGGTCTGCACCCTCAGCACTCCAAGAATGAGGAACGGGACAAAAGGCAGAGGAGGGGTTTGTCCCCAGCAAAGCCCATTAAAAATCCCTGGGAGATAAAAATAGAATCTGGGCAATAAAGTCAAGTCTAACCTTTTTTATCCTTTGTGCTTTGTCTAATTTCACGTGCTCCTAGGGTCCCGCATGCAGAGGTTCCACACCCGGCACTTCAGACCAGATTTCCTAGTGCAGAATGGCTGGGTCGACACCTCAGCTCCTGGGGCCCAGTGCAGACTCCACGATATAGAGCCTGAGCTACAGCCAACCCGGCCCTCGAGAGCTCCACCGCCTCCCTCCCTCTCACTGACTCTGACAGGATCTCTACACAGCAGCCCAGCCCACAGCCCACGGGGTAGTGCATGCTCTCACCTCTCCATTCTCTGATCAAAATATAAAGTTTCCTTTGCTTGTGAACCAAACTCAGTCTCGATCTCTTGGCCCCAATGACACTGGGCAGGGGGACACTTGTTGGGGTCCACTCTGGAGGATCAGTAACAGAAATTGAGACTATTGTAACCTCAATGAACAGATGTGTGAGCCAAACTGTAGTTAACATAGAACAGTGTATAAGGCTCGGGTAAAATAAGATGTTTTTAACACTTCCATTTGATATTTCCATCACTTTTTATAAGCAAGTTCAGTGAAAAGGTTTGTCTTATTTGTCAGGTCAATATTAGAGAAACGAAGTGATTTCTTTCCAAGGATGTACAGCTAATAATCTTGGTTAAACCTTCAATCTTGTTTTAAATGCTTTTCCATTGAAAATGATACCTCTCTTTCAGCTCCCCCATTTCTGAGAAGTATAAAATCTTATAATTTATTATTACCAAAGGGGAAAGGTGGGAGGAGGGATAAATTAACAGTTTGGAATGAACACATACACACTGCTATGTATAAAATAGATCATCAACAAGGAACTACTGTATAGCACAGGGAACTACACTCAACATTTTGCAATAACCTATAAGGGGAAATAATCTGAAAAAGAATAGATATTTTTATTGACATCATCTATCAATGACAGTTAAAGTGTAGCCTAAGGGAAGCTGGTGGTGAGTGCTTCTGACCCTGAAGACTTCAATCATCTAAAGTTTGGACTCTGCCTACTTCCCAAGGCCCTTAATGAACATATGTGTAGCCGTAGCTTAAAAACTTCCCCAGTTTGGGTTTCGGGGAGACACTGATTTTGAAAAAGCCCTGGTGTTCTCCTTACATGAATGGGACTCTTCCTACTGCTAAAACATGTCTGTCACACCCAGAGGATGGTATACCATCTGATCGGGAAGAGTTTGGAAAAGGCATCTTATCTCCTCATCTCCTGGTGCTCGGGTTCACCCCTCCAGCGTCTTTACTAACAGTCTCCCCACTTGGAGATGTCAGCACTGTCAACATCCTGTTGCGTACAGTTTGGAATTTGTCCAGAGGATGAAGCGGAAGGATGAGGAACAATGAGAGACAAGTCCTAGGTGTTCAGACAGGCACATGTCACTCTAATTTCCAATCAGGAAGACGAATTGACCAAAGGCTAGGGTTGCCCATGGAAACAGTATAGGGCTTGAGGAAATCCCGCTGCTTTGTGGCCAGTTCCCATAAACACGAGTTGAACAATGGAACTCAGGGGCAGTAAAATTCACAAAACTGCAGAGTTGAAAATATCCATCACTGAAAAATGTCTTGAGGAAAGTCAGAGAAAAGGACTTGTAAGCAAGGGAGAATGGCAGGAAAGGGATTTGAGGAGGTAGAAAGGACTCGCCATTAAGCACAAGAAAAGGAGCTGAACATTGCCAACATTGCAGTTGGCCAAAAAGGGTGTATGCGTTCTTTTCTGTATATATTCAAGAAAAGGGCATACACTTTTTTAGCCAACCAAACAGGTGGGCACTGGAAGTCAATACTACAAAAGATATCACTTCGCATCAGTCAGAAGAGCCATCCTCATAAAGCATAAACAACAGAAATGCAGGACAGGGCAACGAGAAGAGGGAGCCCTGTGAGACTTATAGTGGAAATGTATATTGCCAACGGCCATTCTGGAGAAGTGTATTGTGTTTACTAAAGCATCTAAAAAATGAGCTACAGAGCATAGGGCACTTGCACTCATGGGCGTATATCTTGGGAAAAACAAAAATCGAGAGGACACAGGCACCCCAATGTTTACCCCCTCTCTGTTTAAAAGATCCTCGACTAGGATATAACTTAAATGTCTCTGGAGGGAAAAAATGGATAGAGATGTGGTACTTAGGTAGAGTGGAATATTATTCAGCCTGGAAATCAATGAAATATGGCCAGTTGTAACAACTCCGGACGAGTTACGTATGATCATTCTAAGTGACAGAATTCAAAAAGAAAAAGACACATATCATAAGATATCACTTAAAGGTGGAATCCAAAATGGCTACACATGAAATAAATTACAAAACAAAAACATAGTCAAATATGTAGAAAACACGCATAAGGCTGCTAAACGGGAAAGGTGGGGAGGGGTGAGGCATCATCCAGGAGGTTGAAATTAGCAAAGATACCATTCCAAATACCAAACTGATAATCAACAAGGCCTACACGGTAGCTAAAAGAACTGCACTCAGCACACTCAAGTCACCGGAAAAGAATATATACGACTGGTAAGAATCTGAAAAAGAATTTATTGATGTCTCTCTGTACGTGAATCAAGTGGATGTACAGCAGCAAGAAACAGAGCTTTGAAAATCAGCTGTAACCAATATAGTAATAAATTGAAAAAAATAAACGACAGAGAGACAGAGAAAACCTCTTACAACTTTTCCTCAGGGACGGTGATGCAACATGGATTGAACACATCTAGACCCACAGCAGGATGAGACATAAGGCTGGAAACTGTTTGCGCTAAGAGAAATGTGAGGTTGGGTGAGGAAATACACACCCTTTAAAGTAATACTACCTGGTACCCATTCAATGGGTCCCAAATCTGCAGGTTCAAGGGATCTTCCTACAGCTAAAACATGCATGGAAAACCCAGAGGACTGTACACCATGTGATCGGGAGATGTGTCTAAAATGCACCTCATTTATCCTCTCCTGGTGCTCCTGTTCACCATTCCAGCCACGCTACTTAGAATCTCCCCACTTGGAGAATCAGCACATTTAAACTTCTGTTTCACACATTTTGCAAATTGTGAGGAGGATGAACGGGAAGAGGGGGAACCAATGAGAGAAGAGTTGTAGGGGTTTGGACGGGCACATATCACTCTAATTTCCCATTAAGAGTAAGAATTAAAGGAAGGCTCAGCCTGCCTCGCCGGAGCCAAAATAGGGCCTGAAGCAATCCTGTGGGTTTGAGGCCAGCTCACAAAAGAGCAACTTAAACAATGGAGCTCAGGGTCACTGCAATTCACAAACCTGCAGAGTTATAAATGAAAACTAACGTCCAAAAATATGTTGAGGTAAGGCAAAGAAGAGGATCTGAATGCAAGACAGAATTGCAAGAAACAGATTTCAAGAGATAGATTGGACTCGTCTTTAACGCACATGAAAAGCGGCAGAATTTCGACAATGATGCAGTTGGCCCAAAAGGGCGTATGCGTTTTTTCCTGATTATATCCAGGAAAAAACGCATACGCACTTTATGGGCAACGAAGCAAGCAAGCAATGCAAATGTGCACAACAAAGAAGTCTCACTTCCCACCGGTCAAAAGGGCCATCCTAAAAAATTGTAAAAACCAGAAATGCAGGACAGGCCATGGAGAACAGGGAGCCTTTATACGCTGATGGGCAGTGTGTGAACTGCCGAGAGCCACTCTGGAGAAGTGTATGGTGGTTCCTAAATCATCTAAAAAACAGAGCTACAGAGCATAGGACACTTCCAATCATGGGAGTATATCTAGGGAAGTCTAAAAATCAACAAGACACAAGCACACCACAGTTTAGGGCTACTCTGTTTACAAGAACCTCAACTTCAGTACACCTTAAATATCCCAGGAAAGAGAACAATGGATAAAGAAGATGTGGTACTTATGTACAATGGAATATCTCTTCACCATGAAATCAATGTAATAAGGCTAGTAGAAGGATAAAGAGTGGATTTAGGTCCGATAATACTACTTGAAATAAGTCAAACAGAAAAAGAAACATATCATAAGATATCACTTATAGAGGGAGGGTAAATATGGCTGCACAAGAAATGAATTACAGAACAGAACAGTGTCTCACACGTAGAAAACACACTTATGTCAGCTTAAGGGGAAAGGAGAGGTGGGGTGATGCATAAAACCAGAGTTTGAAATTAGCACAGATACCGTTCAATAAACCAAATAGGTATTAGACAAGATCTACACCTTGCTCAATGAACAGGCCTCAACACACCCTATACACCGCAGAGAAATATATCTGAGGAATAAGAATCTTAAAACCCATGTATTGATATATCTCCATAAGGGAATCAAGTGTGTGCAGAGCGGCACAAACACAGCAGTGAAAAGGAGCTAAACCCCATTATAGAAATAAATTTTAAAAACAAAACGCTGAAACAATGAAAGAGAGAAAAATTCTTACAAAATTCGCTCAGGGGCTGTGATGCAACCTGGATTGACCACATATAAACCCACAGCTGGATAAGACATAAGGCTGGACACTTGGGGCTGACAGGATTGGTGAGCTTTGGTGAGCAACTGCCGAAAGTTTAATGCAATACTTCATGCTACTCAGTCCAAGGGTCCCAACACTCCAGGTTGAAGGGAATCTTCCTACAGCTAAACCATGCTTGGGAAACCCAGCGACTGGTATACCATATGATCGGGAAAGGTTTCTAAAACGCACCTCATTTTTCCTCTCCTGGGGCTCCGGATCGACATTCCAGCCGCTTTACTAACAACATCCCCACATGGAGTCAATGCCTTTAAGTTCTGGTATCGCACAGTCTGCAGTTAGTGCAGAGGATGAATGGGAATAGGGGGAACCAGTGAGAAACTAGCTGTAGCGGTTTCAATGGGCACATGTCACTCTAATATCACATCAGTAAGAAGAATTAACCAAAGGCACAGCAAGGTGCCCCAGAAGAAAAATAGGGCTTCAAGGAATCCTGTGGTTATGGGGCAAGACCACAAAAATAAGAGCTAAAAAATGGAGCTAAGGGCCACTGCAATTCAAAAACCTGCAGAGTTATAAAGGCCAACTATTTTTAAAAAATATATTGAGCTAAGGCTATGAAGAGGCATTGAAAGCAAGGCAGAATTGCAGGAAACCGATTTCAGGAGGTAGACTGGAATTGCATTGAAAGCATATGAAGAGAGTCAGAAACTCGACAATAATGCACTTGGCCAAAAAGGGCGTATGCGTTTTTTCCTGAATATATTCAGGAAAAAACGCATACGCACTTTTTGGCCAACCAAGCAAGCTTGCAAAGGAAATCTGCACTACAATGAAGTCTCACTTCCCCCCGGTCAAAAGGGCCATCTGAAAAAAGTGTAAAATCCATAAAGGCACAACAGGCCATGGAGAACTGGGAGCCTTCTTATGCTGATGGGCGGGATGTAAATTGCCAACAGCCACTCGGGAGAAGTGTATGGTGTTTCCTGAAACATCTAAAAAACAAAGCAACAGAGCCTAGGGCACTTCCACTTATGGTCCTATAGCTTAGGGAAATTAAAATCAAAAAGACACAGCCACCCCAAAGTTTGGGACGCCTCTGTTTACAAGAACCTCATTTACGGTACAAGTTCAATATCACAGAAAGTGAAAAATGGATAAAGAACTTGTGGTACTTACGTACAATGCAATATCACTCAGCAATGAAATCTATGTCATCAGGCCCGTAGCAGCATAATGAGTGGATTCAGGTATGATGATTCGAACTGAAATAAGTCACACAGAAAAGAAACATCATAAGGTATCACTAATACACAGAATGTGAACTTGGCTACACATGAACTGAATTACAAAACAGAACAGTGTCTCAAGTTTAGAAAACCAACTTACGCTTGCTGAAGGGGGAAGGTGAGTTGGGGTGCTGCATAAAACCAGAGATTGAAATGAGCACAGATAAAGTTCCTTAAGCCAAATATGGAATAGACAAGAGCTACTCCTTGCTCAACGAAATGCACTCAACACCCCATATTAAACGCCTAAGAATGTACCTGACTAGTAAGTATCTTAAAACCTATGGATAGCTATGTCTCCGAAAGAGAATCAAGCGTGTGTACAGGGGCATAAACGCAGCAGTGATAGGATTGGAGAGGTTCGGTGAGCAAATGAAGACCCTTTGAAGTCATATTGCATGGTACCCATTCCACGGGTCTCAACTCTCCAGGTTTAAGGTATTCTTCCTTCAGCTAAAACATGCATGTGGAACCCAGAGTATGATCAACCGTGTGAACGGGAGACGTGTTCAAATATGTCTCAGTTTTCTTCCCCTGGTACTCGGGTGCAACATTCCAGACCCTTTACTAACACTCTCCCAACTTGGAGAGTCAGTGCCTTTAACCTCCTCTTTGGCCCAGTTTGCAATTTCTGCGGAAGATGAACAGGAATAGGGAGAACCAATGAGAGACTAGCTGGAGGTGTCTGGACGGGCAAATTTAACTCTCATTTCCCACCAGGAAGAGGAAATAACCAAAGGCTCAGCGTGCCGTGCCGGAACCAGATTAGGGCCTGAAGCCATCCTGCGGTGTTGCGGCCAGCTCAAAAGAAAGCGAGTTGAAGAAATGAGCTCAGGGTCTCTGTAATTCACAAACCTGCAGAGTTATAAATGACAGCTATCGTCCAAAAATAGACTGAAGTAAGGCTGCCAAGAGGACTTGAAAGCGGGGCAGAATTGCAGGATACCGATTTCAGGAGGTAGACTGGAATTGCATTGAAAGCATAGGAAAAGAGGCAGAACGTCCACAATGATGCACTTTGCCAAAAGGGCATATGCGTTTTTTCCTGAATATATTCAGGAAAAAACGCATACGCCCTTTTTGGCCAACCAAGCAAGCTTGCAAAGGAAATCTGCACTACAATGAAGTCTCACTTCCCCCCGGTCAAAAGGGCCATCAGAATAAAGTGTAAAATCCAGAAAGGCAGGACAGGCCATGGAGAACTGGGAGCCTTGTTATGCTGATGGGCGGGATGTAAATTGCCAACAGACACTTGGGAGAAGTGTATGGTGTTTCCTGAAACATCTAAAAAACAAAGCAACAGAGCCTAGGGCACTTCCACTTATGGTCCTATAGCTTAGGGAAATTAATATCAAAAAGACACAGCAACCCCAAAATTTGGGACGGCTCTTTTTACAGGAATCTCTTCTCCGGCACAAGTTAAATATCCCAGAGAGCAAATAATGGATAAAGAAGTTGCGGTACTTCTGTACAACAGAATACCACTCAGCAATGAAATCTATGTCACCAGGCCCGTACCAGCATAATGAGTGGATTGAGGCACGATGATTCTAAGTGAAATAAGTCACACAGAAAAAGAAACATCATAAGGTATCACTAATACACGGAATGTGAACTTGGCTACACATGAACTGAATTACAAAACAGAACAGGGTCTCAAGTTTAGAAAACCAACTTATGCCTGCTTAAGGGGGAAGGTGAGTTGGGGTGCTGCATAAAAGCAGAGTTTGAAATTAGCACAGATACCGTTCCATAAGCCAAATATGTAATAGACAAGAGCTACCCCTTGCTCAACGAAATGGATTCAACAATGAGGTATCACCTCACACCTGGTAGAATAGGCATCATTGAAAATCTACAAACAAAAAATGCTGGAAAGGGTGTGGAGAAAAGGAACCCTCTTCCACTATTGTTGGGAATATAAATTGATACAGTCATTATGGAGAACAATATGGAATTTCTTAAGAAACTAACAATAGAATTACCATATGATACAGCAATCCCAGTACTGGACATATACCCAGACAAAACCATAAATCAAAAAGAGTCATTCACCGCAATGTTCATTGCATCACTATTTACAATATCGAGGTAATGGAAGCAACCTAAATGCCCACAGACAGACGAATGCATAAAGCTGTGGTACATATATAAAATGGAATATTACTAAGCCATGAAAAGGAATGAAATTGGGTCATTTGTAGAGACGTCGATGGATCTAGAGACTGTCATACAGAGTGAAGTAAGTCAGAAGGAGAAAAACAAATCTTGTATATTCATGCATATATGTGGAACCTAGAAAAACTGTACAGATTAACCATTTTGCAAGGCATAAATAGAGCAACAGATGTAGACAACAAACGTATGGACAACAAGGGGGGAAAGCTGTTGGGGGGGTGGTGGTGGGAGGAGTTGAGAGACTGGGATTGGCATGTATACATTTATATGTATAAAATAGATAACCAATAAGAACCTGCTGTATAAAAATATAAAATAAAATTCAAAATTAAAAAGAAGTAAAATTTAAAAAATAAAACAGAAAAAACAATTATTCCCTGCACATACATGTATTTATATGAATAAATTATTTCCATGCTTATATCTGTAAATACAAAAAAGAGGAATAAAATCTACCTTGAACCAAAAACGAAAAAGAGAAAAAAAACACAGAACCCACCAGTTCCACAGAGGAAAACCGTATCAGGGCACTTGCTCCAGTTGTAAACAATTCTGAAGTTGGTCAGTGGTGGGGAATCGTCTCCCATTCAGCCAGCAGCCCCCACGCAACAAGCGTCCTCATTGCAAAGCTGGGGCACCGTGCCGAGGCATCTGTGAGTAAACGTGAGCTGAGCCCCAGGCCAGTTGCTGCTGAACTATTCCCACCCGTCCCAGGTAAAACACCTGAATATATACAAGGACTTGAAAGCCTAGAGGAAGGGCCATAGAGCCACACGAGTGACAGCATGCCGGCCGACTTGGTGCCTGCAGGCCAGCCAGGATGGTCCTGGCCCTGGGTGCTCTTCTGGAAGATTTCCATTTCCCTGCCTGAGATACCCGTCCTGTCCCTGCCCCCACTGCTTTTTTCCTTCCTCACCTCTGCCCAGGGAGAAATTCCAGCAGCAGGTATGGGTGACACATCCTCTTCTTTAGCAGGTGGCAGCCTGGCAACTGCTGCAGAAAGTCCAGCAGAGCCCCACTCACACTGGGCCACCCACAAAGCCGTGGCCTCTCACTCCCTCCCACCAGCCCAGCCCCGAGACTGCTGACAGGGCAGAGAAAATGGCGTCAGGCACGGCTGCAGGGGCTCTTGCTGCCTGGAGTGGTATTTATATTGATCTCAACCCAGGCACACCTGGGGAGGGCTGGCCGGCACGGTAAGGCTGCCCAGGTCAGCCAATCATCACCCCTCAGGGGCTCACAGTTGCAGAAAATGGAACTTGCTGAACCGGCCAGGTCCAAGGAACAGGTGTGGGCTCCTGAGAGTCAGGATAGACAAGGGGCTGCAGCTTTGGTTTGTTTTCTAATCATTTTATCTGGCCCATGAGTGGGAGACAACTTCAAGAAAACCCTCTCCTAATGAGAGGAACCCAGGAGTCAGGGAGAGGAGGGGTGGGTGGTGGTTGGAGACAGAGGCCTGGTGCCCCGGGTGCAGTGGAAGTCTCTGGAAGACCAGGTGGAGGGAGGCCTCACGGAGTGATGCCCAGGGTCACAGACCTGTCGCAGCTGCTGTTTGTTAGTTCAAGTCCTGCTCTGAGGTGCTCTGTGTCAGCTCTGAGCGACAGGTGAGCTGGGGGTGCTCTGCAATGAGGGCTATGTGCACGGTTCCTGTGTGCCCAGCCCTGCCACGGTACCTGCAAGGGTAGCTCTGTATCCTGGGAGGGGCCTGACCACGAGAGCCCCATGGGCTGGGGTGGGGGTGGGGTACCTGCCCAGGTGAGCTCCATATTCTGGGATTGGTCTGACCACGAGAGCCCCATGGGCTGCTGGGGACCTGGTAAAGGATGTCAGGACAGTCAGTGAAGCCACCGAGGATATACCTCCAGTTGCTCCTAATTCCTACACCCTGCTGGTCATTCTACCAACCACCAGGACATGGTATTCTGTATTAGTCTTCAATGATGCCTTCTTTTGTATTCCATTAGTCCCAGAGTCACAAGAAATTTTGGCTTGTGAGTGGCAGGACTCAACATACAACTAAAACAATACTTCCGGGCCGTCTGGCCCCAAGGGTGCAAAAATTCCCACACCATCTTTGGGGAAAGCTTAGCTAAAGACCTAAAAGTTCTACCTCTGGAAAAGGAAACCCTCCTTCAATATGCAGACGACATTCTGATCACCAGCCCTACTAAGGAGGCCTCTGAACTACCAAGCCAATAAAGGATAGAAGTTGTCCAAGAAAAAGCTCAAATATCACAGACTGCGGTGACCTGCCTGGGCTTCATTCTCACAGAAGGTCAGAGAAGCCCATCCCAGGAAAGGGAAGAAACCATTTTCAGCCTTACCCCTTTCTAAAACTAGAAGACAGCTTAGGGGTTCCTGGGGAGGCCAGGGTTTGCTGCTTCTGGATCCCTAACTACAGTCTACTAGCTGGGCCTCTATATGAAACACTGAAAGGAAAAGATGATGATCCTTTTGAATAGAATCCAGAAGTGGCCTTTCAAGAATGGAAAGAGCAGTCAATTCAGACCCTTGCCCTGGAACTCCCTAATTTAGCTAAACCCTTTGACCTTTACATTCCCGGTGAAAGGTGAATCGCCATTGGAGAATTAGTGCAAAAACTGGGACCACTTGAAATGGAACAATGCAAGAATGCCATCCAGGTAGGATAAACTACAGTCACTAAGGGGCTTGGCCCACTGCCACATCTGGCCAAGATACTGGCGGTATCTAAAAACCTGGAAATCAGCAGCCCAAAAGGCCACCTCCCTCCTAAGGGAAAAGGACCCCACGTGGTGATGCTAACCACCAACCATGCCCTGAAGTTGCAGGGTTCGCTCCGTGGGCACACCGACCTCGAGTGAGGAGGCCCTCCAACTCCAACATCCAGAGAGATAACCGGGGGCAACAGGGCACCATGACGACTCGTGTGAACATCACTTGACCTGGAGTTTCTCTCATAAAACAACAAGAGTGTGTCCCAAAAGAGTAGACTACTGCTTGCAGGACTTACTGCACCCAGAGGGGAGCTAATAATCTTGGCGGGGGAACAGTATACCACACTGTCACCATAGAAAAGCCTACAGACACCGTGATGATGGTGGCCAATAAGACCGGCTGGACTCCTGTTTACTTCAAAAGGCTGTTGACTCAGTAGCCATCATGGTCCTTGGTCACCACTGACCCTGGACTGTCTGGGAGTTGAGCGGGCAGGGCTCTGACACCTGGTGCTGTTTGTACGTTAATTCAGGGGCCTAATTGAAGAAAGCGCAGACTACTGGTCAGAGCATCTAGGCTGGCAGAGACGGTCAGCCTAAGGTGGCCGAACAAATGTGGGGCGGGGTGAAACCGGCCCCCACAGCGTCTCTGCACATCTCTTTCCTGGACCCTTAAAGGTCATTAGAATCTATAACACTTCCAATGCTGGTGCTCAGGTGGACGAGCAGGGAGGCAGGGGTCCTGGGGACAATCAACGTCACCGGGAGGCTGCTGGGGAGAAGCTCTGACCCTCGCCCCAGGGTATGAGGGCTCCCAACTCAGCACTCAGCAGTTACAGAAGAAGGGTCTGCACCCTCAGCACTCCAAGAATGAGGAACGGGACAAAAGGCAGAGGAGGGGTTTGTCCCCAGCAAAGCCCATTAAAAATCCCTGGGAGATAAAAATAGAATCTGGGCAATAAAGTCAAGTCTAACCTTTTTTATCCTTTGTGCTTTGTCTAATTTCACGTGCTCCTAGGGTCCCGCATGCAGAGGTTCCACACCCGGCACTTCAGACCAGATTTCCTAGTGCAGAATGGCTGGGTCGACACCTCAGCTCCTGGGGCCCAGTGCAGACTCCACGATATAGAGCCTGAGCTACAGCCAACCCGGCCCTCGAGAGCTCCACCGCCTCCCTCCCTCTCACTGACTCTGACAGGATCTCTACACAGCAGCCCAGCCCACAGCCCACGGGGTAGTGCATGCTCTCACCTCTCCATTCTCTGATCAAAATATAAAGTTTCCTTTGCTTGTGAACCAAACTCAGTCTCGATCTCTTGGCCCCAATGACACTGGGCAGGGGGACACTTGTTGGGGTCCACTCTGGAGGATCAGTAACAGAAATTGAGACTATTGTAACCTCAATGAACAGATGTGTGAGCCAAACTGTAGTTAACATAGAACAGTGTATAAGGCTCGGGTAAAATAAGATGTTTTTAACACTTCCATTTGATATTTCCATCACTTTTTATAAGCAAGTTCAGTGAAAAGGTTTGTCTTATTTGTCAGGTCAATATTAGAGAAACGAAGTGATTTCTTTCCAAGGATGTACAGCTAATAATCTTGGTTAAACCTTCAATCTTGTTTTAAATGCTTTTCCATTGAAAATGATACCTCTCTTTCAGCTCCCCCATTTCTGAGAAGTATAAAATCTTATAATTTATTATTACCAAAGGGGAAAGGTGGGAGGAGGGATAAATTAACAGTTTGGAATGAACACATACACACTGCTATGTATAAAATAGATCATCAACAAGGAACTACTGTATAGCACAGGGAACTACACTCAACATTTTGCAATAACCTATAAGGGGAAATAATCTGAAAAAGAATAGATATTTTTATTGACATCATCTATCAATGACAGTTAAAGTGTAGCCTAAGGGAAGCTGGTGGTGAGTGCTTCTGACCCTGAAGACTTCAATCATCTAAAGTTTGGACTCTGCCTACTTCCCAAGGCCCTTAATGAACATATGTGTAGCCGTAGCTTAAAAACTTCCCCAGTTTGGGTTTCGGGGAGACACTGATTTTGAAAAAGCCCTGGTGTTCTCCTTACATGAATGGGACTCTTCCTACTGCTAAAACATGTCTGTCACACCCAGAGGATGGTATACCATCTGATCGGGAAGAGTTTGGAAAAGGCATCTTATCTCCTCATCTCCTGGTGCTCGGGTTCACCCCTCCAGCGTCTTTACTAACAGTCTCCCCACTTGGAGATGTCAGCACTGTCAACATCCTGTTGCGTACAGTTTGGAATTTGTCCAGAGGATGAAGCGGAAGGATGAGGAACAATGAGAGACAAGTCCTAGGTGTTCAGACAGGCACATGTCACTCTAATTTCCAATCAGGAAGACGAATTGACCAAAGGCTAGAGTTGCCCATGGAAACAGTATAGGGCTTGAGGAAATCCCGCTGCTTTGTGGCCAGTTCCCATAAACACGAGTTGAACAATGGAACTCAGGGGCAGTAAAATTCACAAAACTGCAGAGTTGAAAATATCCATCACTGAAAAATGTCTTGAGGAAAGTCAGAGAAAAGGACTTGTAAGCAAGGGAGAATGGCAGGAAAGGGATTTGAGGAGGTAGAAAGGACTCGCCATTAAGCACAAGAAAAGGAGCTGAACATTGCCAACATTGCAGTTGGCCAAAAAGGGTGTATGCGTTCTTTTCTGTATATATTCAAGAAAAGGGCATACACTTTTTTAGCCAACCAAACAGGTGGGCACTGGAAGTCAATACTACAAAAGATATCACTTCGCATCAGTCAGAAGAGCCATCCTCATAAAGCGTAAACAACAGAAATGCAGGACAGGGCAACGAGAAGAGGGAGCCCTGTGAGACTTATAGTGGAAATGTATATTGCCAACGGCCATTCTGGAGAAGTGTATTGTGTTTACTAAAGCATCTAAAAAATGAGCTACAGAGCATAGGGCACTTGCACTCATGGGCGTATATCTTGGGAAAAACAAAAATCGAGAGGACACAGGCACCCCAGTGTTTACCCCCTCTCTGTTTAAAAGATCCTCGACTAGGATATAACTTAAATGTCTCTGGAGGGAAAAAATGGATAGAGATGTGGTACTTAGGTAGAGTGGAATATTATTCAGCCTGGAAATCAATGAAATATGGCCAGTTGTAACAACTCCGGAGGAGTTACGTATGATCATTCTAAGTGACAGAATTCAAAAAGAAAAAGACACATATCATAAGATATCACTTAAAGGTGGAATCCAAAATGGCTACACATGAAATAAATTACAAAACAAAAACATAGTCAAATATGTAGAAAACACGCATAAGGCTGCTAAACGGGAAAGGTGGGGAGGGGTGAGGCATCATCCAGGAGGTTGAAATTAGCAAAGATACCATTCCAAATACCAAACTGATAATCAACAAGGCCTACACGGTAGCTAAAAGAACTGCACTCAGCACACTCAAGTCACCGGAAAAGAATATATACGACTGGTAAGAATCTGAAAAAGAATTTATTGATGTCTCTCTGTACGTGAATCAAGTGGATGTACAGCAGCAAGAAACAGAGCTTTGAAAATCAGCTGTAACCAATATAGTAATAAATTGAAAAAAATAAACGACAGAGAGACAGAGAAAACCTCTTACAACTTTTCCTCAGGGACGGTGATGCAACATGGATTGAACACATCTAGACCCACAGCAGGATGAGACATAAGGCTGGAAACTGTTTGCGCTAAGAGAAATGTGAGGTTGGGTGAGGAAATACACACCCTTTAAAGTAATACTACCTGGTACCCATTCAATGGGTCCCAAATCTGCAGGTTCAAGGGATCTTCCTACAGCTAAAACATGCATGGAAAACCCAGAGGACTGTACACCATGTGATCGGGAGATGTGTCTAAAATGCACCTCATTTATCCTCTCCTGGTGCTCCTGTTCACCATTCCAGCCACGCTACTTAGAATCTCCCCACTTGGAGAATCAGCACATTTAAACTTCTGTTTCACACATTTTGCAAATTGTGAGGAGGATGAACGGGAAGAGGGGGAACCAATGAGAGAAGAGTTGTAGGGGTTTGGACGGGCACATATCACTCTAATTTCCCATTAAGAGTAAGAATTAAAGGAAGGCTCAGCCTGCCTCGCCGGAGCCAAAATAGGGCCTGAAGCAATCCTGCGGGTTTGAGGCCAGCTCACAAAAGAGCAACTTAAACAATGGAGCTCAGGGTCACTGCAATTCACAAACCTGCAGAGTTATAAATGAAAACTAACGTCCAAAAATATGTTGAGGTAAGGCAAAGAAGAGGATCTGAATGCAAGACAGAATTGCAAGAAACAGATTTCAAGAGATAGATTGGACTCGTCTTTAACGCACATGAAAAGCGGCAGAATTTCGACAATGATGCAGTTGGCCCAAAAGGGCGTATGCGTTTTTTCCTGATTATATCCAGGAAAAAACGCATACGCACTTTATGGGCAACGAAGCAAGCAAGCAATGCAAATGTGCACAACAAAGAAGTCTCACTTCCCACCGGTCAAAAGGGCCATCCTAAAAAATTGTAAAAACCAGAAATGCAGGACAGGCCATGGAGAACAGGGAGCCTTTATACGCTGATGGGCAGTGTGTGAACTGCCGAGAGCCACTCTGGAGAAGTGTATGGTGGTTCCTAAATCATCTAAAAAACAGAGCTACAGAGCATAGGACACTTCCAATCATGGGAGTATATCTAGGGAAGTCTAAAAATCAACAAGACACAAGCACACCACAGTTTAGGGCTACTCTGTTTACAAGAACCTCAACTTCAGTACACCTTAAATATCCCAGGAAAGAGAACAATGGATAAAGAAGATGTGGTACTTATGTACAATGGAATATCTCTTCACCATGAAATCAATGTAATAAGGCTAGTAGAAGGATAAAGAGTGGATTTAGGTCCGATAATACTACTTGAAATAAGTCAAACAGAAAAAGAAACATATCATAAGATATCACTTATAGAGGGAGGATAAATATGGCTGCACAAGAAATGAATTACAGAACAGAACAGTGTCTCACATTTAGAAAACACACTTATGTCAGCTTAAGGGGAAAGGAGAGGTGGGGTGATGCATAAAACCAGAGTTTGAAATTAGCACAGATACCGTTCAATAAACCAAATAGGTATTAGACAAGATCTACACCTTGCTCAATGAACAGGCCTCAACACACCCTATACACCGCAGAGAAATATATCTGAGGAATAAGAATCTTAAAACCCATGTATTGATATATCTCCATAAGGGAATCAAGTGTGTGCAGAGCGGCACAAACACAGCAGTGAAAAGGAGCTAAACCCCATTATAGAAATAAATTTTAAAAACAAAACGCTGAAACAATGAAAGAGAGAAAAATTCTTACAAAATTCGCTCAGGGGCTGTGATGCAACCTGGATTGACCACATATAAACCCACAGCTGGATAAGACATAAGGCTGGACACTTGGGGCTGACAGGATTGGTGAGCTTTGGTGAGCAACTGCCGAAAGTTTAATGCAATACTTCATGCTACTCAGTCCAAGGGTCCCAACACTCCAGGTTGAAGGGAATCTTCCTACAGCTAAACCATGCTTGGGAAACCCAGCGACTGGTATACCATATGATCGGGAAAGGTTTCTAAAACGCACCTCATTTTTCCTCTCCTGGGGCTCCGGATCGACATTCCAGCCGCTTTACTAACAACATCCCCACATGGAGTCAATGCCTTTAAGTTCTGGTATCGCACAGTCTGCAGTTAGTGCAGAGGATGAATGGGAATAGGGGGAACCAGTGAGAAACTAGCTGTAGCGGTTTCAATGGGCACATGTCACTCTAATATCACATCAGTAAGAAGAATTAACCAAAGGCACAGCAAGGTGCCCCAGAAGAAAAATAGGGCTTCAAGGAATCCTGTGGTTATGGGGCAAGACCACAAAAATAAGAGCTAAAAAATGGAGCTAAGGGCCACTGCAATTCAAAAACCTGCAGAGTTATAAAGGCCAACTATTTTTAAAAAATATATTGAGGTAAGGCTATGAAGAGGCATTGAAAGCAAGGCAGAATTGCAGGAAACCGATTTCAGGAGGTAGACTGGAATTGCATTGAAAGCATATGAAGAGAGTCAGAAACTCGACAATGATGCACTTGGCCAAAAAGGGCGTATGCGTTTTTTCCTGAATATATTCAGGAAAAAACGCATACGCACTTTTTGGCCAACCAAGCAAGCTTGCAAAGGAAATCTGCACTACAATGAAGTCTCACTTCCACCCGGTCAAAAGGGCCATCTGAAAAAAGTGTAAAATCCATAACGGCACAACAGGCCATGGAGAACTGGGAGCCTTCTTATGCTGATGGGCGGGATGTAAATTGCCAACAGCCACTCGGGAGAAGTGTATGGTGTTTCCTGAAATATCTAAAAAACAAAGCAACAGAGCCTAGGGCACTTCCACTTATGGTCCTATAGCTTAGGGAAATTAAAATCAAAAAGACACAGCCACCCCAAAGTTTGGGACGCCTCTGTTTACAAGAACCTCATTTACGGTACAAGTTCAATATCACAGAAAGTGAAAAATGGATAAAGAACTTGTGGTACTTACGTAAAATGCAATATCACTCAGCAATGAAATCTATGTCATCAGGCCCGTAGCAGCATAATGAGTGGATTCAGGTATGATGATTCGAACTGAAATAAGTCACACAGAAAAGAAACATCATAAGGTATCACTAATACACAGAATGTGAACTTGGCTACACATGAACTGAATTACAAAACAGAACAGTGTCTCAAGTTTAGAAAACCAACTTACGCTTGCTTAAGGGGGAAGGTGAGTTGGGGTGCTGCATAAAACCAGAGATTGAAATGAGCACAGATAAAGTTCCTTAAGCCAAATATGGAATAGACAAGAGCTACTCCTTGCTCAACGAAATGCACTCAACACCCCATATTAAACGCCTAAGAATGTACCTGACTAGTAAGTATCTTAAAACCTATGGATTGCTATGTCTCCGAAAGAGAATCAAGCGTGTGTACAGGGGCATAAACGCAGCAGTGATAGGATTGGAGAGGTTCGGTGAGCAAATGAAGACCCTTTGAAGTCATATTGCATGGTACCCATTCCACGGGTCTCAACTCTCCAGGTTTAAGGTATTCTTCCTTCAGCTAAAACATGCATGTGGAACCCAGAGTATGATCAACCGTGTGAACGGGAGACGTGTTCAAATATGTCTCAGTTTTCCTCCCCTGGTACTCGGGTG
Source organism: Stenella coeruleoalba (assembly GCF_951394435.1). Lineage (NCBI taxonomy): Eukaryota > Metazoa > Chordata > Mammalia > Artiodactyla > Delphinidae > Stenella > Stenella coeruleoalba. Next base: position 121,536 of record NW_027646009.1, on the reverse strand, counting down.
CAACATTCCAGACGCTTTACTAACACTCTCCCAACTTGGAGAGTCAGTGCCTTTAACCTCCTGTTTGGCCCAGTTTGCAATTTCTGCGGAAGATGAACAGGAATAGGGAGAACCAATGAGAGACTAGCTGGAGGTGTCTGGACGGGCAAATTTAACTCTCATTTCCCACCAGGAAGAGGAAATAACCAAAGGCTCAGCGTGCCGTGCCGGAACCAGATTAGGGCCTGAAGCCATCCTGCGGTGTTGCGGCCAGCTCAAAAGAAAGCGAGTTGAAGAAATGAGCTCAGGGTCTCTGTAATTCACAAACCTGCAGAGTTATAAATGACAGCTATCGTCCAAAAATAGACTGAAGTAAGGCTGCCAAGAGGACTTGAAAGCGGGGCAGAATTGCAGGATACCGATTTCAGGAGGTAGACTGGAATTGCATTGAAAGCGTAGGAAAAGAGGCAGAACGTCCACAATGATGCACTTTGCCAAAAGGGCGTATGCGTTTTTTCCTGAATATATTCAGGAAAAAACGCATACGCCCTTTTTGGCCAACCAAGCAAGCTTGCAAAGGAAATCTGCACTACAATGAAGTCTCACTTCCCCCCGGTCAAAAGGGCCATCAGAATAAAGTGTAAAATCCAGAAAGGCAGGACAGGCCATGGAGAACTGGGAGCCTTGTTATGCTGATGGGCGGGATGTAAATTGCCAACAGACACTTGGGAGAAGTGTATGGTGTTTCCTGAAACATCTAAAAAACAAAGCAACAGAGCCTAGGGCACTTCCACTTATGGTCCTATAGCTTAGGGAAATTAATATCAAAAAGACACAGCAACCCCAAAATTTGGGACGGCTCTTTTTACAGGAATCTCTTCTCCGGCACAAGTTAAATATCCCAGAGAGCAAATAATGGATAAAGAAGTTGCGGTACTTCTGTACAACAGAATACCACTCAGCAATGAAATCTATGTCACCAGGCCCGTACCAGCATAATGAGTGGATTGAGGCACGATGATTCTAAGTGAAATAAGTCACACAGAAAAAGAAACATCATAAGGTATCACTAATACACGGAATGTGAACTTGGCTACACATGAACTGAATTACAAAACAGAACAGGGTCTCAAGTTTAGAAAACCAACTTATGCCTGCTTAAGGGGGAAGGTGAGTTGGGGTGCTGCATAAAAGCAGAGTTTGAAATTAGCACAGATACCGTTCCATAAGCCAAATATGTAATAGACAAGAGCTACCCCTTGCTCAACGAAATGGATTCAACAATGAGGTATCACCTCACACCTGGTAGAATAGGCATCATTGAAAATCTACAAACAAAAAATGCTGGAAAGGGTGTGGAGAAAAGGAACCCTCTTCCACTATTGTTGGGAATATAAATTGATACAGTCATTATGGAGAACAATATGGAATTTCTTAAGAAACTAACAATAGAATTACCATATGATACAGCAATCCCAGTACTGGACATATACCCAGACAAAACCATAAATCAAAAAGAGTCATTCACCGCAATGTTCATTGCATCACTATTTACAATATCGAGGTAATGGAAGCAACCTAAATGCCCACAGACAGACGAATGCATAAAGCTGTGGTACATATATAAAATGGAATATTACTAAGCCATGAAAAGGAATGAAATTGGGTCATTTGTAGAGACGTCGATGGATCTAGAGACTGTCATACAGAGTGAAGTAAGTCAGAAGGAGAAAAACAAATCTTGTATATTCATGCATATATGTGGAACCTAGAAAAACTGTACAGATTAACCATTTTGCAAGGCATAAATAGAGCAACAGATGTAGACAACAAACGTATGGACAACAAGGGGGGAAAGCTGTTGGGGGGGTGGTGGTGGGAGGAGTTGAGAGACTGGGATTGGCATGTATACATTTATATGTATAAAATAGATAACCAATAAGAACCTGCTGTATAAAAATATAAAATAAAATTCAAAATTAAAAAGAAGTAAAATTTAAAAAATAAAACAGAAAAAACAATTATTCCCTGCACATACATGTATTTATATGAATAAATTATTTCCATGCTTATATCTGTAAATACAAAAAAGAGGAATAAAATCTACCTTGAACCAAAAACGAAAAAGAGAAAAAAAACACAGAACCCACCAGTTCCACAGAGGAAAACCGTATCAGGGCACTTGCTCCAGTTGTAAACAATTCTGAAGTTGGTCAGTGGTGGGGAATCGTCTCCCATTCAGCCAGCAGCCCCCACGCAACAAGCGTCCTCATTGCAAAGCTGGGGCACCGTGCCGAGGCATCTGTGAGTAAACGTGAGCTGAGCCCCAGGCCAGTTGCTGCTGAACTATTCCCACCCGTCCCAGGTAAAACACCTGAATATATACAAGGACTTGAAAGCCTAGAGGAAGGGCCATAGAGCCACACGAGTGACAGCATGCCGGCCGACTTGGTGCCTGCAGGCCAGCCAGGATGGTCCTGGCCCTGGGTGCTCTTCTGGAAGATTTCCATTTCCCTGCCTGAGATACCCGTCCTGTCCCTGCCCCCACTGCTTTTTTCCTTCCTCACCTCTGCCCAGGGAGAAATTCCAGCAGCAGGTATGGGTGACACATCCTCTTCTTTAGCAGGTGGCAGCCTGGCAACTGCTGCAGAAAGTCCAGCAGAGCCCCACTCACACTGGGCCACCCACAAAGCCGTGGCCTCTCACTCCCTCCCACCAGCCCAGCCCCGAGACTGCTGACAGGGCAGAGAAAATGGCGTCAGGCACGGCTGCAGGGGCTCTTGCTGCCTGGAGTGGTATTTATATTGATCTCAACCCAGGCACACCTGGGGAGGGCTGGCCGGCACGGTAAGGCTGCCCAGGTCAGCCAATCATCACCCCTCAGGGGCTCACAGTTGCAGAAAATGGAACTTGCTGAACCGGCCAGGTCCAAGGAACAGGTGTGGGCTCCTGAGAGTCAGGATAGACAAGGGGCTGCAGCTTTGGCTTGTTTTCTAATCATTTTATCTGGCCCATGAGTGGGAGACAACTTCAAGAAAACCCTCTCCTAATGAGAGGAACCCAGGAGTCAGGGAGAGGAGGGGTGGGTCATGGTTGGAGACAGAGGCCTGGTGCCCCGGGTGCAGTGGAAGTCTCTGGAAGACCAGGTGGAGGGAGGCCTCACGGAGTGATGCCCAGGGTCACAGACCTGTCGCAGCTGCTGTTTGTTAGTTCAAGTCCTGCTCTGAGGTGCTCTGTGTCAGCTCTGAGCGACAGGTGAGCTGGGGGTGCTCTGCAATGAGGGCTATGTGCACGGTTCCTGTGTGCCCAGCCCTGCCACGGTACCTGCAAGGGTAGCTCTGTATCCTGGGAGGGGCCTGACCACGAGAGCCCCATGGGCTGGGGTGGGGGTGGGGTACCTGCCCAGGTGAGCTCCATATTCTGGGATTGGTCTGACCACGAGAGCCCCATGGGCTGCTGGGGACCTGGTAAAGGATGTCAGGACAGTCAGTGAAGCCACCGAGGATATACCTCCAGTTGCTCCTAATTCCTACACCCTGCTGGTCATTCTACCAACCACCAGGACATGGTATTCTGTATTAGTCTTCAATGATGCCTTCTTTTGTATTCCATTAGTCCCAGAGTCACAAGAAATTTTGGCTTGTGAGTGGCAGGACTCAACATACAACTAAAACAATACTTCCGGGCCGTCTGGCCCCAAGGGTGCAAAAATTCCCACACCATCTTTGGGGAAAGCTTAGCTAAAGACCTAAAAGTTCTACCTCTGGAAAAGGAAACCCTCCTTCAATATGCAGACGACATTCTGATCACCAGCCCTACTAAGGAGGCCTCTGAACTACCAAGCCAATAAAGGATAGAAGTTGTCCAAGAAAAAGCTCAAATATCACAGACTGCGGTGACCTGCCTGGGCTTCATTCTCACAGAAGGTCAGAGAAGCCCATCCCAGGAAAGGGAAGAAACCATTTTCAGCCTTACCCCTTTCTAAAACTAGAAGACAGCTTAGGGGTTCCTGGGGAGGCCAGGGTTTGCTGCTTCTGGATCCCTAACTACAGTCTACTAGCTGGGCCTCTATATGAAACACTGAAAGGAAAAGATGATGATCCTTTTGAATAGAATCCAGAAGTGGCCTTTCAAGAATGGAAAGAGCAGTCAATTCAGACCCTTGCCCTGGAACTCCCTAATTTAGCTAAACCCTTTGACCTTTACATTCCCGGTGAAAGGTGAATCGCCATTGGAGAATTAGTGCAAAAACTGGGACCACTTGAAATGGAACAATGCAAGAATGCCATCCAGGTAGGATAAACTACAGTCACTAAGGGGCTTGGCCCACTGCCACATCTGGCCAAGATACTGGCGGTATCTAAAAACCTGGAAATCAGCAGCCCAAAAGGCCACCTCCCTCCTAAGGGAAAAGGACCCCACGTGGTGATCCTAACCACCAACCATGCCCTGAAGTTGCAGGGTTCGCTCCGTGGGCACACCGACCTCGAGTGAGGAGGCCCTCCAACTCCAACATCCAGAGAGATAACCGGGGGCAACAGGGCACCATGACGACTCGTGTGAACATCACTTGACCTGGAGTTTCTCTCATAAAACAACAAGAGTGTGTCCCAAAAGAGTAGACTACTGCTTGCAGGACTTACTGCACCCAGAGGGGAGCTAATAATCTTGGCGGGGGAACAGTATACCACACTGTCACCATAGAAAAGCCTACAGACACCGTGATGATGGTGGCCAATAAGACCGGCTGGACTCCTGTTTACTTCAAAAGGTTGTTGACTCAGTAGCCATCATGGTCCTTGGTCACCACTGACCCTGGACTGTCTGGGAGTTGAGCGGGCAGGGCTCTGACACCTGGTGCTGTTTGTACGTTAATTCAGGGGCCTAATTGAAGAAAGCGCAGACTACTGGTCAGAGCATCTAGGCTGGCAGAGACGGTCAGCCTAAGGTGGCCGAACAAATGTGGGGCGGGGTGAAACCGGCCCCCACAGCGTCTCTGCACATCTCTTTCCTGGACCCTTAAAGGTCATTAGAATCTATAACACTTCCAATGCTGGTGCTCAGGTGGACGAGCAGGGAGGCAGGGGTCCTGGGGACAATCAACGTCACCGGGAGGCTGCTGGGGAGAAGCTCTGACCCTCGCCCCAGGGTATGAGGGCTCCCAACTCAGCACTCAGCAGTTACAGAAGAAGGGTCTGCACCCTCAGCACTCCAAGAATGAGGAACGGGACAAAAGGCAGAGGAGGGGTTTGTCCCCAGCAAAGCCCATTAAAAATCCCTGGGAGATAAAAATAGAATCTGGGCAATAAAGTCAAGTCTAACCTTTTTTATCCTTTGTGCTTTGTCTAATTTCACGTGCTCCTAGGGTCCCGCATGCAGAGGTTCCACACCCGGCACTTCAGACCAGATTTCCTAGTGCAGAATGGCTGGGTCGACACCTCAGCTCCTGGGGCCCAGTGCAGACTCCACGATATAGAGCCTGAGCTACAGCCAACCCGGCCCTCGAGAGCTCCGCCGCCTCCCTCCCTCCCACTGACTCTGAAAGGATCTCTACACAGCAGCCCAGCCCACAGCCCACGGGGTAGTGCATGCTCTCACCTCTCCATTCTCTGATCAAAATATAAAGTTTCCTTTGCTTGTGAACCAAACTCAGTCTCGATCTCTTGGCCCCAATGACACTGGGCAGGGGGACACTTGTTGGGGTCCACTCTGGAGGATCAGTAACAGAAATTGAGACTATTGTAACCTCAATGAACAGATGTGTGAGCCAAACTGTAGTTAACATAGAACAGTGTATAAGGCTCGGGTAAAATAAGATGTTTTTAACACTTCCATTTGATATTTCCATCACTTTTTATAAGCAAGTTCAGTGAAAATGTTTGTCTTATTTGTCAGGTCAATATTAGAGAAACGAAGTGATTTCTTTCCAAGGATGTACAGCTAATAATCTTGGTTAAACCTTCAATCTTGTTTTAAATGCTTTTCCATTGAAAATGATACCTCTCTTTCAGCTCCCCCATTTCTGAGAAGTATAAAATCTTATAATTTATTATTACCAAAGGGGAAAGGTGGGAGGAGGGATAAATTAACAGTTTGGAATGAACACATACACACTGCTATGTATAAAATAGATCATCAACAAGGAACTACTGTATAGCACAGGGAACTACACTCAACATTTTGCAATAACCTATAAGGGGAAATAATCTGAAAAAGAATAGATATTTTTATTGACATCATCTATCAATGACAGTTAAAGTGTAGCCTAAGGGAAGCTGGTGGTGAGTGCTTCTGACCCTGAAGACTTCAATCATCTAAAGTTTGGACTCTGCCTACTTCCCAAGGCCCTTAATGAACATATGTGTAGCTGTAGCTTAAAAAATTCCCCAGTTTGGGTTTCGGGGAGACACTGATTTTGAAAAAGCCCTGGTGTTCTCCTTACATGAATGGGACTCTTCCTACTGCTAAAACATGTGTGTCACACCCAGAGGATGGTATACCGTCTGATCGGGAAGAGTTTGGAAAAGGCATCTCATCTCCTCATCTCCTGGTGCTCGGGTTCACCCCTCCAGCGTCTTTACTAACAGTCTCCCCACTTGGAGATGTCAGCACTGTCAACATCCTGTTGCGTACAGTTTGGAATTTGTCCAGAGGATGAAGCGGAAGGATGAAGAACAATGAGAGACAAGTCCTAGGTGTTCAGACAGGCACATGTCACTCTAATTTCCAATCAGGAAGACGAATTGACCAAAGGCTAGGGTTGCCCATGGAAACAGTATAGGGCTTGAGGAAATCCCGCTGCTTTGTGGCCAGTTCCCATAAACACGAGTTGAACAATGGAACTCAGGGGCAGTAAAATTCACAAAACTGCAGAGTTGAAAATATCCATCACTGAAAAATGTCTTGAGGAAAGTCAGAGAAAAGGACTTGTAAGCAAGGGAGAATGGCAGGAAAGGGATTTGAGGAGGTAGAAAGGACTCGCCATTAAGCACAAGAAAAGGAGCTGAACATTGCCAACATTGCCAACATTGCAGTTGGCCAAAAAGGGTGTATGCGTTCTTTTCTGTATATATTCAAGAAAAGGGCATACACTTTTTTAGCCAACCAAACAGGTGGGCACTGGAAGTCAATACTACAAAAGATATCACTTCGCATCAGTCAGAAGAGCCATCCTCATAAAGCATAAACAACAGAAACGCAGGACAGGGCAACGAGAAGAGGGAGCCCTGTGAGACTTATAGTGGAAATGTATATTGCCAACGGCCATTCTGGAGAAGTGTATTGTGTTTACTAAAGCATCTAAAAAATGAGCTACAGAGCATAGGGCACTTGCACTCATGGGCGTATATCTTGGGAAAAACAAAAATCGAGAGGACACAGGCACCCCAATGTTTACCCCCTCTCTGTTTAAAAGATCCTCGACTAGGATATAACTTAAATGTCTCTGGAGGGAAAAAATGGATAGAGATGTGGTACTTAGGTAGAGTGGAATATTATTCAGCCTGGAAATCAATGAAATATGGCCAGTTGTAACAACTCCGGAGGAGTTACGTATGATCATTCTAAGTGACAGAATTCAAAAAGAAAAAGACACATATCATAAGATATCACTTAAAGGTGGAATCCAAAATGGCTACACATGAAATAAATTACAAAACAAAAACATAGTCAAATATGTAGAAAACACGCATAAGGCTGCTAAACGGGAAAGGTGGGGAGGGGTGAGGCATCATCCAGGAGGTTGAAATTAGCAAAGATACCATTCCAAATACCAAACTGATAATCAACAAGGCCTACACGGTAGCTAAAAGAACTGCACTCAGCACACTCAAGTCACCGGAAAAGAATATATACGACTGGTAAGAATCTGAAAAAGAATTTATTGATGTCTCTCTGTACGTGAATCAAGTGGATGTACAGCAGCAAGAAACAGAGCTTTGAAAATCAGCTGTAACCAATATAGTAATAAATTGAAAAAAATAAACGACAGAGAGACAGAGAAAACCTCTTACAACTTTTCCTCAGGGACGGTGATGCAACATGGATTGAACACATCTAGACCCACAGCAGGATGAGACATAAGGCTGGAAACTGTTTGCGCTAAGAGAAATGTGAGGTTGGGTGAGAAAATGCACACCCTTTAAAGTAATACTACCTGGTACCCATTCAATGGGTCCCAAATCTGCAGGTTCAAGGGATCTTCCTACAGCTAAAACATGCATGGAAAACCCAGAGGACTGTACACCATGTGATCGGGAGATGTGTCTAAAATGCACCTCATTTATCCTCTCCTGGTGCTCCTGTTCACCATTCCAGCCACGCTACTTAGAATCTCCCCACTTGGAGAATCAGCACATTTAAACTTCTGTTTCACACATTTTGCAAATTGTGAGGAGGATGAACGGGAAGAGGGGGAACCAATGAGAGAAGAGTTGTAGGGGTTTGGACGGGCACATATCACTCTAATTTCCCATTAAGAATAAGAATTAAAGAAAGGCTCAGCCTGCCTCGCCGGAGCCAAAATAGGGCCTGAAGCAATCCTGCGGGTTTGAGGCCAGCTCACAAAAGAGCAACTTAAACAATGGAGCTCAGGGTCACTGCAATTCACAAACCTGCAGAGTTATAAATGAAAACTAACGTCCAAACATATGTTGAGGTAAGGCAAAGAAGAGGATCTGAATGCAAGACAGAATTGCAAGAAACAGATTTCAAGAGATAGATTGGACTCGTCTTTAACGCACATGAAAAGCGGCAGAATTTCGACAATGATGCAGTTGGCCCAAAAGGGCGTATGCGTTTTTTCCTGATTATATCCAGGAAAAAACGCATACGCACTTTATGGGCAACGAAGCAAGCAAGCAATGCAAATGTGCACAACAAAGAAGTCTCACTTCCCACCGGTCAAAAGGGCCATCCTAAAAAATTGTAAAAACCAGAAATGCAGGACAGGCCATGGAGAACAGGGAGCCTTTATACGCTGATGGGCAGTGTGTGAACTGCCGAGAGCCACTCTGGAGAAGTGTATGGTGGTTCCTAAATCATCTAAAAAACAGAGCTACAGAGCATAGGACACTTCCAATCATGGGAGTATATCTAGGGAAGTCTAAAAATCAACAAGACACAAGCACACCACAGTTTAGGGCTACTCTGTTTACAAGAACCTCAACTTCAGTACACCTTAAATATCCCAGGAAAGAGAACAATGGATAAAGAAGATGTGGTACTTATGTACAATGGAATATCTCTTCACCATGAAATCAATGTAATAAGGCTAGTAGAAGGATAAAGAGTGGATTTAGGTCCGATAATACTACTTGAAATAAGTCAAACAGAAAAAGAAACATATCATAAGATATCACTTATAGAGGGAGGATAAATATGGCTGCACAAGAAATGAATTACAGAACAGAACAGTGTCTCACATTTAGAAAACACACTTATGTCAGCTTAAGGGGAAAGGAGAGGTGGGGTGATGCATAAAACCAGAGTTTGAAATTAGCACAGATACCGTTCAATAAACCAAATAGGTATTAGACAAGATCTACACCTTGCTCAATGAACAGGCCTCAACACACCCTATACACCGCAGAGAAATATATCTGAGGAATAAGAATCTTAAAACCCATGTATTGATATATCTCCATAAGGGAATCAAGTGTGTGCAGAGCGGCACAAACACAGCAGTGAAAAGGAGCTAAACCCCATTATAGAAATAAATTTTAAAAACAAAACGCTGAAACAATGAAAGAGAGAAAAATTCTTACAAAATTCGCTCAGGGGCTGTGATGCAACCTGGATTGACCACATATAAACCCACAGCTGGATAAGACATAAGGCTGGACACTTGGGGCTGACAGGATTGGTGAGCTTTGGTGAGCAACTGCCGAAAGTTTAATGCAATACTTCATGCTACTCAGTCCAAGGGTCCCAACACTCCAGGTTGAAGGGAATCTTCCTACAGCTAAACCATGCTTGGGAAACCCAGCGACTGGTATACCATATGATCGGGAAAGGTTTCTAAAACGCACCTCATTTTTCCTCTCCTGGGGCTCCGGATCGACATTCCAGCCGCTTTACTAACAACATCCCCACATGGAGTCAATGCCTTTAAGTTCTGGTATCGCACAGTCTGCAGTTAGTGCAGAGGATGAATGGGAATAGGGGGAACCAGTGAGAAACTAGCTGTAGCGGTTTCAATGGGCACATGTCACTCTAATATCACATCAGTAAGAAGAATTAACCAAAGGCACAGCAAGGTGCCCCAGAAGAAAAATAGGGCTTCAAGGAATCCTGTGGTTATGGGGCAAGACCACAAAAATAAGAGCTAAAAAATGGAGCTAAGGGCCACTGCAATTCAAAAACCTGCAGAGTTATAAAGGCCAACTATTTTTAAAAAATATATTGAGCTAAGGCTATGAAGAGGCATTGAAAGCAAGGCAGAATTGCAGGAAACCGATTTCAGGAGGTAGACTGGAATTGCATTGAAAGCATATGAAGAGAGTCAGAAACTCGACAATGATGCACTTGGCCAAAAAGGGCGTATGCGTTTTTTCCTGAATATATTCAGGAAAAAACGCATACGCACTTTTTGGCCAACCAAGCAAGCTTGCAAAGGAAATCTGCACTACAATGAAGTCTCACTTCCCCCCGGTCAAAAGGGCCATCTGAAAAAAGTGTAAAATCCATAAAGGCACAACAGGCCATGGAGAACTGGGAGCCTTCTTATGCTGATGGGCGGGATGTAAATTGCCAACAGCCACTCTGGAGAAGTGTATGGTGTTTCCTGAAACATCTAAAAAACAAAGCAACAGAGCCTAGGGCACTTCCACTTATGGTCCTATAGCTTAGGGAAATTAAAATCAAAAAGACACAGCCACCCCAAAGTTTGGGACGGCTCTGTTTACAAGAACCTCGTTTACGGTACAAGTTCAATATCACAGAAAGTGAAAAATGGATAAAGAACTTGTGGTACTTACGTACAATGCAATATCACTCAGCAATGAAATCTATGTCATCAGGCCCGTAGCAGCATAATGAGTGGATTCAGGTATGATGATTCGAACTGAAATAAGTCACACAGAAAAGAAACATCATAAGGTATCACTAATACACAGAATGTGAACTTGGCTACACATGAACTGAATTACAAAACAGAACAGTGTCTCAAGTTTAGAAAACCAACTTACGCTTGCTTAAGGGGGAAGGTGAGTTGGGGTGCTGCATAAAACCAGAGATTGAAATGAGCACAGATAAAGTTCCTTAAGCCAAATATGGAATAGACAAGAGCTACTCCTTGCTCAACGAAATGGACTCAACACCCCATATTAAACGCCTAAGAATGTACCTGACTAGTAAGTATCTTAAAACCTATGGATTGCTATGTCTCCGAAAGAGAATCAAGCGTGTGTACAGGGGCATAAACGCAGCAGTGATAGGATTGGAGAGGTTCGGTGAGCAAATGAAGACCCTTTGAAGTCATATTGCATGGTACCCATTCCACGGGTCTCAACTCTCCAGGTTTAAGGTATTCTTCCTTCAGCTAAAACATGCATGTGGAACCCAGAGTATGATCAACCGTGTGAACGGGAGACGTGTTCAAATATGTCTCAGTTTTCCTCCCCTGGTACTCGGGTGCAACATTCCAGACCCTTTACTAACACTCTCCCAACTTGGAGAGTCAGCGCCTTTAACCTCCTGTTTGGCCCAGTTTGCAATTTCTGCGGAAGATGAACAGGAATAGGGAGAACCAATGAGAGACTAGCTGGAGGTGTCTGGACGGGCAAATTTAACTCTCATTTCCCACCAGGAAGAGGAAATAACCAAAGGCTCAGCGTGCCGTGCCGGAACCAGATTAGGGCCTGAAGCCATCCTGCGGTGTTGCGGCCAGCTCAAAAGAAAGCGAGTTGAAGAAATGAGCTCAGGGTCTCTGTAATTCACAAACCTGCAGAGTTATAAATGACAGCTATCGTCCAAAAATAGACTGAAGTAAGGCTGCCAAGAGGACTTGAAAGCGGGGCAGAATTGCAGGATATCGATTTCAGGAGGTAGACTGGAATTGCATTGAAAGCGTAGGAAAAGAGGCAGAACGTCCACAATGATGCACTTTGCCAAAAGGGCATATGCGTTTTTTCCTGAATATATTCAGGAAAAAACGCATACGCCCTTTTTGGCCAACCAAGCAAGCTTGCAAAGGAAATCTGCACTACAATGAAGTCTCACTTCCCCCCGGTCAAAAGGGCCATCAGAATAAAGTGTAAAATCCAGAAAGGCAGGACAGGCCATGGAGAACTGGGAGCCTTGTTATGCTGATGGGCGGGATGTAAATTGCCAACAGACACTTGGGAGAAGTGTATGGTGTTTCCTGAAACATCTAAAAAACAAAGCAACAGAGCCTAGGGCACTTCCACTTATGGTCCTATAGCTTAGGGAAATTAATATCAAAAAGACACAGCAACCCCAAAATTTGGGACGGCTCTTTTTACAGGAATCTCTTCTCCGGCACAAGTTAAATATCCCAGAGAGCAAATAATGGATAAAGAAGTTGCGGTACTTCTGTACAACAGAATACCACTCAGCAATGAAATCTATGTCACCAGGCCCGTACCAGCATAATGAGTGGATTGAGGCACGATGATTCTAAGTGAAATAAGTCACACAGAAAAAGAAACATCATAAGGTATCACTAATACACGGAATGTGAACTTGGCTACACATGAACTGAATTACAAAACAGAACAGGGTCTCAAGTTTAGAAAACCAACTTATGCCTGCTTAAGGGGGAAGGTGAGTTGGGGTGCTGCATAAAAGCAGAGTTTGAAATTAGCACAGATACCGTTCCATAAGCCAAATATGTAATAGACAAGAGCTACCCCTTGCTCAACGAAATGGATTCAACAATGAGGTATCACCTCACACCTGGTAGAATAGGCATCATTGAAAATCTACAAACAAAAAATGCTGGAAAGGGTGTGGAGAAAAGGAACCCTCTTCCACTATTGTTGGGAATATAAATTGATACAGTCATTATGGAGAACAATATGGAATTTCTTAAGAAACTAACAATAGAATTACCATATGATACAGCAATCCCAGTACTGGACATATACCCAGACAAAACCATAAATCAAAAAGAGTCATTCACCGCAATGTTCATTGCATCACTATTTACAATATCGAGGTAATGGAAGCAACCTAAATGCCCACAGACAGACGAATGCATAAAGCTGTGGTACATATATAAAATGGAATATTACTAAGCCATGAAAAGGAATGAAATTGGGTCATTTGTAGAGACGTCGATGGATCTAGAGACTGTCATACAGAGTGAAGTAAGTCAGAAGGAGAAAAACAAATCTTGTATATTCATGCATATATGTGGAACCTAGAAAAACTGTACAGATTAACCATTTTGCAAGGCATAAATAGAGCAACAGATGTAGACAACAAACGTATGGACAACAAGGGGGGAAAGCTGTTGGGGGGGTGGTGGTGGGAGGAGTTGAGAGACTGGGATTGGCATGTATACATTTATATGTATAAAATAGATAACCAATAAGAACCTGCTGTATAAAAATATAAAATAAAATTCAAAATTAAAAAGAAGTAAAATTTAAAAAATAAAACAGAAAAAACAATTATTCCCTGCACATACATGTATTTATATGAATAAATTATTTCCATGCTTATATCTGTAAATACAAAAAAGAGGAATAAAATCTACCTTGAACCAAAAACGAAAAAGAGAAAAAAAACACAGAACCCACCAGTTCCACAGAGGAAAACCGTATCAGGGCACTTGCTCCAGTTGTAAACAATTCTGAAGTTGGTCAGTGGTGGGGAATCGTCTCCCATTCAGCCAGCAGCCCCCACGCAACAAGCGTCCTCATTGCAAAGCTGGGGCACCGTGCCGAGGCATCTGTGAGTAAACGTGAGCTGAGCCCCAGGCCAGTTGCTGCTGAACTATTCCCACCCGTCCCAGGTAAAACACCTGAATATATACAAGGACTTGAAAGCCTAGAGGAAGGGCCATAGAGCCACACGAGTGACAGCATGCCGGCCGACTTGGTGCCTGCAGGCCAGCCAGGATGGTCCTGGCCCTGGGTGCTCTTCTGGAAGATTTCCATTTCCCTGCCTGAGATACCCGTCCTGTCCCTGCCCCCACTGCTTTTTTCCTTCCTCACCTCTGCCCAGGGAGAAATTCCAGCAGCAGGTATGGGTGACACATCCTCTTCTTTAGCAGGTGGCAGCCTGGCAACTGCTGCAGAAAGTCCAGCAGAGCCCCACTCACACTGGGCCACCCACAAAGCCGTGGCCTCTCACTCCCTCCCACCAGCCCAGCCCCGAGACTGCTGACAGGGCAGAGAAAATGGCGTCAGGCACGGCTGCAGGGGCTCTTGCTGCCTGGAGTGGTATTTATATTGATCTCAACCCAGGCACACCTGGGGAGGGCTGGCCGGCACGGTAAGGCTGCCCAGGTCAGCCAATCATCACCCCTCAGGGGCTCACAGTTGCAGAAAATGGAACTTGCTGAACCGGCCAGGTCCAAGGAACAGGTGTGGGCTCCTGAGAGTCAGGATAGACAAGGGGCTGCAGCTTTGGCTTGTTTTCTAATCATTTTATCTGGCCCATGAGTGGGAGACAACTTCAAGAAAACCCTCTCCTAATGAGAGGAACCCAGGAGTCAGGGAGAGGAGGGGTGGGTCATGGTTGGAGACAGAGGCCTGGTGCCCCGGGTGCAGTGGAAGTCTCTGGAAGACCAGGTGGAGGGAGGCCTCACGGAGTGATGCCCAGGGTCACAGACCTGTCGCAGCTGCTGTTTGTTAGTTCAAGTCCTGCTCTGAGGTGCTCTGTGTCAGCTCTGAGCGACAGGTGAGCTGGGGGTGCTCTGCAATGAGGGCTATGTGCACGGTTCCTGTGTGCCCAGCCCTGCCACGGTACCTGCAAGGGTAGCTCTGTATCCTGGGAGGGGCCTGACCACGAGAGCCCCATGGGCTGGGGTGGGGGTGGGGTACCTGCCCAGGTGAGCTCCATATTCTGGGATTGGTCTGACCACGAGAGCCCCATGGGCTGCTGGGGACCTGGTAAAGGATGTCAGGACAGTCAGTGAAGCCACCGAGGATATACCTCCAGTTGCTCCTAATTCCTACACCCTGCTGGTCATTCTACCAACCACCAGGACATGGTATTCTGTATTAGTCTTCAATGATGCCTTCTTTTGTATTCCATTAGTCCCAGAGTCACAAGAAATTTTGGCTTGTGAGTGGCAGGACTCCACATACAACTAAAACAATACTTCCGGGCCGTCTGGCCCCAAGGGTGCAAAAATTCCCACACCATCTTTGGGGAAAGCTTAGCTAAAGACCTAAAAGTTCTACCTCTGGAAAAGGAAACCCTCCTTCAATATGCAGACGACATTCTGATCACCAGCCCTACTAAGGAGGCCTCTGAACTACCAAGCCAATAAAGGATAGAAGTTGTCCAAGAAAAAGCTCAAATATCACAGACTGCGGTGACCTGCCTGGGCTTCATTCTCACAGAAGGTCAGAGAAGCCCATCCCAGGAAAGGGAAGAAACCATTTTCAGCCTTACCCCTTTCTAAAACTAGAAGACAGCTTAGGGGTTCCTGGGGAGGCCAGGGTTTGCTGCTTCTGGATCCCTAGCTACAGTCTACTAGCTGGGCCTCTATATGAAACACTGAAAGGAAAAGATGATGATCCTTTTGAATAGAATCCAGAAGTGGCCTTTCAAGAATGGAAAGAGCAGTCAATTCAGACCCTTGCCCTGGAACTCCCTAATTTAGCTAAACCCTTTGACCTTTACATTCCCGGTGAAAGGTGAATCGCCATTGGAGAATTAGTGCAAAAACTGGGACCACTTGAAATGGAACAATGCAAGAATGCCATCCAGGTAGGATAAACTACGGTCACTAAGGGGCTTGGCCCACTGCCACATCTGGCCAAGATACTGGCGGTATCTAAAAACCTGGAAATCAGCAGCCCAAAAGGCCACCTCCCTCCTAAGGGAAAAGGACCCCACGTGGTGATCCTAACCACCAACCATGCCCTGAAGTTGCAGGGTTCGCTCCGTGGGCACACCGACCTCGAGTGAGGAGGCCCTCCAACTCCAACATCCAGAGAGATAACCGGGGGCAACAGGGCACCATGACGACTCGTGTGAACATCACTTGACCTGGAGTTTCTCTCATAAAACAACAAGAGTGTGTCCCAAAAGAGTAGACTACTGCTTGCAGGACTTACTGCACCCAGAGGGGAGCTAATAATCTTGGCGGGGGAACAGTATACCACACTGTCACCATAGAAAAGCCTACAGACACCGTGATGATGGTGGCCAATAAGACCGGCTGGACTCCTGTTTACTTCAAAAGGCTGTTGACTCAGTAGCCATCATGGTCCTTGGTCACCACTGACCCTGGACTGTCTGGGAGTTGAGCGGGCAGGGCTCTGACACCTGGTGCTGTTTGTACGTTAATTCAGGGGCCTAACTGAAGAAAGCGCAGACTACTGGTCAGAGCATCTAGGCTGGCAGAGACGGTCAGCCTAAGGTGGCCGAACAAATGTGGGGCGGGGTGAAACCGGCCCCCACAGCGTCTCTGCACATCTCTTTCCTGGACCCTTAAAGGTCATTAGAATCTATAACACTTCCAATGCTGGTGCTCAGGTGGACGAGCAGGGAGGCAGGGGTCCTGGGGACAATCAACGTCACCGGGAGGCTGCTGGGGAGAAGCTCTGACCCTCGCCCCAGGGTATGAGGGCTCCCAACTCAGCACTCAGCAGTTACAGAAGAAGGGTCTGCACCCTCAGCACTCCAAGAATGAGGAACGGGACAAAAGGCAGAGGAGGGGTTTGTCCCCAGCAAAGCCCATTAAAAATCCCTGGGAGATAAAAATAGAATCTGGGCAATAAACTCAAGTCTAACCTTTTTTATCCTTTGTGCTTTGTCTAATTTCACGTGCTCCTAGGGTCCCGCATGCAGAGGTTCCACACCCAGCACTTCAGACCAGATTTCCTAGTGCAGAATGGCTGGGTCGACACCTCAGCTCCTGGGGCCCAGTGCAGACTCCACGATATAGAGCCTGAGCTACAGCCAACCCGGCCCTCGAGAGCTCCGCCGCCTCCCTCCCTCCCACTGACTCTGACAGGATCTCTACACAGCAGCCCAGCCCACAGCCCACGGGGTAGTGCATGCTCTCACCTCTCCATTCTCTGATCAAAATATAAAGTTTCCTTTGCTTGTGAACCAAACTCAGTCTCGATCTCTTGGCCCCAATGACACTGGGCAGGGGGACACTTGTTGGGGTCCACTCTGGAGGATCAGTAACAGAAATTGAGACTATTGTAACCTCAATGAACAGATGTGTGAGCCAAACTGTAGTTAACATAGAACAGTGTATAAGGCTCGGGTAAAATAAGATGTTTTTAACACTTCCATTTGATATTTCCATCACTTTTTATAAGCAAGTTCAGTGAAAAGGTTTGTCTTATTTGTCAGGTCAATATTAGAGAAACGAAGTGATTTCTTTCCAAGGATGTACAGCTAATAATCTTGGTTAAACCTTCAATCTTGTTTTAAATGCTTTTCCATTGAAAATGATACCTCTCTTTCAGCTCCCCCATTTCTGAGAAGTATAAAATCTTATAATTTATTATTACCAAAGGGGAAAGGTGGGAGGAGGGATAAATTAACAGTTTGGAATGAACACATACACACTGCTATGTATAAAATAGATCATCAACAAGGAACTACTGTATAGCACAGGGAACTACACTCAACATTTTGCAATAACCTATAAGGGGAAATAATCTGAAAAAGAATAGATATTTTTATTGACATCATCTATCAATGACAGTTAAAGTGTAGCCTAAGGGAAGCTGGTGGTGAGTGCTTCTGACCCTGAAGACTTCAATCATCTAAAGTTTGGACTCTGCCTACTTCCCAAGGCCCTTAATGAACATATGTGTAGCCGTAGCTTAAAAACTTCCCCAGTTTGGGTTTCGGGGAGACACTGATTTTGAAAAAGCCCTGGTGTTCTCCTTACATGAATGGGACTCTTCCTACTGCTAAAACATGTCTGTCACACCCAGAGGATGGTATACCATCTGATCGGGAAGAGTTTGGAAAAGGCATCTCATCTCCTCATCTCCTGGTGCTCGGGTTCACCCCTCCAGCGTCTTTACTAACAGTCTCCCCACTTGGAGATGTCAGCACTGTCAACATCCTGTTGCGTACAGTTTGGAATTTGTCCAGAGGATGAAGCGGAAGGATGAGGAACAATGAGAGACAAGTCCTAGGTGTTCAGACAGGCACATGTCACTCTAATTTCCAATCAGGAAGACGAATTGACCAAAGGCTAGGGTTGCCCATGGAAACAGTATAGGGCTTGAGGAAATCCCGCTGCTTTGTGGCCAGTTCCCATAAACACAAGTAGAACAATGGAACTCAGGGGCAGTAAAATTCACAAAACTGCAGAGTTGAAAATATCCATCACTGAAAAATGTCTTGAGGAAAGTCAGAGAAAAGGACTTGTAAGCAAGGGAGAATGGCAGGAAAGGGATTTGAGGAGGTAGAAAGGACTCGCCATTAAGCACAAGAAAAGGAGCTGAACATTGCCAACATTGCAGTTGGCCAAAAAGGGTGTATGCGTTCTTTTCTGTATATATTCAAGAAAAGGGCATACACTTTTTTAGCCAACCAAACAGGTGGGCACTGGAAGTCAATACTACAAAAGATATCACTTCGCATCAGTCAGAAGAGCCATCCTCATAAAGCGTAAACAACAGAAATGCAGGACAGGGCAACGAGAAGAGGGAGCCCTGTGAGACTTATAGTGGAAATGTATATTGCCAACGGCCATTCTGGAGAAGTGTATTGTGTTTACTAAAGCATCTAAAAAATGAGCTACAGAGCATAGGGCACTTGCACTCATGGGCGTATATCTTGGGAAAAACAAAAATCGAGAGGACACAGGCACCCCAATGTTTACCCCCTCTCTGTTTAAAAGATCCTCGACTAGGATATAACTTAAATGTCTCTGGAGGGAAAAAATGGATAGAGATGTGGTACTTAGGTAGAGTGGAATATTATTCAGCCTGGAAATCAATGAAATATGGCCAGTTGTAACGACTCCGGAGGAGTTACGTATGATCATTCTAAGTGACAGAATTCAAAAAGAAAAAGACACATATCATAAGATATCACTTAAAGGTGGAATCCAAAATGGCTACACATGAAATAAATTACAAAACAAAAACATAGTCAAATATGTAGAAAACACGCATAAGGCTGCTAAACGGGAAAGGTGGGGAGGGGTGAGGCATCATCCAGGAGGTTGAAATTAGCAAAGATACCATTCCAAATACCAAACTGATAATCAACAAGGCCTACACGGTAGCTAAAAGAACTGCACTCAGCACACTCAAGTCACCGGAAAAGAATATATACGACTGGTAAGAATCTGAAAAAGAATTTATTGATGTCTCTCTGTACGTGAATCAAGTGGATGTACAGCAGCAAGAAACAGAGCTTTGAAAATCAGCTGTAACCAATATAGTAATAAATTGAAAAAAATAAACGACAGAGAGACAGAGAAAACCTCTTACAACTTTTCCTCAGGGACGGTGATGCAACATGGATTGAACACATCTAGACCCACAGCAGGATGAGACATAAGGCTGGAAACTGTTTGCGCTAAGAGAAATGTGAGGTTGGGTGAGGAAATGCACACCCTTTAAAGTAATACTACCTGGTACCCATTCAATGGGTCCCAAATCTGCAGGTTCAAGGGATCTTCCTACAGCTAAAACATGCATGGAAAACCCAGAGGACTGTACACCATGTGATCGGGAGATGTGTCTAAAATGCACCTCATTTATCCTCTCCTGGTGCTCCTGTTCACCATTCCAGCCACGCTACTTAGAATCTCCCCACTTGGAGAATCAGCACATTTAAACTTCTGTTTCACACATTTTGCAAATTGTGAGGAGGATGAACGGGAAGAGGGGGAACCAATGAGAGAAGAGTTGTAGGGGTTTGGACGGGCACATATCACTCTAATTTCCCATTAAGAGTAAGAATTAAAGGAAGGCTCAGCCTGCCTCGCCGGAGCCAAAATAGGGCCTGAAGCAATCCTGCGGGTTTGAGGCCAGCTCACAAAAGAGCAACTTAAACAATGGAGCTCAGGGTCACTGCAATTCACAAACCTGCAGAGTTATAAATGAAAACTAACGTCCAAAAATATGTTGAGGTAAGGCAAAGAAGAGGATCTGAATGCAAGACAGAATTGCAAGAAACAGATTTCAAGAGATAGATTGGACTCGTCTTTAACGCACATGAAAAGCGGCAGAATTTCGACAATGATGCAGTTGGCCCAAAAGGGCGTATGCGTTTTTTCCTGATTATATCCAGGAAAAAACGCATACGCACTTTATGGGCAACGAAGCAAGCAAGCAATGCAAATGTGCACAACAAAGAAGTCTCACTTCCCACCGGTCAAAAGGGCCATCCTAAAAAATTGTAAAAACCAGAAATGCAGGACAGGCCATGGAGAACAGGGAGCCTTTATACGCTGATGGGCAGTGTGTGAACTGCCGAGAGCCACTCTGGAGAAGTGTATGGTGGTTCCTAAATCATCTAAAAAACAGAGCTACAGAGCATAGGACACTTCCAATCATGGGAGTATATCTAGGGAAGTCTAAAAATCAACAAGACACAAGCACACCACAGTTTAGGGCTACTCTGTTTACAAGAACCTCAACTTCAGTACACCTTAAATATCCCAGGAAAGAGAACAATGGATAAAGAAGATGTGGTACTTATGTACAATGGAATATCTCTTCACCATGAAATCAATGTAATAAGGCTAGTAGAAGGATAAAGAGTGGATTTAGGTCCGATAATACTA
Organism: Stenella coeruleoalba; assembly: GCF_951394435.1. Classification (NCBI taxonomy): domain Eukaryota; kingdom Metazoa; phylum Chordata; class Mammalia; order Artiodactyla; family Delphinidae; genus Stenella; species Stenella coeruleoalba. The sequence goes on along the minus strand of NW_027646009.1, from coordinate 100,640 downwards.
CTTGAAATAAGTCAAACAGAAAAAGAAACATATCATAAGATATCACTTATAGAGGGAGGGTAAATATGGCTGCACAAGAAATGAATTACAGAACAGAACAGTGTCTCACATTTAGAAAACACACTTATGTCAGCTTAAGGGGAAAGGAGAGGTGGGGTGATGCATAAAACCAGAGTTTGAAATTAGCACAGATACCGTTCAATAAACCAAATAGGTATTAGACAAGATCTACACCTTGCTCAATGAACAGGCCTCAACACACCCTATACACCGCAGAGAAATATATCTGAGGAATAAGAATCTTAAAACCCATGTATTGATATATCTCCATAAGGGAATCAAGTGTGTGCAGAGCGGCACAAACACAGCAGTGAAAAGGAGCTAAACCCCATTATAGAAATAAATTTTAAAAACAAAACGCTGAAACAATGAAAGAGAGAAAAATTCTTACAAAATTCGCTCAGGGGCTGTGATGCAACCTGGATTGACCACATATAAACCCACAGCTGGATAAGACATAAGGCTGGACACTTGGGGCTGACAGGATTGGTGAGCTTTGGTGAGCAACTGCCGAAAGTTTAATGCAATACTTCATGCTACTCAGTCCAAGGGTCCCAACACTCCAGGTTGAAGGGAATCTTCCTACAGCTAAACCATGCTTGGGAAACCCAGCGACTGGTATACCATATGATCGGGAAAGGTTTCTAAAACGCACCTCATTTTTCCTCTCCTGGGGCTCCGGATCGACATTCCAGCCGCTTTACTAACAACATCCCCACATGGAGTCAATGCCTTTAAGTTCTGGTATCGCACAGTCTGCAGTTAGTGCAGAGGATGAATGGGAATAGGGGGAACCAGTGAGAAACTAGCTGTAGCGGTTTCAATGGGCACATGTCACTCTAATATCACATCAGTAAGAAGAATTAACCAAAGGCACAGCAAGGTGCCCCAGAAGAAAAATAGGGCTTCAAGGAATCCTGTGGTTATGGGGCAAGACCACAAAAATAAGAGCTAAAAAATGGAGCTAAGGGCCACTGCAATTCAAAAACCTGCAGAGTTATAAAGGCCAACTATTTTTAAAAAATATATTGAGGTAAGGCTATGAAGAGGCATTGAAAGCAAGGCAGAATTGCAGGAAACCGATTTCAGGAGGTAGACTGGAATTGCATTGAAAGCATATGAAGAGAGTCAGAAACTCGACAATGATGCACTTGGCCAAAAAGGGCGTATGCGTTTTTTCCTGAATATATTCAGGAAAAAACGCATACGCACTTTTTGGCCAACCAAGCAAGCTTGCAAAGGAAATCTGCACTACAATGAAGTCTCACTTCCACCCGGTCAAAAGGGCCATCTGAAAAAAGTGTAAAATCCATAACGGCACAACAGGCCATGGAGAACTGGGAGCATTCTTATGCTGATGGGCGGGATGTAAATTGCCAACAGACACTTGGGAGAAGTGTATGGTGTTTCCTGAAACATCTAAAAAACAAAGCAACAGAGCCTAGGGCACTTCCACTTATGGTCCTATAGCTTAGGGAAATTAAAATCAAAAAGACACAGCCACCCCAAAGTTTGGAATGGCTCTGTTTACAAGAACCTCGTTTACAGTACAAGTTCAACATCGCAGAAAGTGAAAAATGGATAAAGAAGTTGTGGTATTCACTTACAAAGACATATCACTCAGCAATGAAATCTATGTCATCAGGTCCTTAGCAGCACAATGAGTGGATTCAGGTATGATGATTCTAACTGAAATAAGTCACACAGAAAAAGAAACATCATAAGATATCAGTAATACACGGAATTTAAACTTGGCTACACAGGAACTGAACTACAGAACAGAACAGGGTCTCAAATTTAGAAAACCAACTTATACTTGCTTAAGGGGAAAGGTGAGTTGGGGTGCTGCATAAAACCAGAGATTGAAATGAGCACAGATAAAGTTCCTTAAGCCAAATATGGAATAGACAAGAGCTACTCCTTGCTCAACGAAATGGACTCAAAACCGCATATTAAACGCCTAAGAATGTACCTGACTAGTAAGTATCTTAAAACCTATGGATTGCTATGTCTCCGAAAGAGAATCAAGCATGTGTACAGGGGCATAAACGCAGCAGTGATAGGATTGGAGAGGTTCGGTGAGCAAATGAAGACCCTTTGAAGTCATATTGCATGGTACCCATTCCACGGGTTTCAACTACCCAGGTTTAAGGTATTCTTCCTTCAGCTAAAACATGCATGTGGAACCTAGAGTATGACCAACCATGTGATCAGGAGACGTGTTCAAATATGTCTCAGTTTTCGTACCCTGGTACTCGGGTGCAACATTCCAGACACTTTACTAACACTCTCCCCACTTGGAGAGTCAGTCCCTTTAACCTCCTGTTTGGCCCAGTTTGCAATTTCTGCGGAAGATGAACAGGAATAGCGAGAAGCAATGAGAGACTAGCTGGAGGTGTCTGGACGGGCAAATTTAACTCTCATTTCCCACCAGGAAGAGGAATTAACCAAAGGCTCAACGTGCCGTGCCAGAACCAGATTAGGGCCTGAAGCCATCCTGCGGTGTTGCGGCCAGGTCACAAGAAAGCGAGTTGAAGAAAGGAGCTCAGGGGCACTGTAATTCACAAACCTGCAGAGTTATAAATGACAGCTATCGTCCAAAAATATACTGAAGTAAGGCTGCCAAGAGGACTTGAAAGTGGGGCAGAATTGCAGGAAACCGATTTCAGGAGGTAGACTGGAATTGCATTGAAAGCATAGGAAAAGAGGCAGAACGTCCACAATGATGCACTTGGCCAAAAAGGGCGTATGCGTTTTTTCCTGAATATATTCAGGAAAAAACGCATACGCCCTTTTTGGCCAACCAAGCAAGCTTGCAAAGGAAATCTGCACTACAATGAAGTCTCACTTCCCCCTGGTCAAAAGGGCCATCTGAAAAAAGTGTAAAATCCAGAAAGGCAGGACAGGCCATGGAGAACTGGGAGCCTTGTTATGCTGATGGGCGGGATGTAAATTGCCAACAGACACTGGGGAGAAGTGTATGGTGTTTCCTGAAACATCTAAAAAACAAAGCAACAGAGCCTAGGGCACTGCCACTTATGGTCCTATAGCTTAGGGAAATTAAAATCAAAAAGACACAGCCACCCCAAAGTTTGGAACGGCTCTGTTTACAAGAACCTCGTTTACAGTACAAGTTCAACATCGCAGAAAGTGAAAAATGGATAAAGAAGTTGTGGTATTTACTTACAAAGCAATATCACTCAGCAATGAAATCTGTGTCATCAGGCCCTTAGCATCACAATGAGTGGATTCAGGTATGATGATTCTAACTGAAATAAGTCACACAGAAAAAGAAGCATCATAAGATATCAGTAATACACGGAATGGAAACTTGGCTACACAGGAACTGAATTACAGAACAGAACAGGGTCTCAAATTTAGAAAACCAACTTCAGCTTAATTAAGGGGAAAGGTGAGTTGGGGTGCTGCATAAAACCAGAGATTGAAATGAGCACAGATAAAGTTCCTTAAGCCAAATATGGAATAGACAAGAGCTACTCCTTGCTCAACGAAATGGACTCAACACCACATATTAAACGCCTAAGAATGTACCTGACTAGTAAGTATCTTAAAACCTATGGATTGCTATGTCTCCGAAAGAGAATCAAGCATGTGTACAGGGGCATAAACGCAGCAGTGATAGGATTGGAGATGTTCGGTGAGCAAATGAAGACCCTTTGAAGTCATATTGCATGGTACCCATTCCACGGGTTTCAACTACCCAGGTTTAAGGTATTCTTCCTTCAGCTAAAACATGCATGTGGAACCTAGAGTATGATCAACCATGTGATCGGAAGACGTGTTCAAATATGTCTCAGATTTCGTTCCCTGGTACTCGGGTGCAACATTCCAGACGCTTTACTAACACTCTCCCGTCTTGGAGAGTCAGTCCCTTTAACCTCCTGTTTGGCCCAGTTTGCAATTTCTGCGGAAGATGAACAGGAATAGCGAGAACCAATGAGAGACTAGCTGGAGGTGTCTGGACGGGCAAATTTAACTCTCATTTCCCACCAGGAAGAGGAATTAACCAAAGGCTCAGCGTGCCGTGCCGGAACCAGATTAGGGCCTGAAGCCATCCTGCGGTGCTGCGGCCAGGTCACAAGAAAGCGAGTTGAAGAAAGGAGCTCAGGGGCACTGTAATTCACAAACCTGCAGAGTTATAAATGACAGCTATCGTCCAAAAATAGACTGAAGTAAGGCTGCCAAGAGGACTTGAAAGCGGGGCAGAATTGCAGGAAACCGATTTCAGGAGGTAGACTGGAATTGCATTGAAAGCATAGGAAAAGAGGCAGAACGTCCACAATGATGCACTTGGCCAAAAAGGGCGTATGCGTTTTTTCCTGAATATATTCAGGAAAAAACGCATATGCCCTTTTTGGCCAACCAAGCAAGCTTGCAAAGGAAATCTGCACTACAATGAAGTCTCACTGCCCGCCGGTCAAAAGGGCCATCTGAAAAAAGTGTAAAATCCAGAAAGGCAGGACAGGCCATGGAGAACTGGGAGCCTTGTTATGCTGATGGGCGGGATGTAAATTGCCAACAGACACTCGGGAGAAGTGTATGGTGTTTCCTGAAACATCTAAAAAACAAAGCAACAGAGCCTAGGGCACTTCCACTTATGGTCCTATAGCTTAGGGAAATTAAAATAAAAAAGACACAGCCACCCCAAAGTTTGGGACGCCTCTGTTTACAAGAACCTCGTTTACCGTACAAGTTCAATATCACAGAAAGTGAAAAATGGATAAAGAACTTGTGGTACTTACGTACAATGCAGTATCACTCAGCAATGAAATCTATGTCATCAGGCCCGTAGCAGCATAATGAGTGGATTCAGGTACGATGATTCTAACTGAAATAAGTCACACAGAAAAAGAAACATCATAAGATATCAGTAATACACGGAATGGAAACTTGGCTACACAGGAACTGAATTACAGAACAGAACAGGGTCTCAAATTTAGAATACCAACTTATGCTTGCTTAAGGGGAAAGGTGAGTTGGGGTGCTGCATAAAACCAGAGATTGAAATGAGCACAGATAAAGTTCCTTAAGTCAAATATAGAATAGACAAGAGCTACTCCTTGCTCAACGAAATGGACTCAAAACCCCATATTAAATGCCTAAGAATGTACCTGACTAGTAAGTATCTTAAAACCTATGGATTGCTATGTCTCCAAAAGAGAATCAAGCGTGTGTACAGGGGCATAAATGCAGCAGTGATAGGATTGGAGAGGTTCGGTGAGCAAATGAAGACCCTTTGAAGTCATATTGCACGGTACCCATTCCACGGGTCTCAACTCTCCAGGTTTAAGGTATTCTTCCTTCAGATAAAACATGCATGTGGAACCCAGAGTATGATCAACCATGTGAACGGGAGACGTGTTCAAATATGTCTCAGTTTTCCTCCCCTGGTACTCGGGTGCAACATTCCAGACGCTTTACTAACACTCTCCCCACTTGGAGAGTCAGCGCCTTTAACCTCCTGTTTGGCACAGTTTGCAATTATTGCGGAAGATGAACAGGAATAGCGAGAACCAATGAGAGGCTAGCTGGAGGTGTCTGAACGGGCAAATTTAACTCTCATTTCCCACCAGGAAGAGGAAATAACCAAAGGCTCAGTGTGCCGTACCGGAACCAGATTAGGGCCTGAAGCCATCCTGCGGTGTTGCGGCCAGCTCAAAAGAAAGCGAATTGAAGAAAGGAGCTCAGGGGCACTGTAATTCACAAACCTGCAGAGTTATAAATGACAGCTATCGTCCAAAAATAGACTGAAGTAAGGCTGCCAAGAGGACTTGAAAGCGGGGCAGAATTGCAGGAAACCGATATCAGGAGGTAGACTGGAATTGCATTGAAAGCATAGGAAAAGAGGCAGAACGTCCACAATGATGCACTTGGCCAAAAAGGGCGTATGCGTTTTTTCCTGAATATATTCAGGAAAAAACGCATACGCCCTTTTTGGCCAACCAAGCAAGCTTGCAAAGGAAATCTGCACTACAATGAAGTCTCACTTCCCCACGGTCAAAAGGGCCATCTGAAAAAAGGGTAAAATCCAGAAAGGCAGGACAGGCCATGGAGAACTGGGAGCCTTGTTATGCTGATGGGCGGGATGTAAATTGCCAACAGACACTCGGGAGAAGTGTATGGTGTTTCCTGAAACATCTAAAAAACAAAGCAACAGAGCCTAGGGCACTTCCACTTATGGTCCTATAGCTTAGGGAAATTAAAATCAAAAAGACACAGCCACCCCAAAGTTTGGGACGCCTCTGTTTACAAGAACCTCGTTTACAGTACAAGTTCAACATCGCAGAAAGTGAAAAATGGATAAAGAAGTTGTGGTATTTACTTACAAAGCAATATCACTCAGCAATGAAATCTGTGTCATCAGGCCCATAGCAGCACAATGAGTGGATTCAGGTATGATGATTCTAACTGAAATAAGTCACACAGAAAAAGAAACATCATAAGATATCAGTAATACACGGAATGTAAACTTGGCTACACAGGAACTGAATTACAGAACAGAACAGGGTCTCAAATTTAGAAAACCAACTTATGCTTGCTTAAGGGTAAAGGTGAGTTGGGGTGCTGCATAAAACCAGAGATTGAAATGAGCACAGATAAAGTTCCTTAAGCCAAATATGGAATAGACAAGAGCTACTCCTTGCTCAACGAAATGGACTCAAAACCCCATATTAAATGCCTAAGAATGTACCTGACTAGTAAGTATCTTAAAACCTATGGATTGCTATGTCTCCAAAAGAGAATCAAGTGTGTGTACAGGGGCATAAATGCAGCAGTGATAGGATTGGAGAGGTTCGGTGAGCAAATGAAGACCCTTTGAAGTCATATTGCACGGTACCCATTCCACGGGTCTCAACTCTCCAGGTTTAAGGTATTCTTCCTTCAGATAAAACATGCATGTGGAACCCAGAGTATGATCAACCATGTGAACGGGAGACGTGTTCAAATATGTCTCAGTTTTCCTCCCCTGGTACTCGGGTGCAACATTCCAGACGCTTTACTAACACTCTCCCCACTTGGAGAGTCAGCGCCTTTAACCTCCTGTTTGGCACAGTTTGCAATTATTGCGGAAGATGAACAGGAATAGCGAGAACCAATGAGAGGCTAGCTGGAGGTGTCTGAACGGGCAAATTTAACTCTCATTTCCCACCAGGAAGAGGAAATAACCAAAGGCTCAGTGTGCCGTACCGGAACCAGATTAGGGCCTGAAGCCATCCTGCGGTGTTGCGGCCAGCTCAAAAGAAAGCGAATTGAAGAAAGGAGCTCAGGGGCACTGTAATTCACAAACCTGCAGAGTTATAAATGACAGCTATCGTCCAAAAATAGACTGAAGTAAGGCTGCCAAGAGGACTTGAAAGCAGGGCAGAATTGCAGGAAACCGATATCAGGAAGTAGACTGGAATTGCATTGAAAGCATAGGAAAAGAGGCAGAACGTCCACAATGATGCACTTGGCCAAAAAGGGCGTATGCGTTTTTTCCTGAATATATTCAGGAAAAAACGCATACGCCCTTTTTGGCCAACCAAGCAAGCTTGCAAAGGAAATCTGCACTACAATGAAGTCTCACTTCCCCCCGGTCAAAAGGGCCATCTGAAAAAAGGGTAAAATCCAGAAAGGCAGGACAGGCCATGGAGAACTGGGAGCCTTGTTATGCTGATGGGCGGGATGTAAATTGCCAACAACCACTCGGGAGAAGTGTATGGTGTTTCCTGAAACATCTAAAAAACAAAGCAACAGAGCCTAGGGCACTTCCACTTATGGTCCTATAGCTTAGGGAAATTAAAATCAAAAAGACACAGCCACCCCAAAGTTTGGAACGGCTCTGTTTACAAGAACCTCGTTTACAGTACAAGTTCAACATCGCAGAAAGTGAAAAATGGATAAAGAAGTTGTGGTATTTACTTACAAAACAATATCACTCAGCAATGAAATCTGTGTCATCAGGCCCTTAGCAGCACAATGAGTGGATTCAGGTATGATGATTCTAACTGAAATAAGTCACACAGAAAAAGAAACATCATAAGATATCAGTAATACACGGAATGTAAACTTGGCTACACAGGAACTGAATTACAGAACAGAACAGGGTCTCAAATTTAGAAAACCAACTTATGCTTGCTTAAGGGGAAAGGTGAGTTGGGGTGCTGCATAAAACCAGAGATTGAAATGAGCACAGATAAAGTTCCTTAAGCCAAATATGGAATAGACAAGAGCTACTCCTTGCTCAACGAAATGGACTCAAAACCCCATATTAAACGCCTAAGAATGTACCTGACTAGTAAGTATCTTAAAACCTATGGATTGCTATGTCTCCAAAAGAGAATCAAGCGTGTGTACAGGGGCATAAATGCAGCAGTGATAGGATTGGAGAGGTTCGGTGAGCAAATGAAGACCCTTTGAAGTCATATTGCATGGTACCCATTCCACGGGTTTCAACTACCCAGGTTTATGGTATTCTTCCTTCAGCTAAAACATGCATGTGGAACCCAGAGTATGATCAACCATGTGATCGGGAGACGTGTTCAAATATGTCTCAGTTTTCCTCCCCTGGTACTCGGGTGCAACATTCCAGACGCTTTACTAACACTCTCCCCACTTGGAGAGTCAGCGCCTTTAACCTCCTGTTTGGCCCAGTTTGCAATTTCTGCGGAAGATGAACAGGAATAGGGAGAACCAATGAGAGGCTAGCTGGAGGTGTCTGGACGGGCAAATTTAACTCTCATTTCCCACCAGGAAGAGGAAATAACCAAAGGCTCAGCGTGCCGTACCGGAACCAGATTAGGGCCTGAAGCCATCCTGCGGTGTTGCGGCCAGCTCAAAAGAAAGCGAGTTGAAGAAAGGAGCTCAGGGGCACTGTAATTCACAAACCTGCAGAGTTATAAATGACAGCTATCGTCCAAAAATAGACTGAAGTAAGGCTGCCAAGAGGAATTGAAAGCGGGGCAGAATTGCAGGAAACCGATTTCAGGAGGTAGACTGGAATTGCATTGAAAGCATAGGAAAAGAGGCAGAACGTCCACAATGATGCACTTGGCCAAAAAGGACGTATGCGTTTTTTCCTGAATATATTCAGGAAAAAACGCATACGCACTTTTTGGCCAACCAAGCAAGCTTGCAAAGGAAATCTGCACTACAATGAAGTCTCACTTCCCCCCGGTCAAAAGGGCCATCTGAAAAAAGTGTAAAATCCAGAAAGGCAACAGGCCATTGAGAACTGGGAGCCTTGTTATGCTGATGGGCGGGATGTAAATTGCCAACAGACACTTGGGAGAAGTGTATGGTGTTTCCTGAAACATCTAAAAAACAAAGCAACAGAGCCTAGGGCACTTCCACTTATGGTCCTATAGCTTAGGGAAATTAAAATCAAAAAGACACAGCCACCCCAAAGTTTGGAACGGCTCTGTTTACAAGAACCTCGTTTACAGTACAAGTTCAACATCGCAGAAAGTGAAAAATGGATAAAGAAGTTGTGGTATTTACTTACAAAACAATATCACTCAGCAATGAAATCTGTGTCATCAGGCCCTTAGCAGCACAATGAGTGGATTCAGGTATGATGATTCTAACTGAAATAAGTCACACAGAAAAAGAAACATCATAAGATATCAGTAATACACGGAATGGAAACTTGGCTACACAGGAACTGAATTACAGAACAGAACAGGGTCTCAAATTTAGAATACCAACTTATGCTTGCTTAAGGGGAAAGGTGAGTTGGGGTGCTGCATAAAACCAGAGATTGAAATGAGCACAGATAAAGTTCCTTAAGCCAAATATGGAATAGACAAGAGCTACTCCTTGCTCAACGAAATGGACTCAACACCGCATATTAAACGCCTAAGAATGTACCTGACTAGTAAGTATCTTAAAACCTATAGATTGCTATGTCTCCGAAAGAGAATCAGGCATGTGTACAGGGGCATAAACGCAGCAGTGATAGGATTGGAGAGGTTCAGTGAGCAAATGAAGACCCTTTGAAGTCATATTGCATGGTACCCATTCCACGGGTTTCAACTACCCAGGTTTTAGGTATTCTTCCTTCAGCTAAAACATGCATGTGGAACCCAGAGTATGATCAACCATGTGATCGGGAGACGTGTTCAAATATGTCTCAGTTTTCCTCCCCTGGTACTCGGGTGCAACATTCCAGACGCTTTACTAACACTCTCCCCACTTGGAGAGTCAGCGCCTTTAACCTCCTGTTTGGCCCAGTTTGCAATTTCTGCGGAAGATGAACGGGAATAGCGAGAACCAATGAGAGGCTAGCTGGAGGTGTCTGGACGGGCAAATTTAACTCTCATTTCCCACCAGGAAGAGGAATTAACCAAAGGCTCAGCATGCCGGGCCGGAACCAGATTAGGGCCTGAAGCCATCCTGCGGTGTTGCGGCCAGGTCACAAGAAAGCGAGTTGAAGAAAGGAGCTCAGGGGCACTGTAATTCACAAACCTGCAGAGTTATAAATGACAGCTATCGTCCAAAAATAGACTGAAGTAAGGCTGCCAAGAGGACTTGAAAGCGGGACAGAATTGCAGGAAACCGATTTCAGGAGGTAGACTGGAATTGCATTGAAAGCATAGGAAAAGAGGCAGAACGTCCACAATGATGCACTTGGCCAAAAAGGGCGTATGCGTTTTTTCCTGAATATATTCAGGAAAAAACGCATACGCCCTTTTTGGCCAACCAAGCAAGCTTGCAAAGGAAATCTGCACTACAATGAAGTCTCACTTCCCCCCGGTCAAAAGGGCCATCTGAAAAAAGTGTAAAATCCAGAAAGGCAGGACAGGCCATGGAGAACTGGGAGCCTTGTTATGCTGATGGGCGGGATGTAAATTGCCAACAGACACTCGGGAGAAGTGTATGGTGTTTCCTGAAACATCTAAAAAACAAAGCAACAGAGCCTAGGGCACTGCCACTTATGGTCCTATAGCTTAGGGAAATTAAAATCAAAAAGACACAGCCACCCCAAAGTTTGGGACGCCTCTGTTTACAAGAACCTCGTTTACAGTACAAGTTCAACATCGCAGAAAGTGAAAAATGGATAAAGAAGTTGTGGTATTTACTTACAAAACAATATCACTCAGCAATGAAATCTGTGTCATCAGGCCCTTAGCAGCACAATGAGTGGATTCAGGTATGATGATTCTAACTGAAATAAGTCACACAGAAAAAGAAACATCATAAGATATCAGTAATACACGGAATGTAAACTTGGCTACACAGGAACTGAATTACAGAACAGAACAGGGTCTCAAATTTAGAAAACCAACTTATGCTTGCTTAAGGGTAAAGGTGAGTTGGGGTGCTGCATAAAACCAGAGATTGAAATGAGCACAGATAAAGTTCCTTAAGCCAAATATGGAATAGACAAGAGCTACTCCTTGCTCAACGAAATGGACTCAAAACCCCATATTAAACGCCTAACAATGTACCTGACTAGTAAGTATCGTAAAACCTATGGATTGCTATGTCTCCAAAAGAGAATCAAGCATGTGTACAGGGGCATAAACGCAGCAGTGATAGGATTGGAGAGGTTCGGTGAGCAAATGAAGACCCTTTGAAGTCATATTGCATGGTACCCATTACACGGGTCTCAACTCTCCAGGTTTAAGGTATTCTTCCTTCAGCTAAAACATGCATGTGGAACCCAAGTATGATCAACCATGTGAACGGGAGACGTGTTCAAATATGCCTCAGTTTTCTTCCCCTGGTACTCGGGTGCAACATTCCAGACGCTTTACTAACACTCTCCCCACTTGGAGAGTCAGCGCCTTTAACCTCCTGTTTGGCCCAGTTTGCAATTTCTGCGGAAGATGAACAGGAATAGCGAGAACCAATGAGAGGCTAGCTGGAGGTGTCTGGACGGGCAAATTTAACTCTCATTTCCCACCAGGAAGAGGAAATAACCAAAGGCTCAGCGTGCCGTACCGGAACCAGATTAGGGTCTGAAGCCATCCTGCGGTGTTGCGGCCAGCTCAAAAGAAAGCGAGTTGAAGAAAGGAGCTCAGGGGCACTGTAATTCACAAACCTGCAGAGTTATAAATGACAGCTATCGTCCAAAAATAGACTGAAGTAAGGCTGCCAAGAGGACTTGAAAGCGGGGCAGAATTGCAGGAAACCGATTTCAGGAGGTAGACTGGAATTGCATTGAAAGCATAGGAAAAGAGGCAGAACGTCCACAATGATGCACTTGGCCAAAAAGGGCGTATGCATTTTTTCCTGAATATATTCAGGAAAAAACGCATACGCCCTTTTTGGCCAACCAAGCAAGCTTGCAAAGGAAATCTGCACTACAATGAAGTCTCACTTCCCCCTAGTCAAAAGGGCCATCTGAAAAAAGTGTAAAATCCAGAAAGGCAGGACAGGCCATGGAGAACTGGGAGCCTTGTTATGCTGATGGGCGGGATGTAAATTGCCAACAGACACTTGGGAGAAGTGTATGGTGTTTCCTGAAACATCTAAAAAACAAAGCAACAGAGCCTAGGGCACTTCCACTTATGATCCTATAGCTTAGGGAAATTAAAATCAAAAAGACACAGCCACCCCAAAGTTTGGAACGGCTCTGTTTACAAGAACCTCGTTTACAGTACAAGTTCAACATCGCAGAAAGTGAAAAATGGATAAAGAAGTTGTGGTATTTACTTACAAAGCAATATCACTCAGCAATGAAATCTATGTCATCAGGCCCTTAGCAGTACAATGAGTGGATTCAGGTATGATGATTCTAACTGAAATAAGTCACACAGAAAAAGAAACATCATAAGATATCAGTAATACACCGAATGGAATCTTGGCTACACAAGAACTGAATTACAGAACAGAACAGGGTCTCAAATTTAGAAAAACAACTTATGCTTGCTTAAGGGTAAAGGTGAGTTGGGGTGCTGCATAAAACCAGAGATTGAAATGAGCACAGATAAAGTTCCTTAAGCCAAATATGGAATAGACAAGAGCTACTCCTTGCTCAACGAAATGGACTCAACACCGCATATTAAACGTCTAAGAATGTACCTGACTTGTAAGTATCTTAAAACCTATGGATTGCTATGTCTCCGAAAGAGAATCAAGCATGTGTACAGGGGCATAAACGCAGCAGTGATAGGATTGGAGAGGTTCGGTGAGCAAATGAAGACCCTTTGAAGTCATATTGCATGGTACCCATTCCACGGGTTTCAACTACCCAGGTTTAAGGTATTCTTCCTTCAGCTAAAACATGCATGTGGAACCTAGAGTATGATCAACCATGTGATCGGGAGACGTTTTCAAATATGTCTCAGTTTTCCTCCCCTGGTACTCGGGTGCAACATTCCAGACGCTTTACTAACACTCTCCCCACTTGGAGAGTCAGTCCCTTTAACCTCCTGTTTGGCCCAGTTTGCAATTTCTGCGGAAGATGAACAGGAATAGCGAGAACCAATGAGAGGCTAGCTGGAAGTGTCTGGACGGGCAAATTTAATTCTCATTTCCCACCAGGAAGAGGAATTAACCAAAGGCTCAGCATGCCGGGCCGGAACCAGATTAGGGCCTGAAGCCATCCTGCGGTGTTGCGGCCAGGTCACAAGAAAGCGAGTTGAAGAAAGGAGCTCAGGGGCACTGTAATTCACAAACCTGCAGAGTTATAAATGACAGCTATCATCCAAAAATAGACTGAAGTAAGGCTGCCAAGAGGACTTGAAAAGGGGGCAGAATTGCAGGAAACCGATTTCAGGAGGTAGACTGTAATTGCATTGAAAGCATAGGAAAAGAGGCAGAACGTCCACAATGATGCACTTGGCCAAAAAGGGCGTATGCGTTTTTTCCTGAATATATTCAGGAAAAAACGCATACGCCCTTTTTGGCCAACCAAGCAAGCTTGCAAAGGAAATCTGCACTACAATGAAGTCTCACTTCCCCCGGTCAAAAGGGCAATCTGAAAAAAGTGTAAAATCCAGAAAGGCAGGACAGGCCATGGAGAACTGGGAGCCTTGTTATGCTGATGGGCGGGATGTAAATTGCCAACAGACACTCGGGAGAAGTGTATGGTGTTTCCTGAAACATCTAAAAAACAAAGCAACAGAGCCTAGGGCACTGCCACTTATGGTCCTATAGCTTAGGGAAATTAAAATCAAAAAGACACAGCCACCCCAATGTTTGGGACGCCTCTGTTTACAAGAACCTCGTTTACAGTACAAGTTCAACATCGCAGAAAGTGAAAAATGGATAAAGAAGTTGTGGTATTTACTTACAAAGCAATATCACTCAGCAATGAAATCTATGTCATCAGGCCCTTAGCAGCACAATGAGTGGATTCAGGTATGATGATTCTAACTGAAATAAGTCACACAGAAAAAGAAACATCATAAGATATCAGTAATACACGGAATGGAAACTTGGCTACACAGGAACTGAATTCCAAAACAGAACAGGGTCTCAAATTTAGAAAACCAACTTATGCTTGCTTAAGGGGAAAGGTGAGTTGGGTTGCTGCATAAAACCAGAGATTGAAATGAGCACAGATAAAGTTCCTTAAGCCAAATATGGAATAGACAAGAGCTACTCCTTGCTCAATGAAATGGACTCAACACCCCATATTAAACGCCTAAGAATGTACCTGACTAGTAAGTATCTTAAAACCTATGGATTGCTATGTCTCCGAAAGAGAATCAAGCATGTGTACAGGGGCATAAACGCAGCAGTGATAGGATTGGAGAGGTTCGGTGAGCAAATGAAGACCCTTTGAAGTCATATTGCATGGTACCCATTCCACGGGTTTCAACTACCCAGGTTTTAGGTATTCTTCCTTCAGCTAAAACATGCATGTGGAACCCAGAGTATGATCAACCATGTGATCGGGAGACGTGTTCAAATATGTCTCAGTTTTCCTCCCCTGGTACTCGGGTGCAACATTCCAGACGCTTTACTAACACTCTCCCCACTTGGAGAGTCAGCGCCTTTAACCTCCTGTTTGGCCCAGTTTGCAATTTCTGCGGAAGATGAACAGGAATAGTGAGAACCAATGAGAGACTAGCTGGAGGTGTCTGGACGGGCAAATTTAACTCTCATTTCCCACCAGGAAGAGGAAATAACCAAAGGCTCAGCGTGCCGTACCGGAACCAGATTAGGGCCTGAAGCCATCCTGCGGTGTTGCGGCCAG
Organism: Stenella coeruleoalba; assembly: GCF_951394435.1. Taxonomy (NCBI): domain Eukaryota; kingdom Metazoa; phylum Chordata; class Mammalia; order Artiodactyla; family Delphinidae; genus Stenella; species Stenella coeruleoalba. Next base: position 85,429 of record NW_027646009.1, on the reverse strand, counting down.
GTCACAAGAAAGCGAGTTGAAGAAAGGAGCTCAGGGGCACTGTAATTCACAAACCTGCAGAGTTATAAATGACAGCTATCGTCCAAAAATAGACTGAAGTAAGGCTGCCAAAAGGACTTGAAAGCGGGGCAGAATTGCAGGAAACTGATTTCAGGAGGTAGACTGGAATTGCATTGAAAGCATAGGAAAAGAGGCAGAACGTCCACAATGATGCACTTGGCCAAAAAGGGCGTATGCGTTTTTTCCTGAATATATTCAGGAAAAAACGCATACGCCCTTTTTGGCCAACCAAGCAAACTTGCAAAGAAATCTGCACTACAATGAAGTCTCACTTCTCCCCGGTCAAAAGGTCCATCTGAAAAAAGGGTAAAATCCAGAAAGGCAGGACAGGCCATGGAGAACTGGGAGCTTTGTTATGCTGATGGGCGGGATGTAAATTGCCAACAGACACTCAGGAGAAGTGTATAGTGTTTCCTGAAACATCTAAAAAATAAAGCAACAGAGCCTAGGGCACTTCCACTTATGGTCCTATAGCTTAGGGAAATTAAAATCAAAAAGACACAGCCACCCCAAAGTTTGGGACGCCTCCGTTTACAAAAACCGCGTTTACCGTACAAGTTCAATATCACAGAAAGTGAAAAATGGATAAAGAACTTGTGGTACTTACGTACAATGCAGTATCACTCAGCAATGAAATCTATGTCACCAGGCCCATAGCAGCATAATGAGTGGATTCAGGTACGATGATTCTAACTGAAATAAGTCACACAGAAAAAGAAACATCATAAGATATCACTAATACACGGAATGTAAACTTGGCTACACAGGAACTGCATTCCAAAACAGAACAGGGTCTCAAATTTAGAAAACCAACTTATGCTTGCTTAAGGGGAAAGGTGAGTTGGGGTGCTGTATAAAACCAGAGATTGAAATGAGCACAGATAAAGGTCCTTGAGCCAAATATGGAATACACAAGAGCTACTCCTTGCTCAACGAAATGGACTCAACACCCCATATTAAACGCCTAAGAATGTACCTGACTAGTAAGTATCTTAAAACCTATGGATTGCTATGTCTCCAAAAGAGAATCAAGCGTGTGTACAGGGGCATAAATGCAGCAGTGATAGGATTGGAGAGGTTCGGTGAGCAAATGAAGACCCTTTGAAGTCATATTGCATGGTACCCATTCCACGGGTTTCAACTACCCAGGTTTAAGGTATTCTTCCTTCAGCTAAAACATGCATGTGGAACCTAGAGTATGATCAACCATGTGATCGGGAGACGTGTTCAAATATGTCTCAGTTTTCGTACCCTGGTACTCGGGTGCAACATTCCAGACGCTTTACTAACACTCTCCCGACTTGGAGAGTCAGTCCCTTTAACCTCCTGTTTCGCCCAGTTTGCAATTTCTGCGGAAGATGAACAGGAATAGCGAGAACCAATGAGAGACTAGCTGGAGGTGTCTGGACGGGCAAATTTAACTCTCATTTCCCACCAGGAAGAGGAATTAACGAAAGGCTCAGCGTGCCGTGCCGGAACCAGATTAGGGCCTGAAGCCATCCTGCGGTGTTGCGGCCAGGTCACAAGAAAGCGAGTTGAAGAAAGGAGCTCAGGGGCACTGTAATTCACAAACCTGCAGAGTTATAAATGACAGCTATCGTCCAAAAATAGACTGAAGTAAGGCTGCCAAAAGGACTTGAAAGCGGGGCAGAATTGCAGGAAACCGATTTCAGGAGGTAGACTGGAATTGCATTGAAAGCATAGGAAAAGAGGCAGAACGTCCACAATGATGCACTTGGCCAAAAAGGGCGTATGCGTTTTTTCCTGAATATATTCAGGAAAAAACGCATACGCCCTTTTTGGCCAACCAAGCAAACTTGCAAAGAAATCTGCACTACAATGAAGTCTCACTTCTCCCCGGTCAAAAGGTCCATCTGAAAAAAGGGTAAAATCCAGAAAGGCAGGACAGGCCATGGAGAACTGGGAGCTTTGTTATGCTGATGGGCGGGATGTAAATTGCCAACAGACACTCAGGAGAAGTGTATAGTGTTTCCTGAAACATCTAAAAAATAAAGCAACAGAGCCTAGGGCACTTCCACTTATGGTCCTATAGCTTAGGGAAATTAAAATCAAAAAGACACAGCCACCCCAAAGTTTGGGACGCCTCCGTTTACAAAAACCGCGTTTACCGTACAAGTTCAATATCACAGAAAGTGAAAAATGGATAAAGAACTTGTGGTACTTACGTACAATGCAGTATCACTCAGCAATGAAATCTATGTCACCAGGCCCATAGCAGCATAATGAGTGGATTCAGGTACGATGATTCTAACTGAAATAAGTCACACAGAAAAAGAAACATCATAAGATATCACTAATACACGGAATGTAAACTTGGCTACACAGGAACTGCATTCCAAAACAGAACAGGGTCTCAAATTTAGAAAACCAACTTATGCTTGCTTAAGGGGAAAGGTGAGTTGGGGTGCTGTATAAAACCAGAGATTGAAATGAGCACAGATAAAGGTCCTTGAGCCAAATATGGAATACACAAGAGCTACTCCTTGCTCAACGAAATGGACTCAACACCCCATATTAAACGCCTAAGAATGTACCTGACTAGTAAGTATCTTAAAACCTATGGATTGCTATGTCTCCAAAAGAGAATCAAGCGTGTGTACAGGGGCATAAATGCAGCAGTGATAGGATTGGAGAGGTTCGGTGAGCAAATGAAGACCCTTTGAAGTCATATTGCATGGTACCCATTCCACGGGTTTCAACTACCCAGGTTTAAGGTATTCTTCCTTCAGCTAAAACATGCATGTGGAACCTAGAGTATGATCAACCATGTGATCGGGAGACGTGTTCAAATATGTCTCAGTTTTCGTACCCTGGTACTCGGGTGCAACATTCCAGACGCTTTACTAACACTCTCCCGACTTGGAGAGTCAGTCCCTTTAACCTCCTGTTTCGCCCAGTTTGCAATTTCTGCGGAAGATGAACAGGAATAGCGAGAACCAATGAGAGACTAGCTGGAGGTGTCTGGACGGGCAAATTTAACTCTCATTTCCCACCAGGAAGAGGAATTAACGAAAGGCTCAGCGTGCCGTGCCGGAACCAGATTAGGGCCTGAAGCCATCCTGCGGTGTTGCGGCCAGGTCACAAGAAAGCGAGTTGAAGAAAGGAGCTCAGGGGCACTGTAATTCACAAACCTGCAGAGTTATAAATGACAGCTATCGTCCAAAAATAGACTGAAGTAAGGCTGCCAAAAGGACTTGAAAGCGGGGCAGAATTGCAGGAAACCGATTTCAGGAGGTAGACTGGAATTGCATTGAAAGCATAGGAAAAGAGGCAGAACGTCCACAATGATGCACTTGGCCAAAAAGGGCGTATGCGTTTTTTCCTGAATATATTCAGGAAAAAACGCATACGCCCTTTTTGGCCAACCAAGGAAACTTGCAAAGAAATCTGCACTACAATGAAGTCTCACTTCTCCCCGGTCAAAAGGTCCATCTGAAAAAAGTGTAAAATCCAGAAAGGCAGGACAGGCCATGGAGAACTGGGAGCCTTGTTATGCTGATGGGCAGGATGTAAATTGCCAACAACCACTCGGGAGAAGTGTATGGTGTTTCCTGAAACATCTAAAAAACAAAGGAACAGAACCTAGGGCACTTCCACTTATGGTCCTATAGCTTAGGGAAATTAAAATCAAAAAGACACAGCCACCCCAAAGTTTGGGACGCCTCCGTTTACAAGAACCGCGTTTACCGTACAAGTTCAATATCACAGAAAGTGAAAAATGGATAAAGAACTTGTGGTACTTACGTACAATGCAGTATCACTCAGCAATGAAATCTATGTCATCAGGCCCATAGCAGCATAATGAGTGGATTCAGGTACGATGATTCTAACTGAAATAAGTCACACAGAAAAAGAAACATCATAAGATATCACTAATACACGGAATGTAAACTTGGCTACACAGGAACTGCATTCCAAAACAGAACAGGTTCTCAAATTTAGAAAACCAACTTATGCTTGCTTAAGGGGAAAGGTGAGTTGGGGTGCTGTATAAAACCAGAGATTGAAATGAGCACAGATAAAGGTCCTTGAGCCAAATATGGAATACACAAGAGCTACTCCTTGCTCAACGAAATGGACTCAAAACCCCATATTAAACGCCTAAAAATGTACCTGACTAGTAAGTATCTTAAAACCTATGGATTGCTATGTCTCCAAAAGAGAATCAAGCGTGTGTACAGGGGCATAAACGCAGCAGTGATAGGATTGGAGAGGTTCGGTGAGCAAATGAAGACCCTTTGAAGTCATATTGCATGGTACCCATTCCACGGGTTTCAACTACCCAGGTTTAAGGTATTCTTCCTTCAGCTAAAACATGCATGTGGAACCTAGAGTATGATCAACCATGTGATCGGGAGACGTGTTCAAATATGTCTCAGTTTTCGTACCCTGGTACTCGGGTGCAACATTCCAGACGCTTTACTAACACTCTCCCGACTTGGAGAGTCAGTCCCTTTAACCTCCTGTTTGGCCCAGTTTGCAATTTCTGCGGAAGATGAACAGGAATAGTGAGAACCAATGAGAGGCTAGCTGGAGGTGTCTGGACGGGCAAATTTAACTCTCATTTCCCACCAGGAAGAGGAATTAACCAAAGGCTCAGCATGCCGGGCCGGAACCAGATTAGGGCCTGAAGCCATCCTGCGGTGTTGCGGCCAGCTCACAAGAAAGCGAGTTGAAGAAAGGAGCTCAGGGGCACTGCAATTGACAAACCAGCAGAGTTATAAATGACAGCTATCGTCCAAAAATAGACTGAAGTAAGGCTGCCAAGAGGACTTGAAAGCGGGGCAGAATTGCAGGAAACCGATTTCAGGAGGTAGACTGGAATTGCATTGAAAGCATAGGAAAAGAGGCAGAACGTCCACAATGATGCACCTGGCCAAAAAGGGCGTATCCTTTTTTTCCTGAATATATTCAGGAAAAAACGCATACGCCCTTTTTGGCCAACCAAGCAAGCTTGCAAAGGAAATCTGCACTACAATGAAGTCTCACTTCCCCCGGTCAAAAGGGCCATCTGAAAAAAGTGTAAAATCCAGAAAGGCAACAGGCCATGGAGAACTGGGAGCCTTGTTATGCTGATGGGTGGGATGTAAATTGCCAACAGCCACTCCGGAGAAGCGTATGGTGTTTCCTGAAACATCTAAAAATCAAAGCAACAGAGCCTAGTGCACTTCCACTTATGGTCCTATAGCTTAGGGAAATTAAAATCAAAAAGACACAGCCACCCCAAAGTTTGGGACGCCTCTGTTTACAAGAACCTCGTTTACCGTACAAGTTCAATATCACAGAAAGTGAAAAATGGATAAAGAATTTGTGGTACTCATGTACAAAGCAATATCACTCAGCAATGAAATCTATGTCACCAGGCCCGTAGCAGCATAATGAGTGGATTCGGGTATGGTGATTCTAACTGAAATAAGTCTAACAGAAAAAGAAACATCAAAAAATATCACTAATACATGGAATTTAAACTTGGCTACCGAGGAACTGAATTACAAAACAGAACAGGGTCTCAAATTTAGAAAACCAACTTATGCTTGCTTAAGTGGAAAGGTGAGTTGGGGTGCAGCATAAAACCAGAGACTGAAATGAGCAAAGATAAAGTTCCTTAAGCCAAATATGGAATAGACAAGAGCTACTCCTTGCTCAACGAAATGGACTCCACACCCCATATTAAACGCCTAAGAATATACCTGACTAGTAAGTATCTTAAAACCTATGGATTGCTATGTCTCCAAAAGAGAATCAAGCGTGTGTACAAGGGTCATAAACGCAGCAGTGATAGGATTGGAGAGATTCGGTGAGCAAATGAAGACCCTTTGAAGTCATATTGCATGGTACCCATTCCACGGGTCTCAACTCTCCAGGTTTAAGGTATTCTTCCTTCAGCTAAAACATGCATGTGGAACCCAGAGTATGATCAACCGTGTGATCGGGAGACGTGTTCAAATATGTCTCAGTTTTCATACCCTGGTACTCGGGTGCAACATTCCAGACGCTTTACTAACACTCTCCCGACTTGGACAGTCAGTGCCTTTAACCTCCTGTTTGGCCCAGTTTGCAATTTCTGCGGAAGATGAACAGGAATAGGGAGAACCAATGAGAGACTAGCTGGAGGTGTCTGGACGGGCAAATTTAACTCTCATTTCCCACTAGGAAGAGGAATTAACCAAAGGCTCAGCGTGCCGTGGCGGAAACAGATTAGGGCCTGAAGCCATCATGCAGTGTTGCGGCCAGCTCACAAGAAAGTGAGTTGAAGAAAGGAGCTCAGGGGCTCTGTAATTCACAAACCTGCAGAGTTATAAATGACAGCTATCGTCCAAAAATATACTGAAGTAAGGCTGCCAAGAGGACTTGAAAGCGGGGCAGAATTGCAGGATACCGATTTCAGGAGGTAGACTGGAATTGCATTGAAAGCGTAGGAAAAGAGGCAGAACGTCCACAATGATGCACTTTGCCAAAAGGGCATATGCGTTTTTTCCTGAATATATTCAGGAAAAAACGCATACGCCCTTTTTGGCCAACCAAGCAAGCTTGCAAAGGAAATCTGCACTACAATGAAGTCTCACTTCCCCCCGGTCAAAAGGGCCATCAGAATAAAGTGTAAAATCCAGAAAGGCAGGACAGGCCATGGAGAACTGGGAGCCTTGTTATGCTGATGGGCGGGATGTAAATTGCCAACAGACACTTGGGAGAAGTGTATGGTGTTTCCTGAAACATCTAAAAAACAAAGCAACAGAGCCTAGGGCACTTCCACTTATGGTCCTATAGCTTAGGGAAATTAATATCAAAAAGACACAGCAACCCCAAAATTTGGGACGGCTCTTTTTACAGGAATCTCTTCTCCGGCACAAGTTAAATATCCCAGAGAGCAAATAATGGATAAAGAAGTTGCGGTACTTCTGTACAACAGAATACCACTCAGCAATGAAATCTATGTCACCAGGCCCGTACCAGCATAATGAGTGGATTGAGGCACGATGATTCTAAGTGAAATAAGTCACACAGAAAAAGAAACATCATAAGGTATCACTAATACACGGAATGTGAACTTGGCTACACATGAACTGAATTACAAAACAGAACAGGGTCTCAAGTTTAGAAAACCAACTTATGCCTGCTTAAGGGGGAAGGTGAGTTGGGGTGCTGCATAAAAGCAGAGTTTGAAATTAGCACAGATACCGTTCCATAAGCCAAATATGTAATAGACAAGAGCTACCCCTTGCTCAACGAAATGGATTCAACAATGAGGTATCACCTCACACCTGGTAGAATAGGCATCATTGAAAATCTACAAACAAAAAATGCTGGAAATGGTGTGGAGAAAAGGAACCCTCTTCCACTATTGTTGGGAATATAAATTGATACAGTCATTATGGAGAACAATATGGAATTTCTTAAGAAACTAACAATAGAACTACCATATGATACAGCAATCCCAGTACTGGACATATACCCAGACAAAACCATAAATCAAAAAGAGTCATTCACCGCAATGTTCATTGCATCACTATTTACAATATCGAGGTAATGGAAGCAACCTAAATGCCCACAGACAGACGAATGCATAAAGCTGTGGTACATATATAAAATGGAATATTACTAAGCCATGAAAAGGAATGAAATTGGGTCATTTGTAGAGACGTCGATGGATCTAGAGACTGTCATACAGAGTGAAGTAAGTCAGAAAGAGAAAAACAAATCTTGTATATTCATGCATATATGTGGAACCTAGAAAAACTGTACAGATTAACCATTTTGCAAGGCATAAACAGAGCAACAGATGTAGACAACAAACGTATGGACAACAAGGGGGGAAAGCTGTTGGGGGGGTGGTGGTGGGAGGAGTTGAGAGACTGGGATTGGCATGTATACATTTATATGTATAAAATAGATAACCAATAAGAACCTGCTGTATAAAAATATAAAATAAAATTCAAAATTAAAAAGAAGTAAAATTTAAAAAATAAAACAGAAAAAACAATTATTCCCTGCACATACATGTATTTATATGAATAAATTATTTCCATGCTTATATCTGTAAATACAAAAAAGAGGAATAAAATCTACCTTGAACCAAAAACGAAAAAGAGAAAAAAAACACAGAACCCACCAGTTCCACAGAGGAAAACCGTATCAGGGCACTTGCTCCAGTTGTAAACAATTCTGAAGTTGGTCAGTGGTGGGGAATCGTCTCCCATTCAGCCAGCAGCCCCCACGCAACAAGCGTCCTCATTGCAAAGCTGGGGCACCGTGCCGAGGCATCTGTGAGTAAACGTGAGCTGAGCCCCAGGCCAGTTGCTGCTGAACTATTCCCACCCGTCCCAGGTAAAACACCTGAATATATACAAGGACTTGAAAGCCTAGAGGAAGGGCCATAGAGCCACACGAGTGACAGCATGCCGGCCGACTTGGTGCCTGCAGGCCAGCCAGGATGGTCCTGGCCCTGGGTGCTCTTCTGGAAGATTTCCATTTCCCTGCCTGAGATACCCGTCCTGTCCCTGCCCCCACTGCTTTTTTCCTTCCTCACCTCTGCCCAGGGAGAAATTCCAGCAGCAGGTATGGGTGACACATCCTCTTCTTTAGCAGGTGGCAGCCTGGCAACTGCTGCAGAAAGTCCAGCAGAGCCCCACTCACACTGGGCCACCCACAAAGCCGTGGCCTCTCACTCCCTCCCACCAGCCCAGCCCCGAGACTGCTGACAGGGCAGAGAAAATGGCGTCAGGCACGGCTGCAGGGGCTCTTGCTGCCTGGAGTGGTATTTATATTGATCTCAACCCAGGCACACCTGGGGAGGGCTGGCCGGCACGGTAAGGCTGCCCAGGTCAGCCAATCATCACCCCTCAGGGGCTCACAGTTGCAGAAAATGGAACTTGCTGAACCGGCCAGGTCCAAGGAACAGGTGTGGGCTCCTGAGAGTCAGGATAGACAAGGGGCTGCAGCTTTGGCTTGTTTTCTAATCATTTTATCTGGCCCATGAGTGGGAGACAACTTCAAGAAAACCCTTTCCTAATGAGAGGAACCCAGGAGTCAGGCAGAGGAGGGGTGGGTGGTGGTTGGAGACAGAGGCCTGGTGCCCCGGGTGCAGTGGAAGTCTCTGGAAGACCAGGTGGAGGGAGGCCTCACGGAGTGATGCCCAGGGTCACAGACCTGTCGCAGCTGCTGTTTGTTAGTTCAAGTCCTGCTCTGAGGTGCTCTGTGTCAGCTCTGAGCGACAGGTGAGCTGGGGGTGCTCTGCAATGAGGGCTATGTGCACGGTTCCTGTGTGCCCAGCCCTGCCACGGTACCTGCAAGGGTAGCTCTGTATCCTGGGAGGGGCCTGACCACGAGAGCCCCGTGGGCTGGGGTGGGGGTGGGGTACCTGCCCAGGTGAGCTCCATATTCTGGGATTGGTCTGACCACGAGAGCCCCATGGGCTGCTGGGGACCTGGTAAAGGATGTCAGGACAGTCAGTGAAGCCACCGAGGATATACCTCCAGTTGCTCCTAATTCCTACACCCTGCTGGTCATTCTACCAACCACCAGGACATGGTATTCTGTATTAGTCTTCAATGATGCCTTCTTTTGTATTCCATTAGTCCCAGAGTCACAAGAAATTTTGGCTTGTGAGTGGCAGGACTCCACATACAACTAAAACAATACTTCCGGGCCGTCTGGCCCCAAGGGTGCAAAAATTCCCACACCATCTTTGGGGAAAGCTTAGCTAAAGACCTAAAAGTTCTACCTCTGGAAAAGGAAACCCTCCTTCAATATGCAGACGACATTCTGATCACCAGCCCTACTAAGGAGGCCTCTGAACTACCAAGCCAATAAAGGATAGAAGTTGTCCAAGAAAAAGCTCAAATATCACAGACTGCGGTGACCTGCCTGGGCTTCATTCTCACAGAAGGTCAGAGAAGCCCATCCCAGGAAAGGGAAGAAACCATTTTCAGCCTTACCCCTTTCTAAAACTAGAAGACAGCTTAGGGGTTCCTGGGGAGGCCAGGGTTTGCTGCTTCTGGATCCCTAGCTACAGTCTACTAGCTGGGCCTCTATATGAAACACTGAAAGGAAAAGATGATGATCCTTTTGAATAGAATCCAGAAGTGGCCTTTCAAGAATGGAAAGAGCAGTCAATTCAGACCCTTGCCCTGGAACTCCCTAATTTAGCTAAACCCTTTGACCTTTACATTCCCGGTGAAAGGTGAATCGCCATTGGAGAATTAGTGCAAAAACTGGGACCACTTGAAATGGAACAATGCAAGAATGCCATCCAGGTAGGTTAAACTACGGTCACTAAGGGGCTTGGCCCACTGCCACATCTGGCCAAGATACTGGCGGTATCTAAAAACCTGGAAATCAGCAGCCCAAAAGGCCACCTCCCTCCTAAGGGAAAAGGACCCCACGTGGTGATCCTAACCACCAACCATGCCCTGAAGTTGCAGGGTTCGCTCCGTGGGCACACCGACCTCGAGTGAGGAGGCCCTCCAACTCCAACATCCAGAGAGATAACCGGGGGCAACAGGGCACCATGACGACTCGTGTGAACATCACTTGACCTGGAGTTTCTCTCATAAAACAACAAGAGTGTGTCCCAAAAGAGTAGACTACTGCTTGCAGGACTTACTGCACCCAGAGGGGAGCTAATAATCTTGGCGGGGGAACAGTATACCACACTGTCACCATAGAAAAGCCTACAGACACCATGATGATGGTGGCCAATAAGACCGGCTGGACTCCTGTTTACTTCAAAAGGCTGTTGACTCAGTAGCCATCATGGTCCTTGATCACCACTGACCCTGGACTGTCTGGGAGTTGAGCGGGCAGGGCTCTGACACCTGGTGCTGTTTGTACGTTAATTCAGGGGCCTAACTGAAGAAAGCGCAGACTACTGGTCAGAGCATCTAGGCTGGCAGAGACGGTCAGCCTAAGGTGGCCGAACAAATGTGGGGCGGGGTGAAACCGGCCCCCACAGCGTCTCTGCACATCTCTTTCCTGGACCCTTAAAGGTCATTAGAATCTATAACACTTCCAATGCTGGTGCTCAGGTGGACGAGCAGGGAGGCAGGGGTCCTGGGGACAATCAACGTCACCGGGAGGCTGCTGGGGAGAAGCTCTGACCCTCGCCCCAGGGTATGAGGGCTCCCAACTCAGCACTCAGCAGTTACAGAAGAAGGGTCTGCACCCTCAGCACTCCAAGAATGAGGAACGGGACAAAAGGCAGAGGAGGGGTTTGTCCCCAGCAAAGCCCATTAAAAATCCCTGGGAGATAAAAATAGAATCTGGGCAATAAAGTCAAGTCTAACCTTTTTTATCCTTTGTGCTTTGTCTAATTTCACGTGCTCCTAGGGTCCCGCATGCAGAGGTTCCACACCCGGCACTTCAGACCAGATTTCCTAGTGCAGAATGGCTGGGTCGACACCTCAGCTCCTGGGGCCCAGTGCAGACTCCACGATATAGAGCCTGAGCTACAGCCAACCCAGCCCTCGAGAGCTCCGCCGCCTCCCTCCCTCCCACTGACTCTGACAGGATCTCTACACAGCAGCCCAGCCCACAGCCCACGGGGTAGTGCATGCTCTCACCTCTCCATTCTCTGATCAAAATATAAAGTTTCCTTTGCTTGTGAACCAAACTCAGTCTCGATCTCTTGGCCCCAATGACACTGGGCAGGGGGACACTTGTTGGGGTCCACTCTGGAGGATCAGTAACAGAAATTGAGACTATTGTAACCTCAATGAACAGATGTGTGAGCCAAACTGTAGTTAACATAGAACAGTGTATAAGGCTCGGGTAAAATAAGATGTTTTTAACACTTCCATTTGATATTTCCATCACTTTTTATAAGCAAGTTCAGTGAAAAGGTTTGTCTTATTTGTCAGGTCAATATTAGAGAAACGAAGTGATTTCTTTCCAAGGATGTACAGCTAATAATCTTGGTTAAACCTTCAATCTTGTTTTAAATGCTTTTCCATTGAAAATGATACCTCTCTTTCAGCTCCCCCATTTCTGAGAAGTATAAAATCTTATAATTTATTATTACCAAAGGGGAAAGGTGGGAGGAGGGATAAATTAACAGTTTGGAATGAACACATACACACTGCTATGTATAAAATAGATCATCAACAAGGAACTACTGTATAGCACAGGGAACTACACTCAACATTTTGCAATAACCTATAAGGGGAAATAATCTGAAAAAGAATAGATATTTTTATTGACATCATCTATCAATGACAGTTAAAGTGTAGCCTAAGGGAAGCTGGTGGTGAGTGCTTCTGACCCTGAAGACTTCAATCATCTAAAGTTTGGACTCTGCCTACTCCCCAAGGCCCTTAATGAACATATGTGTAGCCGTAGCTTAAAAACTTCCCCAGTTTGGGTTTCGGGGAGACACTGATTTTGAAAAAGCCCTGGTGTTCTCCTTACATGAATGGGACTCTTCCTACTGCTAAAACATGTCTGTCACACCCAGAGGATGGTATACCGTCTGATCGGGAAGAGTTTGGAAAAGGCATCTCATCTCCTCATCTCCTGGTGCTCGGGTTCACCCCTCCAGCGTCTTTACTAACAGTCTCCCCACTTGGAGATGTCAGCACTGTCAACATCCTGTTGCGTACAGTTTGGAATTTGTCCAGAGGATGAAGCGGAAGGATGAGGAACAATGAGAGACAAGTCCTAGGTGTTCAGACAGGCACATGTCACTCTAATTTCCAATCAGGAAGACGAATTGACCAAAGGCTAGGGTTGCCCATGGAAACAGTATAGGGCTTGAGGAAATCCCGCTGCTTTGTGGCCAGTTCCCATAAACACGAGTTGAACAATGGAACTCAGGGGCAGTAAAATTCACAAAACTGCAGAGTTGAAAATATCCATCACTGAAAAATGTCTTGAGGAAAGTCAGAGAAAAGGACTTGTAAGCAAGGGAGAATGGCAGGAAAGGGATTTGAGGAGGTAGAAAGGACTCGCCATTAAGCACAAGAAAAGGAGCTGAACATTGCCAACATTGCCAACATTGCAGTTGGCCAAAAAGGGTGTATGCGTTCTTTTCTGTATATATTCAAGAAAAGGGCATACACTTTTTTAGCCAACCAAACAGGTGGGCACTGGAAGTCAATACTACAAAAGATATCACTTCGCATCAGTCACAAGAGCCATCCTCATAAAGCGTAAACAACAGAAATGCAGGACAGGGCAACGAGAAGAGGGAGCCCTGTGAGACTTATAGTGGAAATGTATATTGCCAACGGCCATTCTGGAGAAGTGTATTGTGTTTACTAAAGCATCTAAAAAATGAGCTACAGAGCATAGGGCACTTGCACTCATGGGCGTATATCTTGGGAAAAACAAAAATCGAGAGGACACAGGCACCCCAATGTTTACCCCCTCTCTGTTTAAAAGATCCTCGACTAGGATATAACTTAAATGTCTCTGGAGGGAAAAAATGGATAGAGATGTGGTACTTAGGTAGAGTGGAATATTATTCAGCCTGGAAATCAATGAAATATGGCCAGTTGTAACGACTCCGGAGGAGTTACGTATGATCATTCTAAGTGACAGAATTCAAAAAGAAAAAGACACATATCATAAGATATCACTTAAAGGTGGAATCCAAAATGGCTACACATGAAATAAATTACAAAACAAAAACATAGTCAAATATGTAGAAAACACGCATAAGGCTGCTAAACGGGAAAGGTGGGGAGGGGTGAGGCATCATCCAGGAGGTTGAAATTAGCAAAGATACCATTCCAAATACCAAACTGATAATCAACAAGGCCTACACGGTAGCTAAAAGAACTGCACTCAGCACACTCAAGTCACCGGAAAAGAATATATACGACTGGTAAGAATCTGAAAAAGAATTTATTGATGTCTCTCTGTACGTGAATCAAGTGGATGTACAGCAGCAAGAAACAGAGCTTTGAAAATCAGCTGTAACCAATATAGTAATAAATTGAAAAAAATAAACGACAGAGAGACAGAGAAAACCTCTTACAACTTTTCCTCAGGGACGGTGATGCAACATGGATTGAACACATCTAGACCCACAGCAGGATGAGACATAAGGCTGGAAACTGTTTGCGCTAAGAGAAATGTGAGGTTGGGTGAGGAAATGCACACCCTTTAAAGTAATACTACCTGGTACCCATTCAATGGGTCCCAAATCTGCAGGTTCAAGGGATCTTCCTACAGCTAAAACATGCATGGAAAACCCAGAGGACTGTACACCATGTGATCGGGAGATGTGTCTAAAATGCACCTCATTTATCCTCTCCTGGTGCTCCTGTTCACCATTCCAGCCACGCTACTTAGAATCTCCCCACTTGGAGAATCAGCACATTTAAACTTCTGTTTCACACATTTTGCAAATTGTGAGGAGGATGAACGGGAAGAGGGGGAACCAATGAGAGAAGAGTTGTAGGGGTTTGGACGGGCACATATCACTCTAATTTCCCATTAAGAATAAGAATTAAAGAAAGGCTCAGCCTGCCTCGCCGGAGCCAAAATAGGGCCTGAAGCAATCCTGCGGGTTTGAGGCCAGCTCACAAAAGAGCAACTTAAAAAATGGAGCTCAGGGTCACTGCAATTCACAAACCTGCAGAGTTATAAATGAAAACTAACGTCCAAAAATATGTTGAGGTAAGGCAAAGAAGAGGATCTGAATGCAAGACAGAATTGCAAGAAACAGATTTCAAGAGATAGATTGGACTCGTCTTTAACGCACATGAAAAGCGGCAGAATTTCGACAATGATGCAGTTGGCCCAAAAGGGCGTATGCGTTTTTTCCTGATTATATCCAGGAAAAAATGCATACGCACTTTATGGGCAATGAAGCAAGCAAGCAATGCAAATGTGCACAACAAAGAAGTCTCACTTCCCACCGGTCAAAAGGGCCATCCTAAAAAATTGTAAAAACCAGAAATGCAGGACAGGCCATGGAGAACAGGGAGCCTTTATACGCTGATGGGCAGTGTGTGAACTGCCGAGAGCCACTCTGGAGAAGTGTATGGTGGTTCCTAAATCATCTAAAAAACAGAGCTACAGAGCATAGGACACTTCCAATCATGGGAGTATATCTAGGGAAGTCTAAAAATCAACAAGACACAAGCACACCACAGTTTAGGGCTACTCTGTTTACAAGAACCTCAACTTCAGTACACCTTAAATATCCCAGGAAAGAGAACAATGGATAAAGAAGATGTGGTACTTATGTACAATGGAATATCTCTTCACCATGAAATCAATGTAATAAGGCTAGTAGAAGGATAAAGAGTGGATTTAGGTCCGATAATACTACTTGAAATAAGTCAAACAGAAAAAGAAACATATCATAAGATATCACTTATAGAGGGAGGGTAAATATGGCTGCACAAGAAATGAATTACAGAACAGAACAGTGTCTCACACGTAGAAAACACACTTATGTCAGCTTAAGGGGAAAGGAGAGGTGGGGTGATGCATAAAACCAGAGTTTGAAATTAGCACAGATACCGTTCAATAAACCAAATAGGTATTAGACAAGATCTACACCTTGCTCAATGAACAGGCCTCAACACACCCTATACACCGCAGAGAAATATATCTGAGGAATAAGAATCTTAAAACCCATGTATTGATATATCTCCATAAGGGAATCAAGTGTGTGCAGAGCGGCACAAACACAGCAGTGAAAAGGAGCTAAACCCCATTATAGAAATAAATTTTAAAAACAAAACGCTGAAACAATGAAAGAGAGAAAAATTCTTACAAAATTCGCTCAGGGGCTGTGATGCAACCTGGATTGACCACATATAAACCCACAGCTGGATAAGACATAAGGCTGGACACTTGGGGCTGACAGGATTGGTGAGCTTTGGTGAGCAACTGCCGAAAGTTTAATGCAATACTTCATGCTACTCAGTCCAAGGGTCCCAACACTCCAGGTTGAAGGGAATCTTCCTACAGCTAAACCATGCTTGGGAAACCCAGCGACTGGTATACCATATGATCGGGAAAGGTTTCTAAAACGCACCTCATTTTTCCTCTCCTGGGGCTCCGGATCGACATTCCAGCCGCTTTACTAACAACATCCCCACATGGAGTCAATGCCTTTAAGTTCTGGTATCGCACAGTCTGCAGTTAGTGCAGAGGATGAATGGGAATAGGGGGAACCAGTGAGAAACTAGCTGTAGCGGTTTCAATGGGCACATGTCACTCTAATATCACATCAGTAAGAAGAATTAACCAAAGGCACAGCAGGTGCCCCAGAAGAAAAATAGGGCTTCAAGGAATCCTGTGGTTATGGGGCAATACCACAAAAATAAGAGCTAAAAAATGGAGCTAAGGGCCACTGCAATTCAAAAACCTGCAGAGTTATAAAGGCCAACTATTTTTAAAAAATATATTGAGGTAAGGCTATGAAGAGGCATTGAAAGCAAGGCAGAATTGCAGGAAACTGATTTCAGGAGGTAGACTGGAATTGCATTGAAAGCATATGAAGAGACTCAGAAACTCGACAATGATGCACTTGGGCAAAAAGGGCGTATGTGTTTTTTCCTGAATATATTCAGGAAAAAACGCATACGCACTTTTTGGCCAACCAAGCAAGCTTGCAAAGGAAATCTGCACTACAATGAAGTCTCATTTCCACCTGGTCAAAAGGGCCATCTGAAAAAAGTGTAAAATCCATAAAGGCACGACAGGACATGGAGAACTGGGAGCCTTCTTATGCTGATGGGCGGGATGTAAATTGCCAACAGCCACACTGGAGAAGTGTATGGTGTTTCCTGAAACATCTAAAAAACAAAGCAACAGAACCTAGGGCACTTCCACTTATGTCCTATAGCTTAGGGAAATTAAAATCAAAAAGACACAGCCACCCCAAAGTTTGGGACGGCTCTGTTTACAAGAACCTCGTTTACGGTACAAGTTCAATATCGCAGAAAGTGAAAAATGGATAAAGAACTTGTGGTACTTACGTACAATGCAATATCACTCAGCAATGAAATCTATGTCATCAGGCCCGTAGCAGCATAATGAGTGGATTCAGGTATGATGATTCGAACTGAAATAAGTCACACAGAAAAGAAACATCATAAGGTATCACTAATACACAGAATGTGAACTTGGCTACACATGAACTGAATTACAAAACAGAACAGTGTCTCAAGTTTAGAAAACCAACTTATGCTTGCTTAAGGGTAAAGGTGAGTTGGGGTGCTGCATAAAACCAGAGATTGAAATGAGCACAGATAAAGTTCCTTAAGCCAAATATGGAATAGACAAGAGCTACTCCTTGCTCAACGAAATGGACTCAACACCCCATATTAAACGCCTAAGAATGTACCTGACTAGTAAGTATCTTAAAACCTATGGATTGTTATGTCTCCAAAAGAGAATCAAGCGTGTGTACAGGGGCATAAACGCAGCAGTGATAGGATTGGAGAGGTTCGGTGAGCAAATGAAGACCCTTTGAAGTCATATTGCATGGTACCCATTACACGGGTCTCAACTCTCCAGGTTTAAGGTATTCTTCCTTCAGCTAAAACATGCATGTGGAACCCAGAGTATGATCAACCGTGTGAACGGGAGACGTGTTCAAATATGTCTCAGTTTTCCTCCCCTGGTACTCGGGTGCAACATTCCAGACGCTTTACTAACACTCTCCCCACTTGGAGAGTCAGCACCTTTAACCTCCTGTTTGGCCCCGTTTGCAATTTCTGCGGAAGATGAACAGGAATAGGGAGAACCAATGAGAGACTAGCTGGAGGTGTCTGGACGGGCAAATTTAACTCTCATTTCCCACCAGAAAGAGGAAATAACCAAAGGCTCAGCATGCCGTGCCGGAACCAGATTAGGGCCTGAAGCCATCCAGCGGTGTTGCAGCCAGCTCACAAGAAAACGAGTTGAAGAAAGGAGCTCAGGGGCACTGTAACTCACAAACCTGCAGAGTTATAAATGACAGCTATCGTCCAAAAATAGACTGAAGTAAGGCTGCCAAGAGGACTTGAAAGCGGGGCAGAATTGCAAGAAACCGATTTCAGGAGGTAGACTGGAATTGCATTGAAAGCATAGGAAAAGAGGCAGAACGTCCACAATGATGCACTTGGCCAAAAAGGGCGTATGCGTTTTTTCCTGAATATATTCAGGAAAAAACGCATATGCCCTTTTTGGCCAACCAAGCAAGCTTGCAAAGGAAATCTGCACTACAATGAAGTCTCACTTCCCCCCGGTCAAAAGGGCCATCTGAAAAAAGTGTAAAATCCAGAAAGGCAGGACAGGCCATGGAGAACTGGGAGCCTTGTTATGCTGATGGGCGGGATGTAAATTGCCAACAGACACTCAGGAGAAGTGTATGGTGTTTCCTGAAACATCTAAAAAACAAAGCAACAGAGCCTAGGGCACTGCAACTTATGGTCCTATAGCTTAGGGAAATTAAAATCAAAAAGACACAGCCACCCCAAAATTTGGAACGGCTCTGTTTACAAGAACCTCGTTTACAGTACAAGTTCAACATCGCAGAAAGTGAAAAATGGATAAAGAAGTTGTGGTATTTACTTACAAAGCAATATCACTCAGCAATGAAATCTGTGTCATCAGGCCCTTAGCAGCACAATGAGTGGATTCAGGTATGATGATTCTAACTGAAGTAAGTCACACAGAAAAAGAAACATCATAAGATATCAGTAATACACGGAATGTAAACTTGGCTACACAGGAACTGAATTACAGAACAGAACACGGTCTCAAATTTAGAAAACCAACTTATGCTTGCTTAAGGGTAAAGGTGAGTTGGGGTGCTGCATAAAACCAGAGATTGAAATGAGCACAGATAAAGTTCCTTAAGCCAAATATGGAATAGACAAGAGCTACTCCTTGCTCAACGAAATGGACTCAACACCGCATATTAAACGCCTAAGAATGTACCTGACTAGTAAGTATCTTAAAACCTATGGATTGCTATGTCTCCGAAAGAGAATCAAGCATGTGTACAGGGGCATAAACGCAGCAGTGATAGGATTGGAGAGGTTCGGTGAGCAAATGAAGACCCTTTGAAGTCATATTGCATGGTACCCATTCCACGGGTTTCAACTACCCAGGAACTGAATTACAGAACAGAACAGGGTCTCAAATTTAGAAAACCAACTTATGCTTGCTTAAGGGGAAAGGTGAGTTGGGGTGCTGCATAAAACCAGAGATTGAAATGAGCACAGATAAAGTTCCTTAAGCCAAATATGGAATAGACAAGAGCTACTCCTTGCTCAACGAAATGGACTCAACACCGCATATTAAACGCCTAAGAATGTACCTGACTAGTAAGTATCTTAAAACCTGTGGATTGCTATGTCTCCGAAAGAGAATCAAGCATGTGTACAGGGGCATAAACGCAGCAGTGATAGGACTGGAGAGGTTCGTGAGCAAATGAAGACCCTTTGAAGTCATATTGCATGGTACCCATTCCACGGGTTTCAACTACCCAGGTTTAAGGTATTCTTCCTTCAGCTAAAACATGCATGTGGAACCTAGAGTATGATCAACCATGTGATCGGGAGACGTGTTCAAATATGTCTCAGTTTTCGTACCCTGGTACTCGGGTGCAACATTCCAGACGCTTACTAACACTCTCCCCACTTGGAGAGTCAGTCCCTTTAACCTCCTGTTTGGCCCAGTTTGCAATTTCTGCGGAAGATGAACAGGAACAGCGAGAATCAATGAGAGACTAGCTGGAGGTGTCTGGATGGGCAAATTTAACTCTCATTTCCCACCAGGAAGAGGAATTAACCAAAGGCTCAGCGTGCCGTGCCAGAACCAGATTAGGGCCTAAAGCCATCCTGCGGTGTTGCGGCCAGCTCAAAAGAAAGCGAGTTGAATAAAGGAGCTCAGGGGCACTGTAATTCACAAACCTGCAGAGTTATAAATGACAGCTATCGTCCAAAAATATACTGAAGTAAGGCTGCCAAGAGGACTTGAAAGCGGGGCAGAATTGCAGGAAACCGATTTCAGGAGGTAGACTGGAATTGCATTGAAAGCATAGGAAAAGAGGCAGAACGTCCACAATGATGCACTTGGCCAAAAAGGGCGTATGCGTTTTTTCCTGAATATATTCAGGAAAAAACGCATACGCCCTTTTTGGCCAACCAAGCAAACTTGCAAAGGAAATCTGCACTACAATGAAGTCTCACTTCTCCCCGGAAAAAGGTCCATCTGAAAAAAGTGTAAAATCCAGAAAGGCAGGACAGGCCATGGAGAACTGGGAGCCTTGTTATGCTGATGGGCGGGATGTAAATTGCCAACAGACACTCAGGAGAAGTGTATGGTGTTTCCTGAAACATCTAAAAAACAAAGCAACAGAGCCTAGGGCACTTCCATTTATGGTCCTATAGCTTAGGGAAATTAAAATCAAAAAGACACAGCCACCCCAAAGTTTGGGACGCCTCCGTTTACAAGAACCTCGTTTACCGTACAAGTTCAATATCACAGAAAGTGAAAAATGGATAAAGAACTTGTGGTACTTACGTACAATGCAGTATCACTCAGCAATGAAATCTATGTCATCAGGCCCGTAGCAGCATAATGAGTGGATTCAGGTACGATGATTCTAACTGAAATAAGTCACACAGAAAAAGAAACATCATAAGATATCAGTAATACACGGAATGTAAACTTGGCTACACAGGAACTGCATTCCAAAACAGAACAGGGTCTCAAATTTAGAAAACCAACTTATGCTTGCTTAAGGGGAAAGGTGAGTTGGGGTGCTGCATAAAACCAGAGATTGAAATGAGCACAGATAAAGTTCCTTAAGCCAAATATGGAATAGACAAGAGCTACTCCTTGCTCAACGAAATGGACTCAACACCGCATATTAAACGCCTAAGAATGTACCTGACTAGTAAGTATCTTAAAACCTATGGATTGCTATGTCTCCGAAAGAGAATCAAGCATGTGTACAGGGGCATAAACACAGCAGTGATAGGATTGGAGAGGTTCGGTGAGCAAATGAAGACCCTTTGAAGTCATATTGCATGGTACCCATTCCACGGGTTTCAACTACCGAGGTTTAAGGTATTCTTCCTTCAGCTAAAACATGCATGTGGAACCCAGAGTATGATCAACCATGTGATCGGGAGACGTGTTCAAATATGTCTCAGTTTTCGTACCCTGGTACTCGGGTGCAACATTCCAGACGCTTTACTAACACTCTCCCGACTTGGAGAGTCAGTCCCTTTAACCTCCTGTTTGGCCCAGTTTGCAATTTCTACGGAAGATGAACAGGAATAGCGAGAAGCAATGAGAGACTAGCTGGAGGTGTCTGGACGGGCAAATTTAACTCTCATTTCCCACCAGGAAGAGGAATTAACCAAAGGCTCAGCGTGCCGTGCCAGAACCAGATTAGGGCCTGAAGCCATCCTGCGGTGTTGTGGCCAGGTCACAAGAAAGCGAGTTGAAGAAAGGAGCTCAGGGGCACTGTAATTCACAAACCTGCAGAGTTATAAATGACAGCTATCGTCCAAAAATAGACTGAAGTAAGGCTGCCAAGAGGACTTGAAAGCGGGGCAGCATTGCAGGAAACCGATTTCAGGAGGTAGACTGGAATTGCATTGAAAGCATAGGAAAAGAGGCAGAACGTCCACAATGATGCACTTGGCCAAAAAGGGCGTATGCGTTTTTTCCTGAATATATTCAGGAAAAAAACGCACACGCCCTTTTTGGCCAACCAAGCAAGCTTGCAAAGGAAATCTGCACTACAATGAAGTCTCACTTCCCCCCGGTCAAAAGGGCCATCTGAAAAAAGTGTAAAATCCAGAAAGGCAGGACAGGCCATGGAGAACTGGGAGCCTTGTTATGCTGATGGGCGGGATGTAAATTGCCAACAACCACTCGGGAGAAGTGTATGGTGTTTCCTGAAACATCTAAAAAACAAAGCAACAGAGCCTAGGGCACTTCCACTTATGGTCCTATAGCTTAGGGAATTTAAAATCAAAAAGACACAGCCACCCCAAAGTTTGGAACGGCTCTGTTTACAAGAACCTCGTTTACAGTACAAGTTCAACATCGCAGAAAGTGAAAAATGGAGAAAGAAGTTGTGGTATTTACTTACAAAGCAATATCACTCAGCAATGAAATCTGTGTCATCAGGCCCTTAGCAGCACAATGAGTGGATTCAGGTATGATGATTCTAACTGAAATAAGTCACACAGAAAAAGAAACATCATAAGATATCAGTAATACACGGAATGTAAACTTGGCTACACAGGAACTGAATTACAGAACAGAACAGGGTCTCAAATTTAGAAAACCAACTTATTCTTGCTTAAGGGGAAAGGTGAGTTGGGGTGCTGCATAAAACCAGAGATTGAAATGAGCACAGATAAAGTTCCTTAAGCCAAATATGGAATAGACAAGAGCTACTCCTTGCTCAACGAAATGGACTCAACACCGCATATTAAACGCCTAAGAATGTACCTGACTAGTAAGTATCTTAAAACCTATGGATTGCTATGTCTCCAAAAGAGAATCAAGCATGTGTACAGGGGCAGAAACGCAGCAGTGATAGGATTGGAGAGGTTCGTGAGCAAATGAAGACCCTTTGAAGTCATATTGCATGGTACCCATTCCACGGGTCTCAACTCTCCAGATTTAAGGGATTCTTCCTTCAGCTAAAACATGCATGTGGAACCCAGAATATGATCCACCCTAAACCTTCCCCGAAGCCTTACCCTCACCCGTTCCCTAGTCCTAACCCGTATGCTAACACTAACCCATGCCCTCACACGTACGCTCACCCTAAACCGTTTTCGTAACTGCACCTGGACCCTAAACCGTACTCAAACCCTAACCCTAACCCTCGCCCGCACCCTAACCCTAACACTTCCCCGGAGCCTTCCCCTCACCCGTCACCTAATCCTAACGCGTACGCGAACACTAAACCATGCCCTCACACGTACGCTCCCCCTAAACCGTTGCCATACCCTCATCTGGACCCTAAACCGTCCCCGTCCCCTACCCCTAACCCTAGACCGAACCCTAACCCTAACCCTTCCCCGAAGCCTTCCCCTCACACGTCCCCTAATCCTAACCTGTACGCTAACACTAACCCATGCCCTCACACGTACGATCCCCCTGAAACGTTGTCATAACCTCACCTGGACCCTAAACCGTCCCCGTCCCCTAACCCTAACTCTAGCCCGAACCCTAACCCTAAACCTTCCCCGAAGCCTTCCCCTCACACGTCCCCTAATCCTAACCCTTACGCTAACACTAACCCGTGCCCTCACACGCACGCTCCCCCTAAACCATTGTCGTACCTTCACCTGGACCCTAAACCGTCCCCGTCCCCTAACCCTAACCCTAGCCCAAACCCTAACCGTAACACTTCCCAGAAGCCTGACCCTCACCCGTTCCCTAATCCTAACCCGTACACTAACACTAACACGTGCCCTCACACGTACGCTCCCCCTAAACCGTTGTCGTACCCTCATCTGGACCCTAAACCGTACCCTTCCCTTAAGACTAATTATAGCCCGATCCCTAACCCTAACCCTTCCCCGAAGCCTTACCCTCACCCGTCCCCTAATCCTAACCCGTATGGTAACACTAACCCATGCCCTCACACGTACGCTCCCCCTAACCCGTCGTCGTACCCTCACCTGGACCCTAAACCGTCCCCGTCCCCTAACCCTAACCCTAGCCCGAACCCTAACCCTAACCCTTCCCCTAATCCTCACCCTCACCCGTGCCCTAATCCTAACCCGTACGCTAACACTAACCCGTGCTCTCACACGTACGCTCCCCCTAAACCGTTGTCGTACCCTCAACTGGACGCTAAACCGTCCCCTTCCCCTAACCCTAACCCTAGCCCGAACACTAACCCTAAGACTTCCCCGAAGCCTACCCCTCATCCGTCCCCTAATCCTAACCCGTACGCTCACACTAACCCGTGCCCTCACACATACGCTCCCCCTAAACCGTTGTCATACCCTCACTTGGACCCTAAACCGTCCCTATCCCCAAACCCTAACCCTAGCCGGAACCCTAACCCTAACCCTTCCCAGGAGCCTTCCCCTCACCCGTCCCCTAATCCGAACCCGTACGCTAACACTAACCCGTGCCCTACACGTACGCTCCCCGTGAACCATTGTCGTACCCTCACCTGGACCCTAAACCGTCCCCGTACCCTAACCCTAACCCTAGCCCGAACCCTAAACATAACCCTTCCCGAAGCCTTCCCCTCATCCGTCCCCTATTCCTAAGCCGTACGCTAACACTAACCCGTGCCCTCACAGGTACGCTCCCCCTAAAATGTTGTCGTACACTCACTTGGACCCTAAACTGTCCCCGTCCCCTAACCCTAACCCTAGCCCGAACCGTAACCCTAACTCTTCCCCGAACCCTTCCCCTCACCCGTCCCCTAATCCTAACCCGTATGCTAACACTAACCCGTTCCCTCACAAGTACGCTCCCCCTAAACGGTTGTCGTACCCTCACCTGGACCCTAAACCGTCCCCGTCCCCTAACCCGAGCCCTAGCTGGAAACCTAACCCTAACACTTCCCCGAAGCCTGACCCTCACCCGTCCCCTAATCCTAACCCGTACGCTAACACTAACCCGCGCCCTCACACGTACGCTCCCCCTAAAGCGTTGTCGTACCCTCACCTGGACCCTAAACCGTCCCCGTCCCCTAACCCTAACCCTAGCCCGAACCCTACCCTAACCCTTCCCCGAAGCCTGACCCTCACCCGTCCCCTAATCCTAACCCGTACGCTAACACTAACCCGCTCCCTCACATGAACGCTCCCACTAAAGCATTGTCCTA
The DNA here is from genome assembly GCF_951394435.1 of Stenella coeruleoalba. Taxonomy (NCBI): domain Eukaryota; kingdom Metazoa; phylum Chordata; class Mammalia; order Artiodactyla; family Delphinidae; genus Stenella; species Stenella coeruleoalba. The sequence continues at coordinate 60,576 of NW_027646009.1, read as the reverse complement.
CCCTCACCTGGACCCTAAACCGTCCCCGTCCCCTAACCCTAGCCCGAACCCTAACCCTACCCCTTCCCCGAAGCCTGACCCTAACCCGTCCCCTAATCCTAACCCGTACGATAACACTAACCGGCGCCCTCACACGTACGCTCCCCCTAAAGCGCTGTCGTACCCTCATCTGGACCATAAACAGTCCCCGTCCCCTAACCCTAAACCTAGCCCGAATCCTAACCCTAACCCTTCCCCGAAGCCTGACCCTCACCCGTCCCCTAATCCTAACCCGTACGCTAACACTAACCCGCGCCCTCACACGTACGCTCCCCCTAAAGCGTTGTCGTACCCTCCCCTGGACCCGAAACCGTCCCCGTCCCCTAACCCTAACCCTAGCCCGAACCCCAGCCCTAACCCTTCCCCGAAGCCTGACCCTCACCCGTTCCCTAATCCTAACCCGTATGCTAACACTAACCCGTGCCCTCATACGTACGCTCACCTAAACCGTTGTCGTAACCTCACCTGGACCCTAAACCGTCCCTGTCCCCTAACCGTAACCCTAGCCCGAACCCTAAACCTAACACTTCCCCGAAGACTTCTCCTCACCCGTCCCCTAATCCTAACCCGTACCCTAACACTAAAACTTGCCCTCACATGTACGCTCCACCTAAACCGTTGTCGTACCCTCACCTAGACCCTAAACCGTCCCAGTCTCCTAACCCTAACCCGAGCCCGAACCCTAACCCTAACCCTTCCCTGAAGCCTTCCCCTCACCCGTCCCCATCCTAACCCGTACTCTAACACTAACCCGTGCCCTCACATGTACGCTCCCCCTAAACCATTGTCGTACCCTCACCTGGACCCTAAACTTTCCCCGTTCCCTAAACCTAACCCTAGCCCAAACCCTAACCCTAACACTTCCCCGAAGACTTCCCCTCACCCGTCCCCTATTTGTAAGCCGTACGCTAACACTAACCTGTGCCCTCACACCTACGCTCCCCCTGAACCGTTGTCGTACCCTCACCTGGACCCTAAACCGTCCCCGTCCCCTAACCCTAACCCTAGCCCGAACCCTAACCCTAACCCTTCCCCGAAGCCTGACCCTCACCCGTCCCCTAATCCTAAACCGTACGCTAACACTAACCCGCGCCCTCACACGCACGCTCCCCCTAAAGCGTTGCCGTACCCTCACCTGGACGCTAAACCGTCCCCATCCCCTAACCCTAACCCTAGCCCGAACCCTAACCCTAACCCTTCCCCGAAGCCTGACCCTCACCCGTCCCCTAATCCTAACCCGTACGCTAACACTAACCCGTGCCCTCACACGCACGCTCCCCCTAAAGCGTTGCCGTACCCTCACCTGGACTCTAAACCGTCCCCGTCCCCGTCCCCTAACCCTAGCCCGAACCCTAACCCTAACCCTTCCCCTAAGCCTGACCCTCACCCGTCCCCTAATCCTAACCCGTACGCTAACACTAACCCGCGCCCTCACACGCACGCTCCCCCTAAAGCGTTGCCGTACCCTCACCTGGACCCTAAACTGTCCCCGTCCCCTAACCCTTACACTAGCCCTAACCCTAACCCTAACCCCTCCCCGAAGCCTGACCCTCACCCGTGCCCTAATCCTAACCCGTACGCTAACACTAACCCGCGCCCTCACACGTACGCTCCCCCTAAAGCGTTGCCGTACCCTCACCTGGACCCTAAACCGTCCCCGTCCCCTAACCCTAACCCTAGCCCGAACCCTAACCCTAACCCTTCCCCGAAACCTGACCCTCAACCGTCCCCTAATCCTAACCTGTACACTCACACTAACCCGCGCCCTCAACGCACGCTCCCCCTAAAGCGTTGCCGTACCCTCACCTGGACCCTAAACCGTCCCCGTCCCCTAACCCTAACCCTAGCCCGAACCCTAACCCTAACCCTTCCCCGAAGCCTGACCCTCACCCGTCCCCTAATCCTAACACTTACGCTCACACTAACCCGCGCCCTCACACGCACGCTCCCCCTAAAGCGTTGCCGTACCCTCACCTGGACCCTAAACCGTCCCCGTCCCCTAACCCTAACCCTACACCGAACCCTAACCCTAACCCTTCCCCGAAGCCTGACCCTCACCCGTCCCCTAATCCTAACCCGTACGCTAACACTAACCCGCGCCCTCACACGCACGCTTCCCCTAAAGCGTTGCCGTACCCTCACCTGGGCCCTAAACCGTCACCGTCCCCTAACCCTAACCCTAGCCCGAACCCTAACCCTAACCCTTCCCCGAAGCCTGACCCTCACCCGTCCCCTAATCCTAACCCGTACGCTAACACTAACCCGCGCCCTCACACGCACGCTCCCCCTAAAGCGTTGCCGTACCCTCACCTGGACCCTAAACCGTCCCCGTCCCCTAACCCTAACCCTTCTCCGAACCCTAACCCTAACCCTTCCCCGAAGCCTGACCCTCACCCGTCCCCTAATCCTAACCCGTACGCTAACACTAACCCGCGCCCTCACACGCACGCTCCTCCTAAATCGTTGCCGTACCCTCACCTGGACCCTAAACCGTCCCCGTCCCCTAACCCTAACCCTAGCCCGAACCCTAACCCTGACCCTTTCCCGAAGCCTGACCCTCACCTGTCCCCTAATCCTAACCCGTACGCTAACACTAACCCGCGCCCTCACACGCACGCTCCCCCTAAAGCGTTGCCGAACCCTCAGCTGGACCCTAAACCGTCCCCGTCCCTTAACCCTAACCCTAGCCCGAACCCTAACCCTAACCCTTCCCCGAAGCCTGACCCTCACCCGTCCCCTAATCCTAACCCGTACGCTAACACTAACCCGCGCTCTCACACGCACGCTCCCCCTAAAGCGTTGCCGTACCCTCACCTGGACCCTAAACCGTCCCCCTCCCCTAACCCTAACCCTAGCCCGAACCCTAAACCTAACCCTTCCCCGAAGCCTGACCCTCACCCGTCCCCTAATCCTAACCCGTACGCTAACACTAACCCGCGCCCTCACACGCATGCTCCCCCTAAAGCGTTGTTGTACCCTCACCTGGACCCTAAACCGTCCCCGTCCCCTATCCCTAACCCTAGCCTGAACCCTAACCCTGACCCTTCCCCGAAGCCTGACCCTCACACGTCCCCTAATCCTAACCCGTACGCTAACACTAACCCGCGCCCTCACACGCACGCTCCCCCTAAATCGTTGCCGTACCCTCACCTGGACCCTAAACCGTCCCCATCCCCTAACCCTAACCCTAGCCCGAACCCTAACCCTAACACTTTCCCGAAGCCTGACACTCAACCGTCCCCTAATCCTAACCCGTACGCTTACACTAACCCGCGCCCTCACACGCACGCTCCCCCTAAAGCGTTGCCGTACCCTCAGCTGGACCCTAAACAGTCCCCGTCCCCTAACCCTAACCCTAGCCCGAACCCTAACCCTAACCCTTCCCCGAAGCCTGACCCTCACCCGTCCCCTAATCGTAACCTGTACGCTAACACTAACCCGCGCCCTCACACGCACGCTCCCCCTAAAGCGTTGCCGTACCCTCACCTGGACCCTAAACCGTCCCCGTCCCCTAACCCTAACCCTAGCCCGAACACTAACCCTAACCCTTCCCCGAAGCCTGACCCTCACCCGTCCCCTAATCGTAACCCGTACGCTAACACTAAGCCGCGCCCTCACACGCACGCTCCCCCTAAAGCATTGCCGTACCCTCACCTGGACCCTAAACCGTCCCCGTCCCCTAACCCTAACCCTAGCCCGAACACTAACCCTAACCCTTCCCCGAAGCCTGACCCTCACCCGTCCCCTAATCCTAACCCGTACGCTTACACTAACCCGCGCCCCCACATGCACGCTCCCCCTAATGCGTTGCCGTACCCTCAGCTGGACCCTAAACCGTCCCCGTCCCCTAACCCTAACCCTAGCCCGAACCCTAACCCTGACCCTTCCCCGAAGCCTGACCCTCACCCGTCCCCTAATCCTATCACGTACGCTAACACTAACCCGCGCCCTCACACGCACGCTCCCCCTAAAGCGTTGCAGTACCCTCAACTGGACCCTAAACCGTCCCCGTCCCCTAACCCTAACCCTAGCCCGAACCCTAACCCTAACCCTTCCCCGAAGCCTGACCCTCACCCGTCCCCTAATCCTAACCCGTACGCTAACAATAAACCGCGACCTCACACGCACGCTCCACCTAAAGCATTGCCATACCCTAACCTGGATCCTAAACCGTCCCCATCCCCTAACCCTAACCCTAGCCCGAACCCTAACCCTAACCCTTCCCCGAAGCCTGACCCTCACCCGTCCCCTAATCCTAACCCGTATGCTTACACTAACCCGCGCCCTCACACGCACGCTCCCCCTAAAGCGTTGCCATACCCTCACCTGGACCCTAAACCGTCCCCGTCCCCTAACCCTAACCCTAGCCCGAACCCTAACCCAGACCCTTCCCTGAAGCCTGACCCTCACCCGTGCCCTAATCCTAACCCGTACGCTAACACTAACCCGCGCCCTCACACGCACGCTCCCCCTAAAGCGTTGCCGTACCCTCACCTGGACCCTAAACTGTCCCCGTCCCCTAACCCTAACCCTAGCCCGAACCCTAACCCTAACCCTTCCCCGAAGCCTGACCCTCACCCGTCCCCTAAATCTAACCCGTACGCTAACACTAACCCGCGCCCTCACACGCACGCTCCCCCTAAAGCGTTGCCGTACCCTCACCTGGACCCTAAACCGTCCCCGTCCCCTAACCCTAACCCTAGCCCGAACCCTAACCCTAACCCTTCCCCGAAGCCTGACCCTCACCCGTCCCCTAATCCTAACCCGTACGCTTACACTAACCCGCGCCCCCACATGCACGCTCCCCCTAATGCGTTGCCGTGCCCTCAGCTGGACCCTAAACCGTCCCCGTCCCCTAACCCTAACCCTAGCCCGAACCCTAACCCTGACCCTTCCCCGAAGCCTGACCCTCACCCGTCCCCTAATCCTATCACGTACGCTAACACTAACCCGCGCCCTCACACGCACGCTCCCCCTAAAGCGTTGCAGTACCCTCAACTGGACCCTAAACCGTCCCCGTCCCCTAACCCTAACCCTAGCCCGAACCCTAACCCTAACCCTTCCCCGAAGCCTGACCCTCACCCGTCCCCTAATCCTGACCCGTACGCTAACACTAAACCGCGACCTCACACGCACGCTCCACCTAAAGCATTGCCATACCCTAACCTGGATCCTAAACCGTCCCCATCCCCTAACCCTAACCCTAGCCCGAACCCTAACCCTAACCCTTCCCCGAAGCCTGACCCTCACCCGTCCCCTAATCCTAACCCGTATGCTTACACTAACCCGCGCCCTCACACGCACGCTCCCCCTAAAGCGTTGCCATACCCTCACCTGGACCCTAAACCGTCCCCGTCCCCTAACCCTAACCCTAGCCCGAACCCTAACCCTGACCCTTCCCCGAAGCCTGACCCTCACCCGTGCCCTAATCCTAACCCGTACGCTAACACTAACCCGCGCCCTCACACGCACGCTCCCCCTAAAGCGTTGCCGTACCCTCACCTGGACCCTAAACTGTCCCCGTCCCCTAACCCTAACCCTAGCCCGAACCCTAACCCTAACCCTTCCCCGAAGCCTGACCCTCACCCGTCCCCTAAATCTAACCCGTACGCTAACACTAACCCGCGCCCTCACACGCACGCTCCCCCTAAAGCGTTGCCGTACCCTCACCTGGACCCTAAACCGTCCCCGTCCCCTAACCCTAACCCTAGCCCAAACCCTAACCCTAACCCTTCCCCGAAGCCTGACCCTCACCCGTCCCCTAATCCTAACCCGTACGCTTACACTTACCCGCGCCCTCACACGCACGCTCCCCCTAAAGCGTTGCCATACCCTCACCTGGACCCTAAACCGTCCCCGTCCCCTAACCCTAACCCTAGCCCGAACCCTAACCCTGACACTTCCCCGAAGCCTGACCCTCACCCGTGCCCTAATCCTAACCCGTACGCTAACACTAACCCACGCCCTCACACGCACGCTCCCCCTAAAGCGTTGCCGTACCCTCACCTGGACCCTAAACCGTCCCCGTCCCCTAACCCTAACCCTAGCCCGAACCCTAACCCTAACCCTTCCCCGAAGCCTGACCCTCACCCGTCCCCTAATCCTAACCCGTACGCTAACACTAACACGCGCCCTCACACGCACGCTCCCCCTAAAGCGTTGCCGTACCCTCACCTGGACCCTAAACCGTCCCCGTCCCCTAACCCTAACCCTAGCCCGAACCCTAACCCTAACCCTTCCCCGAAGCCTGACCCTCACCCGTCCCCTAATCCTAACCCGTACGCTTACACTAACCCGCGCCCTCACACACACGCTCCCCCTAAAGCATTGCCGTACCCTCACCTGGACCCTAAACCGTCCCCGTCCCCTAACCCTAACCCTAGCCCGAACCCTAACCCTGACCCTTCCCCGAAGCCTGACCCTCACACGTCCCCTAATCCTAACCCATACGTTAACACTAACCCGCGCCCTCACACGCACGCTCCCCCTAAAGCGTTGCCGTACCCTCACCTGGACCCTAAACCGTCCCCGTCCCCTAACCCTAACGCTAGCCCGAACCCTAACCCTAACCCTTCCCCGAAGCCTGACCCTCACCCGTCCCCTAATCCTAACACTTACGCTAACACTAAACGGCGACCTCACACGCACGCTCCCCCTAAAGCGTTGCTGTACCCTCAGCTGGACCCTAAACCGTCCCCGTCCCCTAACCCTAACCCTAGCCCGAACCCTAACCCTAACCCTTCCCCGAAGCCTGACCCTCACCCGTCCCCTAATCCTAACCCGTACGCTAACACTAACCTGCGACCTCACACGCACGCTCCCACTAAAGCATTGCCGTACCCTCACCTGGACCCTAAACCGTCCCCGTCCCCTAACCCTAACCCTAGCCCGAACCCTAACCCTAACCCTTCCCCGAAGCCTGACCCTCACCCGTCCCCTAATCCTAACCCGTACGCTAACACTAACCCGCGACCTCACACGCACGCTCCCACTAAAGCATTGCCGTACCCTCACCTGGACCCTAAACCGTCCCCATCCCCTAACCCTAACCCTAGCCCGAACCCTAGCCCTAACCCTTCCCCGAAGCCTGACCCTCACCCGTCCCCTAATCCTAACCCGTACGCTAACGCTATACCGCGGCCTCACACGCACGCTCCCCCTAAAGCGTTGCCGTACCCTCACCTGGACCCTAAACCGTCCCCGTCCCCTAACCCTAACCCTAGCCCGAACCCTAACCCTGACACTTCCCCGAAGCCTGACCCTCACCCGTCCCCTAATCCTATCCCGTACGCTAACACTAACCAGCTCCATCACACGCACGCTCCCCCTAAAGCGTTGCCGTACCCTCACCTGGACCCTAAACCGTCCCCGTCCCCTAACCCTAACCCTAGCCCGAACCCTAACCCTGACACTTCCCCGAAGCCTGACCCTCACACGTCCCCTAATCCTAACCCGTACACTAACACTAACCCGTGCCCTCACACACACGCTCCCCCTAAATCGTTGCCGTACCCTCACCTGGACCCTAAACCGTCCCCGTCCCCTAACCCTAACCCTAGCCCGAACCCTAACCCTAACCCTTTCCCGAAGCCTGACCCTCACCCGTCCCCTAATCCTAACCCGTACGCTAACACTAACCCGCGCCCTCACACGCACGCTCCCCCTAAAGCGTTGCCGTACCCTCAGCTGGACCCTAATCCGTTCCCGTTCCCTAACCCTAACCGTAGCCCGAACTCTAACACTAACCCTTCCCCGAAGCCTGACCCTCACCCGTCCCCTAATCCTAACCCGTACGCTAACACTAACCCGTGCCCTCACACGCACGCTCCCCCTAAAGCGTTGCCGTACCCTCACCTGGACCCTAAACCGTCCCCGTCCCCTAACCCTAACCCTAGCCCGAACCCTAACCCTAACACTTCCCCGAAGCCTGACCCTCACCCGTGCCCTAATCCTAACCCGTACGCTAACACTAACCCGCGCCCTCACACGCACACTCCCCTTAAAGCGTTGCCGTACCCTCACCTGGACCCTAAACCGTCCCCGTCCCCTAACCCTAACCCTAGCCCGAACCATAACCCTAACCCTTCTCCGAAGCCTGACCCTCACCCGTGCCCTAATCCTAACCCGTACGCTAACACTAACCCGTGCCCTCACACGCACGCTCAACCTAAAGCGTTGCCGTACCCTCACCTGGACCCTAAACCGTCCCCGTCCCCTAACCCTAACCGTAGCCCGAACCCTAACCCTAACCCTTCCCCGAAGCCTGACCCTCACCCGTCCCCTAATCCTAACCCGTACGCTTACACTAACCCGCGCCCCCACACGCACGCTCCCCCTAAAGCGTTGCCGTACCCTCACCTGGACCCTAAACCGTCCCCGTCCCCTAACCCTAACCCTAGCCCGAACCCTAACCCTAACACTTCCCCGAAGCCTGACCCTCGCCCGTCCCCTAATCCTAACCCGTACGCTAACACTAACCTGCGCCCTCACACGCACGCTCCCCCTAAAGCGTTGCCGTACCCTCACCTGGACCCTAAACCGTCCCCGTCCCCTAACCCTAACAGTAGCCCGAACCCTAACCCTAACCCTTCCCCGAAGCCTGACCCTCACCCGTGCCCTAATCCTAACCCGTACGCTAACACTAACACGTGGCCTCACACGCACGCTCCCCCTAAAGCGTTGCCGTACCCTCACCTGGACCCTAAACCGTCCCCGTCCCCTAACCCTAACCGTAGCCCGAACCCTAACCCTAACCCTTCCCCGAAGCCTGACCCTCACCCGTGCCCTAATCCTAACCCGTACGCTAACACTAACCCGTGGCCTCACACGCACGCTCCCCCTAAAGCGTTGCCGTACCCTCACCTGGACCCTAAACCGTCCCCGTCCCCTAACCCTAACCGTAGCCCGAACCCTAACCCTAACCCTTCCCCGAAGCCTGACCCTCACCCGTGCCCTAATCCTAACCCGTACGCTAACACTAACCCGTGCCCTCACACGCACGCTCCCCCTAAAGCGTTGCCGTACCCTCACCTGGACCCGAAACCGTCCCCGTCCCCTAACCCTAACCCTAGCCCGAACCCTAACCCTAACCCTTCCCCGTAGCCTGACCCTCACCCGTCCCCTAATCCTAACCCGTACGCTAACACTAACCCGCGCCCTCACACGCACGCTCCCCCTAAAGCGTTGCCGTACCCTCACCTGGACCCGAATCCGTCCCCGTACCCTAACCCTAACCCTAGCCCGAACCCTAACCCTAACCCTTCCCCGAAGCCTGACCCTCACCCGTCCCCTAATCCTAAGCCGTACGCTAACACTAACCCGCGCCCTCACACGCACGCTCCCCCTAATGCGTTGCCGTACCCTCACCTGGACCCTAAACCGTCCCCGTCCCCTAACCCTAACCCTAGCCCGAACCCTAACCCTAACCATTCCCCGAAGCCTGACCCTCACCCGTCCCCTAATCCTAAGCCGTACGCTAACACTAACGCGCGCCCTCACACGAACGCTCCACCTAAAGCGTTGCCGTACCCTCACCTGGACCCGAAACCCTCCCCGTCCACTAACCCTAACCCTAGCCCGAACCCTAACCCTAACCCTTCCCCGAAGCCTGACCCTCACCCGTCCCGTAATCCTAAGCCGTACGCTAACACTAACACTTGCCCTCACACGCACGCTCCCCCTAAAGCGAGGCCGTACCCTCACCTGGACCCTAAACCATCCCCGTCCGCTAACCCTAACCCTAGCCCGAACCCTAACCCTAACCCTTCCCCGAAGCCTGACCCTCACCCGTCCCCTAATCCTAAGCCGTACGCTAACACTAACCCGCCCCCTCACACGCACGCTCCCCCTAAAGCGTTGCCGTACCCTCACCTGGACCCTAAACAGTCCCCGTCCCCTAACCCTAACCCTAGCCCGAACCCTAACCCTAACCCTTCCCCGAAGCCTGACCCTCACCCGTCCCATAATCCTAACCCGGACGCTAACACTAACCCGTGCCCTCACACGCACACTCCCCCTAAAGCGTTGCCGTACCCTCACCTGGACCCTAAACCGTCCCCGTCCCCTAACCCTAACCCTAGCCCGAACCCTAACCCTAACCCTTCCCCGAAGCCTGACCCTCACCCGTCCCCTAATCTTAACCCGTACGCTAACACTAACCCGCGCCCTCACACGCACGCTCCCCCTAAAGCGTTGCCGTACCCTCACCTGGACCCTAAACCGTCCCCGTCCCCTAACCCTAACCCTAGCCCGAACCCTAACCCTAACCCTTCCCCGAAGCCTGACCCTCACCCGTCCCCTAATCCTAACCCGTATGCTAACACTAACCCGCGCCCTCACACGCACGCTCCCCCTAAAGCATTGCCGTACCCTCACCTGGACCCTAAACCGTCCCCGTCCCCTAACCCTAACCCTAGACCGAACCCTAACCCTAACCCTTCTCCGAAGCCTGACCCTCAACCGTCCCCTAATCCTAAGCCGTACGCTAACACTAACCCGCGCCCTCACACGCACGCTCCCACTAAAGCGTTGCCGTACCCTCACCTGGACCCTAAACCGTCCCCGTCCCCTAACCCTAACCCTAGCCCGAACCCTAACCCTAACCCTTCCCCGAAGCCTGACCCTCACCCGTCCCCTAATCCTAACCCGTACTCTAAAACTAACGCGCGCCCTCACACGCACGCTCCCCCTAAAGCGTTGCCGTACCCTCACCTGAACCCTAAACCGTCCCCGTCCCCTAACCCTAACCCTAGCCCGAACCCTAACCCTAACCCTTCCCCAAAGCCTGACCCTCACCCGTCCCCTAATCCTAAGCCGTACGCTAACACTAACGCGCGCCCTCACACGCACGCTCCCCCTAAAGCGTTGCCGTACCCTCACCTGGACCCTAAACCGTCCCCGTCCCCTAACCCTAACCCTAGCCCGAACCCTAACCCTAACCCTTCCCCGAAGCCTGACCCTCATCCGTCCCCTAATCCTAAGCCGTACGCTAACACTAACCCGCGCCCTCACACGCACGCTCCCCCTAAAACGTTGCCGTACCCTCACCTGGAGCCTAAACCGTCCCCGTCCCCTAACCCTAACCCTAGCCCGAACCCTAACCCTAACCCTTCCCCGAAGCCTGACCCTCACCCGTCCCCTAATCCTAAGCCGTACGCTAACACTAACGCGCGCCCTCACACGCACGCTCCCCCTAAAGCGTTGCCGAACCCTCACCTGGCCCCTAAACCGTCCCCGTCCCCTAATCCTAACCCTAGCCCGAACCCTAACCCTAACCCTTCCCCGAAGCCTGACCCTCACCCGTCCCCCAATCCTAAGCCGTACGCTAACACTAACGCGCGCCCTCACACGCACGCTCCCCCTAAAGCGCTGCCGTACCCTCACCTGGACCCTAAACCGTCCCCGTCTGCTAACCCTAACCCTAGCCTGAACCCTAACCCTAAACCTTCCCCGAAGCCTGACCCTCACCCGTCCCCTAATCCTAAGCCGTACGCTAACACTAACCCGCACCCTCACACGCACGCTCCCCCTAAAGCGTTGCCGTACCCTCACCTGGACCCTAAACCGTCCCCGTCCCCTAACCCTAACCCTAGCCCGAACCCTAACCCTAACCCTTCCCCGAAGCCTGACCCTCACCCGTCCCCTAATCCTAACCCGGATGCTAACACTAACCCGTGCCCTCACACGCACGCTCCCCCTAAAGCGTTGCCGTACCCTCACCTGGACCCGAAACCGTCCCCGTCCCCTAACCCTAACCCTAGCCCGAACCCTAACCCTAACCCTTCCCCGAAGCCTGACCCTCACCCGTCCCCTAATCCTAAGCCGTACGCTAACACTAACCCGCGCCCTCACACGCACGCTCCCCCTAAAACGTTGCCGTACCCTCACCTGGACCCTAAACCGTCCCCGTCCCCTAACCCTAACCCTAGCCTGAATCCTAAACCTAACCCTTCCCCGAAGCCTGACCCTCACCCGTCCCCTAATCCTAAGCCGTACGCTAACACTAACGCCCGCCCTCACACGCACGCTCCCCCTAAAGCGTTGCCATACCCTCTCCTGGACCCTAAACCGTCCCCGTCCCCTAACCCTAACCCTAGCCCGAACCCTAACCCTAACCCTTCCCCGAAGCCGGACCCTCACCCGTCCCCTAATCCTAAGCCGTACGCTAACACTAACCCGCGCCCTCACACGCACGCTCCCCCTAAAGCGTTGCCGTACCCTCACCTGGACCCTAAACCGTCCCCGTCCCCTAACCCTAACCCTAGCCCGAACCCTAACCCTAACCCTTCCCCGAAGCCTGACCCTCACCCGTCCCCTAATCTTAACCTGTACGCTAACACTCACCCGCGCCCTCACACGCACGTTCCCCCTAAAGCGTTGCCGTACCCTCACCTGGACCCTAAACCGTCCCCGTCCCCTAACCCTAACCCTAGCCCGAACCCTAACCCTAACCCTTCCCCGAAGCCTGACCCTCACCCGTCCCCTAATCCTAACCCGTACGCTAACACTAACGCGCGCCCTCACACGCACGCTCCCCCTAAAACGTTGCCGTACCCTCACCTGGACCCTAAACCGTCCCCGTCCCCTAACCCTAACCCTAGCCCGAACCCTAACCCTAACCCTTCCCCGAAGCCTGACCCTCACCCGTCCCCTAATCCTAAGTCGTACGCTAACACTAACCCGCGCCCTCACACGCACGCTCCCCTTAAAGCGTTGCCGTACCCTCACCTGGACCCTAAACCGTCCCCGTCCCCTAACCCTAACCCTAGCCCGAACCCTAACCCTAACACTTCCCAGAAGCCTGACCCTCACCCGTCCCCTAATCTTAACCCGTACGCTAACACTAACCCGCGCCCTCACACGCACGCTCCCCCTAAAGCGTTGCCGTACCCTCACCTGGACCCTAAACCGTCCCCGTCCCCTAACCCTAACCCTAGCCCGAACCCTAACCCTAAACCTTCCCCGAAGCCTGACCCTCACCTGTCCCCTAATCCTAAGCCGTACGCTAACACTAATGCGCGCCCTCACACGCACGCTCCCCCTAAAGCGTTGCCGTACCCTCACCTGGACCCTAAACCGTCCCCGTCCCCTAACCCTAACCCTAGCCCGAACCCTAACCCTAACCCTTCCCCGAAGCCTGACCCTCACCCGTCCCCTAATCCTAAGCCGTACGCTAACACTAACCCGCGCCCTCACACGCACGCTCCCCCTAAAGCGTTGCCGTACCCTCACCTGGACCCTAAACCGTCCCCGTCCCCTAACCCTAACCCTAGACCGAACCCTAACCCTAACCCTTCCCCGAAGCCTGACCCTCACCCGTCCCCTAATCCTAACCCGTACGCTAACACTAACCCGCGCCCTCACACGCACGCTCCCCCTAAAGCGTTGCCGTACCCTCACCTGGACCCGAAACCGTCCCCGTCCCCTAACCCTAACCCTAGCCCGAACCCTAACCCTAACCCTTCCCCGAAGCCTGACCCTCACCCGTCCCCTAATCCTAAGCCGTACGCTAACACTAACCCGCGCCCTCACACGCACGCTCCCCCTAAAGCGTTGCCGTACCCTCACCTGGACCCTAAACCGTCCCCGTCCCCTAACCCTAACCCTAGCCCGAACCCTAACCCTAACCCTTCCCCGAAGCCTGACCCTCACCCGTCCCCTAATCCTAACCCGTATGCTAACACTAACCCGCGCCCTCACACGCACGCTCCCCCTAAACCGTTGCCGTACCCTCACCTGGACCCTAAACCGTCCCCGTCCCCTAACCCTAACCCTAGCCCGAACCCTAACCCTAACCCTTCCCCGAAGCCTGACCCTCACCCGTCCCCTAATCCTAACCCGTACGCTAACACTAACCCGCGCCCTCACACGCACGCTCCCCCTAAAGCATTGCCGTACCCTCACCTGGACACTAAACCGTCCCCGTCCGTAACCCTAACACTAGCCCGAAACCTAACCCTAACCCTTCACCGAAGCCTGACCCTCACCCGTCCCCTAATCTTAACCCGTACGCTAACACTAACCCGCGCCCTCACACGCACGCTCCCCCTAAAGCGTTGCCGTACCCTCACCTGGACCCTAAACCGTCCCCGTCCACTAACCCTAACCCTAACCCGAACCCTAACCCTAACCCTTCCCCGAAGCCTGACCCTCAACCGTCCCGTAATCCTAACCCGTATGCTAACACTAACCTGCGCCCTCACACGCACGCTCCCCCAAAAGCGTTGCCGTACCCTCACCTGGACCCTAAACGGTCCCCGTCCCCTAACCCTAACCCTAGACCGAACCCTAACCCTAACCCTTCCCCGAAGCCTGACCCTCACCCGTCCCGTAATCCTAAGCCGTACGCTAACACTAACCCGCGCCCTCACACGCACGCTCCCCCTAAAGCGTTGCCGTACCCTCACCTGGACCCTAAACCGTCCCCGTCCCCTAACCCTAACCCTAGCCCGAACCCTAACCCTAACACTTCCCAGAAGCCTGACCCTCACCCGTCCCCTAATCCTAATCCGTACGCTAACACTAACCCGCGCCCTCACACGCACGCTCCCCCTAAAGCGTTGCCGTAACCTCACCTGGACCCTAAACCGTCCCCGTCCCCTAACCCTAACCCTAGCCCGAACCCTAACCCTAACACTTCCCAGAAGCCTGACCCTCACCCGTCCCCTAATCCTAACCCGTACGCTAACACTAACCCGCGCCCTCACACGCACGCTCCCCCTAAAGCGTTGCCGTACCCTCACCTGGACCCTAAACCGTCCCCGTCCCCTAACCCTAACCCTAGCCCGAACCCTAACCCTAAACCTTCCCCGAAGCCTGACCCTCACCCGTCCCCTAATCCTAAGCCGTACGCTAACACTAATGCGCGCCCTCACACGCACGCTCCCCCTAAAGCGTTGCCGTACCCTCACCTGGACCCTAAACCGTCCCCGTCCCCTAACCCTAACCCTAGCCCGAACCCTAACCCTAACCCTTCCCCGAAGCCTGACCCTCACCCGTCCCCTAATCCTAAGCCGTACGCTAACACTAACCCGCGCCCTCACACGCACGCTCCCCCTAAAGCGTTGCCGTACCCTCACCTGGACACTAAACCGTTCCCGTCCGTAACCCTAACCCTAGCCCGAACCCTAACCCTAACCCTTCCCCGAAGCCTGACCCTCACTCGTCCCCTAATTCTAACCCGTATGCTAACACTAACCCGCGCCCTCACACGCACGCTCCCCCTAAAGCGTTGCCGTACCCTCACCTGGACCCTAAACCGTCCCCGTCCCCTAACCCTAACCCTAGCCCGAACCCTAACCCTAACCCTTCCCCGAAGCCTGACCCTCACCCGTCCCCTAATCCTAACCCGTACGCTAACACTAACCCGCGCCCTCACACGCACGCTCCCCCTAAAGCGTTGCCGTACCCTCACCTGGACCCTAAACCGTCCCCGTCCCCTAACCCTAACCCTAGCCCGAACCCTAACCCTAACCCTTCCCCGAAGCCTGACCCTCACCCGTCCCCTAATCTTAACCCGTACGCTAACACTAACCCGCGCCCTCACACGCACGCTCCCCGTAAAGCGTTGCCGTACCCTCACCTGGACCCTAAACCGTCCCCGTCCCCTAACCCTAACCCTAGCCCGAACCCTATCCCTAACCCTTCCCCGAAGCCTGACCCTCACCCGTCCCCTAATCCTAAGCCGTACGCTAACACTAACGCGCGCCCTCACACGCACGCTCCCCCTAAAGCGTTGCCGTACCCTCACCTGGACCCTAAACCGTCCCCTAACCCTAACCCTAACCCTAGCCCGAACCCTAACCCTAACCCTTCCCCGAAGCCTGACCCTCACCCGTCCCCTAATCCTAAGCCGTACGCTAACACTAACCCGCGCCCTCACACGCACGCTCCCCCTAAAGCGTTGCCGTACCCTCACCTGGACCCTAAACCGTCCCCGTCCCCTAACCCTAACCCTAGCCCGAACCCTAACCCTAACCCTTCCCCGAAGCCTGACCCTCACCCGTCCCCTAATCCTAACCCGGACGCTAACACTAACCCGCGCCCTCACACGCACGCTCCCCCTAAAGCGTTGCCGTACCCTCACCTGGACCCTAAACCGTCCCCGTCCACTAACCCTAACCCTAGCCCGAACCCGAAACCTAACCCTTCCCCGAAGCCTGACCCTCAACCGTCCCGTAATCCTAACCCGTATGCTAACACTAACCTGCGCCCTCACACGCACGCTCCCCCTAAAGCGTTGCCGTACCCTCACCTGGACCCTAAACGGTCCCCGTCCCCTAACCCTAACCCTAGACCGAACCCTAACCCTAACCCTTCCACGAAGCCTGACCCTCACCCGTCCCCTAATCCTAAGCCGTACGCTAACACTAACCCGCGCCCTCACACGCACGCTCCCCCTAAAGCGTTGCCGTACCCTCACCTGGACCCGAAACCGTCCCCGTCCCCTAACCCTAACCCTAGCCCGAACCCTAACCCTAACCCTTCCCCGAAGCCTGACCCTCACCCGTCCCCTAATCCTAAGCCGTACGCTAACACTAACCCGCGCCCTCACACGCACGCTCCCCCTAAAGCGTTGCCGTACCCTCACCTGGACCCTAAGCCGTCCCCGTCCACTAACCCTAACCCTAGCCCGAACCCTAACCCTAACCCTTCCCCGAAGCCTGACCCTCACCCGTCCCCTAATCCTAACCCGTATGCTAACACTAACCCGCGCCCTCACACGCACGCTCCCCCTAAAGCGTTGCCGTACCCTCACCTGGACCCTAAACCGTCCCCGTCCCCTAACCCTAACCCTAGCCCGAACCCTAACCCTAACCCTTCCCCGAAGCCTGACCCTCACCCGTCCCCTAATCCTAACCCGTACGCTAACACTAACCCGCGCCCTCACACGCACGCTCCCCCTAAAGTGTTGCCGTACCCTCACCTGGACCCGAAACCGTCCCCGTCCCCTAACCCTAACCCTAGCCCGAACCCTAAACCTAACCCTTCCCCGAAGCCTGACCCTCACCCGTCCCCTAATCCTAACCCGTACGCTAACACTAACCCGCGCCCTCACACGCACGCTCCCCCTAAAGCGTTGCCGTACCCTCACCTGGACCCTAAACCGTCCCCGTCCACTAACCCTAACCCTAGCCCGAACCCTAACCCTAACCCTTCCCCGAAGCCTGACCCTCACCCGTCCCCTAATCCTAACCCGTATGCTAACACTAACCCGCGCCCTCACACGCACGCTCCCCCTAAAGCGTTGCCGTACCCTCACCTGGACCCTAAACCGTGCCCGTCCCCTAATCCTAACCCTAGACCGAACCCTAAACCTAACCCTTCCCCGAAGCCTGACCCTCACCCGTCCCCTAATCCTAAGCCGAACGCTAACACTAACCCGCGCCCTCACACGCACGCTCCCCCTGAAGCGTTCCCGTACCCTCACCTGGACCCTACACCGTCCCCGTCCCCTAACCCTAACCCTAACCCGAACCCTAACCCTAACCCTTCCCCGAAGCCTGACCCTCACCCGTCCCCTAATCCTAACCCGTACGCTAACACTAACCCGCGCCCTCACACGCACGCTCCCCCTAAAGCGTTGCCGTACCCTCACCTGGACCCGAAACCGTCCCCGTCCCCTAACCCTAACCCTAGCCCGAACCCTAACCCTAACCCTTCCCCGAAGCCTGACCCTCACCCGTCCCCTAATCCTAAGCCGTACGCTAACACTAACCCGCGCCCTCACACGCACGCTCCCCCTAAAGCGTTGCCGTACCCTCACCTGGACCCTAAACCGTCCCCGTCCCCTAACCCTAACCCTAGCCCGAACCCTAACCCTAACCCTTCCCCGAAGCCTGACCCTCACCCGTCCCCTAATCTTAACCCGTACGCTAACACTAACCCGCGCCCTCACACGCACGCTCCCCCTAAAGCGTTGCCGTACCCTCACCTGGGCCCTAAACCGTCCCCGTCCCCTAACCCTAACCCTAGCCCGAACCCTATCCCTAACCCTTCCCCGAAGCCTGACCCTCACCCGTCCCCTAATCCTAAGCCGTACGCTAACACTAACGCGCACCCTCACACGCACGCTCCCCCTAAAGCGTTGCCGTACACTCACCTGGACCCTAAACCGTCCCCGTCCCCTAACCCTAACCCTAGCCCGAACCCTAACCCTAACCCTTCCCCGAAGCCTGACCCTCACCCGTCCCCTAATACTAACCCGTACGCTAACACTAACCCACGTCCTCACATGCACGCTCCCCCTAAAGCGTTGCCGTACCCTCACCTGGACCCTAAACCGTCCCCGTCCCCTAACCCTAACCCTAGCCCGAACCCTAACCCTAACCCTTCCCCGAGCCTGACCCTCACCCGTCCCCTAATCCTAACCCGTACGCTAACACTAACCCACGCCCTCACACGCACGCTCCCCCTAAAGCGTTGCCGTACCCTCACCTGGACCCGAAACCGTCCCCGTCCCCTAACCCTAACCCTAGCCCGAACCCTAACCCTAACCCTTCCCCGAAGCCTGACCCTCACCCGTCCCCTAATCCTAAGCCGTACGCTAACACTAACCCGCGCCCTCACATGCACACTCCCCCTAAAACGTTGCCGTACCCTCACCTGGACCCTAAACCGTCCCCGTCCCCTAACCCTAACCCTAGCCCGAACCCTAACCCTAACCCTTCCCCGAAGCCTGACCCTCACCCGTCCCCTAATCCTAAGCCGTACGCTAACACTAACCCGCGCCCTCACACGCACGCTCCCCCTAAAGCGTTGCCGTACCCTCACCTGGACCCTAAACCGTCCCCGTCCCCTAACCCTAACCCTAGCCCGAACCCTAACCCTAACCCTTCCCCGAAGCCTGACCCTCACCCGTCCCCTAATCCTAACCCGGACGCTAACACTAACCCGCGCCCTCACACGCACGCTCCCCCAAAAGCGTTGCCGTACCCTCACCTGGACCCTAAACCGTCCCCGTCCCCTAACCCTAACCCTAGCCCGAACCCTAACCCTAACCCTTCCCCGAAGCCTGACCCTCACCCGTCCCCTAATCCTAACCCGGACGCTAACACTAACCCGCGCCCTCACACGCACGCTCCCCCTAAAGCGTTGCCGTACCCTCACCTGGACCCTAAACCGTCCCCGTCCCCTAACCCTAACCCTAGCCCGAACCCTAACCCTAACCCTTCCCCGAAGCCTGACCCTCACCCGTCCCCTAATCTTAACCCGTACGCTAACACTAACCCGCGCCCTCACACGCACGCTCCCCCTAAGGCGTTGCCGTACCCTCACCTGGACCCTAAACCGTCCCCGTCCCCTAACGCTAACCCTAGCCCGAACCCTAACCCTAACCCTTCCCCGAAGCCTGACCCTCACCCGTCCCCTAATCCTAACCCGTACGCTAACACTAACCCGCGCCCTCACACGCACGCTCCCCCTAAAGCGTTGCCGTACCCTCACCTGGACCCTAAACCGTCCCCGTCCCCTAACCCTAACCCTAGCCCGAACCCTAACCCTAACCCTTCCCCGAAGCCTGACCCTCACCCGTCCCCTAATCCTAACCCGTACGCTAACAATAACCCGCGCCCTCACACGCACGCTCCCCCTAAAGCGTTGCCGTACCCTCACCTGGACCCTAAACCGTCCCCGTCCCCTAACCCTAACCCTAGCCCGAACCCTAACCCTAACCCTTCCCCGAAGCCTGACCCTCACCCGTCCCCTAATCCTAACCCGTACGCTAACACTAACCCGCGCCCTCACACGCACGCTCCCCCTAAAGCGTTGCCGTACCCTCACCTGGACCCGAAACCGTCCCCGTCCCCTAACCCTAACCCTAGCCCGAACCCTAACCCTAACCTTTCCCCGAAGCCTGACCCTCACCCGTCCCCTAATCCTAACCCGTACGCTAACACTAACGCGCGCCCTCACACGCACGCTCCCCCTAAAGCGTTGCCGTACCCTCACCTGGACCCTAAACCGTCCCCGTCCCCTAACCCTAACCCTAGCCCGAACCCTAACCCTAACCCTTCCCCGAAGCCTGACACTCACCCGTCCCCTAATCCTAACCCGTACGTTAACACTAACCCGCGCCCTCACAGGCACGCTCCCCCTAAAGTGTTGCCGTACCCTCACCTGGACCCTAAACCGTCCCCGTCCCCTAACCCTAACCCTAGCCCGAACCCTAACCCTAACCCTTCACCGAAGCCTGACCCTCACCCGTCCCCTAATCCTAACCCGTACGCTAACACTAACCCGCGCCCTCACACGCACGCTCCCCCTAAAACGTGGCCGTACCCTCACCTGGACCCTAAACCGTCCCCGTCCCCTAACCCTAACCCTAGCCCGAACCCTAACCCTAACCCTTCCCCGAAGCCTGACCCTCACCCGTCCCCTAATCCTAACCCGTACGCTAACACTAACCCGCGCCCTCACACGCACGCTCCCCCTAAAGCGTTGCCGTACCCTCACCTGGTCCCTAAACCGTCCCCGTCCCCTAACCCTAACCCTAGCCCGAACCCTAACCCTAACCCTTCCCCGAAGCCTGACCCTCACCCGTCCCCTAATCCTAACCCGTACGCTAACACTAACCCGCGCCCTCACACGCACGCTCCCCCTAAAGCGTTGCCGTACCCTCACCTGGACCCTAAACCGTCCCCATGCCCTAACCCTAACCCTAGCCCGAACCCTAACCCTAACCCTTTCCCGAAGCCTGACCCTCACCCGTACCCTAATCCTAAGCCGTACGCTAACACTAACGCGTGCCCTCACACGCACGCTCCCCCTAAAGCGTTGCCGTACCCTCACCTGGACCCTAAACCGTCCCCGTCCGCTAACCCTAACCCTAACCTGAACCCTAACCCTAACCCTTCCCCGAAGCCTGACCCTCACCGTCACCTAATCCTAACCCGTACGCTAACACTAACCCGGGCCCTCACACGCACGCTCCCCCTAAAGCATTGCCGTACCCTCACCTGGACCCTAAACCGTCCCCGTCCCCTAACCCTAACCCTAGCCCGAACCCTAACCCTAACCCTTCCCCGAAGCCTGACCCTCACCCGTCCCCTAATCCTAACCCGTACGCTAACACTAACCCGCGCCCTCACAGGCACGCTCCCCTTAAAGTGTTGCCGTACCCTCACCTGGACCCTAAACCGTCCCCGTCCCCTAACCCTAACCCTAGCCCGAACCCTAACCCTAACCCTTCCCCGAAGCCTGACCCTCACCCGTCCCCTAATCATAACCCGTACGCTAACACTAACCCGCGCCCTCACACGCACGCTCCCCCTAAAGCGTTGCCGTACCCTCACCTGGTCCCTAAACCGTCCCCGTCCCCTAACCCTAACCCTAGCCCGAACCCTAACCCTAACCCTTCCCCGAAGCCTGACCCTCACCCGTCCCCTAATCCTAACCCGTACGCTAACACTAACCCGCGCCCTCACACGCACGCTCCCCCTAAAGCGTTGCCGTACCCTCACCTGGACCCTAAACCGTCCCCATCCCCTAACCCTAACCCTAGCCCTAACCCTAACTCTAACCCTTTCCCGAAGCCTGACCC
The DNA here is from genome assembly GCF_951394435.1 of Stenella coeruleoalba. Taxonomy (NCBI): domain Eukaryota; kingdom Metazoa; phylum Chordata; class Mammalia; order Artiodactyla; family Delphinidae; genus Stenella; species Stenella coeruleoalba. Next base: position 38,999 of record NW_027646009.1, on the reverse strand, counting down.
TCACCCGTCCCCTAATCCTAAGCCGTACGCTAACACTAACGCGTGCCCTCACACGCACGCTCCCCCTAAAGCGTTGCCGTACCCTCACCTGGACCCTAAACCGTTCCCGTCCCCTAACCCTAACCCTAGCCCGAACCCTAACCCTAACCCTTCCCCGAAGCCTGACCCTCACCTGTCCCCTAATCCTAAGCCATACACTAACACTAACGCGCGCCGTCACACGCACGCTCCCCCTAAAGCGTTGCCGTACCCTCACCTGGATCCTAAACCGTCCCCGTCCCTTAACCCTAACCCTAGCCCGAACCCTAACCCCAACCCTTCCCCGAAGCCTGACCCTCACCCGTCCCCTAATCCTAAGCCGTACGCTAACACTAACCCGCGACCTCACTCGCACGTTCCCCCTAAAGCGTTGCCGTACCCTCACCTGGACCCTAAACCGTCCCCGTCCCCTAACCCTAACCCTAGCCCGAACCCTAACCCTAACCCTTCCCCGAAGCCTGACCCTCACCCGTCCCCTAATCCTAACCCGTACGCTAACACTAACCCGCGCCCTCACACGCACGCTCCCCCTAAAGCGTTGCCGTACCCTCACCTGGACCCTAAACCGTCCCCGTCCCCTAACCCTAACCCTAGCCCGAACCCTAACCCTAACCCTTCCCTGAAGCCTGACCCTCACCCGTCCCCTAATCCTAAGCCGTACGCTAACACTAACCCGCGCCCTCACACGCACGCTCCCCCTAAAGCGTTGCCGTACCCTCACCTGGACCCTAAACCGTCCCCGTCCCCTAACCCTAACCCTAGCCCGAACCCTAACCCTAACCCTTCCCCGAAGCCTGACTCTCACCCATCCCCTAATCCTAACCCGTACGCTAACACTAACCCGCGCCCTCACACGCACGCTCCCCCTAAAGCGTTGCCGTACCCTCACCTGGACCCGAAACCGTCCCCGTCCCCTAATCCTAACCCTAGCCCGAACCCTAACCCTAACCCTTCCCCGAAGCCTGACCCTCATCCGTCCCCTAATCGTAACACGTACGCTAACACTAACCCGCGCCCTCACACGCACGCTCCCCCTAAAGGGTTGCCGTACCCTCACATGGACCCTAAACAGTCCCCATCCCCTAACCCTAACCCTAGCCCGAACCCTAACCCTAACCCTTTCCCGAAGCCTGACCCTCACCCGTCCCCTAATCATAACCCGTACGCTAACACTAACCCGCGCCCTCCCACGCACGCTCCCCCTAAAGCGTTGCCGTACCCTCACCTGGTCCCTAAACCGTCCCCGTCCCCTAACCCTAACCCTAGCCCGAACCCTAACCCTAACACTTCCCCGAAGCCTGACCCTCACCCGTCCCCTAATCCTAACCCGTACGCTAACACTAACCCGCGCCCTCACACGCACGCTCCCCCTAAAGCGTTGCCGTACCCTCACCTGGACCCTAAACCGTCCCCATCCCCTAACCCTAACCCTAGCCCGAACCCTAACTCTAACCCTTTCCCGAAGCCTGACCCTCACCCGTCCCCTAATCCTAAGCCGTACGCTAACACTAACGCGTGCCCTCACACGCACGCTCCCCCTAAAGCGTTGCCGTACCCTCACCTGGACCCTAAACCGTCCCCGTCCCCTAACCCTAACCCTAGCCCGAACCCTAACCCTAACCCTTCCCCGAAGCCTGACCCTCACCTGTCCCCTAATCCTAAGCCATACACTAACACTAACGCGCGCCGTCACACGCACGCTCCCCCTAAAGCGTTGCCGTACCCTCACCTGGATCCTAAACCATCCCCGTCCCTTAACCCTAACCCTAGCCCGAACCCTAACCCTAACCCTTCCCCGAAGCCTGACCCTCACCCGTTCCCTAATCCTAAGCTGTACGCTAACACTAACCCGCGACCTCACTCGCACGTTCCCCCTAAAGCGTTGCCGTACCCTCACCTGGACCCTAAACCGTCCCCGTCCCCTAACCCTAACCCTAGCCCGAACCCTAACCCTAACCCTTCCCCGAAGCCTGACCCTCACCCGTCCCCTAATCCTAACCCGTACGCTAACACTAACCCGCACCCTCACACGCACGCTCCCCCTAAAGCGTTGCCGTACCCTCACCTGGACCCTAAACCGTCCCCGTCCCCTAACCCTAACCCTAGCCCGAACCCTAACCCTAACCCTTCCCTGAAGCCTGACCCTCACCCGTCCCCTAATCCTAAGCCGTACGCTAACACTAACCCGCGCCCTCACACGCACGCTCCCCCTAAAGCGTTGCCGTACCCTCACCTGGACCCTAAACCGTCCCCGTCCCCTAACCCTAACCCTAGCCCGAACCCTAACCCTAACCCTTCCCCGAAGCCTGACTCTCACCCATCCCCTAATCCTAACCCGTACGCTAACACTAACCCGCGCCCTCACACGCACGCTCCCCCTAAAGCGTTGCCGTACCCTCACCTGGACCCGAAACCGTCCCCGTCCCCTAATCCTAACCCTAGCCCGAACCCTAACCCTAACCCTTCCCCGAAGCCTGACCCTCATCCGTCCCCTAATCGTAACACGTACGCTAACACTAACCCGCGCCCTCACACGCACGCTCCCCCTAAAGGGTTGCCGTACCCTCACCTGGACCCTAAACAGTCCCCATCCCCTAACCCTAACCCTAGCCCGAACCCTAACCCTAACCCTTTCCCGAAGCCTGACCCTCACCCGTCCCCTAATCCTAAGCCGTACGCTAACAATAACGCGCGCCCTCACACGCACGCTCCCCCTAAAGCGTTGCCGTACCCTCACCTGGACCCTAAACCGTCCCCGTCCCCTAACCCTAACCCTAGCCCGAATCCTAACCCTAACCCTTCCCCGAAGCCTGACCCTCACCCGTCCCCTAATCCTAAGCCGTACGCTAACAATAACGCGCGCCCTCACACGCACGCTCCCCCTAAAGCGTTGCCGTACCCTCACCTGGACCCTAAACCGTCCCCGTCCCCTAACCCTAACCCTAGCCCGAATCCTAACCCTAACCCTTCCCCGAAGCCTGACCCTCACCCGTCCCCTAATCCTAAGCCGTACGCTAACAATAACGCGCGCCCTCACACGCACGCTCCCCCTAAAGCGTTGCCGTACCCTCACCTGGACCCTAAACCGTCCCCGTCCCCTAACCCTAACCCTAGCCCGAACCCTAATCCTAACCCTTCCCCGAAGCCTAACCCTCACCCGTCCCCTAATCCTAAGCCGTACACTAACACTAAAGCGCGCCCTCACACGCACGCTCCCCCTAAAGCGTTGCCGTACCCTCACCTGGACCCTAAACCGTCCCCGTCCCCTAACCCTAACCCTAGCCCGAACCCTAACCCTAACCCTTCCCCGAAGCCTGACCCTCACCCGTCCCCTAATTCTAACCCGTACGCTAACACTAACCCGCGCCCTCACACGCACGCTCCCCCTAAAGCGTTGCCGTACCCTCACCTGGACCCTAAACCGTCCCCGTCCCCTAACCCTAACCCTAGCCCGAACCCTAACCCTAACCCTTCCCCGAAGCCTGACCCTCACCCGTCCCCTAATCCTAACCCATGCGCTAACACTAACCCGCACCCTCACACGCACGCTCCCCCTAAAGCGTTGCCGTACCCTCACCTGGACCCGAAACCGTCCCCGTCCCCTAACCCTAACCCTAGCCCGAACCCTAACCCTAACCCTTCCCCGAAGCCTGACCCACACCCGTCCCCTAATCCTAACCCGTACGCTAACACTAACCCGCGCCATCACACGCACGCTCCCCGTAAAGCGTTGCCGTACCCTCACCTGGACCCTAAACCGTCCCCATCCCCTAACCCTAACCCTAGCCCAAACCCTAACCCTAACCCTTCCCCGAAGCCTGACCCTCACCCGTCCCCTAATCCTAACCCGTACGCTAACACTAACCCGCGCCCTCACACGCACGCTCCCCCTAAAGCGTTGCCGTACCCTCACCTGGACCCTAAACCGTCCCCGTCCCCTAACCCTAACCCTAGACCGAACCGTAACCCTAACCCTTCGCCGAAGCCTGACCCTCACCCGTCCCCTAATCCTAACCCGTACGCTAACACTAACCCGCGCCCTCACGCGCACGCTCCCCCTAAAGCGTTGCCGTACCCTCACCTGGACCCGAAACCGTCCCCGACCCCTAACCCTAACCCTAGCCCGAACCCTAACCCTAACCCTTCCCCGAAGCCTGACCCTCACCCGTCCCCTAATCCTAACCCGTACGCTAACACTAACCCACACCCTCACACGCACGCTCCCCCTAAAGCGTTGCCGTACACTCACCTGGACCCTAAACCGTCCCCGTCCCCTAACCCTAACCCTAGCCCGAACCCTAACCCTAACCCTTCCCCGAAGCCTGACCCTCACCCGTCCCCTAATCCTAACCCGTACGCTAACACTAACACACGCCCTCACACGCACGCTCCCCCTAAAGCGTTGCCGTACCCTCACCTGGACCCGAAACCGTCCCCGTCCCCTAACCCTAACCCTAGCCCGAACCCTAACCCTAACCCTTCCCCGAAGCCTGACCCTCACCCGTCCCCTAATCCTAACCCGTACGCTAACACTAACCCGCGCCCTCACGCGCACGCTCCCCCTATAGCGTTGCCGTACCCTCACCTGGACCCGAAACCGTCCCCGACCCCTAACCCTAACCCTAGCCCGAACCCTAACCCTAACCCTTCCCCGAAGCCTGACCCTCACCCGTCCCCTAATCCTAACCCGTACGCTAACACTAACCCACACCCTCACACGCACGCTCCCCCTAAAGCGTTGCCGTACACTCACCTGGACCCTAAACCGTCCCCGTCCCCTAACCCTAACCCTAGCCCGAACCCTAACCCTAACCCTTCCCCGAAGCCTGACCCTCACCCGTCCCCTAATCCTAACCCGTACGCTAACACTAACACACGCCCTCACACGCACGCTCCCCCTAAAGCGTTGCCGTACCCTCACCTGGACCCTAAACCGTCCCCGTCCCCTAACCCTAACGCTAGCCCGAACCCTAACCCTAACCCTTCCCCGAAGCCTGACCCTCACCCGTCCCCTAATCCTAACCCGTACGCTAACACTAACCCGCGCCCTCACACGCACGCTCCCCCTAAAGCGTTGCCGTACACTCACCTGGACCCTAAACCGTCCCCGTCCCCTAACCCTAACCCTAGCCCGAACCCTAACCCTAACCCTTCCCCAAAGCCTGACCCTCACCCGTCCCCTAATCCTAACCCGTACGCTAACACTAACCAGCGCCCTCACACGCACGCTCCCCCTAAAGCGTTGCCGTACCCTCACCTGGACCCTAAACCGTCCCCGTCCCCTAACCCTAACCCTAGCCCGAACCCTAACCCTAACACTTCCCCGAAGCCTGACCCTCACCCGTCCCATAATCCTAACCCGTACGCTAACACTAACCCACGCCCTCACACGCACGCTCCCCCTAAAGCGTTGCCGTACCCTCACCTGGACCCTGAACCGTCCCCGTCCCCTAACCCTAACCCTAGCCCGAACCCTAACCCTAACCCTTCCCCGAAGCCTGACCCTCACCCGTCCCCTAATCCTAACCCGTACGCTAACACTAACCCGCGCCCTCACACGCACGCTCCCCCTAAAGCGTTGCCGTACCCTCACCTGGACCCTAAACCGTCCCCGTCCCCTAACCCTAACCCTAGCCCGAACCCTAACCCTAACCCTTCCCCGAAGCCTGACCCTCACCCGTCCCCTAATCCTAACCCGTACGCTCACACTAACCCGCGCCCTCACACGCACGCTCCCCCTAAAGCGTTGCCGTACCCTCACCTGGACCCTAAACCGTCCCCGTCCCCTAACCCTAACCCTAGCCCGAACCCTAACCCTAACCCTTCCCCGAAGCCTGACCCTCACCCGTCCCCTAATCCTAACCCGTACGCTAACACTAACCCGCGCCCTCACACGCACGCTCCCCCTAAAGCGTTGCCGTACCCTCACCTGGACCCTAAACCGTCCCCGTCCCCTAACCCTAACCCTAGCCCGAACCCTAACCCTAACCCTTCCCCGAAGCCTGACCCTCACCCGTTCCCTAATCCTAACCCGTACGCTAACACTAACCCGCGCCCTCACACGCATGCTCCCCCTAAAGCGTTGCCGTACCGTCACCTAGACCCTAAACCATCCCCGTCCCCTAACCCTAACACTAGCCCGAACCCTAACCCTAACCCTTCCCCGAAGCCTGACCCTCACCCGTCCCCTAATCCTAACCCGTACGCTAACAGTAACCCGCGCCCTCACACGCACGCTCCCCCTAAAGCGTTGCCGTACCCTCACCTGGACCCTAAACCGTCCCCGTCCCCTAACCCTAACCCTAGCCCGAACCCTAACCCTAGCCCTTCCCCGAAGCCTGACCCTCACCCATCCCCTAATCCTAACCCGTACGCTAAAACTAACCCGCGCCCTCACACGCACGCTCCCTCTAAAGCGTTGTCGTACCCTCACCTGGACCCTAAACCGTCCCCGTCCCCTAACCCTAACCCTAGCCCGAACCCTAACCCTAACCCTTCCCCGAAGCCTGACCCTCACCCGTCCCCTAATCCTAACCCGTACGCGAACACTAACCCACGCCCTCACACGCACGCTCCCCCTAAAGCGTTGCCGTACCCTCACCTGGACCCTGAACCGTCCCCGTCCCCTAACCCTAACCCTAGCCCGAACCCTAACCCTAACCCTTCCCCGAAGCCTGACCCTCACCCGTCCCCTAATCCTAACCCGTACGCTAACACTAACCCGCGCCCTCACACGTACGCTCCCCCTAAAGCGTTGCCGTACCCTCACCTGGACCCTAAACCGTCCCCGTCCCCTAACCCTAACCCTAGCCCGAACCCTAACCCTAACCCTTCCCCGAAGCCTGACCCTCACCCGTCCCCTATTCCTAACCAGTACGCTAACACTAACCCGCGTCCTCACAAGCATGCTCCCCCTAAAGCGTTGCCGTACCCTCACCTGGACCCGAAACCGTCCCCGTCCCTTAACCCTTACCCTAGCACGAACCCTAACCCTAACCCTTCCCCGAAGCCTGACCCTCACCCGTCCCCTAATCCTAACCCGTACGCTAACACTAACCCGTGCCCTCACACGCACGCTCCCCCTAAAGCGTTGCCGTACCCTCACCTAGAGCCTAAACCTTCCCCATCCCCTAACCCTAACCCTAGCCCGAACCCTAACCCTAACCCTTACCCGAAGCCTGACCCTCACCCGTCCCCTAATCCTAACCCGTACGCTAACACTAACCCGCGCCCTCACACGCACGCTCCCCCTAAAGTGTTGCCGTACCCTCACCTGGACCCTAAACCGTCCCCGTCCCCTAACCCTAACCCTAGCCCGAACCCTAACCCTAACCCTTCCCCGAAGCCTGACCCTCACCCGTCCCCTAATCCTAACCCGTAAGCTAACACTAACCCGCGCCCTCACACGCACGCTCCCCCTAAAACGTTGCCGTACCCTCACCTGGACCCTAAACCGTCCCCGTCCCCTAACCCTAACCCTAGCCCGAACCCTAACCCTAAACCTTCCCCGAAGCCTGACCCTCACCCGTCCCCTAATCCTAACCCGTACGCTAACACTAACCCGCGCCCTCACACGCACGCTCCCCCAAAGCGTTGCCGTACCCTCACCTGGACCCTAAACCGTCCCCGTCCCCTAACCCTAACCCTAGCCCGAACCCTAACCCTAAAACTTCCCCGAAGCCTGACCCTCACCCGTCCCCTAATCCTAACCCGTACGCTATCACTAACCCGCGCCCTCACACGCACGCTCCCCCTAAAACGTTGCCGTTCCCTCACCTGGACCCGAAACCGTCCCCGTCCCCTAACCCTAACCCTAGCCTGAACCCTAACCCTAACTCTTCCCCGAAGCCTGACCCTACCCGTCCCCTAATCCTAACCCGTACGCTAACACTAACCCGCGCCCTCACAGGCACGCTCCCCCTAAAGGGTTGCCGTACCCTCACCTGGACCCTAAACCGACCCCGTCCCCTAACCCTAACCCTAGCCCGAACTTTAACCCTAACCCTTCCCCGAAGCCTGACCCTCACCCGTCCCATAATCCTAACCCGTACGCTAACGCTATCGCGCGCCCTCACACGCACGCTCCCCCTAAAGCGTTGCCGTACCCTCACCTGGACCCTAAACCGTCCCCGTCCCCTAACCCTAACCCTAGCCAGAACCCTAACCCTAACCCTTCCCCGAAGCCTGACCCTCACCCGTCCCTTAATCCTAACCCGTACGCTAACACTAACCCGCGCCCTCACACGCACGCTCCCCCTAAAGTGTTGCCGTACCCTCACCTGGACCCTAAACCGTACCCGTCCCCTAACCCTAACCCTAGCCCGAACCCTAACCCTAACCCTTCCCCGAAGCCTGACCCTCAACCGTCCCCTGATCCTAACCCGTACGCTAACACTAACCCGCGCCCTCACACGCACGCTCCCACTAAAGCGTTGCCGTACCCTCACCTGGACCCTAAACCGTCCCCGTCCTCTAACCCTAACCCTAGCCCGAACCCTAACCCTAACCCTTCCCCGAAGCCTGACTCTCACCCGTCCCCTAATCCTAACCCGTAGGCTAACACTAACCCGCGCCCTCACACGCACGCTCCCCCTAAAGCGTTGCCGTACCCTCACCTGGACCCGAAATCGTACCCGTCCCCTAACCCTAACCCTAGCCCGAACCCTAACCCTAACCCTTCCCCGAAGCCTGACCCTCACCCGTCCCCTAATCCTAACCCGTACGTTAACACTAACCCGCGCCCTCACACGCACGCTCCCCCTAAAGCGTTGTGCTACCCTCACCTGGACCCTAAACCGTCCCCGTCCCCTAACCCTAACCCTAGCCCGAACCCTAACCCTAACCCTTCCCCGAAGCCTGACCCTCACCCGTCCCTTAATCCTAACCCGTACACTAACACTAACCCGCGCCCTCACACGCACGCTCCCCCTAAAGGGTTGCCTTACACTCACCTGGACCCTAAACCGTCCCCGTCCCCTAACCCTAACCCTAGCCCGAACCCTAACCCTAACCCTTCCCCGAAGCCTGACCCTCACCCGTCCCCTAATCCTAACCCGTACGCTAACACTACCCAGCGCCCTCACACGCACGCTCCCCCTAAAGCGTTTCCGTACCCTCACCTGGAAACTAAACGGTCCCCGTCACCTAACCCTAACCCTAGCCCGAACCCTAACCCTAACCCTTCCCCGAAGCATGACCCTCAACCGTCCCCTAATCCTAACCCGGACGCTAACACTAACCCGCACCCTCACACGCACGCTCCCCCTAAAGCGTTGCCGTACCCTCACCTGGACCCTAAACCGTCCCCGTCCCCGTACCCTAACCCTAACCCTAACCCGAACCCTAACCCTAACCCTTCCCCGAAGCCTGATCCTCACCCGTCCCCTAATCCTAACCCGTACGCTAACACTAACCCGCGCCCGCACACGCACGCTCCCCCTAAAGCGTTGCCGTACCCTCCCCTGGACCCTAAACCGTCCCCGTCCCCTAACCCTAAACCTAGCCTGAACCCTAACCCTAACCCTTCCCCGAAGCCTGACCCTCACACGTCCCCTAATCCTAAGCCGTACGCTAACACTAACCCGAGCCCTCACACGGACGCTCCCCCTAAAGCGTTGCCGTACCCTCACCTGGACCCTGAACCGTCTCCGTCCCCTAACACTAACCCTAGCCCGAACCCTAACCCTAACCCTTCCCCGAAGCCTGACCCTCACCCGTCCCCTAATCCTAAGCCGTACGCTAACACTAACACGCGCCCTCACACGCACGCTCCCCCTAAAGCGTTGCCCTACCCTCAGCTGGACCCTAAACCGTCCCCGTCCCCTAATCCTAACCCTAGCCCGAACCCTAACCCTAACCCTTCCCCGAAGCCTGACCCTCACCCGTCCCGTAATCCTAACACGTACGCTAACACTAACCCTCGCCCTCACACGCACGCTCCCCCTAAAGCGTTGCTGTACTCTTACCTGGACCCTAAACCGTCCCCATCCCCTAACCCTAACCCTAGCCCGAACCCTAACCCTAACCCTTCCCCGAAGCCTGACCCTCAACCGTCCCCTAATCCTAACCCGTACGCTAACACTAACCCGCGCCCTCACACGCACGCTCCCCCTAAAGCGTTGCTGTACCCTCACCAGGACCCTAAACCGTCCCTGTCCCGTAACCCTAACCCTAGCCCGAACCCTAACCCTAACCCTTCCCCGAAGCCTGACCCTCACCCGTCCCCTAATCCTAAACCGCACGCTAACACTAACCCGCGCCCTCACACGCACGCTCCCCCTAAAGCGTTGCCGTACCCTCACCTGGACCCTAAACCGTCCCCGTCCCCTAACCCTAACCCTAGCCCGAACCCTAACCCTAACCCTTCCCCGAAGCCTGACCCTCAACCGTCCCCTAATCCTAACCCGTACGCTAACACTACCCCGCGCCCTCACATGCACGCTCCCCCTAAAGCGTTGCCGTACCCTCACCTGGACCCTAAACCGTCCCTGTCCCGTAACCCTAACCCTAGCCCGAACCCTAACCCTAACCCTTCCCCGAAGCCTGACCCTCAACCGTCCCCTAATCCTAACCCCTACGCTAACACTAACCCGCGCCCTCACACGCACGCTCCCCCTAAAGCGTTGCAGTGCCCTCACCTAGACCCTAAACCGTCCCCGTCCCCTAACCCTAACCCTAGCCCGAACCCTATTCATAACACTTTCCCGAAGCCTGACCCTCACCCGTCCCCTAATCCTAACCCGTACGCTAACACTAACCCGCACCCTCACATGCACGCTCCCCCTAAAGCGTTGCCGTACCCTCACCTGGACCCTAAACCGTCCCCGTCCCCTAACCCTAACCCTAGCCCGAACCCTAACCCTAACCCTTCCCCGAAGCCTGACCCTCACCCGTCCCCTAATCCTAACCCGTACGCTAACACTAACCCGCGCCCTCACACGCACGCTCCCCCTAAAGCGTTGTCGTACCCTCACCTGGACCCTAAACCGTCCCCGTCCCCTAACCCTAACCCTAGACTGAACCCTAACCCTAACCCTTCCCCGAAGCCTGACCCTCACCCGTCACCTAATCCTAACCCGTACGCTAACACTAACCCGCGCCCTCACACGCACGCTCCCCCTAAAGCGTTGCCGTACCCTCACCTGGACCCTAAACCGTCCCCGTCCCCTAACCCTAACCCTAGCCAGAACCCTAACCCTAACCCTTCCCCGAAGCCTGACCCTCACCCGTCCCCTAATCCTAACACGTACGCTAACACTAACCCTCGCCCTCACACGCACGCTCCCCCTAAAGCGTTGCTGTACTCTTACCTGCACCCTAAACCGTCCCCATCCGCTAACCCTAACCCTAGCCCGAACCCTAACCCTAACCCTTCCCCGAAGCCTGACCCTCACCCGTCCCCTAATCCTAACCAGTACGCTAACACTACCCCGCGCCCTCACATGCACGCTCCCCCTAAAGCGTTGCCGTACCCTCACCTGGACCCTAAACCGTCCCCGTCACCTAACCCTAACCCTAGCCCGAACCCTAACCCTAACCCTTCCCCGAAGCATGACCCTCACCCATCTCCTCATCCTAAGCCATACGCTAACACTAACCCGCGCCCTCACACGCACGCTCCCCCTAAAGCGTTGCCGTACCCTCACCTGGACCCTAAACCGTCCCCGTCCCCTAACCCTAACCCTAGCCCGAACCCTAACCCTAACCCTTCCCCGAAGCCTGACCCTCACCCGTCCCATAAACCTAACCAGTACGCTAACACTACCCCGCGCCCTCACATGCACGCTCCCCCTAAAGCGTTGCCGTACCCTCACCTGGACCCTAAACCGTCCCCGTCACCTAACCCTAACCCTAGCCCGAACCCTAACCCTAACCCTTCCCCGAAGCCTGACCCTCAACCGTCCCCTAATGCTAACCCGTACGCTAACACTAACCCACGCCCTCACACGCACGCTCCCCCTAAAGCGTTGCCGTACCCTTACCTGGACCCTAAACCGTCCCCGTCCCCTAACCCTAACCCTAGCCCGAACCCTAACCCTAACCCTTCCCCGAAGCCTGACCCTCACCCGTCACCTAATCCTAACCCGTACGCTAACACTAACCCGCGCCCTCACACGCACGCTCCCTCTAAATCGTTGCCGTACCCTCACCTGGACCCTAAACCGTCCCCGTCCCCTATCCCTAACCCTAGCCCGAACCCTAACCCTAACCCTTCCCCGAAGCCTGACCCTCACCCGTCCCTTAATCCTAACCCGTACGCTAACACTAACCCACGCCCTCACACGCACGCTCCCCCTAAAGCGTTGCCGTACCCTCACCTGGACCCTAAACCGTCCTCGTCCCCTAACCCTAACCCTAGCCCGAACCCTAACCCTAATCCTTCCCCGAAGCCTGACCCTCACCCGTCCCCTAATCCTAACACGTACGCTAACACTAACCAGCGCCCTCACACGCACGCTCCCCCTAAAGCGTTGCCGTACCCTCACCTGGACCCTAAACCGTCCCCGTCCCCTAACCCTAACCCTAGCCCGAACCCTAACCCTAACTCTTCCCCGAAGCCTGACCCTCACACGTCCCCTAATCCTAACCCGTACGCTAACACTAACCCGCGCCCTCACACGCACGCTCCCCCTAAAGCGTTGCCGTACCCTCACCTGGACCCTAAACCGTCCCCGTCCCCTAACCCTAACCCTAGCCCGAACCCTAAGCCTAACCCTTCCCCGAAGCCTGACCCTCACCCGTCCCCTAATCCTAACCCGTACGCTAACACTAACCCGCGCCCTCACACGCACGCTCCACCTAAAGCATTGCCGTACCCTCACCTGGACCCTAAACCGTCCCCGTCCCCTAAGCCTAACCCTAGCCCGAACCCTAACCCTAACCCTTCCCCGAAGCCTGACCCTCACCCGTCCCCTAATCCTAACCCGTACGCTAACACTAACCCGCGCCCTCACACGCACGCTCCCCCTAAAGCGTTGTCGTACCCTCACCTGGACCCTAAACCGTCCCCGTCCCCTAACCCTAACCCTAGCCCGAACCCTAAACCTAACCCTTCCCCGAAGCCTGACCCTCACCCGTCCCCTAATCCTAAACCGTACGCTAACACTAACCCGCGCCCTCACACTCACGCTCCTACTAAAGCGTTGCCGTACCCTCACCTGGACCCTAAACCGTCCCCGTCCCCTAAACCTAACCCTAGCCCGAACCCTAACCCTAACCCTTCCCCGAAGCCTGACCCTCACCCGTCCCCTAATCCTAACCCGTACGCTAACACTAACCCGCGCCCTCACACGCACGCTCCCCCTAAAGCGTTGCCGTACCCTCACCTGGACCCTAAACCGTCCCCATCCCCTAACCCTAACCCTAGCCCGAACCCTAACCCTAACCCTTCCCCGAAGCCTGACCCTCACCCGTCCCCTAATCCTAACCCGTACGCTAACACTAACCCGCGCCCTCACACGCACGCTCCCCCTAAAGCGTTGCCGTACCCTCACCTGGACCCTAAACCGTCCCCGTCCCCTAACCCTAACCCTAGCCCGAACCCTAACCCTAACCCTTCCCCGAAGCCTGACCCTCACCCGTCCCCTAATCCTAACCCGTACGCTAACACTAACCCGCGCCCTCACACGCACGCTCCCCCTAAAGCGTTGCCGTACCCTCACCTGGATCCGAAACCGTCCCCGTCCCCTAACCCTAACCCTAGCCCGAACCCTAACCCTAACCCTTCCCCGAAGCCTGACCCTCACCCATCCCCTAATCCTAACCCGTACGCTAACACTAACCCGCGCCCTCACATGCACGCTCCCCCTAAAGCGTTGCCGTACCCTCACCTGGACCCTAAACCGTCCCCGTCCCCTAACCCTAACCCTAGCCCGAACCCTAACCCTAACCCTTCCCCGAAGCCTGAACCTCACTCGTCCCCTAATCCTAACCCGTACGCTAACACTAACCCGCGCCCTCACACGCACGCTCCCCCTAAAGCGTTGCCGTACCCTCACCTGGACCCTAAACCGTCCCCGGCCCCTAACCCTAACCCTAGCCCGAACCCTAACCCTAACCCTTCCCCGAAGCCTGACCCTCACCCGTCCCCTAATCCTAACCGGTACGCTAACACTAACCCGCGCCCTCACACGCACGCTCCCCCTAAAGCGTTGCCGTACCCTCACCTGGACACTAAACCGTCCCCGTCCCCTAACCCTAACCCTAGCCCGAACCCTAACCCTAACCCTTCCCCGAAGCCTGAACCTCACCCGTCCCCTAATCCTAACCCGTACGCGAACACTAACCCGCGCCCTCACACGCATGCTCCCCCTAAAGCGTTGCCGTACCCTCACCTGGACCCTAAACCGTCCCCGTCCCCTAACCCTAACCCTAGCCCAAACCCTAACCCTAACCCTTCCCCAAAGCCTGACCCTCACCCGTCCCCTAATCCTAACCCGTACGCTAAAACTAACCCACGCCCTCACACGCACGCTCCGCCTAAAGCGTTGCCGTACCCTTACCTGGACCCTAAACCGTCCCCGTCCCCTAACCCTAACCCTAGCCCGAACCCTAACCCTAACCCTTCCCCGAAGCCTGACCCTCACCCGTCACCTAATCCTAACCCGTACGCTAACACTAACCCGCGCCCTCACACGCACGCTCCCTCTAAATCGTTGCCGTACCCTCACCTGGACCCTAAACCGTCCCCGTCCCCTATCCCTAACCCTAGCCCGAACCCTAACCCTAACCCTTCCCCGAAGCCTGACCCTCACCCGTCCCTTAATCCTAACCCGTACGCTAACACTAACCCACGCCCTCACACGCACGCTCCCCCTAAAGCGTTGCCGTACCCTCACCTGGACCCTAAACCGTCCCCGTCCCCTAACCCTAACCCTAGCCCGAACCCTAACCCTAACTCTTCCCCGAAGCCTGACCCTCACACGTCCCCTAATCCTAACCCGTACGCTAACACTAACCCGCGCCCTCACACGCATGCTCCCCCTAAAGCGTTGCCGTACCCTCACCTGGACCCTAAACCGTCCCCGTCCCCTAACCCTAACCCTAGCCCGAACCCTAAGCCTAACCCTTCCCCGAAGCCTGACCCTCACCCGTCCCCTAATCCTAACCCGTACGCTAACACTAACCCGCGCCCTCACACGCACGCTCCACCTAAAGCATTGCCGTACCCTCACCTGGACCCTAAACCGTCCCCGTCCCCTAACCCTAACCCTAGCCCGAACCCTAAACCTAACCCTTCCCCGAAGCCTGACCCTCACCCGTCCCCTAATCCTAAACCGTACGCTAACACTAACCCGCGCCCTCACACTCACGCTCCTACTAAAGCGTTGCCGTACCCTCACCTGGACCCTAAACCGTCCCCGTCCCCTAACCCTAACCCTAGCCCGAACCCTAACCCTAACCCTTCCCCGAAGCCTGACCCTCACCCGTCCCCTAATCCTAACCCGTACGCTAACACTAACCCGCGCCCTCACACGCACGCTCCCCCTAAAGCGTTGCCGTAACCTCACCTGGACCCTAAACCGTCCCCATCCCCTAACCCTAACCCTAGCCCGAACCCTAACCCTAACCCTTCCCCGAAGCCTGACCCTCACCCGTCCCCTAATCCTAACCCGTACGCCAACACTAACCCGTGCCCTCACACGCACGCTCCCCCTAAAGCGTTGCCGTACCCTCACCTGGACCCTAAACCGTCCCCGTCCCCTAACCCTAACCCTAGCCCGAACCCTAACTCTAACCCTTCCCCGAAGCCTGACCCTCACCCGTCCCCTAATCCTAACCCGTACGCTAACACTAACCCGCGCCCTCACACGCACGCTCCCCCTAAAGCGTTGCCGTACCCTCACCTGGATCCGAAACCGTCCACGTCCCCTAACCCTAACCCTAGCCCGAACCCTAACCCTAACCCTTCCCCGAAGCCTGACCCTCACCCATCCCCTAATCCTAACCCGTACGCTAACACTAACCCGCGCCCTCACACGCACGCTCCCCCTAAAGCGTTGCCGTACCCTCACCTGGACCCTAAACCGTCCCCGTCCCCTAACCCTAACCCTAGCCCGAACCCTAACCCTAAACCTTCCCCGAAGCCTGAACCTCACCCGTCCCCTAATCCTAACCCGTACGCTAACACTAACCCGCGCCCTCACACGCACGCTCCCCGTAAAGCGTTGCCGTACCCTCACCTGGACCCTAAACCGTCCCCGTCCCCTAACCCTAACCCTAGCCCGAACCCTAACCCTAACCCTTCCCCGAAGCCTGACCCTCACCCGTCCCCTAATCCTAACCGGTACGCTAACACTAACCCGCGCGCTCACACGCACGCTCCCCCTAAAGCGTTGCCGTACCCTCACCTGGACCCTAAACCGTCCCCGTCCCCTAACCCTAACCCTAGCCCGAACCCTAACCCTAACCCTTCCCCGAAGCCTGAACCTCACCCGTCCCCTAATCCTAACCCGTACGCGAACACTAACCCGCGCCCTCACACGCATGCTCCCCCTAAAGCGTTGCCGTACCCTCACCTGAACCCTAAACCGTCCCCGTCCCCTAACCCTAACCCTAGCCCAAACCCTAACCCTAACCCTTCCCCAAAGCCTGACCCTCACCCGTCCCCTAATCCTAACCCGTACGCTAAAACTAACCCACGCCCTCACACGCACGCTCCCCCTAAAGCGTTGCCGTACCCTCACCTGGACCCTAAACCGTCCCCGTCCCCTAACACTAACCCTAGCCCGAACCCTATCCCTAACCCTTCCCCGAAGCCTGACCCTCACCCGTCCCTTAATCCTAACCCGTACACTAACAATAACCCGCGCCCTCACACGCACGCTCCCCCTAAAGGGTTGCCGTACACTCACCTGGACCCTAAACCGTCCCCGTCCCCGTCCCCTAACCCTAACCCGAACCCTAACCCTAACCCTTCCCCGAAGCCTGACCCTCACCCGTCCCCTAATCCTAACCCGTACGCTAACACTACCCCGCGCCCTCACACGCACGCTCCCCCTAAAGCGTTGCCGTACCCTCAACTGGAAACTAAACGGTCCCCGTCACCTAACCCTAACCCTAGCCCGAACCCTAACCCTAACCCTTCCCCGAAGCATGACCCTCAACCGTCCCCTAATCCTAACCCGTACGCTAACACTAACCCGCACCCTCACACGCACGCTCCCCCTAAAGCGTTGCCGTACCCTCACCTGGACCCTAAACCGTCCCCGTCCCCGTACCCTAACCCTAACCCTAACCCGAACCCTAACCCTAACCCTTCCCCGAAACCTGACCCTCACCCGTCCCCTAATCCTAAGCCGTACGCTAACACTAACCCGCGCCCTCACACTCACGCTCCTACTAAAGCGTTGCCGTACCCTCACCTGGACCCTAAACCGTCCCCGTCCCCTAACCCTAACCCTAGCCCGAACCCTAACCCTAACCCTTCCCCGAAGCCTGACCCTCACCCGTTCCCTAATCGTAAGCCGTACGCTAACACTAACCCGCGCCCTCACACGCACGCTCCCCCTAAAGCGTTGCCGTACCCTCACCTGGACCCTAAACCGTCCCCGTCCCCTAACCCTAACCCTAGCCCGAACCCTAACCCTAACCCTTCCCCGAAGCCTGACCCTCACCCGTCCCCTAATCCTAAGCCGTACGCTAACACTAACGTGCGCCCTCACACGCACACTCCCCCTAAAGCGTTGCCGTACCCTCACCTGGACCCTAAACCGTCCCCGTCCCCTAACCCTAACCCTAGCCCGAACCCTAACCCTAACCCTTCCCCGAAGCCTGACCCTCACCCGTCCCCTAATCCTAACCCGTACGCTAACACTAACGCGCGCCCTCACACGCACGCTCCCCCTAAAGCGTTGCCGTACCCTCAACTGGACCCAAAACCGTCCCCGTCCCCTAACCCTAAACCTAGACCGAACCCTAACCCTAACCCTTCCCCGAAGCCTGACCCTCACCCGTCCCCTAATCCTAACCCGTAGGCTAACACTAACCTGCGCCCTCACACGCACGCTCCCCCAAAAGCGTTGCCTTACCCTCACCTGGACCCTAAACCGTCCCCGTCCCCTAACCCTAACCCTAGCCCGAACCCTAACCCTAACCCTTCCCCGAAGCCTGACCCTCACCCGTCCCCTAATCCTAACCCGTACGCTAACACTAACCCGCGCCCTCACACGCACGCTCCCCCTAAAGCGTTGCCGTACCCTCACCTGGACCCTAAACCGTCCCCGTCCCCTAACCCTAACCCTAGCCCGAACCCTAACCCTAACCCTTCCCAGAAGCCTGACCCTCACCCGTCCCCTAATCCTAACCCGTACGCTAACACTAACCCGCGCCCTCACACGCACGCTCCCCCTAAAGCGTTGCCGTACCCTCACCTGGACCCTAAACCGTCCCCGTCCCCTAACCCTAACCCTAGCCCGAACCCTAACCCTAACCCTTCCCCGAAGCCTGACCCTCACCCGTCCCCTAATCCTAACCCGTACGCTAACACTAACCCGCGCCCTCACACGCACGCTCCCCCTAAAGCGTTGCCATACCCTCACCTGGACCCTAAACCGTCCCCGTCCCCTAACCCTAACCCTAGCCCGAACCCTAACCCTAACCCTTCCCCGAAGCCTGACCCTCACCCGTCCCCTAATCCTAACCCGTACACTAACACTAACCCGCGCCCTCACACGCACGCTCCCCCTAAAGCGTTGCCATACCCTCACCTGGACTCTAAACCGTCCCCGTCCCCTAACCCTAACCCTAGCCCGAACCCTAACCCTAACCCTTCCCCGAAGCCTGACCCTCAACCGTCCCCTAATCCTAACCCGTACGCTAACACTAACCCACGCCCTCACACGCACGCTCCCCCTAAAGCGTTGCCGTACCCTCACCTGGACCCTAAACCGTCCCCGTCCCCTAACCCTAACCCTAGCCCGAACCCTAAACCTAACCCTTCCCCGAAGCCTGACCCTCAACCGTCCCCTAATCCTAACCCGTACGTTAATACTAAACCGCGCCCTCACACGCACGCTCCCCCTAAAGCGTTGCCGTACCCTCACCTGGACCCTAAACCGTCCCCGTCCCCTAACCCTAACCCTAGCCCGAACCCTAACCCTAACCCTTCCCCGAAGCCTGACCCTCACCCGTCCCCTAATCCTAACCAGTATGCTAACACTACCCCGCGCCCTCACATGCACGCTCCCCCTAAAGCGTTGCCGTACCCTCACCTGGACCCTAAACCGTCCCCGTCACCTAACCCTAACCCTAGCCCGAACCCTAACCCTAACACTTCCCCGAAGCCTGACCCTCAACCGTCCCCTAATCCTAACCCGTACGCTAACACTAACCCACGCCCTCACACGCACGCTCCCCCTAAAGCGTTGCCGTACCCTCACCTGGACCCTAAACCGTCCCCGTCCCCTAACCCTAACCCTAGCCCGAACCCTAAACCTAACCCTTCCCCGAAGCCTGACCCTCAACCGTCCCCTAATCCTAACCCGTACGTTAATACTAAACCGCGCCCTCACACGCACGCTCCCCCTAAAGCGTTGCCGTACCCTCACCTGGACCCTAAACCGTCCCCGTCCCCTAACCCTAACCCTAGCCCGAACCCTAACCCTAACCCTTCCCCGAAGCCTGACCCTCACCCGTCACCTAATCCTAACCCGTACGCTAACAATAACCCGCGCCCTCACACGCACGCTCCCCCTAAAGCGTTGCCGTACCCTCACCTGGACCCTAAACCGTCCCCGTCCCCTGACCCTAACCCTAGCCCGAACCCTAACCCTAACCCTTCCCCTAAGCCTGACCCTCACCCGTCCCTTAATCCTAACCCGTACGCTAACACTAACCCACGCTCTCACACGCACGCTCCCCCTAAAGCGTTGCCGTACCCTCACCTGGACCCTAAACCGTCCCCGTCCCCTAACCCTAACCCTAGCCCGAACCCTAACCCTAACCCTTCCCCGAAGCCTGACCCTCACCCGTCCCCTAATCCTAACCCGTACGCTAACACTAACCAGCGCCCTCACACGCACGCTCCCCCTAAAGCGTTGCCGTACCCTCACCTGGACCCTAAACCGTCCCCGTCCCCTAACCCTAACCCTAGCCCGAACCCTAAACCTAACCCTTCCCCGAAGCCTGACCCTCAACAGTCCCCTAATCCTAACCCGTACGTTAATACTAAACCGCGCCCTCACACGCACGCTCCCCCTAAAGCGTTGCCGTACCCTCACCTGGACCCTAAACCGTCCCCGTCCCCTAACCCTAACCCTAGCCCGAACCCTAACCCTAACCCTTCCCCGAAGCCTGACCCTCACCCGTCACCTAATCCTAACACGTACGCTAACACTAACCCGCGCCCTCACACGCACGCTCCCCCTAAAGCGTTGCCGTACCCTCACCTGGACCCTAAACCGTCCCCGTCCCCTAACCCTAACCCTAGCCCGAACCCTAACCCTAACCCTTCCCCTAAGCCTGACCCTCACCCGTCCCTTAATCCTAACCCGTACGCTAACACTAACCCATGCTCTCACACGCACGCTCCCCCTAAAGCGTTGCCGTACCCTCACCTGGACCCTAAACCGTCCCCGTCCCCTAACCCTAACCCTAGCCCGAACCCTAACCCTAATCCTTCCCCGAAGCCTGACCCTCACCCGTCCACTAATCCTAACCCGTACGCTAACACTAACCAGCGCCCTCACACGCACGCTCCCCCTAAAGCGTTGCCGTACCCTCACCTGGACCCTAAACCGTCCCCGTCCCCTAACCCTAAGCCTAGCCCGAACCCTAACCCTAACTCTTCCCCGAAGCCTGACCCTCACCCGTCCCCTAATCCTAACCCGTACGCTAACACTAACCCGCGCCCTCACACGCACACTCCCCCTAAAGCGTTGCCGTACCCTCACCTGGACCCTAAATCGTCCCCGTCCCCTAACCCTAACCCTAGCCCGAACCCTAAGCCTAACCCTTCCCCGAAGCCTGACCCTCACCCGTCCCCTAATCCTAACCCGTACGCTAACACTAACCCGCGCCCTCACACGCACGCTCCCCCTAAAGCGTTGCCGTACCCTCACCTGGACCCTAAACCGTCCCCGTCCCCTAACCCTAACCCTAGCCCGAACCCTAACCCTAACCGTTCCCCGAAGCCTGACCCTCACCCTTCCCCTAATCCTAACCAGTATGCTAACACTACCCCGCGCCCTCACATGCACGCTCCCCCTAAAGCGTTGCCGTACCCTCACCTGGACCCTAAACCGTCCCCGTCACCTAACCCTAACCCTAGCCCGAACCCTAACCCTAACCCTTCCCCGAAGCCTGACCCTCAACCGTCCCCTAATCCTAACCCGTACGCTAACACTAACCCACGCCCTCACACGCACGCTCCCCCTACAGCGTTGCCGTACCCTCACCTGGACCCTAAACCGTCCCCGTTCCCTAACCCTAACCCTAGCCCGAACCCTAAACCTAACCCTTCCCCGAAGCCTGACCCTCAACCGTCCCCTAATCCTAACCCGTACGTTAATACTAAACCGCGCCCTCACACGCACGCTCCCCCTAAAGCGTTGCCGTACCCTCACCTGGACCCTAAACCGTCCCCGTCCCCTAACCCTAACCCTAGCCCGAACCCTAACCCTAACCCTTCCCCGAAGCCTGACCCTCACCCGTCCCCTAATCCTAACCAGTATGCTAACACTACCCCGCGCCCTCACATGCACGCTCCCCCTAAAGCGTTGCCGTACCCTCACCTGGACCCTAAACCGTCCCCGTCACCTAACCCTAACCCTAGCCCGAACCCTAACCCTAACCCTTCCCCGAAGCCTGACCCTCAACCGTCCCCTAATCCTAACCCGTACGCTAACACTAACCCACGCCCTCACACGCACGCTCCCCCTAAAGCGTTGCCGTACCCTCACCTGGACCCTAAACCGTCCCCGTCCCCTAACCCTAACCCTAGCCCGAACCCTAAACCTAACCCTTCCCCGAAGCCTGACCCTCAACCGTCCCCTAATCCTAACCCGTACGTTAGTACTAAACCGCGCCCTCACACGCACGCTCCCCCTAAAGCGTTGCCGTACCCTCACCTGGACCCTAAACCGTCCCCGTCCCCTAACCCTAACCCTAGCCCGAACCCTAACCCTAACCCTTCCCCGAAGCCTGACCCTCACCCGTCACCTAATCCTAACCCGTACGCTAACACTAACCCGCGCCCTCACACGCACGCTCCCCCTAAAGCGTTGCCGTACCCTCACCTGGACCCTAAACCGTCCCCGTCCCCTAACCCTAACCCTAGCCCGAACCCTAACCCTAACCCTTCCCCTAAGCCTGACCCTCACCCGTCCCTTAATCCTAACCCGTACGCTAACACTAACCCACGCTCTCACACGCACGCTCCCCCTAAAGCGTTGCCGTACCCTCACCTGGACCCTAAACCGTCCCCGTCCCCTAACCCTAACCCTAGCCCGAACCCTAACCCTAATCCTTCCCCGAAGCCTGACCCTCACCCGTCCCCTAATCCTAACCCGTACGCTAACACTAACCAGCGCCCTCACACGCACGCTCCCCCTAAAGCGTTGCCGTACCCTCACCTGGACCCTAAACCGTCCCCGTCCCCTAACCCTAACCCTAGCCCGAACCCTAACCCTAACTCTTCCCCGAAGCCTGACCCTCACCCGTCCCCTAATCCTAACCCGTACGCTAACACTAACCCGCGCCCTCACACGCACGCTCCCCCTAAAGCGTTGCCGTACCCTCACATGGACCCGAAACCGTCCCCGTCCCTTAAACCTTACCCTAGCCCGAACCATAACCCTAACCCTTCCCCGAAGCCTGACCCTCACCCGTCCCGTAATCCTAACCCGTACGCTAACAGTAACCCGCGACCTCACACGCACGCTCCCCCTAAAGCGTTGCCGTAACCCTCACCTGGACCCTAAACCGTCCCCGTCCCCTAACCCTAACCCTAGCCCGAACCCTAACCCTAATCCTTCCCCGAAGCCTGACCCTCACCCGTCCCCTAATCCTAACCCGTACGCTAACACTAACCCGCGCCCTCACACGCACGCTCCCCCTAAAGCGTTGCCGTACCCTCACCTGGACCCGAAACCGTCCCCGTCCCCTAACCCTAACGCTAGCCCGAACCCTAACCCTAACCCTTCCCCGAAGCCTGACCCTCACCCATCCCCTAATCCTAACCCGTACGCTAACACTAACCCGCGCCCTCACGCGCACGCTCCCCCTAAAGCGTTGCCGTACCCTCACCTGGACCCTAAACCGTCCCCGTCCCCTAACCCTAACCCTAGCCCGAACCCTAACCCTAACCCTTCCCCGAAGCCTGACCCTCACCCGTCCCCTAATCCTAACCAGTATGCTAACACTACCCCGCGCCCTCACATGCACGCTCCCCCTAAAGCGTTGCCGTACCCTCACCTGGACCCTAAACCATCCCCGTCACCTAACCCTAACCCTAGCCCGAACCCTAACCCTAACCCTTCCCCGAAGCCTGACCCTCAACCGTCCCCTAATCCTAACCCGTACGCTAACACTAACCCACGCCCTCACACGCACGCTCCCCCTAAAGCGTTGCCGTACCCTCACCTGGACCCTAAACCGTCCCCGTCCCCTAACCCTAACCCTAGCCCGAACCCTAAACCTAACCCTTCCCCGAAGCCTGACCCTCAACCGTCCCCTAATCCTAACCCGTACGTTAATACTAAACCGCGCCCTCACACGCACGCTCCCCCTAAAGCGTTGCCGTACCCTGACCTGGACCCTAAACCGTCCCCGTCCCCTAACCCTAACCCTAGCCCGAACCCTAACCCTAACCCTTCCCCGAAGCCTGACCCTCACCCGTCCCCTAATCCTAACCAGTATGCTAACACTACCCCGCGCCCTCACATGCACGCTCCCCCTAAAGCGTTGCCGTACCCTCACCTGGAACCTAAACCGTCCCCGTCACCTAACCCTAACCCTAGCCCGAACCCTAACCCTAACACTTCCCCGAAGCCTGACCCTCAACCGTCCCCTAATCCTAACCCGTACGCTAACACTAACCCACGCCCTCACACGCACGCTCCCCCTAAAGCGTTGCCGTACCCTCACCTGGACCCTAAACCGTCCCCGTCCCCTAACCCTAACCCTAGCCCGAACCCTAAACCTAACCCTTCCCCGAAGCCTGACCCTCAACCGTCCCCTAATCCTAACCCGTACGTTAATACTAAACCGCGCCCTCACACGCACGCTCCCCCTAAAGCGTTGCCGTACCCTCACCTGGACCCTAAACCGTCCCCGTCCCCTAACCCTAACCCTAGCCCGAACCCTAACCCTAACCCTTCCCCTAAGCCTGACCCTCACCCGTCCCTTAATCCTAACCCGTACGCTAACACTAACCCACGCTCTCACACGCACGCTCCCCCTAAAGCGTTGCCGTACCCTCACCTGGACCCTAAACCGTCCCCGTCCCCTAACCCTAACCCTAGCCCGAACCCTAACCCTAATCCTTCCCCGAAGCCTGACCCTCACCCGTCCCCTAATCCTAACCCGTACGCTAACACTAACCAGCGCCCTCACACGCACGCTCCCCCTAAAGCGTTGCCGTACCCTCACCTGGACCCTAAACCGTCCCCGTCCCCTAACCCTAACCCTAGCCCGAACACTAAACCTAACCCTTCCCCGAAGCCTGACCCTCAACCGTCCCCTAATCCTAACCCGTACGTTAATACTAAACCGCGCCCTCACACGCACGCTCCCCCTAAAGCGTTGCCGTACCCTCACCTGGACCCTAAACCGTCCCCGTCCCCTAACACTAACCCTAGCCCGAACCCTAACCCTAACCCTTCCCCGAAGCCTGACCCTCACCCGTCACCTAATCCTAACCCGTACGCTAACACTAACCCGCGCCCTCACACGCACGCTCCCCCTAAAGCGTTGCCGTACCCTCACCTGGACCCTAAACCGTCCCCGTCCCCTAACCCTAACCCTAGCCCGAACCCTAACCCTAACCCTTCCCCGAAGCCTGACCCTCACCCGTCCCTTAATCCTAACCCGTACGCTAACACTAACCCACGCTCTCACACGCACGCTCCCCCTAAAGCGTTGCCGTACCCTCACCTGGACCCTAAACCGTCCCCGTCCCCTAACCCTAACCCTAGCCCGAACCCTAACCCTAATCCTTCCCCGAAGCCTGACCCTCACCCGTCCCCTAATCCTAACCCGTACGCTAACACTAACCAGCGCCCTCACACGCACGCTCCCCCTAAAGCGTTGCCGTACCCTCACCTGGACCCTCAACCGTCCCCGTCCCCTAACCCTAACCCTAGCCCGAACCCTAACCCTAACTCTTCCCCGAAGCCTGACCCTCACCCGTCCCCTAATCCTAACCCGTACGCTAACACTAACCCGCGCCCTCACACGCACGCTCCCCCTAAAGCGTTGCCGTACCCTCACCTGGACCCT
Organism: Stenella coeruleoalba; assembly: GCF_951394435.1. NCBI lineage: Eukaryota > Metazoa > Chordata > Mammalia > Artiodactyla > Delphinidae > Stenella > Stenella coeruleoalba. The sequence continues at coordinate 13,523 of NW_027646009.1, read as the reverse complement.
AAACCGTCCCCGTCCCCTAACCCTAACCCTAGCCCGAACCCTAACCCTAACCCTTCCCCGAAGCCTGACCCTCACCCGTCCCCTAATCCTAACCAGTATGCTAACACTACCCCGCGCCCTCACATGCACGCTCCCCCTAAAGCGTTGCCGTACCCTCACCTGGACCCTAAACCGTCCCCGTCACCTAACCCTAACCCTAGCCCGAACCCTAACCCTAACCCTTCCCCGAAGCCTGACCCTCAACCGTCCCCTAATCCTAACCCGTACGCTAACACTAACTCACGCCCTCACACGCACGCTCCCCCTACAGCGTTGCCGTACCCTCACCTGGACCCTAAACCGTCCCCGTCCCCTAACCCTAACCCTAGCCCGAACCCTAAACCTAACCCTTCCCCGAAGCCTGACCCTCAACCGTCCCCTAATCCTAACCCGTACGTTAATACTAAACCGCGCCCTCACACGCACGCTCCCCCTAAAGCGTTGCCGTACCCTCACCTGGACCCTAAACCGTCCCCGTCCCCTAACCCTAACCCTAGCCCGAACCCTAACCCTAACCCTTCCCCGAAGCCTGACCCTCACCCGTCCCCTAATCCTAACCTGTATGCTAACACTACCCCGCGCCCTCACATGCACGCTCCCCCTAAAGCGTTGCCGTACCCTCACCTGGACCCTAAACCGTCCCCGTCACCTAACCCTAACCCTAGCCCGAACCCTAACCCTAACCCTTCCCCGAAGCCTGACCCTCAACCGTCCCCTAATCCTAACCCGTACGCTAACACTAACCCACGCCCTCACACGCACGCTCCCCCTAAAGCGTTGCCGTACCCTCACCTGGACCCTAAACCGTCCCCGTCCCCTAACCCTAACCCTAGCCCGAACCCTAAACCTAACCCTTCCCCGAAGCCTGACCCTCAACCGTCCCCTAATCCTAACCCGTACGTTAGTACTAAACCGCGCCCTCACACGCACGCTCCCCCTAAAGCGTTGCCGTACCCTCACCTGGACCCTAAACCGTCCCCGTCCCCTAACCCTAACCCTAGCCCGAACCCTAACCCTAACCCTTCCCCGAAGCCTGACCCTCACCCGTCACCTAATCCTAACCCGTACGCTAACACTAACCCGCGCCCTCACACGCACGCTCCCCCTAAAGCGTTGCCGTACCCTCACCTGGACCCTAAACCGTCCCCGTCCCCTAACCCTAACCCTAGCCCGAACCCTAACCCTAACCCTTCCCCTAAGCCTGACCCTCACCCGTCCCTTAATCCTAACCCGTACGCTAACACTAACCCACGCTCTCACACGCACGCTCCCCCTAAAGCGTTGCCGTACCCTCACCTGGACCCTAAACCGTCCCCGTCCCCTAACCCTAACCCTAGCCCGAACCCTAACCCTAATCCTTCCCCGAAGCCTGACCATCACCCGTCCCCTAATCCTAACCCGTACGCTAACACTAACCAGCGCCCTCACACGCACGCTCCCCCTAAAGCGTTGCCGTACCCTCACCTGGACCCTAAACCGTCCCCGTCCCCTAACCCTAACCCTAGCCCGAACCCTAACCCTAACTCTTCCCCGAAGCCTGACCCTCACCCGTCCCCTAATCCTAACCCGTACGCTAACACTAACCCGCGCCCTCACACGCACGCTCCCCCTAAAGCGTTGCCGTACCCTCACCTGGACCCGAAACCGTCCCCGTCCCCTAACCCTAACCCTAGCCCGAACCCTAACCCTAACCCTTCCCCGAAGCCTGACCCTCACCCATCCCCTAATCCTAACCCGTACGCTAACACTAACCCGCGCCCTCACACGCACGCTCCCCCTAAAGCGTTGCCGTACCCTCACCTGGACCCTAAACCGTCCCCGTCCCCTAACCCTAACCCTAGCCCGAACCCTAACCCTAACCCTTCCCCGAAGCCTGACCCTCACCCGTCCCCTAATCCTAACCAGTATGCTAACACTACCCCGCGCCCTCACACGCACGCTCCCCGTAAAGCGTTGCCGTACCCTCACCTGGACCCTAAACCGTCCCCGTCACCTAACCCTAACCCTAGCCCGAACCCTAACCCTAACCCTTCCCCGAAGCCTGACCCTCAACCGTCCCCTAATCCTAACCCGTACGCTAACACTAACCCACGCCCTCACACGCACGCTCCCCCTAAAGCGTTGCCGTACCCTCACCTGGACCCTAAACCGTCCCCGTCCCCTAACCCTAACCCTAGCCCGAACCCTAAACCTAACCCTTCCCCGAAGCCTGACCCTCAACCGTCCCCTAATCCTAACCCGTACGTTAATACTAAACCGCGCCGTCACACGCACGCTCCCCCTAAAGCGTTGCCGTACCCTCACCTGGACCCTAAACCGTCCCCGTCCCCTAACCCTAACCCTAGCCCGAACCCTAACCCTAACCCTTCCCCGAAGCCTGACCCTCACCCGTCCCCTAATCCTAACCAGTATGCTAACACTACCCCGCGCCCTCACATGCACGCTCCCCCTAAAGCGTTGCCGTACCCTCACCTGGACCCTAAACCGTCCCCGTCACCTAACCCTAACCCTAGCCCGAACCCTAACCCTAACCCTTCCCCGAAGCCTGACCCTCAACCGTCCCCTAATCCTAACCCGTACGCTAACACTAACCCACGCCCTCACACGCACGCTCCCCCTAAAGCGTTGCCGTACCCTCACCTGGACCCTAAACCGTCCCCGTCCCCTAACCCTAACCCTAGCCCGAACCCTAAACCTAACCCTTCCCCGAAGCCTGACCCTCAACCGTCCCCTAATCCTAACCCGTACGTTAATACTAAACCGCGCCCTCACACGCACGCTCCCCCTAAAGCGTTGCCGTACCCTCACCTGGACCCTAAACCGTCCCCGTCCCCTAACCCTAACCCTAGCCCGAACCCTAACCCTAACCCTTCCCCGAAGCCTGACCCTCACCCGTCACCTAATCCTAACCCGTACGCTAACACTAACCCGCGCCCTCACACGCACGCTCCCCCTAAAGCGTTGCCGTACCCTCACCTGGACCCTAAACCGTCCCCGTCCCCTAACCCTAACCCTAGCCCGAACCCTAACCCTAACCCTTCCCCTAAGCCTGACCCTCACCCGTCCCTTAATCCTAACCCGTACGCTAACACTAACCAGCGCCCTCACACGCACGCTCCCCCTAAAGCGTTGCCGTACCCTCACCTGGACCCTAAACCGTCCCCGTCCCCTAACCCTAACCCTAGCCCGAACCCTAACCCTAACTCTTCCCCGAAGCCTGACCCTCACCCGTCCCCTAATCCTAACCCGTACGCTAACACTAACCCGCGCCCTCACACGCACACTCCCCCTAAAGCGTTGCCGTACCCTCACCTGGACCCTAAATCGTCCCCGTCCCCTAACCCTAACCCTAGCCCGAACCCTAAGCCTAACCCTTCCCCGAAGCCTGACCCTCACCCGTCCCCTAATCCTAACCCGTACGCTAACACTAACCCGCGCCCTCACACGCACGCTCCCCCTAAAGCGTTGCCGTACCCTCACCTGGACCCTAAACCGTCCCCGTCCCCTAAGCCTAACCCTAGCCCGAACCCTAACCCTAACCCTTCCCCGAAGCCTGACCCTCACCCGTCCCCTAATCCTAACCCGTACGCTAACACTAACCCGCGCCCTCACACGCACGCTCCCCCTAAAGCGTTGCCGTACCCTCACCTGGACCCTAAACCGTCCCCGTCCCCTAACCCTAACCCTAGCCGGAACCCTAACCCTAACCCTTCCCCGAAGCCTGACCCTCACCCGTCCCCTAATCCTAACCCGTACGCTAACACTAACCCGCGCCCTCACACGCACGCTCCCCCTAAAGCGTTGCCGTACCCTCACCTGGACCCTAAACCGTCCCCGTCCCCTAACCCTAACCCTAGCCCGAACCCTAACCCTAACCCTTCCCCGAAACCTGAACCTCACCCGTCCCCTAATCCTAACCCGTACGCTAACACTAACCCGCGCCCTCACACGCACGCTCCCCCTAAAGCGTTGCCGTACCCTCACCTGGACCCTAAACCGTCCCCGGCCCCTAACCCTAACCCTAGCCCGAACCCTAACCCTAACCCTTCCCCGAAGCCTGACCCTCACCCGTCCCCTAATCCTAACCCGTACGCTAACACTAACCCGCGCCCTCACACGCACGCTCCCCCTAAAGCGTTGCCGTACCCTCACCTGGACCCTAAACCGTCCCCGTCCCCTAACCCTAACCCTAGCCCGAACCCTAACCCTAACCCTTCCCCGAAGCCTGAACCTCACCCGTCCCCTATTCCTAACCCGTACGCGAACACTAACCCGCGCCCTCACACGCATGCTCCCCCTAAAGCGTTGCCGTACCCTCACCTGGACCCTAAACCGTCCCCGTCCCCTAACCCTAACCCTAGCCCGAACCCTAACCCTAACCCTTCCCCAAAGCCTGACCCTCACCCGTCCCCTAATCCTAAGCCGTACGCTAACACTAACCCGCGCCCTCACACGCACGCTCCCCCTGAAGCTTTGCCGTACCCTCACCTGGACTCTAAACCGTCCCCGTCCCCTAACACTAACCCTAGCCCGAACCCTAAACCTAACCCTTCCCCGAAGCCTGACCCTCACCCATCCCCTAATCCTAACCCGTACGCTAACACTAACCCGCGCCCTCACACGCACGCTCCCCCTAAAGCGTTGCCGTAACCTCACCTGGACCCTAAACCGTCCCCATCCCCTAACCCTAACCCTAGCCCGAACCCTAACCCTAACCCTTCCCCGAAGCCTGACCCTCACCCGTCCCCTAATCCTAACCCGTACGCCAACACTAACCCGTGCCCTCACACGCACGCTCCCCCTAAAGCATTGCTGTACCCTCACCTGGACCCTAAACCGTCCCCGTCCCCTAACCCTAACCCTAGCCAGAACCCTAACCCTAACCCTTCCCCGAAGCCTGACCCTCACCCGTCCCCTAATCCTAACCCGTACGCTAACACTAACCCGCGCCCTCACACGCACGCTCCCCCTAAAGCGTTGCCGTACCCTCACCTGGATCCGAAACCGTCCCCGTCCCCTAACCCTAACCCTAGCCCGAACCCTAACCCTAACCCTTCCCCGAAGCCTGACCCTCACCCATCCCCTAATCCTAACCCGTACGCTAACAGTAACCCGCGCCCTCACACGCACGCTCCCCCTAAAGCGTTGCCGTACCCTCACCTGGACCCTAAACCGTCCCCGTCCCCTAACCCTAACCCTAGCCCGAACCCTAACCCTAAACCTTCCCCGAAGCCTGAACCTCACCCGTCCCCTAATCCTAAACCGTACGCTAACACTAACCCGCGCCCTCACACGCACGCTCCCCGTAAAGCGTTGCCGTACCCTCACCTGGACCCTAAACCGTCCCCGGCCCCTAACCCTAACCCTAGCCCGAACCCTAACCCTAACCCTTCCCCGAAGCCTGACCCTCACCCGTCCCCTAATCCTAACCGGTACGCTAACACTAACCCGCGCCCTCACACGCACGCTCCCCCTAAAGCGTTGCCGTACCCTCACCTGGACCCTAAACCGTCCCCGTCCCCTAACCCTAACCCTAGCCCGAACCCTAACCCTAACCCTTCCCCGAAGCCTGAACCTCACCCGTCCCCTAATCCTAACCCGTACGCGAACACTAACCCGCGCCCTCACACGCATGCTCCCCCTAAAGCGTTGCCGTACCCTCACCTGGACCCTAAACCGTCCCCGTCCCCGTCCCCTAACCCTAACCCGAACCCTAACCCTAACCCTTCCCCGAAGCCTGACCCTCACCCGACCCTAATCCTAACCCGTACGCTAACACTACCCCGCGCCCTCACACGCACGCTCCCCCTAAAGCGTTTCCGTACCCTCAACTGGAAACTAAACGGTCCCCGTCACCTAACCCTAACCCTAGCCCGAACCCTAACCCTAACCCTTCCCCGAAGCATGACCCTCAACCGTCCCCTAATCCTAACCCGTACGCTAACACTAACCCGCACCCTCACACGCACGCTCCCCCTAAAGCGTTGCCGTACCCTCACCTGGACCCTAAACCGTCCCCGTCCCCGTACCCTAACCCTAACCCTAACCCGAACCCTAACCCTAACCCTTCCCCGAAACCTGACCCTCACCCGTCCCCTAATCCTAAGCCGTACGCTAACACTAACCCGCGCCCTCACACTCATGCTCCTACTAATGCGTTGCCGTACCCTCACCTGGACCCTAAACCGTCCCCGTCCCCTAACCCTAACCCTAGCCCGAACCCTAACGCTAACCCTTCCCCGAAGCCTGACCCTCACCCGTTCCCTAATCGTAAGCCGTACGCTAACACTAACCCGCGCCCTCACACGCACGCTCCCCCTAAAGCGTTGCCGTACCCTCACCTGGACCCTAAACCGTCCCCGTCCCCTAACCCTAACCCTAGCCCGAACCCTAACCCTAACCCTTCCCCGAAGCCTGACCCTCACCCGTCCCCTAATCCTAACCCGTACGCTAACACTAACCCGCGCCCTCACACGCACGCTCCCCCTAAAGCGTTGCCGTACCCTCACCTGGACCCGAAACCGTCCCCGTCCCTTAACCCTTACCCTAGCCCGAACCCTAACACTAACCCTTCCCCGAAGCCTGACCCTCACCCGTCCCGTAATCCTAACCCGTACGCTAACAGTATCCCGCGCCCTCACACGCACGCTCCCCCTAAAGCGTTGCCGTACCCTCACCTGGACCCTAAACCGTCCCCGTCCCCTAACCCTAACCCTAGCCCGAACCCTAACCCTAATCCTTCCCCGAAGCCTGACCCTCACCCGTCCCCTAATCCTAACCCGTACGCTAACACTAACCCGCGCCCTCACACGCACGCTCCCCCTAAAGCGTTGCCGTACCCTCACCTGGACCCGAAACCGTCCCCGTCCCCTAACCCTAACCCTAGCCCGAACCCTAACCCTAACCCTTCCCCGAAGCCTGACCCTCACCCGTCCCCTAATCCTAACCCGTACGCTAACACTAACCCGCGCCCTCACACGCACGCTCCCCCTAAAGCGTTGCCGTACCCTCACCTGGACCCGAAACCGTCCCCGTCCCTTAACCCTTACCCTAGCCCGAACCCTAACACTAACCCTTCCCCGAAGCCTGACCCTCACCCGTCCCGTAATCCTAACCCGTACGCTAACAGTAACCCGCGCCCTCACACGCACGCTCCCCCTAAAGCGTTGCCGTACCCTCACCTGGACCCTAAACCGTCCCCGTCCCCTAACCCTAACCCTAGCCCGAACCCTAACCCTAATCCTTCCCCGAAGCCTGACCCTCACCCGTCCCCTAATCCTAACCCGTACGCTAACACTAACCCGCGCCCTCACACGCACGCTCCCCCTAAAGCGTTGCCGTACCCTCACCTGGACCCGAAACCGTCCCCGTCCCCTAACCCTAACCCTAGCCCGAACCCTAACCCTAACCCTTCCCCGAAGCCTGACCCTCACCCATCCCCTAATCCTAACCCGTACGCTAACACTAACCCGCGCCCTCACACGCACGCTCCCCCTAAAGCGTTGCCGTACCCTCACCTGGACCCTAAACCGTCCCCGTCCCCTAACCCTAACCCTAGCCCGAACCCTAACCCTAACCCTTCCCCGAAGCCTGACACTCACCCGTCCCCTAATCCTAACCAGTATGCTAACACTACCCCGCGCCCTCACATGCACGCTCCCCCTAAAGCGTTGCCGTACCCTCACCTGGACCCTAAACCGTCCCCGTCACCTAACCCTAACCCTAGCCCGAACCCTAACCCTAACCCTTCCCCGAAGCCTGACCCTCAACCGTCCCCTAATCCTAACCCGTACGCTAACACTAACCCACGCCCTCACACGCACGCTCCCCCTAAAGCGTTGCCGTACCCTCACCTGGACCCTAAACCGTCCCCGTCCCCTAACCCTAACCCTAGCCCGAACCCTAAACCTAACCCTTCCCCGAAGCCTGACCGTCAACCGTCCCCTAATCCTAACCCGTACGTTAATACTAAACCGCGCCCTCACACGCACGCTCCCCCTAAAGCGTTGCCGTACCCTCACCTGGACCCTAAACCGTCCCCGTCCCCTAACCCTAACCCTAGCCCGAACCCTAACCCTAACCCTTCCCCGAAGCCTGACCCTCACCCGTCCCCTAATCCTAACCAGTATGCTAACACTACCCCGCGCCCTCACATGAACGCTCCCCCTAAAGCGTTGCCGTACCCTCACCTGGACCCTAAACCGTCCCCGTCACCTAACCCTAACCCTAGCCCGAACCTTAACCCTAACACTTCCCCGAAGCCTGACCCTCAACCGTCCCCTAATCCTAACCCGTACGCTAACACTAACCCACGCCCTCACACGCACGCTCCCCCTAAAGCGTTGCCGTACCCTCACCTGGACCCTAAACCGTCCCCGTCCCCTAACCCTAACCCTAGCCCGAACCCTAAACCTAACCCTTCCCCGAAGCCTGACCCTCAACCGTCCCCTAATCCTAACCCGTACGTTAATACTAAACCGCGCCCTCACACGCACGCTCCCCCTAAAGCGTTGCCGTACCCTCACCTGGACCCTAAACCGTCCCCGTCCCCTAACCCTAACCCTAGCCCGAACCCTAACCCTAACCCTTCCCCGAAGCCTGACCCTCACCCGTCACCTAATCCTAACCCGTACGCTAACACTAACCCGCGCCCTCACACGCACGCTCCCCCTAAAGCGTTGCCGTACCCTCACCTGGACCCTAAACCGTCCCCGTCCCCTAACCCTAACCCTAGCCCGAACCCTAACCCTAACCCTTCCCCTAAGCCTGACCCTCACCCGTCCCTTAATCCTAACCCGTACGCTAACACTAACCCACGCTCTCACACGCACGCTCCCCCTAAAGCGTTGCCGTACCCTCACCTGGACCCTAAACCGTCCCCGTCCCCTAACCCTAACCCTAGCCCGAACCCTAACCCTAATCCTTCCCCGAAGCCTGACCCTCACCCGTCCCCTAATCCTAACCCGTACGCTAACACTAACCAGCGCCCTCACACGCACGCTCCCCCTAAAGCGTTGCCGTACCCTCACCTGGACCCTAAACCGTCCCCGTCCCCTAACCCTAACCCTAGCCCGAACCCTAAACCTAACCCTTCCCCGAAGCCTGACCCTCAACCGTCCCCTAATCCTAACCCGTACGTTAATACTAAACCGCGCCCTCACACGCACGCTCCCCCTAAAGCGTTGCCATACCCTCACCTGGACCCTAAACCGTCCCCGTCCCCTAACCCTAACCCTAGCCCGAACCCTAACCCTAACCCTTCCCCGAAGCCTGACCCTCACCCGTCACCTAATCCTAACCCGTACGCTAACACTAACCCGCGCCCTCACACGCACGCTCCCCCTAAAGCGTTGCCGTACCCTCACCTGGACCCTAAACCGTCCCCGTCCCCTAACCCTAACCCTAGCCCGAACCCTAACACTAACCCTTCCCCTAAGCCTGACCCTCACCCGTCCCTTAATCCTAACCCGTACGCTAACACTAACCCACGCTCTCACACGCACGCTCCCCCTAAAGCGTTGCCGTACCCTCACCTGGACCCTAAACCGTCCCCGTCCCCTAACCCTAACCCTAGCCCGAACCCTAACCCTAATCCTTCCCCGAAGCCTGACCCTCACCCGTCCCCTAATCCTAACCCGTACGCTAACACTAACCAGCGCCCTCACACGCACGCTCCCCCTAAAGCGTTGCCGTACCCTCACCTGGACCCTAAACCGTCCCCGTCCCCTAACCCTAACCCTAGCCCGAACCCTAACCCTAACTCTTCCCCGAAGCCTGACCCTCACCCGTCCCCTAATCCTAACCCGTACGCTAACACTGACCCGCGCCCTCACACGCACACTCCCCCTAAAGTGTTGCCGTACCCTCACCTGGACCCTAAATCGTCCCCGTCCCCTAACCCTAACCCTAGCCCGAACCCTAAGCCTAACCCTTCCCCGAAGCCTGACCCTCACCCGTCCCCTAATCCTAACCCGTACGCTAACACTAACCCGCGCCCTCACACGCACGCTCCCCCTAAAGCGTTGCCGTACCCTCACCTGGACCCTAAACCGTCCCCGTCCCCTAACCCTAACCCTAGCCCGAACCCTAACCCTAACCCTTCCCCGAAGCCTGACCCTCACCCGTCCCCTAATCCTAACCAGTATGCTAACACTACCCCGCGCCCTCACATGCACGCTCCCCCTAAAGCGTTGCCGTACCCTCACCTGGACCCTAAACCGTCCCCGTCACCTAACCCTAACCCTAGCCCGAACCCTAACCCTAACCCTTCCCCGAAGCCTGACCCTCAACCGTCCCCTAATCCTAACCCGTACGCTAACACTAACCCACGCCCTCACACGCACGCTCCCCCTAAAGCGTTGCCGTACCCTCACCTGGACCCTAAACCGTCCCCGTCCCCTAACCCTAACCCTAGCCCGAACCCTAAACCTAACCCTTCCCCGAAGCCTGACCCTCAACCGTCCCCTAATCCTAACCCGTACGTTAATACTAAACCGCGCCCTCACACGCACGCTCCCCCTAAAGCGTTGCCGTACCCTCACCTGGACCCTAAACCGTCCCCGTCCCCTAACCCTAACCCTAGCCCGAACCCTAACCCTAACCCTTCCCCGAAGCCTGACCCTCACCCGTCCCCTAATCCTAACCAGTATGCTAACACTACCCCGCGCCCTCACATGCACGCTCCCCCTAAAGCGTTGCCGTACCCTCACCTGGACCCTAAACCGTCCCCGTCACCTAACCCTAACCCTAGCCCGAACCCTAACCCTAACCCTTCCCCGAAGCCTGACCCTCAACCGTCCCCTAATCCTAACCCGTACGCTAACACTAACCCACGCCCTCACACGCACGCTCCCCCTAAAGCGTTGCCGTACCCTCACCTGGACCCTAAACCGTCCTCGTCCCCTAACCCTAACCCTAGCCCGAACCCTAAACCTAACCCTTCCCCGAAGCCTGACCCTCAACCGTCCCCTAATCCTAACCCGTACGTTAATACTAAACCACGCCCTCACACGCACGCTCCCCCTAAAGCGTTGCCGTACCCTCACCTGGACCCTAAACCGTCCCCGTCCCCTAACCCTAACCCTAGCCCGAACCCTAACCCTAACCCTTCCCCGAAGCCTGACCCTCACCCGTCACCTAATCCTAACCCGTACGCTAACACTAACCCGCGCCCTCACACGCACGCTCCCCCTAAAGCGTTGCCGTACCCTCACCTGGACCCTAAACCGTCCCCGTCCCCTAACCCTAACCCTAGCCCGAACCCTAACCCTAACCCTTCCCCTAAGCCTGACCCTCACCCGTCCCTTAATCCTAACCCGTACGCTAACACTAACCCACGCTCTCACACGCACGCTCCCCCTAAAGCGTTGCCGTACCCTCACCTGGACCCTAAACCGTCCCCGTCCCCTAACCCTAACCCTAGCCCGAACCCTAACCCTAATCCTTCCCCGAAGCCTGACCCTCACCCGTCCCCTAATCCTAACCCGTACGCTAACACTAACCAGCGCCCTCACACGCACGCTCCCCCTAAAGCGTTGCCGTACCCTCACCTGGACCCTAAACCGTCCCCGTCCCCTAACCCTAACCCTAGCCCGAACCCTAACCCTAACTCTTCCCCGAAGCCTGACCCTCACCCGTCCCCTAATCCTAACCCGTACGCTAACACTAACCCGCGCCCTCACACGCACACTCCCCCTAAAGCGTTGCCGTACCCTCACCTGGACCCTAAATCGTCCCCGTCCCCTAACCCTAACCCTAGCCCGAACCCTAAGCCTAACCCTTCCCCGAAGCCTGACCCTCACCCGTCCCCTAATCCTAACCCGTACGCTAACACTAACCCGCGCCGTCACACGCACGCTCCCCCTAAAGCGTTGCCGTACCCTCACCTGGACCCTAAACCGTCCCCGTCCCCTAACCCTAACCCTAGCCCGAACCCTAACCCTAACCCTTCCCCGAAGCCTGACCCTCACCCGTCCCCTAATCCTAACCCGTACGCTAACACTAACCCGCGCCCTCACACGCACGCTCCCCCTAAAGCGTTGCCGTACCCTCACCTGGACCCGAAACCGTCCCCGTCCCCTAACCCTAACCCTAGCCCGAACCCTAACCCTAACCCTTCCCCGAAGCCTGACCCTCACCCATCCCCTAATCCTAACCCGTACGCTAACACTAACCCGCGCCCTCACACGCACGCTCCCCCTAAAGCGTTGCCGTACCCTCACCTGGACCCTAAACCGTCCCCGTCCTCTAACCCTAACCCTAGCCCGAACCCTAACCCTAACCCTTCCCCGAAGCCTGACCCTCACCCGTCCCCTAATCCTAACCAGTATGCTAACACTACCCCGCGCCCTCACATGCACGCTCCCCCTAAAGCGTTGCCGTACCCTCACCTGGACCCTAAACCGTCCCCGTCACCTAACCCTAACCCTAGCCCGAACCCTAACCCTAACCCTTCCCCGAAGCCTGACCCTCAACCGTCCCCTAATCCTAACCCGTACGCTAACTCTAACCCACGCCCTCACACGCACGCTCCCCCTAAAGCGTTGCCGTACCCTCACCTGGACCCTAAACCGTCCCCGTCCCCTAACCCTAACCCTAGCCCGAACCCTAAACCTAACCCTTCCCCGAAGCCTGACCCTCACCCGTCCCCTAATCCTAACCCGTACGCTAACACTAACCCGCGCCCTCACACGCACGCTCCCCCTAAAGCGTTGCGGTACCCTCACCTGGACCCTAAACCGTCCCCGTCCCCTAACCCTAACCCTAGCCCGAACCCTAACCCTAACCCTTCCCCGAAGCCTGACCCTCACCCGTCCCCTAATCCTAACCAGTATGCTAACACTACCCCGCGCCCTCACATGCACGCTCCCCCTAAAGCGTTGCCGTACCCTCACCTGGACCCTAAACCGTCCCCGTCACCTAACCCTAACCCTAGCCCGAACCCTAACCCTAACCCTTCCCCGAAGCCTGACCCTCAACCGTCCCCTAATCCTAACCCGTACGCTAACACTAACCCACGCCCTCACACGCACTCTCCCCCTAAAGCGTTGCCGTACCCTCACCTGGACCCTAAACCGTCCCCGTCCCCTAACCCTAACCCTAGCCCGAACCCTAAACCTAACCCTTCCCCGAAGCCTGACCCTCAACCGTCCCCTAATCCTAACCCGTACGTTAATACTAAACCGCGCCCTCACACGCACGCTCCCCCTAAAGCGTTGCTGTACCCTCACCTGGACCCTAAACCGTCCCCGTCCCCTAACCCTAACCCTAGCCCGAACCCTAACCCTAACCCTTCCCCGAAGCCTGACCCTCACCCGTCACCTAATCCTAACCCGTACGCTAACACTAACCCGCGCCCTCACACGCACGCTCCCCCTAAAGCGTTGCCGTACCCTCACCTGGACCCTAAACCGTCCCCGTCCCCTAACCCTAACCCTAGCCCGAACCCTAACCCTAACCCTTCCCCTAAGCCTGACCCTCACCCG